>NC_079490.1:53519516-54144516 GCF_020520425.1 Spinacia oleracea
TCTGGCCACTCAAATGCCCATAGCTCGCTTCTTTGCTGCACAAATAAATCGTAGAGCACATTATTAAAATCGAAAATCAAAATATTAATTCGTTTAACATTTTTACAAATCGTAAAACATGTAAATCGTCGACAAGCATAATGACACATTATTAACACGTTAATACTGACAACGACTCTTACGCAAAGAGAATGCGCACAAAAGGCATGTTTAGAGCAAAAACGACTAAAATATACGCAAGACGAGAAAATGTAACGATAAATGCAAAAATGCAATAAACGAACTAAAAACGATAAAACTAAGCAAAAATAATAATAAAATGCTAATATAATGAACTAAAATCCTAAGCAAAGAGCGACATAAATGTCGCTCATCAGCCTAATTAATAAAACTTTTATCACTTTTGCATTTAATTACATAAGTTGAATGTTATGGATCCATGTTTTGGTCACTTATAGCCGGATTGGGTTGAGTTCGTTTTGCTAATTATATATATGTCCAAAATGAATTTAGACTAAAGTGGCCGCACCTTTTAAGGGTTACATATGTATCCAGGTTGGAATCAGACCTTACGTAGTTCTGGTTTTTTTTTTCTAAGTTATTTTTTATTTTAAATTCACCTTGATTTTAAATTCAACTTGTCCGCACTATAATTTTCTAGTGCTCACATGTCAAGTGCTAGCAATTTCTAGCCCTAGAAGGTTCGTACGAGCGGTTCTCACAGAACTCTATTTATTTTCGCGTTTCGTTTTCTAGTTAATTTGCAAATGTGATTAACTTCTTACCGCCGAGTGATCGGTGCTCGGTTTTCAGGTATTCTCGAGTGGGGATTTATTTTTATTTTTTTCATGCGATTGATGAAAGATATATGTTTATTATCTCACCTAAACGAGGGAATTTCTGGGATTGTAACGTGGTTAAGCATAGGGTGGAAAAACGGTTAAGGCTCAAAAATTCCCATTATACCTTTAGTAGTTTGACAAATGGACTTGGTGTTTGATCTTGTTTGATCCTTGGAGAACTTTATCGTTTTCCATTCTTTATATTTAGTTTAAGGACTTTTGACTTGACCGGTTACTTCACAACATTCATGAATTGTCTCTCTTTTTGGGAATGGTTCTTGGAGTATAGTCCTTTTTACTCGATTAGTTTATTTTTCCAGTTACGCATCTTCTGGTCCGTATTGTTGACATACTACATTCCTATCCCCAGGTTCGGATTAGTGCGGGTTGAGTAAAAATGATCTTTTAAACGAGGTTTAGCATGGCTAACAATAAATTAGATTAATTGTTTCATTTTCAAGGGAACGGATATTTTTAAAGGTTGCAAGTTACCTCCTGTGTCGGTGGATTATATCTTTCTGAAATGTTTAAGGTAGACTGAGTGAGCCCCCCGGTTGTTGGTCCTGAGAGGGATCTTTTCTTTTTGAAGTTAGTGGGCTATGATGGGCCCAAGTGAGTGATTAATTGCGAACTCTTTTATGTATAGTGCATAATAATTTTTTCCATTTGTTTCCTGTATAGCTAGAATAATTTTCCTTTTGTTTGTTCATTGCTTTTGAAACTGTTGTGGTAAGACAATCAAGGATTTACTTTAAAGCGGAATTTCATTGAACTTCTCTAAATGTACATGATAAGAAGGCATGAACGTAATTTAGCCTCTCATTTTATTTTAGGAAAGGAATAGAAAGGAGAATGACATAGAATTAGTTTGTAGTGCTAGATTCTAGGTCTGATCTTCTTTGAACTCTGAGTCTGCATCTTCAAGCTTTGGATAATCTTTTGGTTTTAAGTGTTAGTCGGCAGTCTAGTTTGTACCTTCGCGTTTCCAGTCCAGGAGAGATTTGCTTATTTGTCATCTGCTATTTTAAACATCCTAGTAGTGGAATTTTTAGGTAAGAGAGAGGGTCATAATTTTACCGATTTCGAACATTCTGGTGTGGAACCTTCAATCCGACAGAGGGTTGTTGTTACATAGTTGTCCCAAATGTTTCTTTGTACCAAAGGAATGTTTTGAGAAGTCAATTAAGTTTAGTCTTAATTGGAGTGTAATGCTCTTAAATTCATATCTTACATGGGGAGGGGTCAAGACCCTGTCCTCAATTAGATCTTGTATCGTGTTCCTTAGGTTTCAACAATTTTTGGGTGGAATGCCCTTTTCCCTATTTGGACCAGAAGTTTGAGAGAGAAGATTTGATACATACTTTTTGAACGCGATATTAGATTTTATGTTGTCAAGTGACAGTTCTTTGATTTATTCTCGAATTAGTTAGGACCCTTAGAGAAGAATTAATTTGTCCAGAAGACATTTGATTTATCCAAAACTAATTGTGTTTCGAAAACTGGAAAGGAAGTAAGACTTTTTTTATTTTTATTTTTATTAATGTTGGATATGATCACCTAGTTTTTTTTTTATTAATGTTGACAGATTAAGAGATGTTAATGAGTCAAAACTGATCTATTAGTCAAATTGAGTGGCTAGACTTGATTAACACTACCAGAAAGTTCTGATGACAAGGAATGCTTGATCAACCTTAGTGGCAAACTAAATACTTAGAAGTTTGGGTTGTCAGTTTAAAGATAGCTTTTTTTGTTCTTGTCTAAGTATGAGACCTAAGAAATAGGTTGCTCTAAAATCTGGACGATTAGAAATTGGATTATCGTGATCGTCTCAAGATTCAATTAAAATAACAACTTGGTTAATTATGTGTCTATTAGTCAAGTGAGAGTTATAGGGCTCTCATGGCCTAGCGTTGACTTTTGTATACTTTTAAGATTTAGGTGATGAAAACAGAATGTGATAATCGCTAATAAATTAAGACTGTTAATTTAATAATTTCAAGGTATGAAATGACTCAATAATCCTTTTAGATAGTAAACGATATCTATAACAATGTACCAACTATTTTGAATATGTTATCACTCTATTTTGGACGACTAGGACTAAATGGTTGGACATGGGTTTGACTTATAACACAAAAACAGATTGTAATAAAACTGCTGGAGTGTAACAACTATAACTTTCAATCCGCTGGCTGTTTTTAGCCGAAACTGACTCTGGGTGATGGACTAAGGCTAGACCTACGGATTGTTAAGGGCCTCATAGTTCATAGTAAAACTCCTTTTATGAACATTTTATCATTTTTACTTTGGGCTATACTGGTTTGGCTTAAGTTACGGGATGAGGTTTAAGGAAACTATCCTAGGTGTGAGTGGACTTTGGGCGAAGGAATCTAAGTGTGTGAAGACTCTATAGAAGGTAATTCTAGGTGAAATATGACTCAATTGGTAGACTTTTACTTGGTTTAGAGTCTTAGGAAACAATTTCGTTAAAGACTCTAGGTGGGTTTAGGCTAGGTTGACTTGGGTTTTAATAGACATGATGGACTCAAGGGATGGCTTACGTAAGGGTGACATACTCGACTAAGATTTGTGACTCAACTTGACTTGTCCTTTGTCTCGAATATTATTAAGTGACTATAACGAGTAATTTGGTGTAAATCTATTTTTTAACTGATTTTCGAAAACAGACTCTTTTCTTTCTTATTTTAGAAACTTTTGCTATTAGTGAACGTTAAAGTTATTTCATTAGCATGAACGGTATTAGTACTAAAATTAGTGTCATTAGGAATACAATAACGACTAACGAATCGATTTTAGTTATTGAGAATATTTTAAGAAGTTAGTGTACTGAAGGAGTAACGGGGCGCAACTGAATTCTCACGCCTAGATGGTAGGCGCAGGAATACTGTTGCGTTGGCCTGTTGGGCGCATGAGGAATCTTGCACATGCAGGTCTTTTTTTGCTTATTCGTACATTATTATTTTTTTGTCATTCCAATTTCTCCGTAGCTTATATTTTACTGAATTGGGCCCTTTGCTTGAGCGTTTGTGCACTCAAACATTCAGCGTTCCAACACGAAAGTATAATTTGTGCGTATTAGCCTTTTCGGGCAATTTGAAAATGCTATTCGTATCAATTTAATGACTCGTTCGATTAACATAATTCCATAAAAATGCCTTTGGCGCAATTTTGAATTTGCTCTCTTTTTGTGTGGACATTTTAACTAAACCAACATATCGTTTAGCACGAATGCGTTTTTGTCGTTTGAATTAGTGGAACGAACCTATTTTTTTTTACTTCATAAATATATAAATTTAATTTTGATCAAAATAAGGTGTGCGTTAATAACTTTTTTGTGCGTAGCGCGATGCATAAAAAGGTTTTCGCGCACAGCGTTGGGCGCAAGAGTTATGCTGCGCTGGCCTGATGGTGAGACTGATTTTTCACGCCCATTTGCAGGCTCACCTTTGTTTACATTCATCATAATGTATGTGCCATGCACGAAAGAGTTCATGTGCTGCAATGTGGGCGCTAGAACTCTATTAAGATGATCAGTCTGGCATGATAGAACGTTTGCGCGTAGTTTCGATCTTAGGCTGATTATTTTTGTTTTTAATCGATTCGGAGCTAACTATTTGTTTTTCAACGTTTTAAGATTTTTTTATTAATTTTTATAATATCGCTGATTTTAAACTTTGAGTCTAGTAATTAGTTTCAAACGTAACACATAATTTCTACATGAAACTAACAACGGGCATGATTTTACAGAATTTAAATATGCGCATTTAGTTTTATGTAAGTCTCTATGGTCAATAACAGGCCTGGGTATCAGAAAGGTACCAAACCTATCGCCAATTCCCCGACAAGTTCTTTGTCGAAGTATCCGGGTTCGTGACGAATTTAATCAAGGCTTATCGAGAATGGACCTATGAGATAATAGATTTGATTTGGGTGGATGTGCTACGATGTGAAGTGTCGAGTGGACAACATCCGTCGCGCGTGCACCCCCTGGGCTAGCAGGTGTCCTTAATCCCATCATCCTAGATGAAACATGACAAGGAAGCCAGAATTCAGTGCGGTTATGTCTGGTTCAATCGTATACTTTGAAATTTCAAATAGCCCTTACTTAATAAGGAAATAAACGCGGCGCAACGGTAGATTTTGACCTTGGGCTTGGTCCCATTACTACTGGCGCGGGTACTTCAGTAAACTCCCTAGTGGAGTTGCCACTGTGAGAGGGGTCGAAAAAGGCGGGTTTAGGGCCTTTACTTCTTCCCTTGCGGATGTTTGGCAAGCAATATTCAATAAAATCGGACTAACTGTGGGTAATTTACCTCTTTTTACTAGTTTATTGAGTCGCCTTTCAGTTTTACAAAACTAACAAACCCGGTTATTGTGATAAGTGAGTACAAGCTTGTGAGGCCCAGGCACAACGTATTTGACCACAACGTCCTTAGGTTCCCTTGTGATTCCTGGAGTGGGAATCGCTCAACATTCATCCAGTGGAGTAGAGCTTGATGGTAGGGGACATTTACTAATACGGGGAGTGCCATGCATTGGCCCATGAAGCGATCCTTACTAGTTCAATGTAACGAAGACAGGACATTCGTTAGACTACATTACTAATCCGAGTTTCTTTTAATGCACAAGTATTAACTAACACTCGTCAAAGGGTGATTTTGATTGATTTAAGGTACCTAAAAATAATCAATATTGTCCAAAGAATATCTTATTAGGCGTGATAAATAGTCAGATTATGTTTGACAGATTTATAAGGGTGATTAAAGCAATAAATCAAATTATGGCAGGTTACTATATAGTTTTGGCTATATTGCAGTTCTAAAAAAACTAACCACTTGGATTTATTGGCTTTACTTTTATTCAACGAACTTTCCTCCACTTGACTAGACTCCTGGGAAGAATCCAGACTTAATTAGAGTGTTTATACCGGCAGAGTTTCTCTTAACAAGAGTTAATACAGCGGAAATGAAATATACGGAGTGTACGGGACGATTATAAGAACGTACAGAGAAGTTAGGCTTAGGCTTGTAGCTTGGATATAGTATGAAATAAGTGCCGTTAAAGTTAGGAATTGTTTAGAATTTGAGGGACGTTGAAAAGCATGTTGGCGCAAGAATTCTTTGGCGCATAACACCTGGGCATGAGAAATGTCTCGCGCTCAGGTGTTCGCACTAGTTTTGTTCCATAGTTTGTTTTTGAGTTGAATTAGGGCAGGTACGCGCGAATATTGTTGCGCATAAATATTGACGCGAGTGATTAGCTGCGCTGGGCCCTGTGCGCAAGAGATTTCTTGCGCACAAATATTTTTTATGCGTTTTTATCTATTTTATTTGGATTTTAATTTGGTTTCATGCCGTACTAAAAGTCTTTGTAAGTTTTAATCCTTATATTCTATTGTTTTTAACTAAAACTCTATTTTAATCCTTTACTATATTTTAGGACTTTATGAACTTAATCGGAATGCGACTAGAATTCCTTAATTCTTTTCAATATTTTCTAGGAAATTAATTGGAGTGCAACTAAAATTCTTATATGCTTTAGAATTTTAATTGGAATGCAACTAAAATTCCTTTGACCAAATCTATCTTGGACGGTTTACTATTTTTAGCAGATACTTAGAGAGGAAGCTACTATAAATAGTAGTTAATATAAATAGAAACTTTGGGTTCGGCTAATGAGTCAGTCAGTCTTAGAATGTTTGTCGATCAGGAATGCGCGAAGTGGATGGTTTGTTTCATCATCGAAATCATCCCTTCTAGCCGGAGACCAAATGTAAGCGTCTACATAGGGGCGGAGTGTGGCTTTCTCGCGGCGGCAGAGATCCATCTCTCTTTGCCCGGATAATGCGTCGACTGGAAAGATCCGGGATGGGCTTAATTTTTTGAGTACCCCTTCAAGATCGGGTATGTGTACCCATTCACACCGCTGGTCAGGGATGTTCTGCAAAATCTGGGCGTTTCGCCTTCTTAGTTGATGCTGTAGGCTTGGCGGATTCTGCGAACCATAGATCACGTCAATGCCAAATTTGGGGGTTAGATTCGTGGTGGAGCACTTGGTATATATGTTATGTTATGATACATATGACAATTCATAAATCATGCGGAAAAACCATAAAGCCAGGAAAGCATATTATTTACACATAATCATTTAGCATAGTTTAGATGCATACTCTTTGTTGCGTGCCTTCCCTAGCTGCGCCCGAACCGAAGAAGAACAAGTCTTTAGGACTCCAAGTGTCGTCCCTCCGTAGATAGTCCACAGCACGTCCGGATCCGCCTTAAGCTTGACCAACAAGGATCGCCCTTAAGGTACTTAGAATTTTCGGCACTTTATAGGCAATTGTATGACTGAATTTTTGCTCTCAAAAATCACTTTTGAATACTTTAATAATCTCTGTAAATATGTGACCCTAGGCACCTATTTATAGAGTTATGGAAAAGGATTTGGAATCCTATTAGGATACTAATTTATTTAATTATAATCCTACTAGGACTCTAATTAAATAAACTAAATCTTTTAGGATTAGATTTAATCTTATGACAAATCCCGGTAGCCTTAGGATTCGAGTAACACACTTCGAGTGATACGCTAGCACCGCACGCAGGCCTTGCGACCCACGCACAGCGCCAGCCCACTCGTCGCAGCCCCGCGCGCGCGCCAAGGCCATTGCTGGGCCTGGCCTTGCGCTGGACCGGGCGTGGCTTGGCAGCGTGTTTTTGGGCGCTTGGGCTTGCTGAGCGTAGGCCTGGCTTCGTGCTGGGCCTTCGTCTAGCAAGTCTCGTCCGATGCTAATTCGTACGACGCGCTTTCCGATTAAATTTTCCGATTCCGGAATTTATTTCCGATACGAACAATATTTAATATTTCCGATTCCGGAATTAATTTCCGTTTCGAACAAATATTTAATATTTCCGTTTCTTGAATTATTTTCCGATTCCGATAATATTTCCGATTCTGACAATATTTCCGATTCTGACAATATTTCCGTTTCCGGCAATATTTCCGATTCCGGCAATATTTCCATTTCCGATAATATTTCCCGATACGTACCATGTTTCCGTTTCCGGCAACATCTACGACTTGGATAATATTTACATTTCCGATACGATCCATATTTTCGTTTCCGGTAATATCATCGTTTCCGGAGTATTCATTTCTTGCCTGTGACGATCTCAGCTCCCACTGAAACCAAGATCCGTCGATTCCGAATATCCATAGATAGAGTATTTAATGCCATTAAATACTTGATCCGTTTACGTACTATTTGTGTGACCCTACGGGTTCAGTCAAGAGTAAGCTGTGGATTAATATCATTAATTCCACTTGAACTGAAGCGGCCTCTAGTCAGGCATTCAGCTCACTTGATCTCACTGAATTATTAACTTGTTAATTAATACTGAACCGCATTTATTAGACTTAACATTGAATGCATACTTGGACCAAGGGCATTATTTCCTTCAGTCTCCCACTTGTCCTTAGGGACAAGTGTGCATTTCCTAATTCCTTTGTCGCTCGATGCTTGCTCTTGAACATAAGGTAAGAGTTGTCATCCTTATTATGTCCAGAGGTGTTCCTCGGTTTCAGAGTTCAACTGATCAAATAAACAGATAATCATAGCCTATGATTCATCCGAGCACGACCATGCATTTCACAGTTTCTAGCTCTCCGAGTGGCCTTGTACAACTTTTAAGCATCTCATCCCGATTTATGGGAGGACAATCCCAATCTTGCGATCTTGAGATTAGACTTCGTTTGATAGGTGATTACCTGAGCGTTGCCTTTATAGCCTCCTTTTACGGTGTGACGGTTGGTCAACGTCAAAGCAACCAGTTCTCAAACAAGTAATCTCAAATCACTCAGGTATTGAGGATTTAGTGTCTAATAATTTTAATAAAATTTACTTATGACAGATTTTCATCTCTTACAGTAAAGTTTCATAGGTCTTGTCCGATACTAGTCTTCCCAAAGTAAGTATCTATGCAAATGATTATGACATTGCCATGTCCACATAGTTCAAGAAACAGAACTACTAGTTATCTTGCATTCTAGTCGTCTAACGTTTTCTATGCGTCCGATTTTATAGAAAACTCCGACTAGGGACCATTTTCAACCTTTGACATTCAAGTTCACTTGATAGACATTTCTTAGTCACAGGACTGGTCCTGACAGTCTATCTTGAATATATCGTCAAATTGAAGGGACTCATCATTTAATAAACCACAAATTAAATGGAAAAATGAATTCTTTTCATTTATTGTGAATGATTAACCAATAATGTTTTACAAAGATTTAAACTCTAAAACTTTAAAACATTAAACAGGGACATCAAAGCCATTCTCCAATATGCTTGATTCCCATAGCTGCAGTGTGCGAGTTGTGCTTCGCCTGCGGCAGAGGTTTAGTCAATGGATCTGATATGTTGTCATCAGTTCCAATCTTGTTTATCTCGACTTCTTTTCTTTCAACGAACTCTCGTAGAAGGTGAAATCTACGAAGTACATGCTTGACTCTCTGGTGGTGTCTAGGCTCCTTTGCCTGTGCAATAACTCCGTTATTATCACAATACAGGGCTATTGGTCCTTTAATGGAGGGGACTACACCAAGTTCACCTATGAACTTCCTTAGCCATATAGCTTCCTTTGCTGCTTCATGTGCAACAATGTACTCCGCTTCAGTTGTAGAATCCGCAATGGTGCTTTGCTTAGCACCTTTCAAGCTTACTGCACCCCCGTTGAGGCAGAAGACAAACCCAGACTGTGATCTGAAATCATCTTTGTCGGTTTGGAAACTTGCGTCCGTATAGCCTTTAACAATTAATTCATCATCTCCACCATAGACCAGGAAGTCATCTTTGTGCCTTTTCAGGTACTTCAGAATATTCTTGGCAGCAGTCCAATGCGCCTCTCCTGGGTCTGACTGGTATCTGCTCGTAGCACTGAGTGCGTACGCAACATCCGGGCGTGTACATATCATAGCATACATTATTGGACCAATCAATGATGCATATGGAATCCCATTCATTCGTCTACGCTCATCAAGTGTTTTTGGGCACTGAGTCTTGCTTAGAGTTATTCCATGAGACATGGGTAGGTAGCCTCGCTTGGAGTCTGCCATCTTGAACCTTTCAAGCACCTTATTGATATAAGTGCTCTGACTAAGTCCAATCATCTTCTTAGATCTATCTCTGTAAATCTTGATGCCCAATATGTACTGTGCTTCTCCTAGATCTTTCATCGAAAAACATTTCCCAAGCCAAATCTTGACAGAGTTTAACATAGGAATGTCATTTCCGATAAGTAATATGTCGTCGACATATAATACTAGGAAAGCAATTTTGCTCCCACTGACCTTCTTGTATACACAAGATTCGTCTGCGTTCTTGATGAAACCAAAGTCACTTACTGCTTCATCAAAACGTATATTCCAGCTCCTGGATACCTGCTTCAATCCGTAGATTGACTTCTTTAGCTTGCATACCTTTTTAGCATTCTTTGGATCCTCAAAACCTTCAGGCTGTGTCATAAACACAGTTTCTGTTAAAACGCCGTTTAAGAAAGCAATTTTGACATCCATCTGCCATATTTCGTAATCGTAATATGCAGCGATTGCTAACATTATCCGAATAGACTTTAGCATTGCAACTGGTGAAAAGGTTTCATCGTAATCCACACCGTGGACTTTCCTGTAACCTTTTGCAACCAATCTAGCTTTGAAAACTTCAAGTTTCCCATCCTTGTCCTTTTTCAGTTTGAAAACCCATTTGCTTCCAATGGCTTGGTAGCCATCTGGCAAATCGACCAAATCCCATACTTGGTTTTCAGACATGGAGTCTAATTCAGATTGCATGGCTTCTTGCCATTGCTTGGAGCTAGGGCTCGTCATAGCTTGTTTGTAAGTCGCAGGTTCATCACTTTCAAGTAATAGAACATCGTAGCTCTCGTTCGTCAAAATACCTAAGTATCTTTCTGGTTGAGATCTATATCTTTGCGATCTACGCGGGGTAACATTTCTAGATTGACCATGATTCTCACCAGATTCTTCTAAAGGTCTCTGAGTTTCATCCTGAATGTCATCTTGAGCATTCTCTAGAGTTTGTTGTTCGACTCGAATTTCTTCGAGGTCTACTTTTCTCCCACTTGTCATTTTGGAAATGTGATCTTTCTCCAAAAAGACACCATCTCGAGCAACAAACACCTTGTTCTCAGATGTATTGTAGAAGTAATACCCCTTTGTTTCCTTTGGATAGCCCACAAGGATACATTTGTCAGATTTTGGATGAAGTTTGTCTGAAATTAATCGTTTGACGTATACTTCACATCCCCAAATCTTAAGAAAAGACACATTTGGAGGCTTTCCAAACCATAACTCATATGGAGTCTTTTCGACAGCTTTAGACGGAGCTCTATTTATAGTGAGTGCAGCTGTATTTAGTGCATGTCCCCAAAATTCTAATGGAAGTTTGGCCTGACCCATCATTGACCTGAACATGTCTAGCAAGGTTCTGTTCCTCCGTTCCGACACACCATTCCATTGTGGTGTTCCAGGAGGAGTCAATTCTGATAGAATTCCACATTCTTTCAGATGGTCATCAAATTCATAGCTCAGATATTCAACGCCTCTATCAGACCGTAGTGCCTTAATCTTCTTGCCTAATTGATTCTCTACTTCACTCTGAAATTCCTTGAATTTGTCAAAGGATTCAGACTTATGCTTCATTAGGTAGACATAACCATATCTACTGAAGTCATCAGTGAAAGTGATAAAGTAGCTGAAACCACCTCTAGCATTTGTACTCATTGGTCCACATACATCTGTATGGATTAAACCCAATAGTTCATTTGCTCTTTCTCCAACTTTAGAGAAAGGTCGCTTTGTCATTTTGCCAAGTAAACATGATTCGCATTTACCATAATCCTCTAAGTTAAATGGTTCTAGAATTCCTTCCTTTTGAAGTCTTTCTAAGTGTTTCAAGTTTATATGGCCTAATCGACAATGCCACAGATAGGTGAGATCTGAATCATCCTTTTTGGCCTTTTTGGTATTTATGTTATATACTTGTTTGTCGTGATCTAATAAATAAAGTCCATTGACTAATCTAGCAGATCCATAAAACATCTCTTTAAAATAAAACGAACAACTATTGTCTTTTATTAAAAAGGAAAATCCCTTAGCATCTAAGCAAGAAACTGAAATGATGTTTTTAGTAAGACTTGGAACATGGAAACACTCTTCCAGTTCCAAAACTAGCCTGGAGGGCAACGACAAATAATAAGTTCCTACAGCTAATGCAGCAATCCGTGCTCCATTTCCCACTCGTAGGTCGACTTCACCCTTGCTTAACTTTCTACTTCTTCTTAGTCCCTGTGGATTGGAACATAAGTGTGAGCCACAACCTGTATCTAATACCCAAGAAGTTGAATTAGCAAGTATACAGTCTATAACGAAAATACCTGAAGATGGAACGACTGTTCCGTTTTTCTGATCTTCCTTTAGCTTCAAGCAATCTCTCTTCCAATGCCCCTTCTTCTTGCAGTAGAAGCATTCGGATTCTGAAGTGGGTTGATTGACCTTCCTCCTTACAGATTTGGCGCCATTTTGCTTAGTTGGGCTGGCCTTGTTGCCACCTTTCTTAGCATTCCTCTTCTTTCCAGATTTCTTGAACTTGCCCCCACGCACTATAAGCACATCCTGCTTATCACTTTTGAGCGTCTTTTCAGCGGTCTTCAGCATACCGTGAAGCTCAGTGAGCGTTTTGTCCAGACCATTCATACTGTAGTTCAGTTTGAACTGATCATACCCGCTATGAAGAGAATGGAGGATGGTGTCTATAGCCATTTCCTGAGAAAATTGCTGATCCAGCCGACTCATATTCTCAATGAGTCCAATCATTTTGAGAACATGTGGACTTACGGGCTCGCCTTTCTTAAGCTTGGTCTCAAGAATTTGCCTATGAGTCTCGAATCTTTCGACTCGAGCCAGATCTTGGAACATGTTCTTCAACTCACTGATGATTGTGAAAGCATCTGAGTTGATGAACGTTTTCTGCAGATCTGCACTCATGGTGGCGAGCATTAGACATTTCACATCCTTGTTGGCATCAATCCAACGATTGAGGGCTGCCTGAGTGACCCCATCGCCTGTGGCTTCGGGCATCGCCTCTTCTAGGACATACTCCTTTCCTTCCTGCATAAGAACTATTTGCAAGTTCCTTTGCCAGTCAAGGAAGTTTTTCCCGTTCAACTTCTCCTTTTCGAGAATTGATCGAATGTTGAATGAATTGTTGTTTGCCATATTTAAAACTACAATTGAAAAGAATAAACAAATAAATAACCATTCACAGTTTCTCTTAATAAACTTAAATTCTAGCATACATGCATAATTCAATGTTCATTAAGCATTTTATTCAAGTTATGTGTTCCGGCAGGTGTGAATAAAATGATTCCAAGATCCTAAAATCATTGAAGAACTAAGCACAGTTTGTCGACTTAATCCTAAAACATCTTAGGTAAGCAAAAGCCTTTTGCTAATAGTCTAGAAACTATTCTTGGTTGATAGGTACGTCTAAGAACTTATTAGGTAAACCTATCGATTTTGCCACGACATAAAAGGACTCCTTACTTATATCGTTGAGTTTCACCAAAACTAACATGTACTCACAATTATTTCTGTACCTTGCCCCTTTAGGACCAATAAGTAACACCTCGCTGAGCGAAAACTATTACTAGATTGATGTAAAGGATATCCAAGCAAGTGTATATTTTGGCATGGCACCTTTTAACTCAATTTTTTTAAGTTTGGAACTTAAGGCTCTTACTATGTTGGTTAGATTTTAAGTGAACTAAAATCCTTAATCATGCAACATAATCAAGCTTTTGATCTCATGCAATTTAAGACATATTTAAAAGCAATAAATAACTTAAAACATGCATAAGATAAATGTGATCTAGTATGGCCTGACTTCATCTTGAAGATTTAACTTCAAAGTCCGTCTTGAAAATCTCCGTGGGAGGCACCATTTTCTTCAAATAGAATAAGCTATAATTAAAACTAATTACAACTATTTGATGGTACGCAGACCATATTTGAATTGAAAAACAACTTTGGTACTTTAGACCAATTACATTCAAATTAATGGTACGCAGACCATATTTTCTATCCTATTTGGGCCATACTAGTCACTTCATAACCTGCAAAACAGTACATATACAATATATACCATTCACCCATTCATTATCATGAATGGCCCACATAGCTGGTTAGTAAAACACATTATGCATCACATAAACATTTGCAGCAATTAATCAAGGGCACCAATAATCTACAAATTATTCAGTCCTTATTAATTCTAATCAAGTTGTTTTAACCTTAAGGATTTGTAGACCTAATCAAGAGTTTATGACTAAAAGTGCTCCCACTTAAACCAATAAATTCATATGCTTTACTAATTTTAAACATAAAAATGTATTTCTAGTCTAACCGGAAACATACAAATTTAATTAAAATTTAAAGCTCATATAAATTTATAATTGAATCCAAAAAGTTTAATTTAATTTCAGTCGTATTTAAATTAATTCATGATTTTAATTTTAGTAAAATAATTAGAATAAATAAAATTTATTATAATTACAATATTCAAAATTAAAATCCAAGAAAATAATTTAAATTATTAATTTTAAAATTAATTAAAATTACGTAAACTGAAAATTTCAAATTAAAATTTCAAAACGATCTAATCGCAACGCAACAATCCCACGCATCGCACGCCCATGGGCCACACGCACACAGCCATCGCTGGCCATGTGCGCGCAGCCCATGCGCTGCGTCGCATCGCTGCTGCTCACCATCGCAAGGCATCACGCGAGCTGGTGCTCGCTGCGCGCGCCAGCGCTAGACGCACGAGCATGCTGCCGCAGCCCATCGCTGGGCGCAGCACTCGTCGCACATCGCAACAAGCACTCGCACGCCATCGCTGGGCGCAGCGCTCGTCGCACGCACAACAAGCACTCGCACGCCATCGCTGGGCGCAGCGCTCGTCGCACGCATAACAGCGCTCGCTGCGCGCGAGCGATCGATGCTTGGCACAGCACTTGTGGCACGCGAGCTTGCGCTCGCTGCGCGCGAGACTCCGCACGCTTGCGCGAGGCAGTGCGCGCTGTGGCGCAGCTCGCTTGCTGCCCACACGCGACTGCTCGTGCCTCGCTCTCGCCCTCGCCCATTCGCCCATTGCACACAGCCCACGACACAAGGCAGGGCTGCTGCCTTGTGCTTCGTGCACCATGGCCTTGCTCATTGCATTCGTACCGCATGGGCGACGAGCTCCCTTGCTCGTCGTCACATGCCCGCACTATACAACACCCCTTAAGGGTAACACGTAGCGTCCATTGCTTTGTGCGTGCAAGTTATATGAGCGAATCGCATAAAATTTTAAAATTTATATTCAAAATTAATGACAAATTAATAAATAATATTAATTTCATAATTTTAGGGCGAAAAAATCGAAAATTTATTATTCAATTGATTTCCGATTAACATGGATTCAAGTCTTGGTCATAAAAATTTAAAATTTAACATAAATTTACAATTTTTATGGTTGTTTTTAATCATAGGTATCTAATTAAATTATAACTAATTATGAAAATCAAATTAATTCTAAATTATTCCAATTTTCAACAAATTAATCATATTACAAATTAGATTGCATAATTAACAAGGCTAGGCATTCAAACTTGTTAAACATATACAGTAGGTCAATTAAAAATTCAAGATTTATCAACAAGAATCGCAAATATTTAATTTAACATCTTAAATTTACGAAATTTTGCATTCGAAAAACTAAAACCTCCGAAAAGTCATAGTTAGGCTTCGAATTTGAGAATTCTGGGTTCGGCCGAAAAAAATTATTTTTGTCAAAATTTTAGAATGCCTTTTACATGCGGAATTGACACAAAAATAACTCGATTTGGATGAGTAACGAAGAAACTGCCGAAAAACTGCGTACTTATAATTAAATAAACGCAATTTGCAATTAATTAACAATTACGAAAATTAATCACCCCTTTTAATTCTTGCAAATTTGTAATATTTAACCATGTTCATGCAATTTAGATTATGAAAATAATAAGAGGCTCGTGATACCACTGTTAGGTTATGATACATATGACAATTCATAAATCATGCGGAAAAACCATAAAGCCAGGAAAGCATATTATTTACACATAATCATTTAGCATAGTTTAGATGCATACTCTTTGTTGCGTGCCTTCCCTAGCTGCGCCCGAACCGAACAAGAACAAGTATTTAGGACTCCAAGTGTCGTCCCTCCGTAGATAGTCCACAGCACGTCCGGATCCGCCTTAAGCTTGACCAACTAGGATCGCCCTTAAGGTACTTAGAATTTTCGGTACTTTATAGGCAATTGTATGACTGAATTTTTGCTCTCAAAAGTCACTTTTGAATACTTTAATAATCTCTGTAAATATGTGACCCTAGGCACCTATTTATAGAGTTATGGAAAAGGATTTGGAATCCTATTAGGATACTAATTTATTTAATTATAATCCTACTAGGACTCTAATTAAATAAACTAAATCTTTTAGGATTAGATTTAATCATATGACAAATCCCGGTAGCCTTAGGATTCGAGTAACACACTTCGAGTGATACGCTAGCACCGCACGCAGGCCTTGCGGCCCACGCACAGCGCCAGCCCACTCGTCGCAGCCCCGCGCGCGCGCCAAGGCCATTGCTGGGCCTGGCCTTGCGCTAGACCGGGCGTGGCTTGGCAGCGTGTTTTTGGGCGCTTGGGCTTGCTGAGCGTAGGCCTGGCTTCGTGCTGGGCCTTCCTCTAGCAAGTCTCGTCCGATGCTAATTCGTACGACGCGCTTTCCGATTAAATTTCCGATTCCGGAATTTATTTCCGATACGAACAATATTTAATATTTCCGATTCCGGAATTAATTTCCGTTTCGAACAAATATTTAATATTTCCGTTTCCGGAATTATTTTCCGATTCCGATAATATTTCCGATTCTGACAATATTTCCGTTTCCGGCAATATTTCCGATTCCGGCAATATTTCCATTTCCGATAATATTTTCCGATACGTACCATGTTTCCGTTTTCGGCAACATCTACGACATGGATAATATTTACATTTCGGATACGATCCATATTTACGTTTCCGGTAATATCATCGTTTCCGGAGTATTCATTTCTTGCCTGTGACGATCTCAGCTCCCACTGAAACCAAGATCCGTCGATTCCGAATATCCATAGATAGAGTATTTAATGCCATTAAATACTTGATCCGTTTACGTACTATTTGTGTGACCCTACGGGTTCAGTCAAGAGTAAGATGTGGATTAATATCATTTATTCCACTTGAACTGAAGCGGCCTCTAGTCAGGCATTCAGCTCACTTGATCTCACTGAATTATTAACTTGTTAATTAATACTGAACCGCATTTATTAGACTTAACATTGAATGCATACTTGGACCAAGGGCATTATTTCCTTCAATATACTTACAAAGTCCTCAGTTATGGCTCCACAAGGTATTTTTGCTAGGGTTGGAGCAGTCAAACGACAGAGGTTGGATGGAAAGGTTTTTCTTTGTGTATTTGGCGGGTGTGGGTCCTGAGAACGACTTTTTGACTGGAGAGTGGAATGCTAGAGGTATTGTCTTGGATTATTTTATGTTATGGTCAAGTGTCACAATTGACCATTTCTCACATTTTTTGTTATGTAGGTGCAACTTTGGACTCTGCTGGAGTGGGCTCTCAGGCTGTTGAAAAGACTGCACTCATCTTGGGGTCGCCTCTAATTGATAGGACGTTTATCGAGGCATATACTTTGAATAAGGTGAGACGCCATAAGAGGAAGAGCCAACTGATCTTGAGGACATGACAACTTCAACGGGTAAACGGTTAGTGTTAGCATACAACCCTAAATAAATAAGTAAACAATGTGGTTTGATGAGACTAATTCGTTCATGATTGATGTTTTGTAGGGACTGGTAGATCGTCTCGTTCAGCAAAGGCTCCGTCTACCGACGCCTTTGGAGATTAGGTTCGAATCATTGGGGAGCACGAGTCGTCCCAACCATGTTGTTGTTAAGTTGTCCAAGAACATGTCTTTGGAGAGCCATGATGTAACTATTGTCGAAGAGACAAAGACATCGTCGTTGCCTTAGTTCAAAATCCCTCCACCTTTTTGGAAGAGGAAGTTGACCGTGGAATTTCCTGACAGCTATGGGTCGGCTGACGCCCCGCCCCGTCTTACGAACTGTGGCCGGAAGGGGACTTCTTATGGGTTTCGGCGAGTCGTGAGCATCGTGAAGTTCTGTCCCCAGTTACTTCCACGGTTGAAAGCGTCACTAAGGCTTGGAAGGTACTTTTTGTTTTGTTTTTGTGTTGTGTTTTGTTTTGGTGTCTTTGTGTGTCTGATGTTGGGACTCTATGTTTGTGTTGCTCAGACTTTGCAGTCTGCCTTGGCCACTCTCCATCATGTGATGAGTCTGGAGGACAAGCAATCGATGATGAAGATTGATATGAGGTCGGCAAAGAAGGAGTTGGGGTTTTTGAATAGCGTCGCCATTGAGGAAAAAGCTAAGGTCGTTAAGGTGGAGGCTGACAAGATAAAGTTCTCGGCTGATGTTGCGACTCTTATTGATGACAAGGAGGTGTTTTCTGCTGAGAATGTCGAGATGAAGGCGTTACTGGACAAGATAAAGAAGAGGATTTGGGAGTGCGCCGGTTATTACACGTGGAAGGCCATGTCCGACTTGATGAAGGAGTTTTTGGATGGAAAGCAGGATGGATGGACCCCTTAGGCTGACATCGACAACTTTCACCGAGCATTCCCTAATGTGTATGTCCCCCCTGGTGTCGAGGATGACGATGATGATGTTGAGATAGGCGCGACTGCCACAAGCCCTAACACCGACGTTGAGACGACACCAGGTGATGGTAAACAAACAACGAATGCCGACCTTGATGTTTAGCCTGAGTAGACTCGTCCCTCTGTTATCTTTGTTATTAAAAATTGTTGAATTTTGTGTGGTAAACTTAACTGGATAAATTTTGTTTTTTTGTTGCCCCAAGGGGGTCAACAAGATATTTTGATGTGTTTCGTCTTAATGGCGGCAGTCTTTTATTGTGTTTGTAAGGATGTTTCTGATTTGGTGGGTATTTGTGCTAGGCATGTTATGTTGGGATTCACAGTTAATCAAATTAACAAAGCGGAAACAATCCCGTAACCATGATCTATGTAAAAGTATACTTTAAGAATACATACGTTTGATGCATGTACTCCAACTTAGTCTA
The DNA here is from genome assembly GCF_020520425.1 of Spinacia oleracea. NCBI lineage: Eukaryota > Viridiplantae > Streptophyta > Magnoliopsida > Caryophyllales > Amaranthaceae > Spinacia > Spinacia oleracea. The sequence goes on from NC_079490.1 coordinate 53,538,703, forward strand.
CGAAAAAGAATGAGAAATCCACTTATAGTTCCTCTATAATAATCCACCGACTAGTGCAGATCCTCCTTGATTTCGTTAGCTTAGATCTTTCTTGAGGTAGTAGGATTTTTTGGAATATTCAACAATGGAGGCATATAGAGAATCAGGGTTCTTGATCTGTGTGTAGGGTTGAATGTATCACTGAATTCTTAGTTGGAATACAATAGGTTTTAGTTAATAAACCTAGGCACAAGTGTGTATTCCAACCGACCAAAGGCTTGGTTGGCCAGCTTGCACGAGCAGCCGAACACACACGCACAGGCGCTAGGCCACGTTATGTTGTATTGTTGTTGTTGTTGCTACATACGACCAATGCGTGCATGCCATCCTCAAGCTATTGGATTGTTACTAGCAGCGGTCTTGGCCAATGCTAATGCGCTGGCGCGCTACTGTGCCTTGTAGGCCTTGCGCATTTGGCTCGTTGGGCCATCAGCGTTGCCTTCTCGTATTTACGTCAACCTTGACGATCCAATGTCGTACGATACGATTAATCGTCCGGCTCGACCGACGATATACGCAATACAATATACGATTATGATACAACTTCTTATTGTATATTTACGTTTTTCGAACTAATTTTCCGAACAACCATTTAATGAATTTCCGATTCATTTTATCCGGCGATCTGTTTTATGTCATTGGTGTAACCTTGTAGGTTAGGTCAAGAGTAAGTTGTGAGCCTAATAAGGATTATAATTCACTGATCAGAAATATTGCTCCAGCTAGCTGTTCTGATCACTTAATCTTACTTAATTAATTATTCGTAATTAATTAGAACCTTAGTATTAGACTAATGCACCTTTGGTGAAGGACATATTTCCTTCAGTCTCCCACTTGTCCTTTAGACAAGTGTGCATTCGCATTCCTTTATCGTTTAGTGTTACTTGTTGAACATTAGGTAAGATCCAAGCCATCCTTATTAGGTCCAGAATGTAGGGGAATACAGTTAAACATAATAACATGTGCGGAAACAATCCCCAAAGCCAGGAAACATGTATAAAGCACGGATTAAGCAAACTTACATTCGAAGCGTATTTTCCCTAGTAGTCTGTCAATAAACACGAACTTAGAACTCCACTTGTCGTTCCTCTACTTGGTTCACCGACACGTTCAGATCTGTCTTGATAACCGTAGCTTAGACAATCAACCAAGAGTTTTTGCTTTTGGGAAGAACGGTTTTCACAAAGAGAGAAAACTGATGAACGTAATTTCTGAATTAGGTTTAGGGTTTGGAAAACTTGTGTTTACTGAATTGTGTGGAAAAATACAATAGCCTAATTGTATTAAATGATGTAACCGGCCAAGGCCAAGAGGCCTTGACCGGCCACACCAAAACACACGGACACCCACAGCCCAATGCCCAGCCACGCTGCAGGCCGAAATCCACAGCGCGCAACCGAGCAGTTGGGCCATGGGCCTGCTCGCTCGTCGCTGCTATGCTGCTTGTGCTGCTATTGCGTGCTCGCGCCCACACGCGGGCTGGCTGCTCGCCTTTGCTCGCGAGCTTGCTGGCTCGTTGGGCCTTGCACTCTTGCGTGCTTGGCTCGACGGGCCGGCAACTCCGATGCCCTTCTTATTCCCGACTAATACCCTTCGGATATTATTTATCGTTTCATATATGACGAATCACCGTCGTACGCTACGATTTATTCGTTTCGCCCAGCTTACGAACATTCGCGATGCGATATACGATTCTGATGCAAGGTCTTATCGTATAATACGTTTTCCAAAAGTAATTCCCGTAAAGCTATTAAATGAATTTCCGATTCATTTAATCTGGTGATCTGTTACGTGCCATTGGTGTGACCTTGTAGGTTCAGTCAAGAGTAAGTTGTGAGCTTAATATTCATTAGAACTCACTGATCGGAAGCATTGCTCCAGCTAGCTGTTCCGATCACTTGATCTCACTGAATTAATTGTTCGCAATTAATCTGAACCTTGGTATTAGACTAAATGCACCTTGGGTGAAGGACATATTTCCTTCACAGAAGTATTTCTCGAATTACTGAGTTCAATTGTTAAAATTTTACAGCAGGTTAAGCCTTAGCCATTCTGAGCACGGCCACGTATTTTCACAATATTTAACTCTCCAAGAGGCCTTGTTACAAAATAATACCATATCCTTTCAAAGATAGGAGTACAATCCAATCTTGTTATCTATGAAAGACTTACTTTAATTCATAGTAATGCTGAATATTGCTTTTATAGTCTCCTTTTACGGCGCGACGTTTAGCAAGCATCAAAGCGAACTAATCTTCAAACAAGTAATCATAACTACTAATGTTTTGAGGAGTGGTTCTAATCACCATTAATGAGAATGACTTATGACATAACTTTAATCTTTTAAAGTGTTCTCATGGTCAATCTGATACGAAATCCAATACGTGTCTATGCAAAAGATTTATGACATCCAAGTCCAATCAAGTGCAAGAAACTGAACCATAGATCTACTTGCAATCTAATCTTCATTAGGAATAGTTCGTCTAACCTTTCAATGAATTGGATTAAGGTTCCTTTGTGACTTCATATTCAAGTTCACTTATGGGTGTTTCTTTATCAAAGTATCCAATCTTGATATCCCATTTGAATGTTTTGAATCACTTGGACTTTATCATTTAATACTTAACCACAATTAAATTAATATGAAAATAGAATTTCACAAATATAAAATGGTTAAACCAATTTTTTTAAACATAGATCCAACAAAGTTCTAAAAAAAATTAAGAAAATCAAAGCCATTCTCCAATATGCTTGCTTCCCATGTTTGTTACATGTGTTTTGTGCTTCAGTTGTGGCAACGTTGTCGTTAGTTCCAACCTTGCAAATCTCGAATTCTTTTCGTTCAACGATTCCTAGAAGTACATGAAATCGTCGCAATACATGTTGACCTTCTGGTAGCTCCTAGGATACTTTTCCTGGGCAACAGCTCCACTATATTCTCGCAATATAAAGCCACTGGTCCCTTTATGGAGGGGACAACCTCAAGTTCTTCTATGAACTTTTGAATCTAAGAAGCTTCTTTTGCTTCTTTTAAGCATCAATGTATTCGGCTTCATTTGTAGAATGCGCAATAGTTCTTTGCTTAGCACATTTCCATCTTACTGCTCCGCCATTGAGGCAGTACACAAAACCAGACTATGATCGGAAATCATCTCTGTAGGTTTGAAATCTTGCGTTCGTATAGCCTTTAACAATCAACTAATCAGTTCCACCATAGACCAGGAGTCTAATGAGCCTCTCCCGGGTTTGAGCATAAACTTATCATGTACTTTAGGATATTCTTGGCAGGAGTCCAATGAGCCTCTCCAGGGTCTGACTGGTACCTGCTCGTTGCACTGAGTGTGAACAAAAATCCGACCTTGTACAAATCATAACATACATGATGGATCCAATAGCCGAAGCATATGGAGTCGTACTAATCTTACTTATATATATTCCATGTGACATGGGTAGATGACCTCTCTTGGGTTATATTATATTGAATCGAGCTAGCACTTTATCAATGTAAGTACTTTGGCTTAGTTCAATCATCCTCTTAGATCTGTCCCTATAAATCTTGATGCCCAAGATGTATTGTGCCTCTCCTCAGTCCTACATTGAGAAACACTTTCCAAGCCATGTTTTTACAGACCCCCAGCATAGGAATGTCATTTCCAATAAGTCGTATATCATAAAAATACAAGACTAGGAATTCCATTTTATTCTCACTGACTTTCTTGAACACACAAGATTCGTCTAGATTCTTGATGAAGCCAAATGCACTGACTACTTCATCATATGATGTGTTCTAACTCCTCGATGCTTCCTTCAATCCATAAATGGATTTTTAGCTTGCATACCTTTCCTGCATTGTTTTGATTAAAAAAACCCTCCGCCTGTGTCATGAACACAATTTCTTCAAGAATACCATTTAAGATGGCAGTTTTGACATCCATTTGCCATATTTCATAGTCATGAAATGCAACAATCTATCTTGCCTGTAACCTTTTGCTATCAATCTATCTCTTTATATATATACATTACCATCTTTATCTTTCTTCAATTTGAAGACCCATTTTCTTCCGATATGTGTAAACCCATCCGGCAAATCAACTATATCCCAGCCTTGATTTTCAGACATGGAGTCTATTTCAAATTTTATTGCCTCTAACAATTTTGCGGAGCTTGGTATCGACATATCTTGCTTGTACGACATAGATTCATCACTATCCAATATGAGAACTTTTATGTTTTCAGTCAAGAGGACACCAGTCCATCTATCCGGCTGAACCTTAGTTCTATGTGATATATGAGGGGCTACAACGTCTTGAGGAACTACTCCCACTGGATCTTCTAAAGGCCTTGTAGGTTCTTCATCTTGAACCACTTACAAATATTTCTCGATTCTCCCACTTGTCAATTCGGTAATGTGTACACTGTGACGAGCAACGAATACTTTATTTTCTGACCTGTTGTAGAAGTAATACCCCTTAGTTTCTTTTGGATACCCAAGGAAGAAACTTTTGTCAGATTTTGGTGCTAGCTTGTTCTAAATTAATCATTTGACATATGCTTCGCAACCCTAAATCTTGAGAAAAAACAACTTTGGCAGTTTTCCGGTCCATAATTCACATGGAGTCTTTTCAATAGCTTTTCACGAAGCACAATTCAGTGTGAGTGCTGCTGTTTGCAACGTATGTCCCTAAAATTGTAAAGGAAGTTCGCCTTGACCCATAATTTACATGACTATATAAAGTGAGGTCATGTTTTTCCGTTCCGACACACTATTCCATTGAGGTGTCCCCGGAGCAGTCAATTCAGAAAGAATGCCACATTCTTTAAGATGGTCATCAAACGCGTGGCTAAGAAATTCACCTCCTCAATCTAATCTTAGAGATTTGATTTTCATGCCATGTTGATTCTCTACTTCATTATGAAATTCATGGAATTTCTCAAACAATCCAGACTTGTGTTTCATTAAGTAAATATAGCCATATCATGAACATTTGTTTAGGCCAGTAGGGGAATATGATTTCATGTTTAAATGGCTCATTTAAAAATTCAAGGATTAAAATTTTGATTGGATTCGTTAATTAATAGATCACCTAAACCAATTTTGATTAAAATCTGAAATTAAATTATTGGGAACGATTTAAATGTTTGGATTGATTTATCTAAAGTAATAAAAATTTGTTGATTATTATCGTTCTTTAAATTTGAATAAAACTTAGCCTAGATTTATTAATATCATATATTGGATTGTTTTAAATTTTAATAAATTAACCAACTTTAATTATTTTTCGTAATTAAAAGCGATAGGATTTGGTGAAATTATTAAAAATAGAATCGTCCAAATTGTCGCCTCCGAAAACGAAATTGGATTTTGCTTGGAATGGACTAGACACCACAAGCATTGTGCGAGGGCTGTTGTCCGAAGCATATGTTGTGCGCGGCATGGCCTTGTTCCATGGTCGTGTGCATGCTGTGTTGGGAAACGAGCAGCAGGGGTAGCAAGCTAGCGTTAAACGTGCATGGCCTTGGCCTGCTGCCTGCTCTGTGTTTTGGGTGCGGGGTTGTGCGATGCCCTTTGGGCGAGCTCGTGTGCACAAGCCAGGGTCGGCACAACGACGCGGCAATCCTTGTGGCAAGCCAGCGCGCGCAGGGCAAGGATGCAGCAAGGGCAGTGACGAGGAGTAGATGGTGCACGGGTGGGCGATGTGTGCATGTTTGCTGATGTGTGAGGTGTGCGATTGGCGGCCTGCGCCTTATGCAGCAGGGATGTTGCACAGCGCGACGATGGGCTTGGCGCAAGCCAATCCCACGTTGCATCATTTTGTGCATTTTTGCTTCGATTTTAATTCGAGGCCTGATTTTTTGGATTATTTTTGCATGTAGGGGCTAATATTGGACTTGTTTAATACTCCCTCCGTCCCAGATTAGTTGTTACACTTTCCTTTTTCGTCCGTCCCAGATTAGTTGTTACACTTCTAAATAAGGAATGACCCCACAATTATTATATTGTCTCTCTCTTCCCACTAAATATTTTTTTGTCCCCACCCCCTCTCACATTCAATTAAAAAAATACCCCACTAACTCCTATCACATCCACTTTTTCAATAAAATAACAATTGATAACCAAACAGCCACTTATCACCTAAAAACTTTGTGCAAAGATAAGTGTAACGACTGTTATGGGACGGAGGGAGTATTTTACTTTATTTAACTTGGGTTGGGGCGTGAGTTTAAATTTTAAAAATTAAAAGTTCATTTTTTCTTTATTTAAGTGGGAGCTTTTAATGAAATTAATGAAATTAATTATTTTAATTAATTTTCATAGGATAATTACTTTTAATTAAATAAATATTTGATTAGAATATAATTAAGGATTAATAATTTTGAATTAATTAATCTTTTAGAGCGCGTGCACATGAACGTGATTTTAATTAATCATGTAATTATGTGTTGCTTACTTGGGCCATTCGTGTTAGAGTATGAATGGGTGAATGCATATTATTTTATTATGTGTTACAGGTTATGAAGGTGCCTAGTATGACCCAACTAGGATAGTTAAATACGGTCTGCATACCATGAAGTTTTGTTGTAATAATTAGATTAATTACTAATTCAAGTACTTATAGGTATCATTTTAAAAGTTCAAAGTTAGCATTTTGAAGGGTTTTGAAGGCGGTGCCAAGCTAAAATGGTGGAGTTTGAAGATTGGATGCTACAAGACCAAGTAATGGGCCATACTAGTTCACCAAATTTACTTATGCTTTTATTTATTGATATATGTATATTATGCATGAGTATGTTGTTTGTATGTTTTGATTAAGGATTATCACTAAATAATCAAACCAACATAGAAACAACTAGGTCCAAATAATTTTGAGCTTAAAATTGCATTCCAAATCAAGCAATTACAAAAATCTTTGAACCTAAGATAGTAGGGTTCCACCAAAGCGAGGTGCTTTTCTAGTATTCCTATATTGTAAGGTTTCCCAAAGGAACACGTTGATTGTGGTATAACTCAATAAATATTGGTATATGTTGTGGCAATGGAATAAATTATGGTATTAACTTGGTAAACCAAGAGTAATTTGGAATTACAAGCAATAGGTTTTTCTTACCGAAAATCTTTAAAGAATTAAGTCAAGCCAAAGCATGCTTAAGACTTAGAGACTTTTAGGGTAGGACCATGTTTTGTTTGCATAAATGAAATGTTTAATAGCTTTAATGAATGTATGTTTTTATTTTATTTAAACGTTATTAAACTTTTGTGAATGGTTATTTATCACAAATTCTTTTCAATTGTAGAATGTCTAAAATAACAATCAAAGCATTAGAATTCTAGACGTCAAGTTAAACTTGTCAAATTTTCTTGATTAGCAGAGGAGGCATTGGCAAGTCCTTAGATGCAATAACATTGAATATGTTGTTGATCATCCCATCCCCATATATTACTCAAAGTATATGACCCCTGAAGCACTATATGTGGGCGAACTACATGATGCTTGTGATGGATCTTATCCTTCGCTCTATACCAAAATATTGGAGTGCTAGGTTTGTTTCTTATAAACCATGGAACTTCTAAAGTATTTTAGGTATATATGTTGTGGAAGATTCCAGCATAATGGTTAACACGTTAACAAGAATTTTTTAGAATTGGTACATTCATTCAGGGATCTAAAGCTTGATGCTCCACTGGGTTGTTGCTTTGAGGTCATAAGGAAAAAATCAAGGGAAAGAGTAATTGATGTTGACTTGACTGTTGGGATGCCAATTAAGGTTCATAGGAAGAAAATGGTTGGACTATTCAATCGCCTTGAGCTACTTGGTCATCCATTCCCAAATTCCACATCTGCGGGCATACTATTGAATTCTTTTCATATTGGGCACAAGAAATTCAAACTACTCTACTTCTCTAAGAAAAGAGAGAACACAGTTAGTGGATAATCAATATGCTTCATCAATTCGAATTGGACTTTGTTAATGATATGAAAAAATCACTAAAAGTAAAGAGTAAGAAAATCAAGAAAAAGGTTCAGCGGATGATCCAAAGCAAGCATGCATCTTCATCCACTCCATGAGGAAAAGTGGTGCCTTCCAAGAGATAAATGAAGAGGGATCTGTAGGGATTTACAGTTAAACGAATAACATGGTAGCGGAACAATCCCAAAGCCAGGAAACATCACTAGTACATAATTGAGCTTATGTAAAACGTGTTGGTAACACTTTTTCAAATGCAAAATTACTAGATTATTAAGTAACACTTTGGTAACATTTTTATTTTAAATGTAACGCTCAAGGTAACACTTTTAAAATAGGTAACATTTTATGGTAAAACTTTTAAAATATGTAACATATTATGGTAACACTATTCAAATAGGTAACATTTTATGGTAACACTTTTAAAATAGGTAACATTTTATGGTAACACTAAGAAGTGTTACCTTATTTTTAAAGAAGAAAATTAAATATTTATAATAAAAATAAGGGCTAATCCCAAAAATTAACTATTTTCTGACAAAAGGAAAAAAAGAATGTGGGTTTACTTTTTCTGAAATTTATGAAACAGCAAAAAATCGACCGTAGGTTTAGTTTTGAGAAAATCGATCTCTAAACTTTCCTCTTCCTGATCCCGCAACAATGCTTAATTTATCAGACAATTTGTCTCAACCGCGGTATTGATTCAAGTTCAAGTTCAAGTCTCAACTGCGGTTTTGAGTCAGAAAATTCGCACTTTCAATTTCAAGTTTCAGTGAATTTGCGCTCGGTCTTAATTCGAGTTCCGAATTTACACTTTCAATTTCAGGTTTTATTGAATTGGCGCTTCCAATCTCGTGGTCTTAATCGTTGTCTCAATCGTGCTCTTGGTCGAACTTTATCAAATTCCCCCTTTTAGTTTCAGGTATGTTCTTATTTGTGTGCTGTGAACTGATATTGTATTCGAGCATTCAGACTTTATCAAATTCCCCCTTCATATATTAAATAATTCGAGAGGCTTGACTTCTTGTATTTTCAGTTTATTAATCCAATCTTCATTAGTCTCTTTATTTATGTTCTCTTAACTATGCCAATTCATAGCATTATGGTAGGTATTCTTAATTTTTTTTTGTTATTTAATCGATGATTTCAAGATGTATATGAATTGGTACAATATAGATTAGTTTTTAATTTTTTTTGATTGGTTTGAGAATGTTTATTGATTTTTTGTTTGATGTAGTGGTAATGTTTTTGATATTTTGATTCGGTATTTTGATTATGTATGTTTTGGTTTGGTTTGATTGTTGATTGTGAGTATGTGTGTTTTGGTTTGATCTAGTTGTTGATCGTGCTATTGGGTTTCGTCAGAAAAAACAAGCTGGTTGTCTTCTTTGGTATTGTGTTTCATCAATTTGCTCGCTTCCTATTTCATGTAATTTCTGATTTGTTGTGGGTGTTTTTATTTTTTTGTTGTTTAATTATTGATTTTCAAGTTTTATATGATTTGGTGTTTTAATATCTATGAATTTTCAAGATTTATGGATTCTTGTGTTTATTTTTTTTGATTGAATTTTATATGTTTATCGATTTTGTGTCTAATGTTGTGTTATCGGCTTTTAATTTATTGATTCTGTATTTCAAGTTTGTTGATTTTGTGTTTGATGTCGTATTATTGGCTTTGAATTTGATAATCTTAATTTTTTAGTCATGAACTTAAATGGTATTCCCTCCTGCGCTGGCTCACTGATGGACCTGGACTGAATTTGGACAAGAACAAAATTATCATAGTTTTATGTGAGCTTAGTGAACATTGACTGGGACTAATAAAGAACTTAGGAGGCTGGATAGGAACTTACTTGCATGGTTAAAAAAAGGCGTATTACTGATATAAAGGGTGACTCGAGAGTCGTGACTGCATTTTTGTACTGTTTATTTTATCACACCATCACTGTATTGTAATTTAATTTCAGAAAATCGATGGATATGCAATATGATATCATCTCATCTTTGTAGGCTAAAAAATACAACCTGTGGTGGATATCATCTCATCTGAAAAATAATCTTAATCTTGTTCTAAATAAACATCTAGTGACCTGTGAGGGGGTCGAAAAAGCACGAGGCTAATGCATGACCTCGTCCCTCGTGGGCGTGACGTTGTCAGATCAAGTGTAGTTAGATTTCCTGTGAGTTTACACCCAATCGACTAGTAATATAGGAGTCGCCATTCAGTTTTTAACGACAATGAGAAAAACTGATAAAACCCGGTTATCGTGACATAAAGGGAGTGCAATTACGTTCGACCACGACGGCCATAGGTTCCCTTGTGATCCCTGGTGTGGGGATCGCTCAACGTACACCCGCAGTGCAGAGATTGAGAGTTCAAGGGACTGCAACTACCGAGAGGAGTGCTCATCGATAACTCCAGAGGCAGGTTATCCTTACTATCTCAGCATAAATAATTGAAGGGACACTAGTGGAAAAAGGCTTATTTGCATCCCCGCATTTTCCACGCCATTCTGAACATGTGACGCAAATAACAAATTTTAGCATAAAATTTACTCATTTGTGTCGCAGCTTTGCTAAACTGCGAGGCAAATAACTCTAGGATGCCCGTCAGAGTCATTTGCGTCGCAGATTAGTAAAACTGCGACGCAATTTACTAAATCAAGTGCGTCGCAGATTTACTAATCTGCGACGCAAATGACTCTAGGATGCTCCTAGAGTCATTTGCCACACAGATTTGTAAATCTGCGACGCACTGGCTAATTTTTTTTCCCCTTAATTTCCCGCTCACGCTTATTGCTTTCAACTTTTCATTCTGACTTAAGTTTTGCGACAAACAACAACAGTGCTTCAATTCACTCCCACCAAACGAAACAAACAACAATGCTTCAATTCACTTCACCGGCGCCGCCGCCCACGGCCAAGGAATTAGTCTTCACCTGCCCTTTCTCTCACCTGCCCTTTCTCTCACATCCGTCGCCCCCTGCATAGTGTCGCCGCGACTCACCCGCAGTTGCTCTCACAACCGTCGCGGCTCACAACCTCCCCTGCACACTTCCCTTACTACCACCGCCCCCTGCACGCCGTCCCCTGCTCACAGCCGCCGCCCCATGTGTTGTCTCTCCTCTCTTCAATAATTAATTAGGTATTATTTACATTTAAGATTGAATTTTAATCTTGATATTATTTAGTTGAATTTTAATTAAATTTTAATTGTGCATTTTAATTATAATTCTGGATATTTTGATTGAATTTTAATTGTACATTTTAGTTGAATTTTAAGATTGAATATATTATGATTGTGGATATTATTTAATTGAATTTTAATTGTGCCCATTTAAGATTTAGGTTTTGTTGAATTTTAATGGTAGTTTTTGATGAATTGTAATAGGTTATTATAATAGTTGGTTTTATTGAATTTATTTGTTTATTACATTTAGGTTTTATTGAATTAAGGTTATGAAATGAATTTTTGGGTTTGTGTAGGTTTATGAGATGGTTTGGGTAGGTTATGAAATGAATTTAGATGATGAAATGATGTTTTGGGTTTGCTACAAAATTCGGGTTTGTGAATTTGTGATGTGAAATGAATTGTACTATGGGAACTTGTTATTAGTTATGGTAGGTTTTGTTGGAAGCCATGGATTTATAATGATATGAATAGCCTAGTTTATATTCTAACCTTTGACAAAATTTGGTCATATTGTTTTATCTTTAGTGGTTGAAAATGGATCGGAGTTGGATGTATGGTAGTAAGGTTGTGGGTAGATCGAAACTAGAACAAGGAGGATGTATCTTCTAATCATTAGAGTGTGCAATCAGAATTCAGCTTCTAGATCATGTAACATGTGCAAGGTTTGGGTTTGAATTGAAATATTGACAGCATGCATGATTGAGAGAAGAGTTTTGTGAGATTGGGTGACTGTTTATAAGTTACGGTCCCTACCTTATGTGCTTTATTCCAATGATTTTCTCTAAAATTTGTTTATAGGACAAAATAGGTAGTCATGCCTTCATTCCTATACATCTGAAATGTTTGGTCAGACATTGCAATATTCTGATGGTGTCTTTTATGGGTTTCTGTTCCAAAATGTTGCAAAACCCTTGGGCGTTTTAGTGCAATTGAGCATGTAAATGCAATATGACAGAATTGGTATCACTATGTCTTTAATTTTGTAATGAATTTACTGTAGGAAAACAATGATTTAAATAAGAGTCTGGAGTTAAATACGCGAATGAAGAGCTTGTCCAATAGTACAACGTAAAACAAGAACTGTGCAGATGAATGAGTTCTGGTCAGTTCTGATCAGTTCTGTGCACTTATCTGCACAGCTCATATCAGAACTGTGCAGATCAGTGCACAGAACTGATCAGAACTCACCAGTTCTATGCACTGATCTGCACAGCTCATATCAGAACTGTGCAGATCAGTGCACAGAACTGGTCAGTTTTGATCAGTTCTATGCATTGATCTGCACAGTTCTGATCTGAGCTGTGCAGATCAGTGCACAGAACTGATCAGTTCTGTGCACTGATCTGCACAGCTCATATCAGAACTGTTGGGTTCAAAAACTTCATTTTTGCCTAAAAATGACCTAGAACGACCCAATTAGCCTTAAATGTGAAATAATAGATTGTAAAGAGCCTTAGAAAGTTGTAAATAAGCATATTAAACGTGTAATGAGTTTGAAAACATTCCTTAGGTTCTTTAGTTCAAAGTTAGGTTCGAAAACTTCATTTTTGCCAAAAAATGATCTAGAACGACCAAATTAGCCTTAAATGTGAAATAATAGATTGTAAAGAGCCTTAGAAAGTTATAACTATGCATATGAGACGTGGAATAAGTTTGAAAACATTCCTTAGGTTCTTTAGTTCAAAGTTGGGTTCGAAAACATCATTTTTGCCTAAAAATAACCTAGAACGACCCAATTAGCCTTAAATGTGGAATAATAGATTATAAAGAGCCTTAGAAAGTTATAACTATGCATATTAGACATGTGATAAGTTTGAAAACATTCCTTACGTTCTTTAGTTCAATGTTGGGTTCGAAAACATCATTTTTGCCTAAAAATGACCTAGAACGACCCAATTAGCCTTAAATGTGAAATAATAGATTGTAAAGAGCCTTAGAAAGTTGTAAATATGCATATTAAACGTGTAATAAGTTTGAAAAATTGCTTAGGTTCTTTAGTTCAAAGTTGGGTTCGAAAACGTCATTTTTGCCCAAATATGTCCTAGAACGACCCAATTAGCCTTAAATGTGAAATAATAAATTGTAAAGAGCCTTATAAAGTTGTAAATAAGCATATTAAACGTGTAATAAGTTTGAAAACATTCCTTAGGTTCTTTAGTTCAAAGTTGGGTTCGAAAACTTCATTTTTGCCTAAAAATGACCTAGAACGACCCAATTAGCCTTAAATGTAAAATAATAGATTGTAAAGAGCCTTAGAAAGTTATAACTATGCATATGAGACGTGTAATAAGTTTGAAAACATTCCTTAGGTTCTTTAGTTCAAAGTTGGGTTCGAAAACATCATTTTTGCCTAAAAATGACCTAGAACGACCCAATTAGCCTTAAAAGTGAAATAATAGATTGTAAAGAGCCTTAGAAAGTTATAACTATGCATATGAGACGTGTGATAAGTTTGAAAACATTCCTTAGGTTCTTTAGTTCAAAGTTGGGTTCGAAAACATCATTTTTGCCTAAAAATGACCTAGAACGACCCAATTAGCCTTAAATGTGAAATAATAGATTGTAAATAGCCTTAGAAAGTTGTAAATATGCATATTAAACGTGTAATAAGTTTGAAAACATTCCTTAGGTTCTTTAGTTCAAAGTTGGGTTCGAAAACTTTATTTTTGCCTAAAAATGACTTAGAACGACCCAATTAGCCTTAAATGTGAAATAATAGATTGTAAAGAGCCTTAGAAAGTTGTAAATATGCATATTAAACGTGTAATAAGTTTGAAAACATTCCTTAGGTTCTTTAGTTCAAAGTTGGGTTCGAAAACTTCATTTTTGCCTAAATATGACCCAAGGAAACAAGTAAAGTAGTGATTTATAATTGCACTTACATGTAAAATATTCTTTGCATTTACATGTGTAAACAAAGTATATATAATTGCATATTTTATCGAATGTGTAGTGCTTTTCGGAGTTACAAGAGAACTAAATTAACATGGATTCCAGCACAGGTATAACTAGTTTATTATTTACCTAAGAAGCAAGTTTTTCAAAATTATAACATACAATGTGATAGAAATTTTACTTGTGTTATTTATTTTAATGCATTTAGTGTGCTCAACAACCGGGATCACTAGATTGTGGCTATTACGTCATGCGTTTTAGGTACGACATAATAATGAATCATGGTAATAGTCAAGATCTTACTAAGGTATGTTCTCATAAACTACGTACTTTATATAATAAATTGAAGTAGACAAAACTATTATATTGATCGATCGTTGATAAATTGAATTATTTACACTTTTTTAGGATTTTTCAAGAACATTGCCTTATTCACCGGAGGAGATCAATGAGGTGAAAGATTTTTGGGCAGATTACTTCATGAACAATGTCGAATTTTTAGCTTAATTTGTAATATGAACTCGATCTCTAGCTAGCTACCTTTGTTGTAATAATTTTATGTTTGTTGTAACATGTTGGTTGATCTATGACGAATTTAATTGCCTTTTATTGGGAACGTTAATTACGTTGTAAACTTTTGTGACAGGTATTATTTATAAATGTATTCCCGGTATTGGGAATGAAGCATCTAATTTCAAAGACGATCATGTCGGAATTTCCAACTAAAATATTAAAAAACAAATTTAAAAAAAAAAAAAAAGTCATTTTCCACGCACGTTAGCTTAATGTGCGAGGCAAATGACTTAATTTTTTGGCGCTAAAAATGTCATTTGCGTCGCACATTAAGCTATTGTGCGAGGCAAATGACTTAATTTTTTGGCGCTCAAATTGTCATTTGCGTCGCACATTAAGCTATTGTGCGTGGCAAATGACTTTTTTTTGGCGCCTGAAAGTCATTTGCGTCGCACATTAAGCTAATGTGCGTGGCAATTCTTGGCAGGAGTCCAATGAGCCTCTCCAGGGTCTGGCTGGTACCTGCTCGTTGCACTGAGTGTGAACAAAAATCCGACCTTGTACAAATCATAACATACATGATGGATCCAATAGCCGAAGCATATGGAGTCGTACTAATCTTACTTATATATATTCCATGTGACATGGGTAGATGACCTCTCTTGGGTTATATTATATTGAATCGAGCTAGCACTTTATCAATGTAAGTACTTTGGCTTAGTTCAATCATCCTCTTAGATCTGTCCCTATAAATCTTGATGCCCAAGATGTATTGTGCCTCTCCTCAGTCCTACATTGAGAAACACTTTCCAAGCCATGTTTTTACAGACCCCCAGCATAGGAATGTCATTTCCAATAAGTCGTATATCATAAAAATACAAGACTAGGAATTCCATTTTATTCTCACTGACTTTCTTGAACACACAAGATTCGTCTAGATTCTTGATGAAGCCAAATGCACTGACTACTTCATCATATGATGTGTTCTAACTCCTCGATGCTTCCTTCAATCCATAAATGGATTTTTAGCTTGCATACCTTTCCTGCATTGTTTTGATTAAAAAAACCCTCCGCCTGTGTCATGAACACAATTTCTTCAAGAATACCATTTAAGATGGCAGTTTTGACATCCATTTGCCATATTTCATAGTCATGAAATGCAACAATCTATCTTGCCTGTAACCTTTTGCTACCAATCTATCTCTTTATATATATACATTACCATCTTTATCTTTCTTCAATTTGAAGACCCATTTTCTTCCGATATGTGTAAACCCATCCGGCAAATCAACTATATCCCAGCCTTGATTTTCAGACATGGAGTCTATTTCAAATTTTATTGCCTCTAACAATTTTGCGGAGCTTGGTATCGACATGTCTTGCTTGTACGACATAGATTCATCACTATCCAATATGAGAACTTTTATGTTTTCAGTCAAGAGGACACCAGTCCATCTATCCGGCTGAACCTTAGTTCTATGTGATATATGAGGGGCTACAACGTCTTGAGGAACTACTCCCACGGGCTCTTCTAAAGGGCTTGTAGGTTCTTCATCTTGAACCACTTACAAATATTTCTCGATTCTCCCACTTGTCAATTCGGTAATGTGTACACTGTGAATGTTTTGGGTGCGGGGTTGTGCGATGCCCTTTGGGCGAGCTCGTGTGCACAAGCCAGGGTCGGCACAACGACGCGGCAATCCTTGTGGCAAGCCAGCGCGCGCAGGGCAAGGATGCAGCAAGGGCAGTGACGAGGAGTAGATGGTGCACGGGTGGGCGATGTGTGCATGTTTGCTGATGTGTGAGGTGTGCGATTGGCGGCCTGCGCCTTATGCAGCAGGGATGTTGCACAGCGCGACGATGGGCTTGGCGCAAGCCAATCCCACGTTGCATCATTTTGTGCATTTTTGCTTCGATTTTAATTCGAGGCCTGATTTTTTGGATTATTTTTGCATGTAGGGGCTAATATTGGACTTGTTTAATACTCCCTCCGTCCCAGATTAGTTGTTACACTTTCCTTTTTCGTCCGTCCCAGATTAGTTGTTACACTTCTAAATAAGGAATGACCCCACAATTATTATATTGTCTCTCTCTTCCCACTAAATATTTTTTTGTCCCCACCCCCTCTCACATTCAATTAAAAAAATACCCCACTAACTCCTATCACATCCACTTTTTCAATAAAATAACAATTGATAACCAAACAGCCACTTATCACCTAAAAACTTTGTGCAAAGATAAGTGTAACGACTGTTATGGGACGGAGGGAGTATTTTACTTTATTTAACTTGGGTTGGGGCGTGAGTTTAAATTTTAAAAATTAAAAGTTCATTTTTTCTTTATTTAAGTGGGAGCTTTTAATGAAATTAATGAAATTAATTATTTTAATTAATTTTCATAGGATAATTACTTTTAATTAAATAAATATTTGATTAGAATATAATTAAGGATTAATAATTTTGAATTAATTAATCTTTTAGAGCGCGTGCACATGAACGTGATTTTAATTAATCATGTAATTATGTGTATGCTTACTTGGGCCATTCGTGTTAGAGTATGAATGGGTGAATGCATATTATTTTATTATGTGTTACAGGTTATGAAGGTGCCTAGTATGGCCCAACTAGGATAGTTAAATACGGTCTGCATACCATGAAGTTTTGTTGTAATAATTAGATTAATTACTAATTCAAGTACTTATAGGTATCATTTTAAAAGTTCAAAGTTAGCATTTTGAAGGGTTTTGAAGGCGGTGCCAAGCTAAAATGGTGGAGTTTGAAGATTGGATGCTACAAGACCAAGTAATGGGCCATACTAGTTCACCAAATTTACTTATGCTTTTATTTATTGATATATGTATATTATGCATGAGTATGTTGTTTGTATGTTTTGATTAAGGATTATCACTAAATAATCAAACCAACATAGAAACAACTAGGTCCAAATAATTTTGAGCTTAAAATTGCCTTCCAAATCAAGCAATTACAAAAATCTTTGAACCTAAGATAGTAGGGTTCCACCAAAGCGAGGTGCTTTTCTAGTATTCCTATATTGTAAGGTTTCCCAAAGGAACACGTTGATTGTGGTATAACTCAATAAATATTGGTATATGTTGTGGCAATGGAATAAATTATGGTATTAACTTGGTAAACCAAGAGTAATTTGGAATTACAAGCAATAGGTTTTTCTTACCGAAAATCTTTAAAGAATTAAGTCAAGCCAAAGCATGCTTAAGACTTAGAGACTTTTAGGGTAGGACCATGTTTTGTTTGCATAAATGAAATGTTTAATAGCTTTAATGAATGTATGTTTTATTTTATTTAAATGTTATTAAACTTTTGTGAATGGTTATTTATCACAAATTCTTTTCAATTGTAGAATGTCAAAAATAACAATCAAAGCATTAGAAATTCTAGACGTCAAGTTAAACTTGTCAAATTTTCTTGATTAGCAGAGGAGGCATTGGCAAGTCCTTAGATGCAATAACATTGAATATGTTGTTGATCATCCCATCCCCATATATTACTCAAAGTATATGACCCCTGAAGCACTATATGTGGGCGAACTACATGATGCTTGTGATGGATCTTATCCTTCGCTCTATACCAAAATATTGGAGTGCTAGGTTTGTTTCTTATAAACCATGGAACTTCTAAAGTATTTTAGGTATATATGTTGTGGAAGATTCCAGCATAATGGTTAACACGTTAACAAGAATTTTTTAGAATTGGTACATTCATTCAGGGATCTAAAGCTTGATGCTCCACTGGGTTGTTGCTTTGAGGTCATAAGGAAAAAATCAAGGGAAAGAGTAATTGATGTTGACTTGACTGTTGGGATGCCAATTAAGGCTCATAGGAAGAAAATGGTTGGACTATTCAATCGCCTTGAGCTACTTGGTCATCCATTCCCAAATTCCACATCTGCGGGCATACTATTGAATTCTTTTCATATTGGGCACATGAAATTCAAACTACTCTACTTCTCTAAGAAAAGAGAGAACACAGTTAGTGGATAATCAATATGCTTCATCAATTCGAATTGGACTTTGTTAATGATATGAAAAAATCACTAAAAGTAAAGAGTAAGAAAATCAAGAAAAAGGTTCAGCGGATGATCCAAAGCAAGCATGCATCTTCATCCACTCCATGAGGAAAAGTGGTGCCTTCCAAGAGATAAATGAAGAGGGATCTGTTGGGATTTACAGTTAAACGAATAACATGGTAGCGGAACAATCCCAAAGCCAGGAAACATCACTAGTACATAATTGAGCTTATGTAAAACGTGTTGGTAACACTTTTTCAAATGCAAAATTACTAGATTATTAAGTAACACTTTGGTAACATTTTTATTTTAAATGTAACGCTCAAGGTAACACTTTTAAAATAGGTAACATTTTATGGTAAAACTTTTAAAATAGGTAACATATTATGGTAACACTATTCAAATAGGTAACATTTTATGGTAACACTTTTAAAATAGGTAACATTTTATGGTAACACTAAGAAGTGTTACCTTATTTTTAAAGAAGAAAATTAAATATTTATAATAAAAATAAGGGCTAATCCCAAAAATTAACTATTTTCTGACAAAAGGAAAAAAAGAATGTGGGTTTACTTTTTCTGAAATTTATGAAACAGCAAAAAATCGACCGTAGGTTTAGTTTTGAGAAAATCGATCTCTAAACTTTCCTCTTCCTGATCCCGCAACAATGCTTAATTTATCAGACAATTTGTCTCAACCGCGGTATTGATTCAAGTTCAAGTTCAAGTCTCAACTGCGGTTTTGAGTCAGAAAATTCGCACTTTCAATTTCAAGTTTCAGTGAATTTGCGCTCGGTCTTAATTCGAGTTCCGAATTTACACTTTCAATTTCAGGTTTTATTGAATTGGCGCTTCCAATCTCGTGGTCTTAATCGTTGTCTCAATCGTGCTCTTGGTCGGACTTTATCAAATTCCTCCTTTTAGTTTCAGGTATGTTCTTATTTGTGTGCTGTGAACTGATATTGTATTCGAGCATTCAGACTTTATCAAATTCCCCCTTCATATATTAAATAATTCGAGAGGCTTGACTTCTTGTATTTTCAGTTTATTAATCCAATCTTCATTAGTCTCTTTATTTATGTTCTCTTAACTATGCCAATTCATAGCATTATGGTAGGTATTCTTAATTTTTTTTTGTTATTTAATCGATGATTTCAAGATGTATATGAATTGGTACAATATAGATTAGTGTTTAATTTTTTTTGATTGGTTTGAGAATGTTTATTGATTTTTTGTTTGATGTAGTGGTAATGTTTTTGATATTTTGATTCGGTATTTTGATTATGTATGTTTTGGTTTGGTTTGATTGTTGATTGTGAGTATGTGTGTTTTGGTTTGATCTAGTTGCTGACCGTGCTATTGGGTTTCGTCAGAAAAAACAAGCTGGTTGTCTTCTTTGGTATTGTGTTTCATCAATTTGCTCGCTTCCTATTTCATGTAATTTCTGATTTGTTGTGGGTGTTTTTATTTTTTTGTTGTTTAATTATTGATTTTCAAGTTTTATATGATTTGGTGTTTTAATATCTATGAATTTTCAAGATTTATGGATTCTTGTGTTTATTTTTTTTGATTGAATTTTATATGTTTATCGATTTTGTGTCTAATGTTGTGTTATCGGCTTTTAATTTATTGATTCTGTATTTCAAGTTTGTTGATTTTGTGTTTGATGTCGTATTATTGGCTTTGAATTTGATAATCTTAATTTTTTAGTCATGAACTTAAATGGTATTCCCTCCCGCGCTGGCTCACTGATGGACCTGGACTGAATTTGGACAAGAACAAAATTATCATAGTTTTATGTGAGCTTAGTGAACATTGACTGGGACTAATAAAGAACTTAGGAGGCTGCATAAGAACTTACTTGCATGGTTAAAAAAAGGCGTATTAAAGATATAAAGGGTGACTCGAGAGTCGTGACTGCATTTTTGTACTGTTTATTTTATCACACCATCACTGTATTGTAATTTAATTTCAGAAAATCGATGGATATGCAATAAGATATCATCTCATCTTTGTAGGCTAGAAAATACAACCTGTGGTGGATATCATCTCATCTGAAAAATAATCTTAATCTTGTTCTAAATAAACATCTAGTGACCTGTGAGGGGGTCGAAAAAGCACGAGGCTAATGCATGACCTCGTCCCTCGTGGGCGTGACGTTGTCAGATCAAGTGTAGTTAGATTTCATGTGAGTTTACACCCAATCGACTAGTAATATAGGAGTCGCCATTCAGTTTTTAACGACAATGAGAAAAACTGATAAAACCCGGTTATCGTGACATAAAGGGAGTGCAATTACGTTCGACCACGACGGCCATAGGTTCCCTTGTGATCCCTGGTGTGGGGATCGCTCAACGTACACCCGCAGGGCAGAGATTGAGAGTTCAAGGGACTGCAACTACCGAGAGGAGTGCTCATCGATAACTCCAGAGGCAGGTTATCCTTACTATCTCAGCATAAATAATTGAAGGGACACTAGTGGAAAAAGGCTTATTTGCATCCCCGCATTTTCCACGCCATTCTGAACATGTGACGCAAATAACAAATTTTAGCATGAAATTTACTCATTTGTGTCGCAGCTTTGCTAAACTGCGAGGCAAATAACTCTAGGATGCCCGTCAGAGTCATTTGCGTCGCAGATTAGTAAAACTGCGACGCAATTTACTAAATCAAGTGCGTCGCAGATTTACTAATCTGCGACGCAAATGACTCTAGGATGCTCCTAGAGTCATTTGCCACACAGATTTGTAAATCTGCGACGCATTGGCTAATTTTTTTTCCCCTTAATTTCCCGCTCACGCTTATTGCTTTCAACTTTTCATTCTGACTTAAGTTTTGCGACAAACAACAACAGTGCTTCAATTCACTCCCACCAAACGAAACAAACAACAATGCTTCAATTCACTTCACCGGCGCCGCCGCCCACGGCCAAGGAATTAGTCTTCACCTGCCCTTTCTCTCACCTGCCCTTTCTCTCACATCCGTCGCCCCCTGCATAGTGTCGCCGCGACTCACCCGCAGTTGCTCTCACAACCGTCGCGGCTCACAACCTCCCCTGCACACTTCCCTTACTACCACCGCCCCCTGCACGCCGTCCCCTGCTCACAGCCGCCGCCCCATGTGTTGTCTCTCCTCTCTTCAATAATTAATTAGGTATTATTTACATTTAAGATTGAATTTTAATCTTGATATTATTTAGTTCAATTTTAATTAAATTTTAATTGTGCATTTTAATTATAATTCTGGATATTTTGATTGAATTTTAATTGTACATTTTAGTTGAATTTTAAGATTGAATATATTATGATTGTGGATATTATTTAATTGAATTTTAATTGTGCCCATTTAAGATTTAGGTTTTGTTGAATTTTAATGGTAGTTTTTGATGAATTGTAATAGGTTATTATAATAGTTGGTTTTATTGAATTTATTTGTTTATTACATTTAGGTTTTATTGAATTAAGGTTATGAAATGAATTTTTGGGTTTGTGTAGGTTTATGAGATGGTTTGGGTAGGTTATGAAATGAATTTAGATGATGAAATGATGTTTTGGGTTTGCTACAAAATTCGGGTTTGTGAATTTGTGATGTGAAATGAATTGTACTATGGGAACTTGTTATTAGTTATGGTAGGTTTTGTTGGAAGCCATGGATTTATAATGATATGAATAGCCTAGTTTATATTCTAACCTTTGACAAAATTTGGTCATATTGTTTTATCTTTAGTGGTTGAAAATGGATCGGAGTAGGATGTATGGTAGTAAGGTTGTGGGTAGATCGAAACTAGAACAAGGAGGATGTATCTTCTAATCATTAGAGTGTGCAATCAGAATTCAGCTTCTAGATCATGTAACATGTGCAAGGTTTGGGTTTGAATTGAAATATTGACAGCATGCATGATTGAGAGAAGAGTTTTGTGAGATTGGGTGACTGTTTATAAGTTACGGTCCCTACCTTATGTGCTTTATTCCAATGATTTTCTCTAAAATTTGTTTATAGGACAAAATAGGTAGTCATGCCTTCATTCCTATACATCTGAAATGTTTGGTCAGACATTGCAATATTCTGATGGTGTCTTTTATGGGTTTCTGTTCCAAAATATTGCAAAACCCTTGGGCGTTTTAGTGCAATTGAGCATGTAAATGCAATATGACAGAATTGGTATCACTATGTCTTTAATTTTGTAATGAATTTACTGTAGGAAAACAATGATTTAAATAAGAGTCTGGAGTTAAATACGCGAATGAAGAGCTTGTCCAATAGTACAACGTAAAACAAGAACTGTGCAGATCAATGAGTTCTGGTCAGTTCTGATCAGTTCTGTGCACTTATCTGCACAGCTCATATCAGAACTGTGCAGATCAGTGCACAGAACTGATCAGAACTCACCAGTTCTATGCACTGATCTGCACAGCTCATATCAGAACTGTTGGGTTCAAAAACTTCATTTTTGCCTAAAAATGACCTAGAACGACCCAATTAGCCTTAAATGTGAAATAATAGATTGTAAAGAGCCTTAGAAAGTTGTAAATAAGCATATTAAACGTGTAATGAGTTTGAAAACATTCCTTAGGTTCTTTAGTTCAAAGTTGGGTTCGAAAACTTCATTTTTGCCAAAAAATGACCTAGAACGACCAAATTAGCCTTAAATGTGAAATAATAGATTGTAAAGAGCCTTAGAAAGTTATAACTATGCATATGAGACGTGGAATAAGTTTGAAAACATTCCTTAGGTTCTTTAGTTCAAAGTTGGGTTCGAAAACATCATTTTTGCCTAAAAATAACCTAGAACGACCCAATTAGCCTTAAATGTGGAATAATAGATTGTAAAGAGCCTTAGAAAGTTATAACTATGCATATTAGACATGTGATAAGTTTGAAAACATTCCTTACGTTCTTTAGTTCAATGTTGGGTTCGAAAACATCATTTTTGCCTAAAAATGACCTAGAACGACCCAATTAGCCTTAAATGTGAAATAATAGATTGTAAAGAGCCTTAGAAAGTTGTAAATATGCATATTAAACGTGTAATAAGTTTGAAAAATTGCTTAGGTTCTTTAGTTCAAAGTTGGGTTCGAAAACGTCATTTTTGCCCAAATATGTCCTAGAACGACCCAATTAGCCTTAAATGTGAAATAATAAATTGTAAAGAGCCTTATAAAGTTGTAAATAAGCATATTAAACGTGTAATAAGTTTGAAAACATTCCTTAGGTTCTTTAGTTCAAAGTTGGGTTCGAAAACTTCATTTTTGCCTAAAAATGACCTAGAACGACCCAATTAGCCTTAAATGTAAAATAATAGATTGTAAAGAGCCTTAGAAAGTTATAACTATGCATATGAGACGTGTAATAAGTTTGAAAACATTCCTTAGGTTCTTTAGTTCAAAGTTGGGTTCGAAAACATCATTTTTGCCTAAAAATGACCTAGAACGACCCAATTAGCCTTAAATGTGAAATAATAGATTGTAAAGAGCCTTAGAAAGTTATAACTATGCATATGAGACGTGTAATAAGTTTGAAAACATTCCTTAGGTTCTTTAGTTCAAAGTTGGGTTCGAAAACATCATTTTTGCCTAAAAATGACCTAGAACGACCCAATTAGCCTTAAATGTGAAATAATAGATTGTAAAGAGCCTTAGAAAGTTGTAAATATGCATATCAAACGTGTAATAAGTTTGAAAACATTCCTTAGGTTCTTTAGTTCAAAGTTGGGTTCGAAAACTTCATTTTTGCCTAAAAATAATCTAGAACGACCCAATTAGCCTTAAATGTGAAATAATAGATTGTAAAGAGCCTTAGAAAGTTGTAAATATGCATATCAAACGTGTAATAAGTTTGAAAACATTCCTTAGGTTCTTTAGTTCAAAGTTGGGTTCGAAAACTTCATTTTTGCCTAAAAATGACTTAGAACGACCCAATTAGCCTTAAATGTGAAATAATAGATTGTAAAGAGCCTTAGAAAGTTGTAAATATGCATATTAAACGTGTAATAAGTTTGAAAACATTCCTTAGGTTCTTTAGTTCAAAGTTGGGTTCGAAAACTTCATTTTTGCCTAAAAATAATCTAGAACGACCCAATTAGCCTTAAATGTGAAATAATAGATTGTAAAGAGCCTTAGAAAGTTGTAAATATGCATATCAAACGTGTAATAAGTTTGAAAACATTCCTTAGGTTCTTTAGTTCAAAGTTGGGTTCGAAAACTTCATTTTTGCCTAAAAATGACTTAGAACGACCCAATTAGCCTTAAATGTGAAATAATAGATTGTAAAGAGCCTTAGAAAGTTGTAAATATGCATATTAAACGTGTAATAAGTTTGAAAACATTCCTTAGGTTCTTTAGTTCAAAGTTGGGTTCGAAAACTTCATTTTTGCCTAAATATGACCCAAGGAAACAAGTAAAGTAGTGATTTATAATTGCACTTACATGTAAAATATTCTTTGCATTTACATGTGTAAACAAAGTATATATAATTGCATATTTTATCGAATGTGTAGTGCTTTTCGGAGTTACAAGAGAACTAAATTAACATGGATTCCAGCACAGGTATAACTAGTTTATTATTTACCTAAGAAGCAAGTTTTTCAAAATTATAACATACAATGTGATAGAAATTTTACTTGTGTTATTTATTTTAATGCATTTAGTGTGCTCAACAACCGGGATCACTAGATTGTGGCTACTACGTCATGCGTTTTAGGTACGACATAATAATGAATCATGGTAATAGTCAAGATCTTACTAAGGTATGTTCTCATAAACTACGTACTTTATATAATAAATTGAAGTAGACAAAACTATTATATTGATCGATCGTTGATAAATTGAATTATTTACACTTTTTTAGGATTTTTCAAGAACATTGCCTTATTCACCGGAGGAGATCAATGAGGTGAAAGATTTTTGGGCAGATTACTTCATGAACAATGTCGAATTTTTAGCTTAATTTGTAATATGAACTCGATCTCTAGCTAGCTACCTTTGTTGTAATAATTTTATGTTTGTTGTAACATGTTGGTTGATCTATGACGAATTTAATTGCCTTTTATTGGGAACGTTAATTACGTTGTAAACTTTTGTGACAGGTATTATTTATAAATGTATTCCCGGTATTGGGAATGAAGCATCTAATTTCAAAGACGATCATGTCGGAATTTCCAACTAAAATATTAAAAAACAAATTTAAAAAAAAAAAAAAAGTCATTTTCCACGCACGTTAGCTTAATGTGCGAGGCAAATGACTTAATTTTTTGGCGCTAAAAATGTCATTTGCGTCGCACATTAAGCTATTGTGCGAGGCAAATGACTTAATTTTTTGGCGCTCAAATTGTCATTTGCGTCGCACATTAAGCTATTGTGCGTGGCAAATGACTTTTTTTTGGCGCCTGAAAGTCATTTGCGTCGCACATTAAGCTAATGTGCGTGGCAATTCTTGGCAGGAGTCCAATGAGCCTCTCCAGGGTCTGGCTGGTACCTGCTCGTTGCACTGAGTGTGAACAAAAATCCGACCTTGTACAAATCATAACATACATGATGGATCCAATAGCCGAAGCATATGGAGTCGTACTAATCTTACTTATATATATTCCATGTGACATGGGTAGATGACCTCTCTTGGGTTATATTATATTGAATCGAGCTAGCACTTTATCAATGTAAGTACTTTGGCTTAGTTCAATCATCCTCTTAGATCTGTCCCTATAAATCTTGATGCCCAAGATGTATTGTGCCTCTCCTCAGTCCTACATTGAGAAACACTTTCCAAGCCATGTTTTTACAGACCCCCAGCATAGGAATGTCATTTCCAATAAGTCGTATATCATAAAAATACAAGACTAGGAATTCCATTTTATTCTCACTGACTTTCTTGAACACACAAGATTCGTCTAGATTCTTGATGAAGCCAAATGCACTGACTACTTCATCATATGATGTGTTCTAACTCCTCGATGCTTCCTTCAATCCATAAATGGATTTTTAGCTTGCATACCTTTCCTGCATTGTTTTGATTAAAAAAACCCTCCGCCTGTGTCATGAACACAATTTCTTCAAGAATACCATTTAAGATGGCAGTTTTGACATCCATTTGCCATATTTCATAGTCATGAAATGCAACAATCTATCTTGCCTGTAACCTTTTGCTACCAATCTATCTCTTTATATATATACATTACCATCTTTATCTTTCTTCAATTTGAAGACCCATTTTCTTCCGATATGTGTAAACCCATCCGGCAAATCAACTATATCCCAGCCTTGATTTTCAGACATGGAGTCTATTTCAAATTTTATTGCCTCTAACAATTTTGCGGAGCTTGGTATCGACATGTCTTGCTTGTACGACATAGATTCATCACTATCCAATATGAGAACTTTTATGTTTTCAGTCAAGAGGACACCAGTCCATCTATCCGGCTGAACCTTAGTTCTATGTGATATATGAGGGGCTACAACGTCTTGAGGAACTACTCCCACGGGCTCTTCTAAAGGGCTTGTAGGTTCTTCATCTTGAACCACTTACAAATATTTCTCGATTCTCCCACTTGTCAATTCGGTAATGTGTACACTGTGAATGTTTTGGGTGCGGGGTTGTGCGATGCCCTTTGGGCGAGCTCGTGTGCACAAGCCAGGGTCGGCACAACGACGCGGCAATCCTTGTGGCAAGCCAGCGCGCGCAGGGCAAGGATGCAGCAAGGGCAGTGACGAGGAGTAGATGGTGCACGGGTGGGCGATGTGTGCATGTTTGCTGATGTGTGAGGTGTGCGATTGGCGGCCTGCGCCTTATGCAGCAGGGATGTTGCACAGCGCGACGATGGGCTTGGCGCAAGCCAATCCCACGTTGCATCATTTTGTGCATTTTTGCTTCGATTTTAATTCGAGGCCTGATTTTTTGGATTATTTTTGCATGTAGGGGCTAATATTGGACTTGTTTAATACTCCCTCCGTCCCAGATTAGTTGTTACACTTTCCTTTTTCGTCCGTCCCAGATTAGTTGTTACACTTCTAAATAAGGAATGACCCCACAATTATTATATTGTCTCTCTCTTCCCACTAAATATTTTTTTGTCCCCACCCCCTCTCACATTCAATTAAAAAAATACCCCACTAACTCCTATCACATCCACTTTTTCAATAAAATAACAATTGATAACCAAACAGCCACTTATCACCTAAAAACTTTGTGCAAAGATAAGTGTAACGACTGTTATGGGACGGAGGGAGTATTTTACTTTATTTAACTTGGGTTGGGGCGTGAGTTTAAATTTTAAAAATTAAAAGTTCATTTTTTCTTTATTTAAGTGGGAGCTTTTAATGAAATTAATGAAATTAATTATTTTAATTAATTTTCATAGGATAATTACTTTTAATTAAATAAATATTTGATTAGAATATAATTAAGGATTAATAATTTTGAATTAATTAATCTTTTAGAGCGCGTGCACATGAACGTGATTTTAATTAATCATGTAATTATGTGTATGCTTACTTGGGCCATTCGTGTTAGAGTATGAATGGGTGAATGCATATTATTTTATTATGTGTTACAGGTTATGAAGGTGCCTAGTATGGCCCAACTAGGATAGTTAAATACGGTCTGCATACCATGAAGTTTTGTTGTAATAATTAGATTAATTACTAATTCAAGTACTTATAGGTATCATTTTAAAAGTTCAAAGTTAGCATTTTGAAGGGTTTTGAAGGCGGTGCCAAGCTAAAATGGTGGAGTTTGAAGATTGGATGCTACAAGACCAAGTAATGGGCCATACTAGTTCACCAAATTTACTTATGCTTTTATTTATTGATATATGTATATTATGCATGAGTATGTTGTTTGTATGTTTTGATTAAGGATTATCACTAAATAATCAAACCAACATAGAAACAACTAGGTCCAAATAATTTTGAGCTTAAAATTGCCTTCCAAATCAAGCAATTACAAAAATCTTTGAACCTAAGATAGTAGGGTTCCACCAAAGCGAGGTGCTTTTCTAGTATTCCTATATTGTAAGGTTTCCCAAAGGAACACGTTGATTGTGGTATAACTCAATAAATATTGGTATATGTTGTGGCAATGGAATAAATTATGGTATTAACTTGGTAAACCAAGAGTAATTTGGAATTACAAGCAATAGGTTTTTCTTACCGAAAATCTTTAAAGAATTAAGTCAAGCCAAAGCATGCTTAAGACTTAGAGACTTTTAGGGTAGGACCATGTTTTGTTTGCATAAATGAAATGTTTAATAGCTTTAATGAATGTATGTTTTATTTTATTTAAATGTTATTAAACTTTTGTGAATGGTTATTTATCACAAATTCTTTTCAATTGTAGAATGTCTAAAATAACAATCAAAGCATTAGAAATTCTAGACGTCAAGTTAAACTTGTCAAATTTTCTTGATTAGCAGAGGAGGCATTGGCAAGTCCTTAGATGCAATTACATTGAATATGTTGTTGATCATCCCATCCCCATATATTACTCAAAGTATATGACCCCTGAAGCACTATATGTGGGCGAACTACATGATGCTTGTGATGGATCTTATCCTTCGCTCTATACCAAAATATTGGAGTGCTAGGTTTGTTTCTTATAAACCATGGAACTTCTAAAGTATTTTAGGTATATATGTTGTGGAAGATTCCAGCATAATGGCTAACACGTTAACAAGAATTTTTTAGAATTGGTACATTCATTCAGGGATCTAAAGCTTGATGCTCCACTGGGTTGTTGCTTTGAGGTCATAAGGAAAAAATCAAGGGAAAGAGTAATTGATGTTGACTTGACTGTTGGGATGCCAATTAAGGCTCATAGGAAGAAAATGGTTGGACTATTCAATCGCCTTGAGCTACTTGGTCATCCATTCCCAAATTCCACATCTGCGGGCATACTATTGAATTCTTTTCATATTGGGCACATGAAATTCAAACTACTCTACTTCTCTAAGAAAAGAGAGAACACAGTTAGTGGATAATCAATATGCTTCATCAATTCGAATTAGACTTTGTTAATGATATGAAAAAATCACTAAAAGTAAAGAGTAAGAAAATCAAGAAAAAGGTTCAGCGGATGATCCAAAGCAAGCATGCATCTTCATCCACTCCATGAGGAAAAGTGGTGCCTTCCAAGAGATAAATGAAGAGGGATCTGTTGGGATTTACAGTTAAACGAATAACATGGTAGCGGAACAATCCCAAAGCCAGGAAACATCACTAGTACATAATTGAGCTTATGTAAAACGTGTTGGTAACACTTTTTCAAATGCAAAATTACTAGATTATTAAGTAACACTTTGGTAACATTTTTATTTTAAATGTAACGCTCAAGGTAACACTTTTAAAATAGGTAACATTTTATGGTAAAACTTTTAAAATAGGTAACATATTATGGTAACACTATTCAAATAGGTAACATTTTATGGTAACACTTTTAAAATAGGTAACATTTTATGGTAACACTAAGAAGTGTTACCTTATTTTTAAAGAAGAAAATTAAATATTTATAATAAAAATAAGGGCTAATCCCAAAAATTAACTATTTTCTGACAAAAGGAAAAAAAGAATGTGGGTTTACTTTTTCTGAAATTTATGAAACAGCAAAAAATCGACCGTAGGTTTAGTTTTGAGAAAATCGATCTCTAAACTTTCCTCTTCCTGATCCCGCAACAATGCTTAATTTATCAGACAATTTGTCTCAACCGCGGTATTGATTCAAGTTCAAGTTCAAGTCTCAACTGCGGTTTTGAGTCAGAAAATTCGCACTTTCAATTTCAAGTTTCAGTGAATTTGCGCTCGGTCTTAATTCGAGTTCCGAATTTACACTTTCAATTTCAGGTTTTATTGAATTGGCGCTTCCAATCTCGTGGTCTTAATCGTTGTCTCAATCGTGCTCTTGGTCGGACTTTATCAAATTCCCCCTTTTAGTTTCAGGTATGTTCTTATTTGTGTGCTGTGAACTGATATTGTATTCGAGCATTCAGACTTTATCAAATTCCCCCTTCATATATTAAATAATTCGAGAGGCTTGACTTCTTGTATTTTCAGTTTATTAATCCAATCTTCATTAGTCTCTTTATTTATGTTCTCTTAACTATGCCAATTCATAGCATTATGGTAGGTATTCTTAATTTTTTTTGTTATTTAATCGATGATTTCAAGATGTATATGAATTGGTACAATATAGATTATTGTTTAATTTTTTTTGATTAGTTTGAGAATGTTTATTGATTTTTTGTTTGATGTAGTGGTAATGTTTTTGATATTTTGATTCGGTATTTTGATTATGTATGTTTTGGTTTGGTTTGATTGTTGATTGTGAGTATGTGTGTTTTGGTTTGATCTAGTTGCTGACCGTGCTATTGGGTTTCGTCAGAAAAAACAAGCTGGTTGTCTTCTTTGGTATTGTGTTTCATCAATTTGCTCGCTTCCTATTTCATGTAATTTCTGATTTGTTGTGGGTGTTTTTATTTTTTTGTTGTTTAATTATTGATTTTCAAGTTTTATATGATTTGGTGTTTTAATATCTATGAATTTTCAAGATTTATGGATTCTTGTGTTTATTTTTTTTGATTGAATTTTATATGTTTATCGATTTTGTGTCTAATGTTGTGTTATCGGCTTTTAATTTATTGATTCTGTATTTCAAGTTTGTTGATTTTGTGTTTGATGTCGTATTATTGGCTTTGAATTTGATAATCTTAATTTTTTAGTCATGAACTTAAATGGTATTCCCTCCTGCGCTGGCTCACTGATGGACCTGGACTGAATTTGGACAAGAACAAAATTATCATAGTTTTATGTGAGCTTAGTGAACATTGACTGGGACTAATAAAGAACTTAGGAGGCTGCATAGGAACTTACTTGCATGGTTAAAAAAAGGCGTATTACTGATATAAAGGGTGACTCGAGAGTCGTGACTGCATTTTTGTACTGTTTATTTTATCACACCATCACTGTATTGTAATTTAATTTCAGAAAATCGATGGATATGCAATAAGATATCATCTCATCTTTGTAGGCTAGAAAATACAACCTGTGGTGGATATCATCTCATCTGAAAAATAATCTTAATCTTGTTCTAAATAAACATCTAGTGACCTGTGAGGGGGTCGAAAAAGCACGAGGCTAATGCATGACCTCGTCCCTCGTGGGCGTGACGTTGTCAGATCAAGTGTAGTTAGATTTCCTGTGAGTTTACACCCAATCGACTAGTAATATAGGAGTCGCCATTCAGTTTTTAACGACAATGAGAAAAACTGATAAAACCCGGTTATCGTGACATAAAGGGAGTGCAATTACGTTCGACCACGACGGCCATAGGTTCCCTATCCCTGGTGTGGGGATCGCTCAACGTACACCCGCAGGGCAGAGATGGAGAGTTCAAGGGACTGCAACTACCGAGAGGAGTGCTCATCGATAACTCCAGAGGCAGGTTATCCTTACTATCTCAGCATAAATAATTGAAGGGACACTAGTGGAAAAAAGGCTTATTTGCATCCCCGCATTTTCCACGCCATTCTGAACATGTGACGCAAATAACAAATTTTAGCATAAAATTTACTTATTTGTGTCGCAGCTTTGCTAAACTGCGAGGCAAATAACTCTAGGATGCCCGTCAGAGTCATTTGCGTCGCAGATTAGTAAAACTGCGACGCAATTTACTAAATCAAGTGCGTCGCAGATTTACTAATCTGCGACGCAAATGACTCTAGGATGCTCCTAGAGTCATTTGCCACACAGATTTGTAAATCTGCGACGCACTGGCTAATTTTTTTTCCCCTTAATTTCCCGCTCACGCTTATTGCTTTCAACTTTTCATTCTGACTTAAGTTTTGCGACAAACAACAACAGTGCTTCAATTCACTCCCACCAAACGAAACAAACAACAATGCTTCAATTCACTTCACCGGCGCCGCTGCCCATGGCCAAGGAATTAGTCTTCACCTGCCCTTTCTCTCACCTGCCCTTTCTCTCACATCCGTCGCCCCCTGCATAGTGTCGCCGCGACTCACCCGCAGTTGCTCTCACAACCGTCGCGGCTCACAACCTCCCCTGCACACTTCCCTTACTACCACCGCCCCCTGCACGCCGTCCCCTGCTCACAGCCGCCGCTCCATGTGTTGTCTCTCCTCTCTTCAATAATTAATTAGGTATTATTTACATTTAAGATTGAATTTTAATCTTGATATTATTTAGTTGAATTTTAATTAAATTTTAATTGTGCATTTTAATTATAATTCTGGATATTTTGATTGAATTTTAATTGTACATTTTAGTTGAATTTTAAGATTGAATATATTATGATTGTGGATATTATTTAATTGAATTTTAATTGTGCCCATTTAAGATTTAGGTTTTGTTGAATTTTAATGGTAGTTTTTGATGAATTGTAATAGGTTATTATAATAGTTGGTTTTATTGAATTTATTTGTTTATTACATTTAGGTTTTATTGAATTAAGGTTATGAAATGAATTTTTGGGTTTGTGTAGGTTTATGAGATGGTTTGGGTAGGTTATGAAATGAATTTAGATGATGAAATGATGTTTTGGGTTTGCTACAAAATTCGGCTTTGTGAATTTGTGATGTGAAATGAATTGTACTATGGGAACTTGTTATTAGTTATGGTAGGTTTTGTTGGAAGCCATGGATTTATAATGATATGAATAGCCTAGTTTATATTCTAACCTTTGACAAAATTTGGTCATATTGTTTTATCTTTAGTGGTTGAAAATGGATCGGAGTTGGATGTATGGTAGTAAGGTTGTGGGTAGATCGAAACTAGAACAAGGAGGATGTATCTTCTAATCATTAGAGTGTGCAATCAGAATTCAGCTTCTAGATCATGTAACATGTGCAAGGTTTGGGTTTGAATTGAAATATTGACAGCATGCATGATTGAGAGAAGAGTTTTGTGAGATTGGGTGACTGTTTATAAGTTACGGTCCCTACCTTATGTGCTTTATTCCAATGATTTTCTCTAAAATTTGTTTATAGGACAAAATAGGTAGTCATGCCTTCATTCCTATACATCTGAAATGTTTGGTCAGACATTGCAATATTCTGATGGTGTCTTTTATGGGTTTCTGTTCCAAAATGTTGCAAAACCCTTGGGCGTTTTAGTGCAATTGAGCATGTAAATGCAATATGACAGAATTGGTATCACTATGTCTTTAATTTTGTAATGAATTTACTGTAGGAAAACAATGATTTAAATAAGAGTCTGGAGTTAAATACGCGAATGAAGAGCTTGTCCAATAGTACAACGTAAAACAAGAACTGTGCAGATCAATGAGTTCTGGTCAGTTCTGATCAGTTCTGTGCACTTATCTGCACAGCTCATATCAGAACTGTTGGGTTCAAAAACTTCATTTTTGCCTAAAAATGACCTAGAACGACCCAATTAGCCTTAAATGTGAAATAATAGATTGTAAAGAGCCTTAGAAAGTTGTAAATAAGCATATTAAACGTGTAATGAGTTTGAAAACATTCCTTAGGTTCTTTAGTTCAAAGTTGGGTTCAAAAACTTCATTTTTGCCAAAAAATGACCTAGAACGACCAAATTAGCCTTAAATGTGAAATAATAGATTGTAAAGAGCCTTAGAAAGTTATAACTATGCATATGAGACGTGGAATAAGTTTGAAAACATTCCTTAGGTTCTTTAGTTCAAAGTTGGGTTCGAAAACATCATTTTTGCCTAAAAATAACCTAGAACGACGCAATTAGCCTTAAATGTGGAATAATAGATTGTAAAGAGCCTTAGAAAGTTATAACTATGCATATTAGACATGTGATAAGTTTGAAAACATTCCTTACGTTCTTTAGTTCAATGTTGGGTTCGAAAACATCATTTTTGCCTAAAAATGACCTAGAACGACCCAATTAGCCTTAAATGTGAAATAATAGATTGTAAAGAGCCTTAGAAAGTTGTAAATATGCATATTAAACGTGTAATAAGTTTAAAAAATTGCTTAGGTTCTTTATTTCAAAGTTGGGTTCGAAAACGTCATTTTTGCCCAAATATGTCCTAGAACGACCCAATTAGCCTTAAATGTGAAATAATAAATTGTAAAGAGCCTTATAAAGTTGTAAATAAGCATATTAAACGTGTAATAAGTTTGAAAACATTCCTTAGGTTCTTTAGTTCAAAGTTGGGTTCGAAAACTTCATTTTTGCCTAAAAATGACCTAGAACGACCCAATTAGCCTTAAATGTAAAATAATAGATTGTAAAGAGCCTTAGAAAGTTATAACTATGCATATGAGACGTGTAATAAGTTTGAAAACATTCCTTAGGTTCTTTAGTTCAAAGTTGGGTTCAAAAACATCATTTTTGCCTAAAAATGACCTAGAACGACCCAATTAGCCTTAAAAGTGAAATAATAGATTGTAAAGAGCCTTAGAAAGTTATAACTATGCATATGAGACGTGTGATAAGTTTGAAAACATTCCTTAGGTTCTTTAGTTCAAAGTTGGGTTCGAAAACATCATTTTTGCCTAAAAATGACCTAGAACGACCCAATTAGCCTTAAATGTGAAATAATAGATTGTAAAGAGCCTTAGAAAGTTGTAAATATGCATATTAAACGTGTAATAAGTTTGAAAACATTCCTTAGGTTCTTTAGTTCAAAGTTGGGTTCGAAAACTTCATTTTTGCCTAAAAATGATCTAGAACGACCCAATTAGCCTTAAATGTGAAATAATAGATTGTAAAGAGCCTTAGAAAGTTGTAAATATGCATATCAAACGTGTAATAAGTTTGAAAACATTCCTTAGGTTCTTTAGTTCAAAGTTGGGTTCGAAAACTTCATTTTTGCCTAAAAATGACTTAGAACGACCCAATTAGCCTTAAATGTGAAATAATAGATTGTAAAGAGCCTTAGAAAGTTGTAAATATGCATATTAAACGTGTAATAAGTTTGAAAACATTCCTTAGGTTCTTTAGTTCAAAGTTGGGTTCGAAAACTTTATTTTTGCCTAAATATGACCCAAGGAAACAAGTAAAGTAGTGATTTATAATTGCACTTACATGTAAAATATTCTTTGCATTTACATGTGTAAACAAAGTATATATAATTGCATATTTTATCGAATGTGTAGTGCTTTTCGGAGTTACAAGAGAACTAAATTAACATGGATTCCAGCACAGGTATAACTAGTTTATTATTTACCTAAGAAGCAAGTTTTTCAAAATTATAACATACAATGTGATAGAAATTTTACTTGTGTTATTTATTTTAATGCATTTAGTGTGCTCAACAACCGGGATCACTAGATTGTGGCTACTACGTCATGCGTTTTAGGTACGACATAATAATGAATCATGGTAATAGTCAAGATCTTACTAAGGTATGTTCTCATAAACTACGTACTTTATATAATAAATTGAAGTACACAAAACTATTATATTGATCGATCGTTGATAAATTGAATTATTTACACTTTTTTAGGATTTTTCAAGAACATTGCCTTATTCACCGGAGGAGATCAATGAGGTGAAAGATTTTTGGGCAGATTACTTCATGAACAATGTCGAATTTTTAGCTTAATTTGTAATATGAACTCGATCTCTAGCTAGCTACCTTTGTTGTAATAATTTTATGTTTGTTGTAACATGTTGGTTGATCTATGACGAATTTAATTGCCTTTTATTGGGAACGTTAATTACGTTGTAAACTTTTGTGACAGGTATTATTTATAAATGTATTCCCGGTATTGGGAATGAAGCATCTAATTTCAAAGACGATCATGTCGGAATTTCCAACTAAAATATTAAAAAACAAATTTAAAAAAAAAAAAAAAAAAAGTCATTTGCCACGCACGTTAGCTTAATGTGCGAGGCAAATGACTTAATTTTTTGGCGCTAAAAATGTCATTTGCGTCGCACATTAAGCTATTGTGCGAGGCAAATGACTTAATTTTTTGGCGCTCAAATTGTCATTTGCGTCGCACATTAAGCTATTGTGCGTGGAAAATGACTTTTTTTTGGCGCCTGAAAGTCATTTGCGTCGCACATTAAGCTAATGTGCGTGGCAATTGAATTTTCAACATGGTGCCTGAAAAGTCATTTGCCACGCACATTTGCTTAATGTGCGACGCAAATAAGGGTCATTTGCGTATAGAGCTTTTGCCACGCACAATGTGCGACGCAAATGTGCGACGCAAATGTGCTTAAAAGTGCGATGCAAATGACCCTTTTTCCACTAGTGGGACATGCGTTTAAACTATTAAACTATTCTGAATTGATTTTAGCAATATGCAACACATAATACTAAATCGATCGTGATTATTTTATTTAGATTAATTTAAGGTACCTAGGATGATAATTCAATTGTCCAGGGTATTATCTTATTAGGCGTGATATGTCAATCAAGTTAATAGTTTGACAATTTTATAAAAGGGCGATGAGAGCGATTAAATCATATGAGGGACACATTACAACGCACCCTTGCGAGGTGCGTCACGGTTCTCAGAAAACTAACCACTTGGCTTTGCTATTTCTCCTTTTATTTAACGAATCTTGGGTTTCTAAGCAGTGTTCCAGTATTTGGGCTTAATTCATCAGCTACAAGGGGCAGGACGCGTTCTGTTCGACTTTTGGGTCGATTGCGACAGAACGCCGGATCAATTTCGCAGCGTGAGGCTAGGCTTAAGGCTAGAGTCAATACACAGGTTATGGAATTGTGTGTTCTGTTGTCGGCTTTAGGGGTCTATTTATAGGAAAAAGTGGCGTAAAAAGATAGATTTTCAGGAATATGAATCCTCCCCAGGTATTTTCAGCGCCCAGCACTGGGCGTCAAAGATTTGGGCGCCCAGGGCTGGGCGTTGAAAATAGGATCTGGGCAGAATTCTTTGACAGATTGGACTTTAGAGTACGGAGTCCATTAAGAGACTTAATTCGCGTTATTTGGTGCGTATCAATTTACGACGGAATGCGTCTGGGCCCTTTACGAGCTCTAGGTTCATTATGAGTTTAATTAATACGTTAACTCTTTTATCGAATTGCGATAGGAATAGAATTCCTTTTACAATTTCTATCTCTTTTAGGATTTATGTTGGAGTGCAACACCTAATTCTGACAGGTTTCTATCTTTTTTATTCTTACTACTTTTAGCAATTACCTTTTACGGCAGCTACTATTTTTAGCAGGTTTCTATAAATGGAAGCTTTGGCTGAAATGAAAGGGTGATTTGAGATTCGTTATTTTATAGAAGATGCGTTGCCAAGTGGAGATTTATGTTCTCATCATCGAACCTTCCCATTCGGGAATGGGGACAAAAGTAGGTGTCTACAGTTAGCCCCCACTTTAACTGTGTCTCGAGATGAGACGATGGTCAAAGTACTCGACGGTGTGCGTCATACAAGCCATGGTGTATGTGACCTGTTTTGCGAGGGTCTCACGAGCCCCCGAGTGATAACATTTGACTTAAGGGTCATCACTTGAAGTGTTAACACATTCCTCACGTGTTATTGGAATCTGTTAACCAATAGTATAGAAACTCCCTCACTTTGTCATTGGAAGTATCTAAAGATGTATAGAAACTCCTTCACTTTGTCATTGGAAGTATCTACAGATGTTTTCGAAATCAAAGCTGTAAAGTGTAACCAGGCCTGACCAAGCCCAATCACGAGGTAAAAATGTTTTTAAAGATTCTCATTTTCAGGGTTAGCTAAATGAGAAAACCCCCTTGTTTTTATAGGACGTAAAACGAAGGAAAATCCAGCACATCACTCTTTTTGGAAAAGCGGAAAACCAATTTTTTGATTTTTTGAAAAGGGAAACGGTCCTTTGATTTTTGGAAAAGGGAAACCATCCTTTGATTTTTGGAAAAGGGAAACCATCTTTTGATTTTTGGAAAAATATAAACCATCTTTTGATTTTTGGAAAAAGATAAACCATCTTTTGATTTTTGGAAAAAGATAAACCAGGAAAAGTTATCGCTGCAGCGATTAAGGACCTGCGCGGTTAGTGACGCAGACCCCGCACCCGATGGAGGTGGGCGAGCCTGTCCTGCTGAGGGGGGACGCCCCGTATGATAGAAGTGGACGAATCTGTTTTGACGTTTTGAAAATAAGGACCTACGCGGTTTGTGATGTAGACCCTGCCGGCTGAAGATGGCGAGCCTGTTTTTTGAAGATTTCATTTTATTATTATTTTTTTGTTTTCGAAAACTTAGGACCTGCGCGGTTAGTGACGCTGACCCCGCCCGCTGAAGGTGGGCGAGCATGTTTTTGTTTTTTGAAGGATTTATTTTCTTTCGAGGGATGCTCGGATTTAGTTGCAACCTGAATGTGGGTTGACAACGTGCTTAGACGGACCATTGTCTCGTGGTCATCATCTTTCATGGTTTTGAGCTAGTCTTTACGGCTCAATTTTGTCACTACTTGGGTCCTTGATTAGGGGACTATGTATAAGTATCAACGGCGACCTTTGTCTTGAGGTCGTAATCTGGTTTTATCTTTTGAGATTATCCAAACACGGGACTTCGTACAGCGTAGTCTGGGAACAATTTTTTAACTTTGCATACTCTCTTTTGAAATATATATTTTCTTTCGAGCCCCCAAGCACTCGTGCTTGACGGTCATTTCTTGTCAAAGAGGTTCCTTGGGATACGCCTTTTGTAATGTTCTTGATCGTGTTTGGGATCGTGCTCGTAAGTGCGAGCGATCTTTGAAGTGGTGTGCTACTCTTAACAAAGCCCTAAGGAAATTCTACGTATTCTCTTCTCTTTTGTTTTTCTTTATTTTTGGAACGTAGAATTTTAGAGATCACAATGAGTTGAGCTGATTTTCAGCGCCCAGGGCTGGGCGTCGGAATATCTGGCGCCTGGTCCTGGGCGTTGAAAGTGCGTCCCATGCAGGACTTTCTCGTGATGATTTCTCGAGAAGCCGTAGCTGATTGGTGGACTACGGTGTTTGTCGCTTTGGGGCGATTATTTAAAGGAACTGTTGCTCTTAAGGCGTACAGATATTGCAATAGTCGGGCGACTCTATATGGCCCGAGGAACATACTTTGAGGCGTAAGACTTTAATCGCTCTTGTTGTTCTTTTGAACGTATATTTTTTTCTTTTGGACGCGTTCGTGAATGTTCGATACTTAGAATGATGATATGTATGTGCGAACGAGCATTCATAGAATGGCTGTCGCGTGCGGTCCATTAATCAGTTCGCTTGAATCATTTTTTTTTTGAGCAATGACTGATGTTGAATAATCTTCTTAGAAGCTTGATAGGGTTCAGGCCTATTCATGAAGTGGGCTCAAGCATCGTACCCTTTCGATCCGTTCAAACATTTGCTTTGAGATTTTTTTTTTGCTATGGTCGTTTCGTAGTTTGGAGCCCCCAAGTATGCACGTTGGGATGCTTCCTTTTGGCGTACGATTTTTTGTAGGTTCTTTCGAGAAAGATGCCTTGGGGTTCCGCTCTTGTAGGTGCGAGGTATCCCTTCTGTGGTAGGTAATGTTTTGCTACCTTTAATCCTTAATGTAGAAGTCGTGTGGCTTGCATTTTGAATGTGGGCGATAAGTAGTCTTTGCCTCATGCTCTTGGTCGTGCCCGCATTAGTGCAATATGCCTTACTCTTTTTTAGACTTGTACCGTTTATGGTGCGACGTAGGCTTGTGTGGCCTAACAGCGTGTCTTATAACATTCTTCCAGGTGTTGGGATATCATTATTATTTTTTGCATTGGCGTACTTCATTACGCATCGTTCAGGTGTTCGAACAAGTGTAGCACCTTCTGCGTGGGTGTGCACGGCTTATTACTTCGTTCGATGCGAGGATTCATAGATGTTTCTTTCTTGTTTTTATCCTTGATTTTTTTTTCGCTTTTGCTTTGGAACAACGTAAACTGTGTGACGGGCGCTTGTAAGGCGAGCGTTATGTGCAGTAGTTTGATCGGAGTTTTGGTGACTCGCGATTTTCAGTTACCCTTGTTAGTGGGGTGACTTTATACATTCTAAGTAGTGCTTAGAATTTGGGAGGGGTCGTAGCCATTCTAAGGTTCGTTTTACACGATTAAACCTTAGGATTGTGCCCCTATGACGTGTGTATAGCATTAGCGTCGAGAATTTGCGATAAAATCGTCATTTCGAGCATTTTTAGAGTGTTTTTCTCAAGCCCCCAATTGTAGCTACGGGATTGGCTTGGTGCTATAATGCTTGGCATACGTTTTTATGCATTCATGGTGACATAGATCATGAATAGTTTGAACCAGACTCGTTTAGTGCGAGGTACCTTCGAGTAGTGATTTGCTACTTCTCTTGTAAATGTCGTATTGTGCGACATTGCCATGGTCAAGGTAGTCACATGTTGAGGTGTGCCTTGACCAAAAGCTAGGTGCCTTTCTTTACCCATAATTAGAAATCTTTTTAACTCACTTGCAACATCGAGATAAACGCATACTTAGCTTAAACCAACGACACTTTATTATGTTCGAAGAAGTCTTTGAAAATTATTTGAAATCCAAGTCCTACTGTGTACAGTCCGAGGTGTCCTAAGTAAGTTGACTTATAGAAAGGTTCATACAGGATTACATGAGTGAATCAAAATACTGTTACGATTTTTGGAATGTTGTCTAAGGATTTGCTGGAAGCCAGGGTGCAGGCGTCAAGATATTACTTGTGCCTGTGTGGCACATGCTTTAGGTTTTTAGGGCAATCATTTCCAGAACTGCGGGAGTATAAACCGTTTTCAAATTGACTTAGATTTACTTGGTGTATGTCTGCACAAAACGTCAAGGTATACCTAGTTCCTTCCCTAGTTCTTTCATTTCATTTTTTAGCCCCCAGTTGTTATTATGTCTTCTTATTAATGATGCTTTCAGGTTTCGATTTTAGATGCCCGTGTCATATGTCTAAGTAGGGTGAGCCTTGGTTAAGTGCCAAGTCCTATTGACAATGTATGATTTTTTTAAAGGGGATTAGCAAGCATTCGAATTACCATGAATGGGTGCCCTGTGTTCGAAGGAACGATGGGGCGATGTCGTAGAATAATCCTTTTTATTGCAAGCTTACTGCCTTTACTACTTGTTGGCGATTATGACTGTGTCTAGTGGTGAAATAAGGTCTTTGAGTGAGTTACTTTGCTTTAGGGAGGGTCAAGTCGAGTACGTTAAAGGTCATGGATGCTCGCGCTAGCCCCCATTCAATTGAGGCAAAGCGATCTTTTGAGTATTGGCTAAGTGCCTAGGAGTGTGGGTGCTCCTTCTGGCAAGGGTACGTGCCCTTATTGTTTTTCGATGTGTGCTCATTTTGGCATCTTGATGACTTGGATTCTTCCTTTGACTTAAATTTTTCTTTCGACTTGGATTGCAAGTAATTAAATTTCAATAAGGGTCTCTATTTTTTATTCTTGTTATTCTATAGGCTTTAATATTTTTGCAAATTGGTTGGACCGAATCATGGATTGCCTACGTATCCGCCTTAAATAGATTTAATTTGGAATCAGGACTTGCGTAGTTCTTAGCTAGAAAATGATTTCTTAGAATGCCGATTTTAAACAAGTACGTTCGAGTGGAATCGTAATGTTTGAAATAGGATGAGATAAGTGAAGTTCATTATTATTTTAATCTGCTGCTTTGCCGTAGGCCAAAAATTTGTTTCATTTTTTTAAGTACATGTATTAGCACAAATCTTTTCATGTATTTTTTTTTGGTATGTATATCTGAATACGTGTTGTACCCCCCCAAGTGTTTCGTTATTTTTCCGTGTATGTGCGGATAAAATGGCGAGCACTACTGGACAAAATTTGGCAAGCAGAGAGATTCAGCGCCCAGGCTGG
Organism: Spinacia oleracea; assembly: GCF_020520425.1. Taxonomy (NCBI): domain Eukaryota; kingdom Viridiplantae; phylum Streptophyta; class Magnoliopsida; order Caryophyllales; family Amaranthaceae; genus Spinacia; species Spinacia oleracea. Next base: position 53,581,122 of record NC_079490.1, read on the forward strand.
GGCGTTAAAGATTCCGGCGCCCAGCTCTGGGCGTTGAAAATGATTCCTTCTTTTCGTTTTGTGCCAAATATTTGCCAATCTTTTTTGTGAGCTAAATGCTCTTTTTATTTTTTAGACGATCTTTAAAGGTGCTCTGCAAAATTTCTTTTTTATTAATTTTTTATGTTAAGCGTAGAATGTACTTTTTCATTTGTCTTTTTTTTTTATTCGTGACTCAAGACGGCTTGAAAGATGGGTTGAATGAGATAGGATAATTTGTATAGGTATGAGTTAAGCATGAGGATTGGAAAGGGTAGAAGATCGTAGAATTTTATGTAGTTTTTGTGGTATGATTTGGATTGGTTGACTCAATTCTTTTCCTTTGTTTACTTGGGTAAATTTCGCACTTTGGGAGGTACGGGCTAAGTATTTCATGGCTCGCTCATTTCGCTTTCCCTTTTCTCTTTCTCTTTTTTCCTTTTTTGTTTGGGATTTCTCCCCCTTTTTATTTGGGCTAAAAGGTAGATGGTTGTGGTCTTTGAGTCACGAGGCGAGACTGAGTGAGCCTCGTTTGGTAGGCCTATAGTGGACCTTTAAGTTTAGTAGGCCTAGGGTGGACCTTTAAATTGTCTTACTTTGCAAGCGTATTTAGTCGTTTCTTAAAATGTGCAAATAGCGTAGATTTAAACTGTTGTTTTTGCTGTATTGAAATTTAACGAAATAATTACATCGAAAATAATTTTTTTTGCTTCTTTCCAGATTCCAGTTTCCGGGATTTAATTGGAAGTTGTGATATAGACTCGAACTTTCATTAATTTTTCTGATTATAACCCGTGTATGAACACAAGGAGGTGGCCTAGACTCAAAATAATGACGTGGCGTAAGCCTATAATACTTGACCAAGCGACTCTCAAACTTAGGCTAATTGGACCATAACTTTCGTTGGTTGACACTTTAGATTTTAACCCTTGGGTGTGCGTTTGTCATGCGCCATTTTGCTTAGTGTTGGCAAGGTAGTTAGTTGGGGAGATCGAATTTTCATTTTTGCAAGACTAGAATCATTAGTGCGGCTTCCCTCTTAGTGTGTATTGTTTTACCCCAATGGTAGCCTTATGTCATGCCGATTTGGGTATTTTCATGTTTCGTCATGTTGCATTCATGGAAAATCTTTTAGTCCGTACTTAGGAGTATTTCAAGGAGCGAGTGGCTCGAGAGGACTATGATAGTCGTGGCCCAATGTGATCATAAGCCTTGAGGCCATTAATTTTTTGCCAATGGCATTGACACCTTGGGCTCACTTTGGGGGTTGTGCGACTATGGAGGAATGATTTTCAAAATATGACTGTTTCCATTTTGCAAATACTTGAATTACATAATATATTCTTTTATTGGTGAAAGAGAGTATTGAGGCCGTAGATTCTTAGCAAGAGAAGACAATTACATATGGGTGCTTATTGATTTCTTTTAAATGTTACGAAGGGAGACTCAATATGGTTAAACCTCTTAACTTGCAGAACGACACCAAGCATTAGGACTGATTCTATGTATAAGACAACTAAGACTTAGGATTTAGATTGTACTTTGTCATAGCCTAGTCTAGACTCGGATTTATTTATTTTTTTATTCGAACATTATTTATCCTTAAAGACTCTATTTGAACATTATTTTTTGAATACCTTTCCCATATGACATTCAAGGTTATTTTAATTAGCATGCTCGGTGTTAGTGCCGAACATTGTCGTCATAGGAGGCCTAATGACGACACAAGGAGTTATTTATTTTATAAGCCGTTCTTAGAATCGAGTGCCTTTTCCATACGTCCTCGTAGCAACTTTGTTACGAATTTTTTCATTGCCACATACATTTGTGCGCGGGTACCGAGGCTGCGGTGCCTGGCCAAAAGGCCAAGCAGCAACTTCAGCGCCCAACAGGGGCGTTGAAATAATTGGCGCCCAGCCAGGGGCGCTGTAAATGCGTCCCTGACTGGTACTCGTATTCTGTTCGTCTAATTTTTTTTTCGCACATACGACTTAATTTTGCGTGCTTGCCCAATAACGTCCTTTGCGCGTTATGCAGCGTCGTGGGATCCGTTACGGGCCGTCCTGGGCGTCGCTTATTTTTGTGGCGATCGCCCGGGGTTGCTGGACACGTATTTAGGTATAACTCTTTGGCCAATTGGTGTTTATGAATGTTTGGGCAATTTTTAGGGTCGTTGGTTTTCTAGCATTATTGGTCACACACAATCACAACACAATCACGTAATTCGCTACACATAACTAATATTACAATATGAAGCAAAAATAATATGTCACGTAGTTTATGATAGGCTTCTATGGGTAATATTTGCGCCGGCTTGGAACCGCTTCTATCGTAGATCCAACACATGCCCCGGTCGAGGTAGTGCATTCAACAGACGAATTTCGTCCCAAGATGCCAATCACGATGTAAGCCAAGGGGGTATGCACCAATGAGAGAGACCTTAGTGGGGTTTGGGACGGGTGTACTACTAGCGAAAAGTGCCGAGTGGACAACATTCGAAGCGTATGCACCCCCCGGTTGGCGATGGGTATCCTTAGTCCCAACTCCCGAGATGAAACATGCCAAGGGAGCCGAGATTCGTTATGCGGTTCTGTCCGTTCACATTAATATGCTGATTTCCAGGTCGTCCCAACTTGATAAGGAAATAAACGCGGAGTAGGATCGTTTCACCTTTCGGCTATTTTGATTACCTACGAGCACGAGTATTTCATTAACGGTCCCCAGTGGAGTCGCCACTGTGAGGGGGTCGAAAAAGCACGAGGCTAATGCATGACCTCGTCCCTCGTGGGCGTGACGTTGTCAGATCAAGTGTAGTTAGATTTCCTGTGAGTTTACACCCAATTGACTAGTAATATAGGAGTCGCCATTCAGTTTTTAACGACAATGAGAAAACTGACATAAAGGGAGTGCAATTATGTTCGACCACGACGGCCATAGGTTCCCTTGTGATCCCTGGTGTGGGGATCGCTCAACGTACACCCGCAGGGCAGAGATTGAGAGTTCGGGGGACTGTAACTACCGAGAGGAGTGCTCATCGATAACTCCAGAGGCAGGTTATCCTTACTAGCTCAGCATAAATAATTGAAGGGACATGCGTTTAAACTATTAAACTATTCTGAATTGATTTTAGCAATATGCAACACATAATACTAAATCGATCGTGATTATCTTATTTAGATTAATTTAAGGTACCTAGCATGATAATTCAATTGTCCAGGGTATTTTCTTATTAGGCGTGATAGATCAATCAAGTTAATAGTTTGACAATTTAATAAAAGGGCGATGAAAGCGATTAAATCATATGAGGGACACATTACAACGCACCCTTGAGAGGTGCGTCACGATTCTCAGAAAACTAACCACTTGGCTTTGATATTTCTCCTTTTATTTAACGAATCTCGGGTTTCTAAGAAGTGTTTCAGTATTTGGGCTTAATTCATCAGCTACAAGGGGCAGGACGCGTTCTGTTCGACTTTTGGGTCGATTGCGACAGAACGCCGGATCAATTTCGTAGCGTGAGGCTAGGCTTAAGGCTAGAGTCAATACTCAGGTTATGGAATTGTGTGTTCTGTTGTCGGCTTTAGGGGTCTATTTATAGGAAAAAGTGGCGTAGAAAGATAGATTTTAAGGAATATTAATACGAAACGGATTAGGAAAAGAATCCGCCCCAGGTATTTTCGGCGCCCAGCACTGGGCGTCAAAGATTTCGGCACCCAGGGCTGGGCGTTGAAAATAGGATCTGGGGAGAATTCTTTGACAGATTGGACTCTAGAGTACGGAGTCCATTAAGAGACTTAATCCGAGTTATTTGGTGCGTATCAATTTACGACGGAATGCGTCTGGGCCCTTTACGAACTCTAGGTTCGTTATGAGTTTAATTAATACGTTAACTCTTTTATCGAATTGCGATAGGAATAGAATTCCTTTTACAATTTCTATATGTTTTAGGATTTGTGTTGGAGTACAACATCTAATTCTGACAGGTTTCTATCTTTTTATTCTTACTACTTTTAGCAATTACCTTTTACGGCAGCTACTATTTTTAGCAGGTTTCTATAAATGGAAGCTTTGGCTGAAATGAAAGGGTGATTTGAGATTCGTTATTTTATAGGAGATGCGTTGCCAAGTGGAGATCTATGTTCTCATCATCGAACCTTTCTTTTCGGAAATGGGGACAAAAATAGGTGTCTACATGACCATACTAGCTAGGCTGCTAGATTCTTCCTCTGTTTAATATCCTATTGCCAAAGACCTTCGTGCTAATTCATGATTTCTTTGCAGAAACATCATTCATGATAGATTTAAGATGTATTTGGATTTGATCACATAAAGTTTCTCTTCAAAATTATTATACATATTGTGGATTACATGTGTACAATACAAACTAGAAAATACATACTTCTATCAAGTAGTACTTCGTATTATTGTAAGTCGCCAATATTGAAAAAGTTCTTAATTAAAATACAAAATATGTCGTCAACCTATTAAAAAAAGAGAAGGAATTTGGTATAAGTAATTGAAGCTATGAACTCGGTTATATGTTCCTCATAATTTTGTATGTTTATTGATTTTGTGTCTGATATGGTATAATTTGCTTTTAATTTCTTGATTCGGCATTTCAAGTTTGTTGATTTTGTGTTTGATGTCGTATTATTGGCTTTGAATTTTTTGATTTGGTGTTTTGAATTTTTTAGTCATGAATCTGAAATTGACATTGCACGTATGGATTAGATCGTACGAGAAAAATGTTTCAATGATTGTTACTTCGATTACAAATTAAGAAGTTTGAAAACAAAAACTTAATACAAGACCAAGGAATTGATCCGAACTTCTGAAATGGAGGCTGCTGTCATGCATTTTCAATGATTGTTATTGGGAAGTTCCTCAAACCTGGGACTAATAATTTTCTAACTTGGTTAGAAGAACTCCACCACTAAGGTAAGAGTATAAAAAGCACCAATACAATGATTAAACCTTAGATTCAATTCAAACACACGGGGTCCGTGGTTGACATCGTTTGAATTTTCATTATTTGGTTGTTTCGTTTGTATTATTATTATACAAGCCTGAATTTTTGGGTGTATGTTTCTATGGATGTTGTTATTCCTTTAAGACATGTTAAAATTATATTTCAATGTTTTTCGTCTCTCAATTTGTGTATGTTTAACTTTTCATAAAGGAGACAAATGAGTAGTTGGACCAACTTCTTATAATCTAGTTATGAGGATGAGAAAGGTGTGGAGGATTATTTAGATAAAGCGTTTTCTAGTCAAGCAATTGGTGATCAGATTACTTAACCGTGTAAGGTGTGTTATCACCGCTTTTGGCATCGTAGGAGACAATATTCAATCTTTTGATTGCAAACGGGACCGAGCCTGGCACTGAAGGATGGCATTGTTATGAAAAGGGTAAGTCATCGACATCAATTACAAAGAGGAATGTTGAAGATAATACACCAGACATGAACGGTGATATTGAACGTTTGATATATGATGTTCATAGAGACGTGGTAGAAAGGTATGAAGGGGATGGAGACGAGCTCAATAATGAGGCTAAGAAGTTCTATAAGTTAGTTGTAGATGGAACGGGTGCGAAAAATTTCAAAGCTATCATTTCTCATTCGTTTTTACCTTTTGAAGTGCACTCATGGGTTAGCTAATGTAGCAACTTCAGATATTTTGGATTTTATCCAAGAAGTGTTACCAGATGCATCCAACGTGCCTAACTCTTTTAATAAGGCAAAGTAATTGATAAAAGATCTGGGCCTTCGTTATGAAAAGATTGATGCATGTCGTAATGATTGTATGCTGTATTGGAAGGAGCATGAAGCTGTGACGTCTTGCCATGTTTGTGATCATACTTTAAGGTGGAAGGAAACATAGACTGAAAACCAAGAAGATATTATTAATCAACCATCTAAAAAAGCGCATAAAGTCCCTGCAAAAGTTCTTTGGCATTTTCCTCTTAATCCAAGGCCTCAAAGATTGTACATGTGTTCAGAAATAACATAGCTATTAAAGTGGCATGATGAAGAAAGAGATAAAGATGAGTTATTGAGGCATCCTGCTGATGGTGAGGCGTGTAAAGAGTTTGATCTAAAGTACCCAAAATTTCCTAAAGAAGCACGTAATGTTCGTTTGGGGCTTGCAAGTGACGAATTTAATTCATTTCGAATTATGAGCACACAACATAATACATGGCCTGTTGTTCAAATTAATTACAACTTACCACCATGGTTGTATATGAAGCCAAAATTCTTGATGTTGTCTCTCCTTATTCACGGGCCCCCCTCTCATGGGAATGACATTGATGTTTACCTTCAACCATTGCTTCAAGAACTCAAAGATCCGCCGGAGTATGGGTTGGAGACCTATGACGCGAAGAAGAGACAAACATTCAAGATGCATGCATCTTTACAATTAACGACCAGTGACTTTCTAGGTTATGTTATGTTATCTGGTTTGAGCATTAAAGGGACGTTTTCATGCCCCTAATGTCACTATGAGACTGATCATCATCACTTGAGTAATAGTAACAAATCTTGCTACTGTGCTCATCGTCGATGGTTAGATGAAAATCATCCTTGGCGGCATGATATGGAATCTTTTAACGGAGAAAAGGAAGATAAGACATCTCCAGATCCTTTAACAGGGACTCAAATTTAAAGCTTATTGGAAAATTGGGAAAACAAGTTTGGAAAGTTACAACCAAAGAAGAAATATCCAGATTTTCCATGAAGAAAGTCCTATATTTTCCACACTTTTCCATATTTGGAAAGATTGTGGGTGTCGCCATCATTTTGATGTCATGCACATAGAAAAAAACATATGTGATAGTGTGTTGGGAACTTTGTTAGACATACTTGGAAAGTCAAAAGATCAGCATAAGGCTCGATTAGATCTGCAAGAAATGGGTATAAAGGAAGAAATACATCCTTTAGATACAGATGGCGAGCGGTATGTTTTCCTCCCCAAAGCATCATTCTCAGTGACGAAGGAAGAAGAAAGCATTTTTTGTACTGTTCTGAAGAAGGCAAAGTTGCCACAAGGTTGAGCATCAAATATTGCAATGTCTGGGCAAGTGAAGGAGGGAAAAATATCAGGGTACAAGAGTCATGATGCTCATATAATAATGCAACACTTGCTTCCGACTGCAATTAGGAAAACTTTAACAAAGCATGTTGCGTTACCTCTTATTGGATTGAGTTGCTTTTTTAGATAAATATGCAAGAATGTCATCAATCCAAAAGATTTGGACCATCTTCAAGCTGAAATTGTTGAGACTCTTTGTGAACTTGAAAGAATATTTCCACCATCTTTTTTTGACATCATGGTCCACTTGCCGATTCATTTGGTTGATGAAATAATGCGTGGTGAACCAGTGTGTTATTGGTGGATGTACCCTATGGAAAGGTACCTTGGAAAGCTGACATTGTATGTTACAAACCGATGTCGCCCTCATGCTTCTAAAGCAGAAGGTTATTTGGCAGAAGAGTGCTTGGTATTCTGTTTTAAGTATTTGCATGCTGGGGCAAAGAAGCGATTTAAGTGGTTTAACAAAAGTCAGGAGAAAATTGATGAAATTGACGAAGAGTCACCTTTATTCACTAAGGTAGGTCATCTTCTTGGGAGGAAGAAGAAAGGGAAGAAGAAAGGGAAGTCATACACTCTTGATTCAAACACAATGGCTCTAGTACATCGTCATGTGTTGTTTAATTGTCAAGATGACCAAGTTGAGAATTACATCAAGTGAGTAATATTTTGAATATCTTGTCCATTATGTTTAACTTTATATTGTTTTATTTCCATACTTATATGGTTAATACTATGCAGGGAACATGAAGAGTTTGTAAAAAAGAAGTCCAGAGACAGGAGAAAAAGAAGGTGGAAAGAGCCACAAGAGCATAGCAATGAATTCATGATTTGGTTTAGGGAAAAGGTTGAGCAGGATAATGTCGCTGATCATATCTTGTGGCTATCAATATATAGGTCCTTCTAGTATTGCAAAGAGGTACACCAGATATTTTTGTAATGGATATAAGTTCTACACAAGAGATCACGATGAAAAGTGTAAAACTCAAAATAGTGGAGTCTCTTTGACAGCTTTGACTCCAAGCATCGCGAGTAGCAAGGATCACAATCTCGTTCTTGGTAATGTCACATATTATTGGATTGTGAAATCGATAATTGAGATAGATTATTGGTGTGTATATAGTGTTGTGTTGTTCTAGCATGATTGATTCCATGTGGAAGTAGACGATTATGGACTAACTCGTGTGAACTTCAAGAAATTGTGTTCTGAATATGATCCTTTTGTCTTGGCATCACAAGTGCATCAAGTTTTCTATACTCAAGACGGCCTTGAAGAAGATTGGCATTATGTGAACCGAAATTTTCTAAGAGACTTTTTTATGCTGAAGGGAAATCTGAAAAGACGTATATGAATGAAGTTCGTGAACCCGCGGAGGATGTAATTCCGGCTACAAATCATGATGAACACCGAATTTGGTGCATAGAAGGTGCTTATGCCGGAGTTGAGGTGCCTGCAAACACTGAAATGAGGGATGAAAGTCACGAAGATAGTTCTGATATAGATGACATAGATTGGGATTGGATGAAACCATCAAAGTGACATGCCTGGAGTGTTTAATTAGAATAATTATCCTTGATTTGAACTTATTTTTTGGATTTGACGAACTATCATTGAAGTGTTTTATTTTCTTATTTCATCTTTATGTTATGATTTCTTTAAGTTAAATTTCTACTATTGAAAGAATTCGAGATTAGCAGGGATGTACTTTTGAATCTATAATGCATTTGTCTCACAGGGTATTAGTGGCGATCAACAAAACCCTTATGTGAGCCTGTTCGTGGAATTCATCTGATTTCAATTTCTAGGGTTCTGTCACTACTGAGTCCTACCTCGATTAGGACTCAGTAGTGACAGAAACCTAGAAACCATTAGCCTCCAACTAGGAAACCAAACCCCTAGGAGCATCATTCGAAATTCATGCATTCAAAATCGCCGATTTAAGGTCTTTTAGGAGTGCCAGTCCATTTGATTCAAAACCCTTAAGCACGCCTCACACACAAACTCCAAATTCAAAATTCAATCCAACGGCGTCATAATGCCGGATTTTGTAGTCCAAATTTCAAACTCCAAATTCAAAATTCAATCCAACGGCGTCATAATGCCGGATTTTCTAGTCCAAATTTCAAATTCAAAATCCAATCCAACGGCGTCGTAATGCTGGATATTCTAGTCCTAATTCCAAATTTCAAACTCAAAATTCAAATCCAACGGCGTCATAATGCCGGATTTTCTAGTTCTAATTTAAAGTTCCAAATTCGAAATTCAATTCAACGGTATAATGCCGGATTTTCTAGTTCAAGCATTCAAATGTTCAATTCCATCCTTCTAACCTCAAATTCAAGTTACCAATGTCAATCTCAAAACCTCAAGTTCAAATTTCCAAACTCATGTCGTCGTAATGCCGACTCTTCCATTCCATTTCTCAAATCTCAAGTTCGAAGTTCTAAATTCAATCTTTCAAATTTCAATTCCTATATTCGAAAACTTCAAATTCCAAATCCATGATGGCGTAATGCCGAATTTTCCTCATTCAATTCAATTCAAAATTCCATGACCAAACACTTCAAAATTCCAAGTCCACGACGGCATGATGCAGCACTTTCAAAATTCCAAATCCAATGTCTCAAATCCATGGCGGCGTAATGCAGGAATTTTTCAAATTCAAAGCCTCACACTCTATACAAAAATGCACCTTTTCAAAGTTCAAACTCCGAATCAAATTCAAATTTCAAATTCATCTTCGAACTACAAAAAAATTCTTGCCTTCCATTACTCCCAAATACAAAATTCAAAAACACTTCCTAAAGGGTTGAAATTCCCCTAAAATACTTCGAAATCCGAAGGGTTGAAATCCCCCTAAAATACTTTGAAATTCAAAGGGTTGAAATTCCGGCCCCTAAAATACATCGAAATTCAACGGGTCGAAACTCCCCAGAAATAATACAAATTCAATTTCCAAATTCTATTCACGGATTGAAATCCCCCTAAAATACTTCGAAATCCAACGGGTTGAAACTCCCCTAAAATACTCCAAATTCTACTTCGGGTTGAAATTCGCTTGAATTATTCCAAAATCCAATGGGTTGAAATTCCCCTAAAATATTGAGGGGTTGAAATCCCCTTGAAATAATACAAAATCCAATTCCCTTTCGATCGGGTTAAAACTCCTGTAATAATACAAATCCAATCTCCTAAAACATTTCCAATGGGTTGAAAATCCCTTGAAATAATACAAGTCCAATTTTCAAATTCCAATGGGTTGAAATTCCCCTAAAATAGTCCAAATTCCAATAGGTCGAAATCCTTTTTTCCGATATTTCAAGTTCTAGTACAAGGAGAAAACCTCCACAAAAGATTGAAGCTCCTCTCAAATAATTCCAACGGGTCGCAAATCCCGAATACAAGTACAAAATCCAAAATCCCGAATCGCCGGAGTGGCACTTAGAGTCAAGTCTAGGTCCCATTCATTGCATGCATATCATATCATGTGTCGGGAAGTCCAAATTCTAAAATCATGTCATGTTTCCTAACTAGGAGTCCAAAGATCCTTTGGGTTCGCCGAAGAGGAGAAAGGTTAAAGAGAACTCCATCAGCCTAGCCTCCCTTATAGCCGGCATCGAACGAGTCAAACTCCTAGTCCCTTTCAAGGATAAGTTCAAATGGCCACTATCGAACAAATCACTCAGCTTATGGCCGCCGTAGCCAACCTCAATACCAACCTGGAGAGCATAAGCAACCGTTTGGGTGTTGTGGAGCAGGCCGCACCCGCGGATGACCTAACCAAGAAGATCAAACGCCTGGTTAACAAGGTTACCAATCAAGAGAACTATTTCGACACTTCAATGGAGGAAAACCTCAAGGGGAAGGCAAACTTGCCAGACAAATTCTCTGCCAATGAAATTCCGAAATTCAAGTCAACTGACAATCCCAAGTATCATCTCAAGAACTTCAAAGCTACAATGGCCATTAAGGGGGTTGAACCTGAGCTGTAACCCGTGGTATTCCCCATGTCCCTGGAACATGTCTGCCAGAAATGGTATTACTCCCTCAAAGAGAATCAAACCAGCACTTGGGAAGCAGTCTCTTAAGCATTTATGGAGCAGTATCAACCCAATATTCAATTTCAAACCACTCTTCGAGAATTGGAGGTTCTCAGGCAATGACCCCAAGAAGGTTTTACTAACTACCTTAACCGGTGGAGAGAAATGGCGTCCCAAATGGTGACTCGACCCTCTAAGAGAGAATTGGTCAAGATTTTTATTGCTGGGCTTCTTCCAAAGTACAACACTCACATGAAGTACCTAGGCTTGTAAAGCTTCAAGAGAACATATGACATGGGGGTTGATATAGAGGATGATATGATGAAAGCACCTGTAGCCCCAGATCCACAAGCTGAAAAGTGGAAGGGTAAGAAAACTGAAGCAACACACAAGGTCCACGAGGTCAACGCCTTAGAAGGTCCTCAAGGTCCAAAGCTAAACAATTTCAAGAGCAACACCAATCAGCGTAACTTCCAAAGCAAGCCTCAAAGGGTCTTTACTAACCTCGGAATGTCCTACAGTGATGCCTTTGATCGACTGGCTGAGAAGCAAGTCATCACCCCAATCGGTCATACACCAGATCCTCCAACCGACAAAAGATCCAAAAGCTGGGATCCTAGAGCATATTGCAAGTTCCACCAGGGGAACGGGCATGACATTGAAAACTGCTTCAAGCTCAAGCATCTAATCCAGAATATGGTCGACAACAAGACCTTGCCCTTACTTCCAGGAGCCAAGCAGTGTCCCTCGGTGCAAGATATCTCTTATGATTGTGAAGATGAAGAAGAGGATTTTCCATGCAACCTAATCTCTACATGAAGGAAATATGTCCTTCACCCAAGGTGCATTAAGTCTAATACCAAGGTTCAGATTATTTGCGAACAATTAATTCAGTGAGATCAAGTGATCGGAACAGCTAGCTGGAGCAATGCTTCCGATCAGTGAGTTCTAATGGATATTGAACTCACAACTTACTCTTGACTTAACCTACAAGGTCACACCAATGACACGTAACAGATCACCGGATTAAATGAATCGGAAATTCATTTAATAGCTTTTCGGGATTTAAGTTGGAAATGTATTATACGATACGACCTTGCATCGGAATCGTATATCGTATCGCGGATATTCGTAAGCTAGGCGAAACGAATAAATCGTATCGTACGACGGTGATTCGCCGTATACGAAACGATAAATAATATATCGGAAATATATTAAACGCGAATACGAAGAGCGGCCCACGAGCCGAGTGCACGAAGCACTCGAGGCCCATGGGCGCACGCTAGGTGTAGACACCTACTTTTGTCCCCATTCCCGAAAGGGAAAGGTTCGATGATGAAAACGTAAATATCCACTTGACAACGCATCTCCTATAAAATAACGAATCTCAATTCCCCTTTTCATTTCACCCGAAACTTGCTATTTATAGAAACCTGCTATTTATGGAAACCTGCTAAAAATAGTAACTGCCGTAATGGGTAGTTGTTAAAAGTGGCAAGGCATAAAAGATAGAAACCTGTCAGAATTAGGTGTTGCACTCCAACATAAATCCTAAATGAGATAGAAATTGCGAGAGAATCTTATTCCTAATACGATTCGAAAATAAGAGTTACGTATTAATTAAAATCCTAACGAGCCTAGAGTTCGTAACGGGCCCAGACGCATTCCGTCATAAAATTAATACGCACTAAAAGACTCGATTAAGTCTCATACACTCCGGATTCTAAGAGTCCGAATCTGACAAGGAAACGGCCCAAACATCAATTTCAACGCCCAGCCCTGGGCGCTGAAATTGCCTGGATCCTATTTTCAACGCCCAGAGCTGGGCGCCGAAATCTTCGGCGCCCAGGCCTGGCGCTGAAAATACCTGGTACGTGTTTTTTCCTAATTCCTCGTGGATTAGGGTTCTGCAATTCTATCTTTCCACGAACTCTTTTCTATAAATAGGGCCTTAAGTTCGACGTGAAAAGAACACACACACACAACACACAATTATATTCTAAGTATTGACTCTAAACCCCTAAGCCTAAGCCTCACGCTGCAAAACTGATCACGCGTTCTGTCGCAATCGATCCATAAATCGAACAGAACGTATCCCGTCCCATAATTTGAGATTCGTTAAATAAAAGGAGAAATAGCAAAGTCAAAGTGGTTAGTTTTCTGAGAATCGTGACGCACCTCTCAAGGGTGCGTCGTAATGTGTCCCTTTTCCATGGTTTAATTGCTTTCCTTGCCCTTTTATGAACTGTTAAACTAATTAAAATCTGATTGTTCGATCACGCTTAATAAATATGATATTTTTGGGAAATTGGATTATCATGCTAGGTCCCTTAAAACAATCTAAATCAGATAATCGCGTTCGATCTAGTACTATATGTTGCATATTGTTAAAATCGACTCAGATTAGTTTAATAGTTAACGCATATCCCTTCAATTATTTATGCTGAGCTAGTAAGGATATCCTGCCTCTGGAGTTATCGAAGAGCGAGTACTCCTCTCGGTAGTTACAGTCCCCCGAACCCTCAACCTCTACCCTGCGGGTGTACGTTGAGCGATCCCCACCACCAGGGATCACAAGGGAACCTACGGCCGTCGTGGTCATACATAATTGCACTCCCTTTATGTCACGATAACCGGGTTTTGTCAGTTTTTCTCATTGTCGTTAAAAACTGAATGACGACTCCTATATTACTAGTCAATTGGGTGTAAACTCACAGGAAATCCAATTACACTTCATTTGACAAAAAGAAGCGTCACACCAACGAGGGACGAGGTCACGCATTAGCCTCGTGCTTTTTCGACCCCCTCACAGTGGCGACTCTGCTGGGGATAGTGAAGGAAATACTCGTGCTTGTAGGTAATCAAAATAGCCGAAAGGTGAAACGATCCTACTCCGCGTTTATTTCCTTATCAAGTTGGGACGACCTGAAAATCAGCATATTAATGTGAACGGACAGAACCGCATAACGAATCTTGGCTCCCTTGGTGTTTCATCTCGGGAGTTGGGACTAAGGATACCCATCTCCAACCGGGGGGTGCATACGCTTCGAATGTTGTCTACTCGGCACTTTCGCTAGTAGTACACCCGTCCCAAACCCAATCGCTCGCTCATTAGGTCCCTCTCGCCTGCATGCCCCCTTGGCTTGCACTTGCGGATTGGCCTTCTGGGACGAAATTCGTCTGTTGAAAGCACTACCCCGACCGGGGCATGTGGTGGATCTGCGATAGAAGCGGTACCAAGCCAGGCGCAAAAACTACCCATAGAAGCCTATCATAAATTACATGACATATTATTATTGCTTCATGATGTAATGTTAGTAATGTGTAGCGAAATATGTGATTGTGTGACAAACTATCCTAGAAAAACCAACGACCTTAAAAATTGCCCAAACATTCATAAACCAATTTGCCAAAGAGTTATACCGAAATACGTGTTCCGCAAACCCGAACGATCTCCACAAAAATAAGCGACGCTCGGGATGGCCTGTAACGAATCCCACAAACGCTGCACAACGCGTAAGGACGTTACTAGGCAAGCACGCTAAATCGAAGTCGCAAACAGAAAACGAGAACCAGCCAGGGACGCATTTTCAACGCCCCTGGCTGGGCGCCCTAATTTCTTACGCCCTACGCTGGGCGCTGATGTTGCTGCCTGGCCTTTTGGTCAGGCACAGCAGCCTCGGTGCCCACGCATGAAGAAAATGCGTAGCAAAAAAATTTTCGTGAAAAAAAAATTGCTGCGAGGCGTACGAAAAAGCACTCGATTCCAAAAGCGACTTATATATAAAAAAAATAACTCTTTGTGTCGTTGTTAGGCCTCCTACGACGACAATGCTCGGCACCAAAACCGAGCATGCTAATTAAACCTTGAATGTCACATGGGCCAAGTATTCCAAACAAATGATGTTCGAATAAAGTTTTCAAAGAAAAAATAATGTTCAAATGAAAAATAAGTAAATCCGAGTCTAGACTAGGCTATGCCAAAGTATAATCTAAATCATAAGTCTTAGTTGTCTTATCCATAGAATCGGTCCTAATGCTTGGTGTCGTTCTGCAAGTTAAAAGGTTAAATCATATCGAGTCTCCCTTCCTGACATTTAAATCAATAGGCACCCATATGTAATTGTCATCCCTTGCTAAGAGTCTACGGCCTCAATACTCTCTCTCACCAATAAAAGAATATATTATAGTATTTGCAAAATGAAAACAGTCACATTCTGAAAATCATTCCTCATGGTCGCACAACCCCCAAAGTGAACCTAAGGTGTCAATACCGTTAGCAAAAAATTTAATGGCCTCAAGGCTTATGATCACATTGGGTCACGACTATCATAGTCCTCTCGAGCCACTCGCTCCTATAAATACTCCTAAGTACGGACTAAAAGATTTTCCATGAATGCAACATGACAAACCATGAAAATACCCAAATCGGCATGCCATAAGGCTACCATTGGGGTAAAGCAATACACACTAAGAGAGCAGCCGCACTAATGATTCTAGTCTTGTAAAAATAAAAATTCGATCTCCCCAACTAACTACCTTGCCAACATTAGCAAAACGGCGCATGACAAATGAACACCCAAGGGTTAAAATCTGAAGTGTCAACCAACGAAAGTTATGGTCCAATTAGCCTAAGTCTGAGAGTTGCTTGGTCAAGTATTATAGGCTTACGCCACGTCATTATTTTGAGTCTAGGCCACCTCCTTGTATTCATACACGGGTTATAATCAGAAAAGTTAATGAAAGTTCGAGTCTACATCACAACTTCCAATTAAATCCCGAAAACTGGAATCTGAAAAGAAGCAAAAAAAATTATTTTCGATGTAATTCTTTCGTTAAATTTCAATAAGGTAAAAATAACATTTTGAATCTACGCTATTTGCACATTTTAAGAAACGACTAAATACGCTTGCAAAGTAAGACAATTAAAAGGTCCACCCTAGGCCTATTAAAGCTAAAGGTCCACCCTAGGCCTACCAAAGTTAAAAGTCCACTATAGGCCTACCAAACGACGCTCACTCAGTCTCGCCTTGTGACTCAAAGACCACAACCATCTACCTTTTAGCCCAAATAAAAAAAAAATTGAAGGACTTATGTCGGGGAGAAATCCCAAGCAAAAAAAAAAAAAATAGAAAGAGAAAAGGGAAAGCAAAAAGAGCCATGAAATACTTAGCCCGTACCTCCCAAAGTGCGAAATTTACCCAAGTAAACGAAGGAAAAGAATTGAGCCAACCAATTCGAATCATAAAGTTCTACGATGTCTACCCTTTCCAATCCTTATGTTCTTAGACGCCTTCGCCCTGGGGCCCCTGTTCAACTCATTTAACCCATCCATGTTCTCATTGCCATAACCCAAGAAACCATTACCTCGACTCTTGTTCTTGAGCTTGTTATCAACTGCAAACCACGTACGGTCATTGACACGTGCGTCATGCCCATTATTTCCAAAATCTGCTCTTACACCACCATTAGCATAATGACCATATGACTTGTTTGGATACATCCTATTGATATACCCTTGAGCCGTCCCCATGCTACTCATCGGCCTTGGTTGATGTAAACTCATGACACTAGTTCGAGGCTGCAAATTGTGAGCCCTAGCAAATATAATCCTCATGCTTGACCAATACCTATACAAATTATCCTATCTCATTCAACCCATCTTTCAAACCGTCTTGAGTCACGAATAAAAAATAAAATAAAAGACAAATGAAAATTACAAAAAATGTGAATAATACAAAAGCAAACTTTGCAAAGCGCCTCTAAAGTTAGTCTAAAAAGGAAAAGAAGCATTTGGCGCACCAAAAAAAGATCCGCCCAGAAGTCATTTTCAGCGCCCAGAGCTGGGCGCCGAAATCTTTAGCGCCCCTGCCGGGGCGCCGATTCTCTCTGCCTGCTAAAATTTGTCCAGAAGTGCTCGTCATTTTATCCGCACATACACGGAACAATAACGAACACTTGGGGGGGTACAACACGTATTCAGATATACGTACCACCAAAAAAAAAATACATGTACTCAATCAAAAAAAATATATAAAACAAATTTTTGGTTTACGGCAAGGCAGCAGATTAAAATAATAAAAAACTTCACTTATTCTACCGTTTCAAATAATATGTTCCACCTCAGAACGTACTTGTTTAAAATCGGCATTCTAAGAAACCATTTTCTAGGCTAAGAACTACGCAAGACCTGATTCCAAATTAAATCTATTTAAGGCGGATACGTAGGCAATCCATGATTCGGTCCAACCAATTTGCAAAAATATTAAAGCCTATAGAAAAACAAGAATAAAAAATAGAAGTCCCTTATTGAAATTTAATTACTTGCAATCCAAGTCGAAAGAAAAATTTAAGTCAAAGAAAGAATCCAAGTCGTCAAGATGCCAAAATGAGCACACATCGAAAAATAATAAGGGCACGTACCCTTGCCAGAAGGAGCACTCACACTCCTAGGCACTTAGCCAAGACTCAAAAGATCGCTCTGCCTCAATTGAATGGGGGCTAGCGCAAGCGTCCATGACCTCTAAAGTACTTGACTTGACCCTCCCTAAAGCGAACTAACTCACTTAAAGACTTTCTTTCACCACTAGACATAGTCGTTCGCTTAAAGACCTCCTTTCACCCCTAGACACAGTCATAGTCGCCGACAAGTAGTAAAGGCAGTAAGCTTGCAATAAAGAGAATTGTTCTACGGCGTCGCCCCATCTTTCCTTCGAGCTCAGGGCACCCGTTCATGGTAACTCAAATGCTCGCGAATCCCCTTTAAAAAAAATCAGACATTGTCAATAGGACTTGGCACTTAACCAAGGCTCACCCTACTCAGAAATATGACACGGGCATCTAAGATCGAAATCTAAAAACATCATTAATGGGAAGACATAATAGCAACTGGGGGCTAAAAAAAAAATTTGAAATGAAAGAGCTAGGGAAAGAACTAAGTATACCTTGACCTTTTGTACAGACATACACCAAGTAAATCTAAGTCAATTTGAAAAAGGTTTATATTCCCGCAATTCTGGAAAAGATAGCCCTAAAAGCCTAAAGCATATGCCAAACGGACACAAGTATATCTTGACGCCTGCACCCTGGCTCCCAGCAAATTCTTAGACAGCATTCCAAAAATCGTAACAGTATTTTTGATTCACTCATGTAATCCTGTACGAACCCTTCTATAAGTCAACCTACTTAGGACACCTCGGATTGTACATAGTAGGACTCGGATTTTAAATAATTTTCAAATGATTTTTAAAAGACTTCTTCGAACATAATAAAGTGTCGTTGGTTTTAGCTAAGTATGCGTTTATCTCGATGTTGCAAGTGAGTCAAAAGATTTCTAAATATGGTTATGGGTAAAGAAAGACACCTAACTTTTGGTCAAGGCACACTTGAACATGTGACTACCTTGACCATGGCAATGTCGCACAATACGACATTTACAAGAGATGTAGCAAATCACTACTCGAACGTTCCTCGCACTAAACGAGTCTGGTTCAAACTGTTCATGATCCATGTCACCATGAAACCATAAAAACGTATGCCAAGCATTATAGCACCAAGCCAATCCCGTAGCTACAATTGGGGGCATGAGAAAAACACTCTAAAAATGCTCGAAATGACGATTTCATCGCAAATTCTCGACGCTAATGCTATACATACATCATTGGGGCACAATCCTAAGCTTTAATCGTGTAAAACGAACCTTAGAATGGCTACAACCCCTCCCAAATTCTAAAGCACTACTTAGAATATATAAAGTCACCCCACTATCAAGGGTAACTGAAAATCGCGAGTCACCAAAACTCCGATCAAACTACTGCACATAACGCTCGCCCTACAAGCGCCCGTTACACATTCTACCTCGTTCCAAAGCAAAAGCGAAAGAAAAAAATTAGGGATAAGAACCGTCAAAATATACTCAGAAATCATTTTCAACGCCCAGAGCTGGGCGCCGATATCTTTAACGCCCCAGCCTGGGCGCTGAATCTTTCTGCTAGCCAAGTTTTGCCCAGATATAAAAAAAAGAGAAAGAAACACCTATGAATCCTCGCATCGAACGAAGTAATAAGCCGTGCAAACCACGCAGAAGGTGCTACACTTGTTCGAACACCTGAACGAGGCGTGATGAAGTACTCCAACGCAAGAAAATAATAATGATATCCCAACACCTGGAGGAATGTCTTAAGACACGATGCTGGGCCACACCAGCCTACGTCGCACCGTAAGTTTAACCATCCCACAATACAAGTCTATAAAAGAGAATAAGGCATATTGCGCTAATGCAGGCACGACCAAGAACACGTGTAAAAGAGGCAAAGACTACTTATCGCCCAAATTCAAAATGCAAGCCACACGACTTCTACATTAAGGATTGAAAGTAGCAAAACATTACCTACCACGGAAGGGATAGCTCGCACCTACACGAGCGGAACCCCAAGGCATCTTTCTCGAAAGAACCCACAAAAATCGTACGCCAAAAGGAAAGCATCCCAACATGCATACTTGGGGGCTCCAAGCTACGAAACAACCATAGCAAAAAAAAAAAAAATCTCGAAGCAAATGTTTGAACAATCGAAAGGGCACGATGTTTGAGGCCACATCATGAATGGGCCTGAACCCTATCAAGCTACAAAGCAAACTATTCAAAATCAGTCGTTGCTCAAAAAAAAATGAAATAATTCAAGCAAACTGATTAATGGACCGCACACCACGGCCATTCTATGAATGCTCGTTCGCACACACATATCATCTTTTCTAAGTATCGAACATTTACGAACGCGTTCAAAAGAAAAAAAAGGGGAAAACGGACGAACAAGAGGCCGGCTGTGTCATCAAGAAACCTCGCCAGAAATTATTTTTAGCGCCCAGCGCTGGGCGCCGAAATCATTAACGCCCAGGCATGGGCGCCGAAAATGATCCCAGACCCAAAAAAATAGCTCTGACTTCTATAGAGCCCTGCCATATTCATTCGACTTGAAAATGGTCGGTTTCTTTACTGAAGGTTGCACCTCACAGCTTTGTTAAGAGTAGCACACCACTACAAAGATCGCTCGCACTTACGACCACAATCCCAAACATGATCAAGGACATTACAGAATGCATATCCCCAAAGAATCTCTTTGACGAGAACTGACTGTCAAGCACGAGTGCTTGGAGGCTCGAAGGAAAATATATATTATGCAAGGTTAAAACAATATTCCCAGACTACGCTGTACACAGTCCCGTGTTTGGATAATCTCAAAGAGAAAACCGGTTTACGACCTCAAGACAAAGGTCGCCGTTGATACTTATACATAGTCCCCTAATCAAGGACCCAGGTAGTGGCAAAATTGAGCCGAAAAGACTAGCTCAAAACCATGAAAAAGTGATGACCACGAGACTATGGTCCATCTAAACACATTGTCAACCCACATTCAGGTTGCAACTAAACCCGAGCATCCCTCGGAAGAATTCGCTCCTACAAGAATAAATAAAAAGAAATTCTCAAAAGAAATCACAAGAAAAAATGAAATAGGGACTTGCCCACCTCAATCGGGCAAGATCACGAACCACGCGAGTTCCAAATCAAGAAAAAAACGAATTCAGGGATGTCCACCCTTAGCTGACAGGGCTCGCCCACCTTCAGCGGGCGGGGTCTGCGTCACTAGCCGCGCAGATCCTCAGTTTTCCAAAAATGAAATTTTCAAAATTCAAAATGAAACAGGCTCGCCATCTTTAGTCGGCGGGGTCTACGGCGCAAACCACGTAGGTCCTCATTTTCCAAAAGAATAAACACAAAACAAATTTCAAAATAGATTCGTCCACTTCTATCGGACGGGGTGTCCACCCTTAGCGGACATGCTCGCCCTCTTTAGCCGGCGGGGTCTACGTCACAAGCCGCGTAGGTCCTTATTTTCAAAATTTCAAAAAATAGACTCGTCCACTTCTATCGGACGTGGTGTCCACCCTTAGCGGACAGGCTCGCCATCTTTAGCCGGCGGGGTCTGCGTCACTAACCACGCAGGTCCTTAGTCGCTACAGCGATAACCTTTATCGATTTTCCCTTTTTCCAAAAATTAAAGGATCGGTTTTCCCTTTTTCCAAAAATTAAAGGATCGGTTTTCCCTTTTTCCAAAAATTAAAGGATTGGTTTTCCGTTTTTCCAAAAAAGAACGATGTGATTGGTTTTCCCTTTTTCCAAAAATTAAAGGATAGGTTTTCCGTTTTTTCCAAAAAAAAGAGCGATGTGCTGGATTTTCCTTCGTTTTACGTCCCATAAAAACAAGGGGGTTTTCACGTTTAACTAGCCTTAAAAATGAGAATCTTTAAAAACATTTTTACCTCGTGGTTGGGCTTGGCCAGGCCCAATTACACTTTATAGCTTTGATTTCGAAAACATCTGTAGCTACTCCCAATGACAAAGTGAGGGAGTTTCTACGCCTCTTTAGATACTTCCAATGACAAAGTGAGGGAGTATTCTATACCATCCGTTGACAAATCCCAATGACACGTGAGGAATATGTCGACATTTCAAGTGATGACCCTTAAGTCAAATGTTATCACTCGGGAGCTCGTGAGACCCTCGCAAAACAGGTCACATACACCATGGCTTGTGTGGCGCACTCCGTCCAGTACTTTGACCATCGTCTCATCCCGAGACTCAGTCAAAGTGGGGGCTAACTATAGACACCTACTTTTGTCCCCATTCCCGAAAGGGAAAGGATCAATGATGAAAACGTAAATCTCCACTTGACAACGCATCTCCTATAAAATAACGAATCTCAATTCCCCTTTTCATTTCACCCGAAACCTGCTATTTATAGAAACCTTCTATTTATGGAAACCTGCTAAAAATAGTAATTGTCGTAATGGGTAGTTGTTAAAAGTGGCAAGTCATAAAAGATAGAAACCTGTCATAATTAGGTGTTTCACTCCAACATAAATCCTAAATGAGATAGAAATTGCGAGAGAATCCTATTCCTAATACGATTCGAAAGTAAGAGTTACGTATTAATTAAAATCCTAATGAGCCTAGAGTTCGTAACGGGCCTAGACGCATTCCGTCATAAAATTAATACGCACTAAAAGACTCGATTAAGTCTCATACACTCCGGATTCTAAGAGTCCGAATCTGACAAGGAAGCGGCCCAAACATCAATTTCAACACCCAGCCCTGGGCGCTGAAATTGCCTGGATCCTATTTTCAACGCCCAGAGCTGAACGCCAAAATCTTCGGCGCCCAGGCCTGGGCGCTGAAAATACCCGGTACGTGTTTTTTCCTAATTCCTCGTGGATTAGGGTTCTGCAATTCTATCTTTCCACGAACTCTTTTCTATAAATAGGGCCTTAAGTTCGACGTGAAAAGAACACACACACACAACACACAATTATATTCTGAGTATTGACTCTAAACCCCTAAGCCTAAGCCTCACGCTGCAAAACTGATCACGCGTTCTGTCGCAATCGATCCATAAATCGAACAGAACGTATCCCGTCCCATAATTTGAGATTCGTTAAATAAAAGGAGAAATAGCAAAGTCAAAGTGGTTAGTTTTCTGAGAACCGTGACGCACCTCTCAAGGGTGCGTCGTAATGTGTCCCTTTTCAATGGTTTAATTGCTTTCCTCGCCCTTTTATGAACTGTTAAACTAACTAAAATCTGATTGTTCGATCACGCTTAATAAATATGATATTTTTGGGAAATTGGATTATCATGCTAGGTCCCTTAAAACAATCTAAATCAGATAATCGCGTTCGATCTAGTACTACATGTTGCATATTGTTAAAATCGACTCAGATTAGTTTAATAGTTAACGCATGTCCCTTCAATTATTTATGCTGAGCTAGTAAGGATATCCTGCCTCTGGAGTTATCGAAGAGCGAGTACTCCTCTCGGTAGTTACAGTCCCCCGAACCCTCAATCTCTACCATGCGGGTGTACGTTGAGCGATCCCCACCACCAGGGATCACAAGGGAACCTACGGCCGTCGTGGTCAAACATAATTGCACTCCCTTTATGTCACAATAACCGGGTTTTGTCAGTTTTTCTCATTGTCGTTAAAAACTGAATGGCGACTCCTATATTACTAGTAAATTGGGTGTAAACTCACAAGAAATCCAATTACACTTGATTTGACAAAAAGAAGCGTCACACCCACGAGGGACGAGGTCACGCATTAGCCTCGTGCTTTTTCGACCCCGTCACACTAGGCGACAAGCAAGGGCCAAGGCAACACGGCAGCGCTGGCCCATGGCCGAGCGGAGCAGCGCGTGTGCGCGCGGGCCTATGCAGCGACACAGCCACAACAGCGAGGCCCATGGCCCAGCGCGCTGTGCTTGTCTCACGCGTGGCTTGCTAGCCGGCCTTGCCTCCGGGCTTGGTCGGTTAGTAAGGTTATGTAAATAACCTTATGACCTAATTTCCAACTTACTGCAATCACAATTGAGATTCCTCAAAACCCTAGAGACACAGAGAACCCTAATTCTCTCTGTGCCTCCAAAGTGAGTTCTTCCCAAAAGCAAAGTATCTTGATTAATTGTCTAAGCTACGATTATCAAGACGGATCTGATCGTGTCGGTGAACCAAGTAGAGGAACGACAATTGGAGTTCTTTGTTCGTGTTCGTTGACGGATTATTGTGGAAAACACGCTTCGAATGTAAGTATGCTTAATCTGTGCTTTATACATGTTTCCTGGCTTTGGGGATTGTTCCGCACATGTTATTACGTTTAACTCTATTCCCCTACAGTGGTATCATGAGCCTTATGTATTCAAAGCATGAATTAGAATGATTATTATTGTTTTTGCATTGTCGAAATTTTTGGAATTTTTGTTGATTTTTCCGAATTTTTTCGAATTATGGGATTAATTGCGAAAATGGCAGTTCCGAAATAAAAAATATTCGCTTTTTCGTTTTTTTTAAACCCTAATCTGATGGAAAACGATTTTCTAAGATCAATTCATGGGAATAGGATTGCGAAAACAGGCCTCGAAGTATCGTTTTTTGGGCGTTTTTGTTAATTTTTCATTAAAAATTAAAAGTGTCGGACAGTAATTCAATTAAAAGGTCGACCTAAACTACTCGGAATTGCTTGAAATTTTGACACAATGTTGCTGGGTAAATGCTTGATCTATGGTAAACATTTCAGATTTTTCGGATAAGTATAAACCCTAATTTTGCCTTTCCCCAATTCGTAAAATTTAATACCCTAATTGGATTTTAATTAATTTTGGATTAATAATTCGATTAATTGGGGAAGGGGGTATAATTTCATGGGTCAGTGGATAATTTTAAAAATTATTGGATTAAAATTTTGAATGGTTTCGTTAATTTTAATCGCACTTAAACAAAATTATTAATAATCTGAAATTTAATTGTTTATGAACGATATAAAGTTTCGGATTTTATTAATTAAAATTTCAAACTTTAAAGTTGATTCGATCGTTCTTAAAAGTTTGAATATTGTTAGCCCTTGATTTATTAATTTTACGAAATTGGATTGTCGTTAAAGTTTATTAAATCGTTAAAAATCGTTGTTTTTTCAAAAATTAAATCGTAACCTTTTTTGAAAAATAAAATTAATGCAAGTTCGTGAATTAAATTTAATTTTAATTATGTTGGTCCGTATTACGAACCAAAAACACGAACATGGCATGATGGAAGTATGGCTCGTCGAGCCATACGAGGCCATTGTGCTCGCCGCGCCATGCGACACGGGCAGCAGCACAAGGCTGCGTGCCTCGTGCGCGCTAGCCAAGGCAGGGGCAGGCATGCTGCTTGCGGGGCTGCGACGAAGCAAGCACAAGGCTTGCGACGTCCAGCACACTCGACGCACAACACACACGCAGCGCAGGGGCAGCTAGGCTGCGGGTACGCGATGCAATGCTCGTGTGCTCTTGGGCCTCTCGCACGACGGGCTGGGCGCAAGCCTAGGCCGTTTAATTGAACTTTTTTTTTGAATCGTTTAATTAGTTGGGCTTCGTATATTTGCATTAATTTGGGCTAACGGGATATTTAATTTAATTTTTTATTTGCTTGGGCCGGGCCGCGAGTTTTAATTTAATATTTCATAATTAATTAACCGGAATAATTATTGGTTTGAGTGGGAGCCACTAAATGAAATTAAAATGAAATAATTATTTTAATTGTTTCGTAGGTCGCATTATTTTAATTAAATTCAATTTTAATTAGAATAAAGTCTAAGGATTAATAATTTGGAAATTGATTAATCTTTTAGGACGCGTTTATGTGAACGTGAATTTTAATTAATTCACGTAAATACTTGCATATTTACATGGGCCATTCGTTTTAGCATACGAATGGGTGAATGCGTAGAATATATATTTTATGCAATGCAGGTACTCCAAGTGACTAGTATGGCCAAATTGAGGATAGTTAAATACGGTCTGCGCACCGTTCTATCTTTGAATGTAAAGTTTTAAATATGGTCTGCGTACCATGGAAATTTTTGACGTAATTTATTATTTTCAAGTATTTCTAGTTTAGAACTTTAAGTTAGCATTTGAACGAAGATTCAAGACGATGCCAAGCTAACAAGGTGGTGATGAAGATTGGATGCTTCAAGACAAGAAGTTTTGGGCCATACTAGATCACCAATTATTTATGCAATTTAATATATATATATTATGCGTGAATGTATGAATGTATGTATGCTTTGCATGAACAGGTTGTTTCCTATGAATCGATTAGTTTTAAGTTCACTAAATAATCGAACCAACATAGAAACAACTAGGTCCAAGTAATATTGAGTTTTAAAAATTGCCTTCCAAATCAACACTTAAAAAAATCTAGGGATCTAAGATAGTAGGTTTACGCTAAAGCGAGGTGCTATTTTAGTTGACTTAGGTGGTAAGGCGTCCTAAAGGAGCACGTTGATTGTGGTTACAACTCAAACAACAATGGCATTAAGTTGTGGCAATGGGATAAATTATGGCATTAATTTATTAACCAAGAGTATTTTGGAGATTACTAGCAATAGGTTTTGCTTACCTAAAATCTTAAACTACTTAAGACATGCTAAAGCTGCTTAAGGATTTAGGACTTTTGGGGTCTTGGAATCGTTTTATTCATTTTGGACCGTGTTTTTACTTTTGCATGAATGAAATGTTTTAATAGCTTTAATGATTGCATGTTTTTGCTTTGATTTCAAAGTTATTGAATTGTATGAATGGTTATTTATTGCAAATTATTTTCGATTGTAGTAATCAAAATGGTCGCAAACATAACAACAATCATATCATCTGAAATTCTGGATGTCGAGTTAGACTTGACTAATTTTCTTGAATGGAAAGGGAAACTTGTCGAAGTTTTGAAAGTTAATGGCATACATTATGTCATTGAACAACCTTTCCCTAGCTATGATGCGCGAGGTATGACTCCTGAAAGGTACAGAAGTTGGGCACTTCACAAGTACCTTGTCACGGAGTTCATCCTTAAGTCTATCCCTGAGAGTTGGAGAGGGAGGTTCATCACTTTTGAACCTCAAGCTCTCCTAAGTAGCCTCGAGGATAAGTGTGCGGGTTTTCGACCCTTGTGCCAAACTGGTGGCAATGGGGTTGACGAATTGGCTAATTCGATGAGCAATCTCAAGCTCGCAACCCCACGCAAGTCGTGCCTAGAAATCGAACTTCTGGAGGCACAAAGGCGCATCTACTCTGTCAAGATGGACAAAAACACATCAATTCGGTCTCATGTGGATATGATGTCTGGATTAAACCGACTCGATAGTGCAATAGCAAGAGTCGGTAGCTATTGCACTAGTGCTGAATTCTCTTCATAAGGATTATGAGGGTTTTAAGATGCACTATCTCTTTCATCAGAAAGAGAGCACATTCTCTGAACTTGTGGAATTACTCATGAAATGCGAGAAAATCCTCAAGTTCAATCAAGACCCTTTGAATGTGAGGTGCACTAAATTCAAGAAAATAGGCAAGGGGAAGAAAAGCAAGGCTGTATCTTCGTCCACTCCCGGAGGGCATCTGGCGCCTTCTAAGAGCAACAAGAAGAGGAATGCTTCTCCTTCTACATCGCAATGCTTCAATTTTAATGAAATTGGTCATTACAAGCGAGATTGCCCCAAACTAAAGGAAGAGAAGAAGGACGGAAACGTAATCTTGCTAATTCTACTTCTTGGGTATTAGATACTGGTTGTGGTTCACACTTATGTTCCAATCCACAGGGACTAAGGAGAAGTAGAAAGCTTGATAAAGGCGAGATGGATCTACGCGTGGGAAATGGAGCACGGATTGCTGCATTAGCCGTAGGATCTTATTTTATTTCTTTGCCTAGTGGGTTTGGTTTTGGAACTAGAAAACTGTTACTATGTTCCTAGAATCACCAGAAACATCATTTCCGTTTCAAATTTGGATTCTAAAGGTTTTAGTTTTCAATTTAAAGACAATAGTTGTTCTTTTGCTTTGAATGGAATGTTTTATGGTTCAGCACAACAAGAAAACGGTCTTTACGTGCTAGATACGAGCACACACATTTATAACATAAATACCAAAAAGGCTAAAACTGGTGATTCGAATCTCACATTTCTGTGGCATTGTCGATTAGGCCATATAAACATAAAGCGCATGGAATTACTTCAACGGAAAGGAATTCTAGAATCATTCGATTTAGAGAAGATTGATCAATGCGAATCTTGTTTACTTGGCAAAATGACAAAGCAACCTTTCTCAAAGGTGGGAGAAAGAGCAAGCGAACTACTAGGGCTAATACATACGGACGTATGTGGGCCTATGAGTACGAAAGCTAGAGGTGAATTAAGCTATTTCATAACGTTTACGGACGACTTCAGTAGATATGGCTATATTTACTTAATGAAGCACAAGTCTGAATCGTTTGAGAAATTCCGAGAATTTCAAAATGAAGTAGAGAATCAACATGGCAAGAAAATCAAAGCTCTAAGATCGGATCGAGGAGGTGAATATCTTAGCCACGAGTTTGATGACCATCTAAAAGAATGCGGTATTCTTTCTGAATTGACTGCTCCGGGGACACCTCAATGGGATGGAGTGTCGGAACAGAGAAACAGGACCTTACTCGATATGGTCAGGTCAATGATGGGTCAGGCCGAACTTCCTTTACAGTTTTGGGAACATGCGTTGCAAACTGCAGCACTCACACTGAATCGTGCTCCGTCAAAAGCTGTTGAAAAGACTCCATACGAATTATGGACTGGGAAACTTCCAAAGTTGTCTTTTCTGAAGATTTGGGGTTGCGAAGCATATGTCAAGCGATTAATTTCGGACAAGCTACAACCTAAATCTGACAAATGTTTCTTCGTTGGGTATCCAAAGGAAACTATGGGGTATTACTTCTACAACAAGTCAGACAACAAGGTATTCGTTGCTCGTGACGGTGTCTTTTTGGAAAGAAATCATATTTCCAAATTGACAAGTGGGAGAATAATATACCTCGAAGAGATTCGAGACGAACAACGAACTCAGAACTCTTTAGAAGCAGTTCAAGTTGATGAACCTCCAAGGTCTTTAGAAGAGCCAATGGGAGTAGTTCCTCAAAACGTTGTTGCCCCTCGTAGGACAAACATAACTATTTTTCAGCCGGACAGATGGACAGGCGTCCTCTTGACTGAAAACTTAGACGTTCTCATATTGGATAGTGATGAACCTTTGACTTACAAGCAAGCTATGACGAGCCCAAGCTCCACAAAATGGTTAGAGCCCAAGCTCCACAAAATGGTTAGAGGCCATGCAATCAAGTCTGGGATTTGGTTGATTTGCCGGATGGGTTCACACCTATCGGATGCAAATGGGTCTTCAAATTGAAGAAAGACAAAGATGGAATTGTATACATATACAAGGCTAGATTGGTAGCAAAAGGTTATAGGCAAGTTCACAACGTTGACTACGATGAAACCTTTTCTCCAGTCGCGATGCTTAAGTCTATTCGGATAATCCTTGCGATTGCCGCTTTTCATGACTATGAAATATGGCAAATGGATGTCAAAACTGCCTTCTTGAACGGTGTTCTTGAAGAGACTGTGTTAATGACACAGCCGGAGGATTTTGTTGATCAAAAGAACCAAGGAAAGGTATGCAAGCTTAAGAAGTCCATCTACGGACTAAAGCAGGCATCAAGGAGTTGGAACAAACGATTTGGTGAAGCAGTCAATAAGTTTGGCTTCATCAAGAATCAGGACGAATCTTGTGTATACAAGAAGGTCAGTGGGAGTAAAATTTCATTCCTAGTCTTGTATGTTGACGACATACTGCTTATTGGAAACGACATTCCTATGTTGGAGTCTGTAAAGACTTGGCTCGGGAAGTGTTTCTCAATGAAATACTTAGGAGAGGCACAGTACATATTGGGCATCAAGATCTATAGGGATAGATCTAAAAGGATGATTGGACTAAGCCAAAGCACTTACATTGACAAAGTGCTAGCTAGGTTCAATATGATGGAAGCCAAGAGAGGCCATCTACCCATGTCACATGGCATATATCTAAGCAAGAATCAGTGTCCCAAAACATCTGATGAGCGTAGAAATATGAGTGGAATTCCATACGCTTCGGCTATTGGATCCATCATGTATGCTATGATTTGTACAAGGCCGGATGTTTCGTTTGCACTCAGTGCAACGAGTAGGGACCAGTCAGAACCAGGTGAGGCGCATTGGACTGCTGCCAAGAACATCCTAAAGTACCTGAAAAGGACCAAGGATCAGTTTCTGGTTTATGGTGGTACAGATGAGTTGATTGTTAAGGGCTATACGGACGCAAGCTTTCAAACCGACAGAGATGATTTCAGATCACAGTCTGGGTTTGTGTTCTGCCTCAACGGCTGAGCAGTAAGCTGGAAAAGTGCTAAGCAAAGCACTATTGCGGATTCTACAACTGAAGCCGAGTACATTGCTGCCTCAGAAGTAGCAAAGGAAGCTGTTTGGATTCGGAAGTTCATCGAAGAACTTGGTGTTGTCCCCTCCATTAAAGGACCAGTGGCTTTGTATTGTGACAATAGCGGAGCCATTGCCCAGGCAAAGGAGCCTAGGAGCCACCAGAAGTCCAAGCACGTACTGCGGCGATTTCATATACTTCGAGAGATCGTTGAAAGAAAGGAAATCGAGATTTGCAAGGTTGGAACTGACGACAACGTCGCGGATCCATTGACTAAACCGTTGCCACAAGTGAAACACAACACACATGTAGCAACCATGGGAATCAAGCATGTTGGAGAATGGCTTTGATTTTCTAAGTATTATTTTAGAACATCTGTTAGATCTATGTTTAAAACAATTGGTTTAACCATTTTATATTTATGAAATTTATTATTTCATATTCATTTAATTGTGGTTTAGAATTAAATGATAATTCCATGTCATTCAAATCATTCAAATGGGATGTCAAGATGGATTCTTTGACAAAGAAACAACCATAAGTGAACTTGAATATTGAAGTCACAAAGGATCCCTAATCCAGGTCATTGAAAGGTGGACGACCAATGACTAATGAAGATTAGATTGCAAGTAAATTACTTAGTTCTGTTTCTTGAACTAGAGTGACTGGATGTCAGAATCTTTTGCATAGATACTTATTGGATCTTGTATCGGATTGACCATGAGAACGCTTTAAGAGATTAAAGTCATGTCATAGGTAGTTCTCATTAATGGTGATTAGAAACCGTTCCTCAGAACATGAGCGATTATGTCTGCTCGTTTGAGAATTAGTTCGCTTTGATACTAGCTAAACGTCGCACCGTAAAAGGAGGCTATAAAAGCAGTTATTGGGCGTACTATGAATCAAAGTGAGTGTTCATAGATTGCAAGAATGGATTGTCCTCCTATCTTTGATAGGATATGGTGTTGTTGTGTAACAAGGCCTCACGGAGAGTTAGATACTGTAAAATGCATGGCCGTGCTCAGAATGGTTAGGCTTAACCTTCTGCAAAAGTTTGACAGTTGAACTCTGTAATCCGAGAAACACTTCTGGACCTAATAAGGATGGCTTGGATCTTACCTTATGTTCAGTAAGTAACACTAAGCGACAAAGGAATGTGGATGCACACTTGTTTGAATGACAAGTGGGAGATTGAAGGAAATATGTCCTTCACCCAAGGTGCATTAAGTCTAATACCAAGGTTCAGATTAATTGCGAACAATTAATTCAGTGAGATCAAGTGATCGGAACAGCTAGCTGGAGCAATGCTTCCGATCAGTGAGTTCTAATGGATATTGAACTCACAACTTACTCTTGGCTGAACCTACAAGGTCACACCAATGACACGTAATAGATCACCGGATTAAATGAATCGGAAATTCATTTAATAGCTTTTCGGGATTTAAGTTGGAAACGTATTATACGATACGACCTTGCATCGGAATCGTATATCGTATCGCGAATATTCGTAAGCTAGGCGAAACGAATAAATCGTATCGTACGACGGTGATTCGTCGTATACGAAACGATAAATAATATATCGGAAATATATTAAACGCGAATACGAAGAGCGGCCCACGAGCCGAGTGCACGAAGCACTCGAGGCCCATGGGCGCACGCTAGGCGAGCAAGCAAGGGCCAAGGCAACACGGCAGCGCTGGCCCATGGCCGAGCGGAGCTGCGCGTGTGCGCGCGGGCCTATGCAGCGACACAGCCACATCAGCGAGGCCCATGGCCCAGCGCGCCGTGCTTGTCTCACGCGTGGCTTGCTAGCCGGCCTTGCCTCCGGGCTTGGTCGGTTAGTAAGGTTATGTAAATAACCTTATGACCTATTCCTACTTACTGCAATCACAATTCAGATTACTCAAAACCCTAGAGACACAGAGAACCCTAATTCTCTCTATGCCTCCAAAGTGAGTTCTTCCCAAAAGCAAAGTATCTTGATTAATTGTCTAAGCTACGATTATCAAGACGGATCTGATCGTGTCGGTGAACCAAGTAGAGGAACGACAATTGGAGTTCTTTGTTCGTGTTCGTTGACGGATTATTGTGGAAAACACGCTTCAAATGTAAGTATGCTTAATTTGTGCTTTATACATGTTTCCTGGGTTTGGGGATTGTTCCGCACATCTTATTATGTTTAACTGTATTCCCCTACACTACAATGTACAAGCCAGGCTACGAATTGATGGTTCCAAGCTTCTTCCATCTCATTCCAAATGCTCAAAATTTTGTGATCCCCGAACCCAGGGTAACCACTGACATTCAAAAGAACATTTGTCCCCTTGCCACCCTAAAGGTTGTGGGCTTCTCCGAGTACGATCTAATGCTAACTACCCAGCAGACCATCAAGTTCCAGGGCAAAACATACAAAATCCTGGGGGCCCTCGATCTAGTCTTTTCTTTTGAGACTTACTACAACAGTGCTGAATTTCTAGTCATCGACGTGCCTACCGACTTCGATCTACTATTTGGAGTCTTGTTCGAGGAGCTATTGGATGGCCCTGCCTGTCTCACCCCCAAAGGTTTAAGCTTCCATGACCCTTCCGTCAAGCATACACCGACCTTGCGCCAAGAAAGGGATGAATGTATCCAAGGGTACTACCACAGATGGGGAATCTCTGCTCGTACAATCCAGCCTGAGCTGCCTGAGGGAAAAATGGTGAGAATGTTCCTCTTAGGGCTCAATACCTCATGCAAAGTCTGCTTCGCTGCATTTCCCTACAGCAGGTGGAACCAAGTCTGGCATCAAGTCTTACAGATCTATGGATGTATCCCCGCCTATGATGATGACGATGGCGATGAAGACGTTTGGGAGTACTCCGAGAACTATCTCTATGATTAGTGTCTTTTGTTCAAGTCCAGAGTGTGTCTTTTAATTTTCGAGTCTAGTAATGAGTCTAAGAGTCTAGGGCTAGAGTCTTGCATCAATCAAGAGACTCTAAAGGCCGAACTTCAAGTTAAAGTTGTTGATGTAATGATTGCTGACTTCCATAACACTTCAATTTCCTCTTACTCTTCAAGTCCAAATTCAAAACACACTCCTAATCCAAAAACCTTTGCTTCACAAGAAACTGACCTTGAAATACTAAATGCTATTGAAAATCATGAAAGCTGGACGCCCATAATTGAGGAAATGGAAAAGGTTAACCTTTCTAACAGCAGTGATCCAAAACTAGTTCAGATTGGTTTGACTCTATCTCAAGCAGAGCGGGATGATCTTATCATGCTACTTTCAGAGTATATAGACGTCTGCGCATGGTCCTATCATGATATTCCAGGGGTTGATCCAAGAATCGGTCAGCATACAATTCCCCTCATCCCAGGTTCAAAGCCCATCAAGCAGAACCTCTGCCGCATGAAACCGGATGTTTCCCTCAAAATTCAAGAAGAAGTCTCTAAGCAGCTAGAGGCCGGGTTTATTCAAGGGTCCAAGTATCCAAATATTTCAAAGTATTAGGTGCCAAGCAAGTGTCCCAGTTTATACAAGAAAACATCATATGCAGATACAGCGTTCCTCACGAGTTCATTAGCGATCAGGGAACCCATTTTCATGGAGAGTGTGAAGATCTATTCACCGAGTACAAAATTCAGCATCACCGTTCTTCGCCTTATCGCCCGCAAACTAATTACAAAAAAGAATGTCATTGCCATCATCATGAAAATGACAACCAATTACAAAGATTGGCCCCAGAAGCTGCACTTTGCATTGTGGGGGTATAGAACTTCAATCTGCACCTCAACGGGCGCAACTCCATTTTCATTGGTCTATGGAATCGAAGTAGTACAACCTATTGAGCTAGAGATACCTTCTCTCAGGATAGTCCTCGAAAGGAAAATCCCAGAGGTTGCATGGGTACAAGCAAGATATGACGAGCTAGTCATGCTCGATGAGCGCCGGCTTCAAGCCGCTCACCATGTACAAGTCTATCAGCGCCGAGTGGCCAGACATTTCAACAAGAGGGTCAGAACCCGAAACACGAAAGAAGGCGAGCTTGTCCTAAAAGCCCTTCGCACGAGCGTCCTGGACCCAAGGGGAAAATTCAAACCCAACTGGGCAGGACCATACATTGTAAAGAAAATCCTCTCCGGGGGAGCAGTCGAATTAACAGATGTCAATGGGACAAAATTCCGATCCTTGACAAACCTGGATTAGCTCAAGAAGTTCTATGTCTAAGTTCTAGATTCAAAATTCAAAATCAAATTCTAAAAGTTCTGTAAGTTAGAACTACGTTCGGCCTGATTCCTTAATGGCACACGTAGGCAACATCACTCTGAGGCCCGACCACTTTAATACAAAAAAAAATTCAAAATTTCCTCAATTAATGGCATCCTAAAAATCAAATCAAAATTCAAAATTCAATTGTTGTTGTTGTCTTTATTCCGAATGTGCAAATTCAAAGCAAAGCATGTTCAAGCGGAATTTAACACAATAACTCTTTATTTGGCTCTAAGGCCTTCAAAGCTAATTCAAAATACAAGGTTGGAATCAAGTGAAGCAAAGTTCAAAGCCTTTTCACTTCCACTAAACACACTTCCTAAAACACATCTTCTAAACACACTCTTAAACCCACTTCTCGTTAATACAATTTCACACATTTAGCCTACGAAGATCTAGGGTCGGGCGACTATGCTCTTGAATCTTGGCACCTTGAGTACTATCCCCTGGCTCTTCCTGCAATCATTCATCAATCTTCCCCTTGCCCAAGCGGCGGGAGAAGGAACTTGCTAGTCTTCCAAAACGGGAGGATGACGAACCTCCTTTGGACTCAGAATGGTCAAGCACCGGTTGGACCACATTCCCGTCACCTTCCTCATGATCAGTTGATGCAGGGCGTCTAGCTCTAGAACCTCGGAATCTTGCTGGTCCGGAGAGAGAATTGTCCCTTTGGCTTGGGCCTTTCATCCATACAATATACCCCGCAGACAGAGTAGCAGGCTCAGGCGGGTATTGAACACTCAAGAATGGTTTGCAGACCCAATACCGCCTCCAAACTTCAAGTCGATCAGCATTCAGTACAACAGGTTTCAGATTCTCTTCAGCACAATCCAGGAATTCTTGCTTCAAGCCGTATTGTCTCATCACTCGAGCAGGCGAGTAGAAAACTAACATTGTGAGGCTTGGCACCCTTAAAGTAGTATAACCTGGGGCATGTCTCATAGCAGCAATCCCCCACCAAGGAACTACCCACCTTATACAAGATTCAACTCCAGAAAGTGCATATAGCC
Organism: Spinacia oleracea; assembly: GCF_020520425.1. NCBI lineage: Eukaryota > Viridiplantae > Streptophyta > Magnoliopsida > Caryophyllales > Amaranthaceae > Spinacia > Spinacia oleracea. The sequence goes on from NC_079490.1 coordinate 53,616,398, forward strand.
ACTCGTCCAATGAAATCCGGCCGTACATCATGGGCAGCACAGTAAACCCTTTTCTATTATAGCTTTCCATGTTCTCTAGTGGTGCCACCAGCATGAGCCTGTCCATAAGCCAGACCTTGGGGAGGATACAAGAAAAGCAATTCAAAATTTAACATTCAAAATACAAGTGCAAATTCAATATACAAGAAAGCTCCATATCCTTACTTGGAGTAATATCGGCATTCTCGACGGCAAAGAAAAGGGGTCCGACTTCAACATATCAAGACCCATCAATGTTTCGCCAATCACGAGCGGCATTGGTTCCCTACCACTAGCAAATTGCTCCATAATGTCTATTAGGGAGGCATCACCATTGCCCAACCTCAGCTTCGAAAAGAGGAAGCGAGCAAAGATACAAAAACTCAAGGCCCTCAAGCGGAAAACCTTGGGGATGTCAAGCCCAGCAAAGTAAGTAACAAGGAGGGACAAATCCACCCCTCTGCCATATACAACAACGCTCAAAAGTGGGGGCTTGAAGCCCAAATATCTTTCAAAGCCCAAGAAAAAGTGTTTTTCAACACTAGGCATGCATGGCTCCGTCATAATGGGCAACCCCAATATGGCACTAAGCTCTTCAAGGAGGGGACGTACCTCATTATTTCCAAAGCGATTGACCTGATGATTTGGATCTCAAGCCTCCAGAGCAGCAAGAATGAAGTTCAAATCAAGTTTCACAAACCGGAAGGAGGCGAGCACCACAAGATGCATGCCATCAAGCTCCCTTTTCTCCAATTTGCCTAGCGAACCAAGCCAAGTGTTCAAGGCATTTTCAAAATACATGGCCATTTTCCTTCTTTTTCGTGAGGAAGCAGTTTGCAAAGAAAAGCATGGAAGGATTGATGCAAAGTATGATCCGGAAAGCTCCCTATTTATACAAAAACCAGCTCTCATGGTAGTACGCCAGCGCGGGGCGCCGAAGCCTGCGCCAAGCGCAGGGGTCTGCAACAAGGACGAGGTCACCGTCCCCTTTATGATTCCGAATACGCACTGTTTATAGCTTTGGAAAGCTAAGTGCAGCCCCAATAATTCAAGATTCCAAAGCCGCATGCCGCGCAATTTCAAGCAGTCTGAGTCAGCGCTGCGGGCCGATCTCGAGTCAATCTGTTCAAAATTCAAACATTCTAGTCCTAGATCGGCGTCCTAAGTCGAGTCTGCATATGCATAAGCAAAAGTGGAATATACTTTGACTTGCGCTTTTTCTAACCAAAAACCTCAGTCGAAGTGGGGGCTTATAGTTGAAGGAAATAATGCCCTTGGTCCAAGTATGCATTCTATGTTAAGTCTAATAAATGCGGTTCAGTATTAATTAACAAGTTAATAATTCAGTGAGATCAAGTGAACTGAATGCCTAGCTAGAGGCCGCTTCAGTTCAAGTGGAATTAATGATATTAATCCACAGCTTACTCTTGACTGAACCCGTAGGGTCACACAAATAGTACGTAAACGGATCAAGTATTTAATGGCATTAGATACTCCATCTATGGATATTCGGAATCGACGGATCTTGGTTTCAGTGGGAGCTGAGATCGTCACAGGCAAGAAATGAATACTCCGGAAACGATGATATTGCCGGAAACGGAAATATGGATCGTATCGGAAATATAAATATTATCCAAGTCGTAGAGGTTGCCGGAAACGGAAACATGGTACGTATCGGAAAATATTATCGGAAATGGAAATATTGCCAGAATCGGAAATATTGCCGGAAACGGAAATATTGTCAGAATCGGAAATATTATCGGAATCGGAAAATAATTCCGGAAACGGAAATATTAAATATTTGTTCGAAACGGAAATTGATTCCGGAATCGGAAATATTAAATATTGTTCGTATCGGAAATGAATTCCGGAACCGGGAATTTAATCGGAAGCGTATCGTACGAATTAGCATCGGACGAGGCCTGCCGGACGAAGGCCCAGCACGAAGTCGGGCAATCGCCCAGCAAGCCAAACGCACGCCCAGCCAAGGCAGCGCCCAGGCCCACCGCAAGGCAGGCCCAGCGCGCGCCAAGGCCATGGCCTCGCTGCGTGGGCTGCTGCTCGCACGCACACGCATGGGCGACCCTCGTGGCTGCCGTGTGTGTGTGAGTTTGTGTTCATGCATGATTCCTAAAACTATTAGAGTTAGTATATGATTAAATTCCTATTCCTAAAAGGATAAATTAATTAATTAGAGTTCTTGTAGGATTCTAAGTTTAATTAATTCGTGTCCTACTAGGATTCCAATTCCCTTTCCATAACTCTATAAATACGTGCCTAGGGTCACATATTTTCAGAGATTAATTCAAGTATTCAAAGTGAGTTTTGAGAGAAAAATTCAGCCATATTTCTTACCTAAGAGTGCCGAAAATTCCAGTACCTTAAGGGCGATTCTAGTTGGTCAATCTTAAGGCGGATCCGGACGTGTTGTGGACTATCTACGGAGGGACGACACTTGGAGTCCTAAAGACTTGTTCTTGTTCGGTTCGGGCGCAGCTAGGGAAGGCACGCAACAAAGAGTATGCATCTAAATTATGCTATATGATTATGTGTAAATAATATGTATTCCTGGCTTAATGGTTGTTTCCGCATGATTTATGTATTGTCATATGTATCATAACCTAACAGTGGTATCACGAGCCCCTTATTATTTTCATAATCTTAATTGCATGAACATGGTTAAATATTACAAATTTGCAAGAATTAAAAGGGGTGATTAATTTTCGTAATTGTTAATTAATTGCAAATTGCGTTTATTTAATTATACGTACGCAGTTTTTCGGCAGTTTCTTCGTTACTCATCCAAATCGAGTGATTTTTGTGTCAATTCCGCATGTAAAAGGCATTCTAAAATTTTGACAAAAATAATAATTTTCTGCCGAACCCAGAATTCTCAAATTCGAAGCCTAACTATGACTTTTCGAAGGTTTTAGTTTTTCGAATGCAAAATTTCGTAAATTTAAGATGTTAAATTAAATATTTGCGATTCTTGTTGATAAATCTTGAATTTTTGATTGACCTACTGCATATGTTTAACAAGTTTGAATGCCTAGCCTTGTTAATTATGCAATCTAATTTGTAATTATGATTAATTTGTTGAAAATTAGAATAATTTAGAATAAATTTGATTTTCATAATTAATTATAATTTAATTAGAAACCTATGATTAAAAACCACCATAAAAATTGTAAATTTATGATAAATTTTAAATTTTTATGACCTAGACTTGAATCCATGACAATCGGAAATCAATTGAATAATAAATTTTCGATTTTTTGCCCTAAAATTATGAAATTAATATTATTTATTAATTTGTCATTAATTTTAAATATAAATTTTAAATTTTTATGCGATTCGTTCATATAACTTGCACGCACAAAGCAATGGACGCTTCGTGTTACCCTTAAGGGGTGTTGTATAGTGCGGGCATGCGACGACGAGCAAGGGAGCTCGTCGCCCGTGCGGCACGAATGCAATGAGCAAGGGCATGGTGCACGAGCACAAGGCAGCAGCCCTTCCTTGTGTCGTGGGCCACGAGCTATGGACGAATGGGCATGGGCGAAAGGCAAGCCAAGGCAGTCGCGTGTGGGCAGCAAGCGAGCTGCGCCACAACGCGCACTGCCTCGCGCAAGGGCGCGCAGCCTCGCGCGCAGCGTGCGCAAGCTCGCGTGCCACGAGCGCTGCGCCCAGAGTTGATCGCGCGGAATTGCTCGCGCACAGCGAGCGATGGCTCGCGCGCACAGCGAGCGATGGCTCGCGCGCACAGCGAGCGATGGCTCGCGCGCACAGCGAGCGATGGAGCGCGCGCAGCGTGCGCTGGCGAGCGCGCACAGCGAGCGATGGCTCGCGTGCGTCGAGCGCTGGCGCGCGCGCAGCGAGCACCACAGCGTGCGATGGCTTGCGATGGAAGATGCAGCAGCTATGCGACGAGCCCATGGGCGTGCAATGCGTAGGGTGTTTGCGTTGCGATTAAATCGTTTTGAATGTTTAATTTGAAATTTTTCAGTTTACGTAATTTTAATTAATTTTAAAATTAATAATTTAAATTATTTTCTTGGATTTTAATTTTGAATATTGTAATTATAATAAATTTTATTTATTCTAATTATTTTACTAAAATTAAAATCATGAATTAATTTAAATACGACTGAAATCAAATTAAAATTTTTGGATTCAATTATAAATTTATATGGGCTTTAAATTTTAATTAAATTTGTATGTTTCCGGTTAGACTTGAAATACATTTTTATGTTTAAAATTAGTAAAGCATATGAATTTATTGGTTTAAGTGGGAGCGATTTTTAGTCAAAAACTCTTGATTAGGTTTACGAATCCTTAAGGTTAAAACAACTTGATTAGAATTAATAAGGACTGAATAATTGGTAGATTATTGGTGCCCTTGATTAATTGCTGCAAATGTTTACGTGATGCATAATGTGTTTTACTAACCAGCTATGTGGGCCATTCATGATAATGAATGGGTGAATGGTATATATTGTATATGTACTGTTTTGCAAGTTATGAAGTGACTACTATGGCCCAAATAGGATAGAAAATATGGTCTGCGTACCATTAATTTGAATGTAATTGGTCTAAAGTACCAAAGTTGTTTTTCAATTCAAATATGGTCTGCGTACCATCAAATAGTTGTAATTAGTTTTAATTATAGCTTATCCTATTTGAAGAAAAAGGTGCCTCCCACAGAGATTTTCGAGACGGACTTTGAAGTTAAAGCTTCAAGATGAAGTCGGGCCATACTAGATCACATTTATCTTATGCATGCTTTAAGTTATTTATTGCTTTAAATATGTCTTAATTATGCATGAGATTGTGGCTTGATTATGTTGCATGATTAAGGATCTTAGTTCACTTAAAATCTAACCAACATAGTAAGAGCCTTAAGTTCCAAACTTAAAAATTGAGTTAAAAGGTGCCATGCCAAAATATACACTTGCTTGGATATCCTTTACATCAATCTAGTAATAGTTTTCGCTCAGCGAGGTGTTACTTATTGGTCCTAAAGGGGCAAGGTACACAAATAATTGTGAGTACATGTTAGTTTTGGTGAAACTCAACGATATAAGTAAGGAGTCCTTTTATGTCGTGGCAAAATCGATAGGTTTACCTAATAAGTTCTTAGACGTACCTATCAACCAAGAATAGTTTCTAGACTATTAGCAAAAGGCTTTTGCTTACCTAAGATGTTTTAGGATTAAGTCGACAAACTGTGCTTAGTTCTTCAATGATTTTAGGATCTTGGAATCATTTTATTCACACCTGCCGGAACAATAAAATCGAATAAAATGCTAATAACTTGTTTGAATTGCATGGTTGCTTTAATTTCAAGTTATTATTCATGATAAATGTTTAGACTTTGCATGCTTCAATGTATGTTTTAATTATTGTTTATAATTAAATATCTTGCACTGCAATAAATCCTTTTAGAAAGGTAACAGTAAATTTCCTCGATTGGTAGTGAATCCAAGAATGATTCACGGAAATGAGAGAAAGTAGCAATTTAAAATGTACGTTTCTTTTAGCGACCTTTTATGGTTGTTTTCGAATATCAAAATCGAATTGCAAACCAATTGGTGCTTGTGAATTCAAAATACAATGTAGTTTTGAGATCATAAAGCATTGAGTTTAATACGCTCAGCTTTACCAATGGTTAACAACCTAATATCTTTTTCCATTTAATTCTCGAATGAGTCTAGTCCCTAGACATTCGAATAGATCGATGCTTACAGAACTTTAGGAGCTTCTGGTAAGATCATCTAGTTGAAACAAAATATTCAACATAAATTAAAATGGTAAAGAACCTTGTTGGTGACATTGGACATGTCTAACAAAGTATAAAAGTCAACACTAAAGAATTCAATTCTTAAGACTATAAGAAAGGGTACAAGAAATAGGAAAACGAGGAACAAATGAAAGGAATTTACGATTCCGTTTCTACCTATAAGTTTATGTTTAAAGAGAAGTGACCTAGTAATCAAACTTCCTTGGTATCATATACCGCTTGAGGTTCTTACTTCGGTAATAACTCAAACAATGGAAGCTAGGATACACTAATGACCTACAAGTGGGAAATGAAGCATGGCAATGCTACATTAGTTGTAGGGTCATCTAGTTTGTTTTAAGTCCTTTCAAAGGCTGGAACTTAATGGCTATTTTGTTCCATAATCAGCATACCTAAATTTCTGTTTTCAAACACAGGAAGACTCACATTCAAGAAAAACAAAAACAATGTTTGTTTGTTTATTTGAATGAAATGGTCAATTACAGGTTGAGTCAATATGCTTGATTAAAACAAACAATTCTTTAAAGAACTTTACTAGGTTCAAATCAAACCCTTGATTTGAGTTCCATTAATCTTTGGCATTGTTCCTTAGACCATATCAACAAGTTAACATTCATAAGCTCTATTTTGATGGACTTTTTGAAAGTTGGTTGATTTCTAGATCAACTTAAGACAAGCTAGTCTTACTTGTTGAAAGTAACAAAGAATATGAACTATTGTTAGAACGCCTAGACGATAGAGTTCAAAGCTAAAGAAAGGTTTTATGACTTTATTATTTCACATGGATTTGAGTGAATATAGGTTTATTTACTCAAATGTGATATAAGTTGAATCTGTTTGGCTAGTTCAAAGATTCAGAAGTATAAAATCCACTTGGAAAGAAATCATAAAGATCTAGGTTAGATCATGTTGATGATTACTTGAGACCAAATATGATCATCAATGATTGTGTGTTGTAATTTCACAATCTAGCTCCATAAGATATGGCATATCTACGTTGGAATGATCGAAGTCAATTAGTACTTGATTCGATCAATGATGAATCATAAAGACTTTTCCTATAATTTCTAAAACAAAATGCTCAACTACCAACAAACTAAACCAAATTCGTCAAAGCTATTGAAAAGTAATTTCAGAATATCTTTTCATAATATATCTAAAGAGTTCCTAAACTCAGTGGGAGCTTAGTGTTTGTTATTCGACAAACTAAGGCCCAAGCATAGATATATGTTTCATTGTGATTTAGTCAAATGAGACACAAGGGTATTGTTTCTACCACGAATTTTTGAGAACATAATGTTTGTTTGCTCGAAATAATGTCCTTTTGGAGATTCGTTTCCAAAATGACAAGTGGGAGAAAATAGACCTCGAAAGTTTTTCGAGGCGAACAACAAACATAAACGGACATTCTGGAGGCTTTTCGAAGTGCTTCAGAAAATCCGAACTTATTCTTTAAGGACTTTAGAAGTGGCTTTAAAGAATAGACATCTCTTAGAAGACTTTACAAGTGCTTCAAGGAGAACAGAATATTCAAAGGACTTTCAAGTGGCTATTGATATTCTATTGTTTGATGTTCTATACCCAAGTAGGCATAGAATTCAAGTCACTGAAACTATGAGATTCTTCTATTAGATAGTGAAGAAACATAGAGATCAGGTCAATGAAACTATGAGATTCTTCTATTAAATAGTGAAGAAACCTACAACTTGCAGTCAAACTATTATCATGTAGATTAATGAGTTTGTGACTTGTAAGAAAGCTATGACGAAACCCAGATTCCCTAAAATGGTTAGAGGCCATATATAGACTCAAATGTTTTAAATGGTTAAAGGCCATAAAACATACTCAATGTTTTGATGACAAAATTGAAATTTTGTTGATTTGCAAGAATAGGTTCACACCTATTGGTTGCAAGTTTGTTTTAAGGATAAAAACCATCAAACATGAAATTGTGTTCACACACAAAGCGTGATTAGTTGCTAAAGGTTACAAGCAAATTCATGGTGTGAATTGTGTTGAAACCTCATGCATAATCGTAATGCTCAAGTCTATAATTCAAGCAATGATTGCATATTGGTACATATAGCAATTGAATGACAAAACGTATTCATCAATCAAATGTTGGAATAAACTATGTACATGGTATGTCATAGGATTTGTGGATCCAAATAAATGCTTGAAAGAGAAAGCTAGCTTATAAAATCTAAGTACAGATTTAAGCAAGCAATTGGGGATTGGAATTATATTTTAATGAAGCTAATAAGTATTTTAGTTTCATAAAATATACATGATTCTTATAGATATATAAGAAGTTTAGTGGGAGTACATAAAAACTTAATTGGTCCTATGTGTATCACACACATATCTCTCTATTGTAAAATAACATTCAAATGCTAATGACTTAGATTTGAGATTATTCATCAATGATGGACCATGGCGAAACTTAGTACATACTGGGTATTAAGATCTATTTACAAAGATCTTATGATATTGTAATGGCATTTACTAAATCAAACACGAAAGTCTCCATTGGAGATATTCGACCCATGTGAATAAATCTAAGTAAAGGATGTTTGAACTATGTATAAGCATTTACTAAGTTAAACATCAAAGAGTCTAAATGAGATTCTTAACCTATATTATATGTCAAAGAATTTAGCTGAATTTAGTATCTACTGAAACTAGATAAGCTAAAGTTACATGAATAGAATTCAATTGAGAATTATTCTGCAAAAGAATTTATCATGTATGATATAATATGAGGATCGCCAAAAACGTATCGTATGACTTTAGCCATGACGAACATATACCAATCTCTATTGATCTAAGTAAAGATCAACTAGATTGAGATCAAGAATACTTATGGTACTTGAAAAGGTACATAGGAATAGTTCTTGATTCAAGGAAATAAAGATATGCTAAATATTGATGCTACACGCATAAACACTGGCAAAGGATCAAGCAAGACCCTTTGGAGTTAACCATTGATAAGGACGAGCTATAGAGCATCGTGTTTTGAAAATGGCAACATGGGTTGGAGACCATGAGTTGTTGCGTGGGAAATTAAAATAATAATTTCTATGTTCTAAGATATAGTTGGAGAGTCTTCCACATATCTATAAACTGCTTGGATAGGTAAATCCAAACAAAGCATCACTAGCAACCTATACATTTGAAGTAAAAGTAATTATTGCCCAAGAAGCAATAAAACAGGGTTGTTTAAAGTTCTTCACTGAACTTGGGTAGATCACCTATCTGCTGGCTTGATGGTTCTTCATTGAAAAATGCGTAGAACCACTCTTGAAGCAAGAAAAACGTCTGCTAACTTGATGGTTCTTCATTGCAAAATGAGTAAAACCACCATCGAAGTAAGAAAGACTAGATCACATAATAAACAAACTCGAAAAGATCTTATCATCATATCTCGAAGAACATTCGATGAAAAGGATATTAAGATTGGCAAAGCATGATAACTAAACCTATGCAACAAGTGAGAAGCAACACTCACGTTGTAGCACTGGAAATCAAGCATAGCTTTGAAATTCCATGAACTGTTTTAGAAGATGGGTTTGAGGCCCATGGTTGTAAAACATTGGGGTTGAACATTTATCATATATGAAATGTATTTTTCATATTCCATTTAATCTTGGTTTAGTATTAAATGATGAGTCCCTTCAATTTGACGATATATTCAAGATAGACTGTCAGGACCAGTCTTGTGACTAAGAAATGTCTATCAAGTGAACTTGAATGTCAAAGGTTGAAAATGGTCCCTAGTCGGAGTTTTCTATAAAATTGGACGCATAGAAAACGTTAGACGATTAGAATGCAAGATGACTAGTAGTTCTGTTTCTTGAACTATGTGGACATGGCAATGTCATAATCATTTGCATAGATACTTACTTTGGGAAGACTAGTATCGGACAAGACCTATGAAACTTTACTGTAAGAGATGAAAATCTGTCATAAGTAAATTTCATTAAAATTATTAGACACTAAATCCTCAATACCTGAGTGATTTGAGATTACTTGTTTGATAACTGGTTGCTTTGACGTTGACCAACCGTCGCACCGTAAAAGGAGGCTATAAAGGCAACGCTCAGGTAATCACCTATCAAACGAAGTCTAATCTCAAGATCGCAAGATTGGGATTGTCCTCCCATAAATCGGGATGAGATGCTTAAAAGTTGTACAAGGCCACTCGGAGAGCTAGAAACTGTGAAATGCATGGCCGTGCTCGGATGAATCATAGGCTATGATTATCTGTTTATTTGATCAGTTGAACTCTGAAACCGAGGAACACCTCTGGACATAATAAGGATGACAACTCTTACCTTATGTTCAAGTGCAAGCATCGAGCGACAAAGGAATTAGGAAATGCACACTTGTCCCTAAGGACAAGTGGGAGACTGAAGGAAATAATGCCCTTGGTCCAAGTATGCATTCTATGTTAAGTCTAATAAACGCGGTTCAGTATTAATTAACAAGTTAATAATTCAGTGAGATCAAGTGAACTGAATGCCTAGCTAGAGGCCGCTTCAGTTCAAGTGGAATTAATGATATTAATCCACAGCTTACTCTTGACTGAACCCGTAGGGTCACACAAATAGTACGTAAACGGATCAAGTATTTAATGGCATTAGATACTCCATCTATGGATATTCGGAATCGACGGATCTTGGTTTCAGTGGGAGCTGAGATCGTCACAGGCAAGAAATGAATACTCCGGAAACGATGATATTGCCGGAAACGGAAATATGGATCGTATCGGAAATATAAATATTATCCAAGTCGTAGAGGTTGCCGGAAACGGAAACATGGTACGTATCGGAAAATATTATCGGAAATGGAAATATTGCCAGAATCGGAAATATTGCCGGAAACGGAAATATTGTCAGAATCGGAAATATTATCGGAATCGGAAAATAATTCCGGAAACGGAAATATTAAATATTTGTTCGAAACGGAAATTGATTCCGGAATCGGAAATATTAAATATTGTTCGTATCGGAAATGAATTCCGGAACCGGGAATTTAATCGGAAGCGTATCGTACGAATTAGCATCGGACGAGGCCTGCCGGACGAAGGCCCAGCACGAAGTCGGGCCATCGCCCAGCAAGCCAAACGCGCGCCCAGCCAAGGCAGCGCCCAGGCCCACCGCAAGGCAGGCCCAGCGCGCGCCAAGGCCATGGCCTCGCTGCGTGGGCTGCTGCTCGCACGCACACGCATGGGCGGCCCTCGTGGCTGCCGTGTGTGTGTGAGTTTGTGTTCATGCATGATTCCTAAAACTATTAGAGTTAATATATGATTAAATTCCTATTCCTAAAAGGATAAATTAATTAATTAGAGTTCTTGTAGGATTCTAAGTTTAATTAATTCGTGTCCTACTAGGATTCCAATTCCCTTTCCATAACTCTATAAATACGTGCCTAGGGTCACATATTTTCAGAGATTAATTCAAGTATTCAAAGTGAGTTTTGAGAGAAAAATTCAGCCATATTTCTTACCTAAGAGTGCCGAAAATTCCAGTACCTTAAGGGCGATTCTAGTTGGTCAATCTTAAGGCGGATCCGGACGTGCTGTGGACTATCTACGGAGGGACGACACTTGGAGTCCTAAAGACTTGTTCTTGTTCGGTTCGGGCGCAGCTAGGGAAGGCACGCAACAAAGAGTATGCATCTAAATTATGCTATATGATTATGTGTAAATAATATGTATTCCTGGCTTAATGGTTGTTTCCGCATGATTTATGTATTGTCATATGTATCATAACCTAACAATAGTGGGTATGTACACCCGAAAAAATGGGCAATTTTTCGCAAAATTTTGCATGCATACATATAGCTACAAATTTGAAAGGCACACACAGCGCATACAAAATTCAAATTTTCACCCATACAAGATCCAAAAATTCCAAACCTTACAAAATTCAAATACCAAACCATACAAAATTAAAATTCCAAATACAAGCCTACAAAATCCATACAAAAACAATCCATACAAAATCCAACCAAGGCAAGCTGGAACTCGATACCATGTAGGATCAGTCCGAGTCATCATCAGCCGTAATGTCAACCATAGGCTCCTTGTTTCTGTTTCGGCTCCTATAGCGCTCTAGATCCTGATCCAGCTCCGTCCCAGGGTAGCAGGCTCCTGCTCCGAAATACGAAGAATACCGGGAGGACAATAAGTTCCATGCTGAAAGGAAGGATACGGATAAGGCGGCGAGAATGCCATGAACTGGCGCTGCATCTCAAAAGCTTGGGCCTGACGCATCCGCTCCGTCTCCTGCCAATAAGCCCAAGATTCTGTACTCCAAGGCTGAGAGCTACTCGCTCCGAAGTAAGGACCAGGGGAGGCATAAAAGGCATCGAACCGCCCGGACCTCCAAAAGAATAACTGGTAGGCTCAGCATATACAAAGGAAACATCTCCCCTAGCAGCATCAGAATGCCTCTAAGAAGTACTAGTACCAGAACCCAGGCCCAGACCTAAGCTCGGTCCCTCCTGCCCTACCGAAGTGTCCACTTGGGGCTCCCTGTCAACAGAATCTCTGCAACCTCGACAACGCTCCTATACAAAATGCAAGATTCAAGAATCAGACATCCATGTTCAAAATTCCAGAATACAAAATTTCACAGGCAATGAATGCACCTCTTTGTCCCGGACAGTAAGCTTCTTGGTCAGATTGGCACACTGCCTCTTCAAAGAATCAATTACAAGCATCCAACGACGCACTCTCGCCCGAGGCGCCTGCATACAAAATTTAAAATCAATTTCCAGATACAAGATTACAATCAATTTCGAGAAAATACAACGACACTTACAGCTACATAATACCCCGGTACAACATCATACGACCTCCGATGTGGAGGAGAAGATATAGGAACAGTCACCTCCACCTGCTCTCCTTCCGAATCAACATAGCGGACGATCTTGACAGCATAGGGAATATCCTCGTGGTCGATCTCCTCCTCCTACGAGCACTCTTACAATGATCCAATTATACAAGAATACAAGAATACAATAATACAAGATATAAAATTCAAAAGCTCACCGGCAGTACAAAGCGTACAGGTGGAGAAAGTCTCGCCGAAAGGCCCTCATGATTGCCTTTCATGTCTACAAAATTCTCCCAAGGAAGACAAACGGCATCGCCCTCAGCATCCAAATAGAACTGGGCGACATCTTCAGCCCGCGCTAACATGGTCTCCGGTGGGTCCTTAGGGACAAGCCTGCCACTCGTGCTATGCTGAAGGGACACTCGCTCCCCCAAGTACCACATATGGAGATACACCCCCGGGAGCAAGACCTGCCGTTCAGACAAGAAGTGGGCAAAGTGCAACAGATACAAAAGACCAGAACGGTACAAAGGCATACCTCGTCAAAAGGAAAAACCCGCAAAGCTCTGCGGAAGGTCGCCAAAGAGACCCTCCTACGCATCCCTCCTATCCAAGAGGCAGCATACGGGTAAGATGCAACCCCAGTACGAGCCGGCGCCAAAGTCGGGAAATGCTCGTACATCCAAATCTTCATAAAAAAAAGCAAACAAAAGCATCGGTCAAACCCTATGTGTACAAGATTCGAGATACAAACATACACGTACAAAATACTAAGTACAAGGAGTCCTAAATACTTCCAGCACGCTCCACAAAGCAGCAATGCTCGCCTTGCTATTCGGTGAAGTCCGGGAGGCGTACTTCATTTCGTACAAAAGGTGGTTGTATGCTAGACCACCCTAGTTGAGGCCTGAAACAACCCTCAAGTCCCTCAAAGATTCTAGGAAGCCAACCAGCACCCAGCTATTCCTTCTCAGGGCCATCACTCTACTCACAAGAGCCAGGAGGAAGAGCCGAACCCTCTGCTCCGCAAATATGTCCGCACCACGGATCCCAGCCATGATCACCGTCACATGAGCATGGGTGTCATCAGCCATCAAATCGACAACAGGGCCGATCAACTCCCTGACACCGCTCGAATACCACTTCAACTCATAATCAAAAGTCACATTACTCTCAGAGAAGGGAAGGCCCGTGATCATAGCAAACTCGAAAGGGGTAATGGTGATCTCCCCCCACACCATATGAAAAGTATTGGTGGTATCCCACCACCGCTCCAACAGGGCATGTAGTCGGGCTTTGACGCCCGTCCTCCCTTGAGCATATCCCAAGGCACGCCAGAAATCAACCAGGCCCGTCTGCAACCGAATCTCCCGAGCCTCCACGTTGTCATAAACAACCAGGAAAACATCATGAAGATCCTCCAGGGACCAAAAACTGCGCAACGGCTCTCCATCAGCCTAAAGATGAGCAGATCAGTTCAAAACCTACACAAGTTCAAAAGACAAAGCACAGTACAAGACTCACCAAACCAGCGCGAGGCCGCTGGGACAAATGAAACTCCTGTCGGAACACAAGATCGGAAGGCCGCCAGCCATTTCCTTCAAAGGTAGGGACTCTCCGCGGTTCCATGCCTGGCTCCGGCACATTCGTTGCAGCCGCTTCGTCATCTGAAGCATCCTCCATGGCAGCTCGAAACGCCGAACATTCGGCAAGCTTTCTCCGGGTGCGATGAGGCATGCTAAGTCATTCGAAATACAAAAATATCAAAATTCAAGATTGGGGGCTATCTTATACTAGCCCGTACAAAAGTCAAAATTCTAAGAATCCCCAGTGGCGGTACAAATTCATCCAGGGACCTCTACTTCAACATACAAATTCTACGCCTACACCTACAGTATCCGTGCCCAAGCAGGTATACAAGTTCTACACCAAAGCCTAGGCTATCCATGCCGAAGCAGGAATACAAGTTCTACACCAACGTCTAGGCATCCTAGCCTACTCTCCCGCGAGACCCTACAAGGTCACCAGTGAGATCACTATCTACAAATACCAAGTACAAAGTTCAAGGAAAATTTTTAAATTCTACGAGTTCCAAAAAAATTCAAAATTCGAGATTCTACAGAAATTCAAATTCAACAAGTTCCAGCAGTTCAAGTTCAAGTGGCTATCAAATAATTTTCTACAAGATTCAAGAAGCCTACTATCATACAAGCATCATATCAGCAAGCATTTCAAAGTACAAAAATCAAAGGTACATGAAATCCTAGAGATTATTTCATAAGCAAAACATGAAATATTACATGGACAAGGCAAGAACAACAAGATCAAGGGAGAGTATTCAATCTTTGAGAGAGAAAAGGCAAGAGAATGGAAGTGTTTGCTATTCAAATGGCATGGCAAAGGGGGCTTTTATAGCCCAACCCCGCGCCAAAAGCCGAGCCCTGTGATGGGCGCCGAGCTGCCGCATGCGCAAAATCTTCAGCGCACGGTCCTCCGTGCTGATTGCACGTTCTTTGCTGCTACGGTTTTCTACACCAGGCATCAAACATCAAATCATGCTACCCTTCGAAATTACGGGTATATACCTGTGTCTCTAAGCATCAACATATAAGTATCTCAAGAATATAAAGTCCAAAAAATACAAGAATTCAGGCGTTCGACTCCAAATGGACCCAAGCTCCAGGAAAGTCAGCCAAAATTTCAAATTTCAGGAGCCAATAAAAATCTCTTCTCCCCAACGAAGCACAACCTAGCGGATCAATTCCGGGTATTCAAAATCCAAAATTCAAAATTCAAGAATTCAAGATTCAAAGTTTTCGATGCCAAGCTCCGTCTAGAACCAAAGACGGAAAAGCAGACTAAGTACAAACTAGAGTCGTCACACCCACACAGAGGTAGACTCTGTCCTTTTTTCTAACGCCTGTTTTGTGCAGGTACCGGCGTACAAAGAATGGTCTTTATTGCAGAACATCTTGACCGTTCTCCGTCCCGAGTCGAAAACTTTGACTTGCGCTTTCCACACCGGACGCTCAATCAAAATGGGGGCTTCTGTAGACACCTAAATCGTGTCTTCCCATTGGGATGATGACGATACCATTATCCTTGCTAGGTGGTTGGAACAACACCGTGCGGAAGTCCCGATTGCTAGAATATATTCCAAAATCCAAGAGCCAAAGTCCAATCCACGAGACCGTTCCCATTCCGGAACTCGGTACAAAATTCAATTTCCGAAAACCAATTTCAAAATCCAAGTACAATCTCACCCAATGGACCACTACATTTGTTTTACAAGGCCTTTTCCAGTCAAAATGACACTAAGCAATCCAAATTCGGGCGTCGACCCACAAAACCGAGCAAGCCAGGCCTCGTCTTGTAAAATCGAATTCAAAAACCGAAAAGGCTAGTTTTTAGTCGCAAACTTCCTTAATCCCCAAGCAAGACTACGTGCCAAAAAACGTACAATTCGCACAAAGGTACCCCCGCTACATGCCAAACACAAGGACGACATCTACGTCCTTGCTTGGCAGCTTCTATGCCACGCCAGCAGCGCCCGGCGCAGCTGCTGCGCTGGTCGCTGGCGTCAGCTGGCGCTTAGCCCTTCATTTTCCTATTTAAACCCCTAATTTTCAGCATTTCAGGGAAGGCATTTGAAAACAGAATGTCGTAATACAAAAATTGCCTCTCAACATCAAAATACAAAAACTCTTCAAAATCCCATACAACTTCAAATATTCAAGCAATTGGGAGCTCCAAAAGGAATTCTAACCTAAACCTAACTAGGTAATTCCGAATCCCAATCCTAATCTACTATGTTTCCTTGATTTCTCTTTCAAAATGATTAGTAAAGTTGGCACTTTTATTCTTAAAAGTGTCACTTACAACAATCACATTTTTACAAAATCAACACTTTATGTGATATAAATACAAAGTTTCAAGATTCAATGATGTTTAAGGTTGTTTGTAATCATTTCCTTAAACTAGAATCATTTTCAAAACATGGAGTAATCAAAGGTGAGGCCTTTCTAATGTTTAAAGGTCTGATCTTTGAGATTCAAGACTCCACTTTTCAAAATTCAAGTTCAAGTTTCAAGGTTCAATGATGTTTAAGGTTTTTTGTAATCACTTTCTTAAACTAGAATCAAAATAGGAGCACATCAAAGATGAAACCTTTTCAACATTAAAAGGTCTAATCTTTGAGATTCAAGACTCCTCATTTCAATATTCAAGTACAAGTTTCAAGATTCAATGATGTTTAGGGTTGTTTGTGATCACTTCCCTAAACTAGAATCATTTCACAATAGGAGCATATCAAAGATGAAGCCTTTTCAACATTAAAAGGTCCAATCTTTGAGACTCAAGACTCCTAAGTTCAATATTCAAGTTCAATGTTCAAGTTCAATATTTCAAGTTCAATATTTCAAGTTCAGTTTCTATGTTCAAAATGTAAGACACTTTAGGATGAGTAACTTGTCCTAAAGTCGAGATTTTTAGACTTGAATCCGTGTCGGGCGCACTTATTCATAAGGAGTCATTTGGCGTTCGAATCTCATATACAATAGTTCAATTTCAATATTGCACCTTTCAATTATGCACTTCAATATCGCAATTTCAATAACGCTTTTCAATTTAATTATGCACTTCAATATCGCAATTTCAATAACGCCTTTAAATATAGCACCTTTCAATTCCGCACTTTCTATTATGTAACTTTACTTGCCTATTCCTTCTAGGCAATGTCGTTTCCCACCTAGTCCTTTTCTAGGTGGTGATATATTTTACTAATTATGCACTTATTTTCTTTTGTGATGTTGCTTTACTTGTTTAGTGCTTTCATCACCTCACATGCTAAATACAATAAAATACAAGGTTACACCACGCTTAACGAAGATAATATCTTGGACAAACCGGTCTTAGGTTCCCTTAAATTAACTTTAAAGCGAAGTGGTCACAATACAAAGTAGAAATTCTATTTGTTCATGTACTAAATCCAAACCCACATAGTGTCATGACTAGGGTTATTCAAAAATCTTTTGTGCCATGCATTTGAATATAATTTCTAGAACTCGCGGAATAAGCATCTCGTTCCCTTGCCCGGATCTCACCCATTCGTTTCCAAGATCCAATGCCTTATCCGATATAGAGTCAACTTTGGTCTTTCCAAACGAGACCCTTAAAAATGTTTGGTGGCGACTCCTTCGAAATCTAAAAATACAATGTTCCAAGTCTAAGCCACTCTCGTAGGGGTAATACAAAAAAGTACGAGAGGAAAAATACCCCTATAGGACCCACCGGAGACCATGTTAGTGCGGGCTGAAGATGTCGCCCAGTTCTATTTGGATGCTGGGGGCGATGCTGTTTGTCTCCCTTGGGAGAATTTTATACACAGGAAAGGCAATCATGAGGGCCTTCTGGCGAGACTTGCTCCCACCTGTACGCTTTGTAGTGCCGGTGAGCTTTTGAATTTTGTATCTTGTACTCTTGTATTATTATATTCTTGTATTCTTGTATAAGTGGATCATTGTAGGAGTGCTCGTAGGAGGAGGAGATCGACCACGAGGATATTCCCTATGCTGTCAAGATCGTCCGCTATGTTGATTCGGAAGGAGAGCAGGTGGAGGTGACTGTTCCTATATCTTCTCCTCCACATCGGAGGTCGTATGATGTTGTACCGGAGTATTATGCAGCTGTAAGTGTCGTTGTATTTTCTCGAAATTGATTGTAATCTTGTATCTGGAAATTGATTTTAAATTTTGTATGCAGGCGCCTCGGGCGAGAGTGCGTCGCTGGATGCTTGTAATTGATTCTTTGAAGAGGCAGTGTTCCAATCTGACCAAGAAGCTTACTGGTCAGGACAAAGAGGTGCATTCATTGACTGTGAAATTTTGTATTCTGGAATTTTGAACATGGATATCTGATTCTTGAATCTTGCATTTTGTATAGGAGCGTTGTCGAGGTCGCAGAGATTCTGTTGGCAGGGAGCCCCAGGTGGAGACTTCGGTAGGGCAGGAGGGACCGAGCTTAGGTATGGGCCTGGGTTCTGGTACTAGTGCTTATCAGAGGCATTCTGATGCTGCTGGGGGAGCTGTTCCCTTTGTGTATGCTGAGCCTACCTGTAGACACCTACTTTTGTCCCCATTCCCGAAAGGGAAGGTTCGATGATGAGAACATAAATCTCCACTTGGCAACGCATCTCCTGTAAAATAACAAATCTCAATCACCCTTTTCATTTCACCCAAAACCTGCTATTTATAGAAACCTGCTATTTATGGAAACCTGCTAAAAATAGTAACTGCCGTAATGGGTAGTTGTTAAAAGTGGCAAGTCATAAAAGATAGAAACCCGTCAGAATTAGGTGTTGCACTCCAACATAAATCCTAAATGAGATAGAAATTGCGAGAAGAATCCTATTCCTAATATGATTCGAAAACAAGAGTTACGTATTAATTAAAATCCTAACGAGCCTAGAGTTCGTAATGGGCCCAGACGCATTCCGTCATAAAGTTAATACGCACTAAAAGACTCGAATAAGTCTCAAACACTCCGGATTCTAAGAGTCCGAATCTGACAAAGAAAACGGCCCAGGCCCTATTTTCAACGCCTGGCTCCGGGTGCCGAAATCTTCGGCGCCCAGCCCTGGGCGCTGAAATTACCTGGGACGTGTTCTTTCCTAATTCTTCGTGGATTAGAGCTCTTAAATTTAATCTTTCCACGAACTCTTTTCTATAAATATAGCCCCAAATTCGACGTGAAAAAAAACACAAACAATTCATATTTTGAGTATTGACTCCAACCCCTAAGCCTAAGCCTCACGCTGCGAAATTGATCACGCTTTCTGTCGCAATCGATCCAAAAATCGAACAGAACGTATCTTGTCCCGTAGTTTGAGATTCGTTAAATAAAAGGAGAAATAGCAAAGTCAAAGTGGTTAGTTTTCTGAGAACCGTGACGCACCTCTCAAGGGTGCGTCGTAATTTGCCCCTTCGCATGATTTAATTGCTTTCCTCGCCCTTTTATGAACTGTTAAACTAATCAAATCTGATTGTTCTATCACGCCTAATAAAGATAATATGTTGGGAAATTGGATTATCATGCTAGGTCCCTTAAAACAATCTAAATAAGATAATCGCGATCGATCTAGTATTATATGTTGCACATTGTTAAAATCAACTCAGATTAGTTTAATAGTTAACGCATGTCCCTTCAATTATTTATGCTGAGCTAGTAAGGATATCCTCCCTCTGGAGTTATCAAAGAGCGAGTACTCCTCTCGGTAGTTACAGTCCCCCGAACCCTCAATCTCTACCTTGCGGGTGTATGTTGGGAGATCCCCACACCAGGGATCACAAGGGAACCTACGGCCGTCGTGGTCAAACATAATTGCACTCCCTTTATGTCACGATAACCGGGTTTTTTGTCAGTTTTTCTCTTTGTCGTTAAAAATTGAATGGCGACTCCTATATTACTAGTCAATTGGGTGTAAACTCACAGGAAATCCAATTACACTTGATTTGACAAAAAGAAACGTCACACCCACGAGGGACGAGGTCACGCATTAGTCTCGTGCTTTTTCGACCCCCTCACAGTGGCGACTCCACTGGGGATAGTGAAGGAAATACTCGTGCATGTAGGTAATCAAAATAGCCGAAGGGTGAAACGATCCTACCCCGCGTTTATTTCCCCACCAAGTTGGGACGAACTGAAAATCAGCATATTAATGTGAACGGGCAGAACCGCATAAAGAATCTTGGCTCCCTCAGGGAGTTTGGACTAAGGACACCCATCGCCAACCGGGGGGTGCATACGCTTCGAATGTTGTCCACTCGGCACTTTCACTAGTAGTACACCCGTCCCAAACCCAATCGCTCGCCCATTAGGTCCCTCTCATCGGTGCATGCCCCCTTGGCTTACATCGTGATTGGCCTCTTGGGCGAAATTCGTCTGTTGAAGGCACTACCTCGACCGGGGCATGTGTTGGATCTGCGATAGAAGCGGTACCAAGCCAGGCGCAAATACTACCCATAGAAGCCTATCATAAAACTACATGACATGTTATTATTGCCTCATGATGTAATGTTAGTTATGTGTAGCGAAATAAATGATTGTGTGTGACAAACAATCCTAGAAAACCAACGACCTTAAAAAATTGCCCAAACATTCATAAACCAATTGGCCAAAGAGTTATACCAAAAATACGTGTTCCGCAAACCCGAACGATCGCCACAAAAATAAGCGACACTCGGGATGGCCCGTAACGAATCCCACAAACGCCTCACAACACGTAAAGGACGTTATTAGGCAAGCACGCAAAATCAAAGTCGCATAAACAAAAGTAGACGCAAACAAAAAATGAGAACCAGCCAGGGACGCATTTTCAACGCCCCTGGCTGGGCGCCAAAATTTCCCACGCCCTACGCTGGGCGCTGAAGTTGCTGCCTGGCCTTTTGGTCAGGCGCAGCAGCCTCGGTGCCCGCGCAAAAAACACATAGCAAAAAAAACCCATTCGTAAAAATTGCTGCAAGGGCGTAAGAAAAGCACTCGATTCTAAAAGCGACTAAAACAAAAAATAAATAACTCTTTGTGTCGTTGTTGGGCCTCCTACGACGACAATGCTCGGCACCAAAACCGAACATGCTAATAACTATGAATGTCACACGGGCAAGTGTTTCGAAAATCCAAATAATGACCAAAAGAAAAACCAAAAAGTGTACCACCAAAAGAAAGAGCGAAAAAACCAATAGAGAGAGTCAAAGTCTAGACTAAGTAATGCTTGAAACTTTTGGGCCTAAACTTTAGCTTATCTTATGCATAGGACTGGTCCTGCCATTGGTGCCGATCTGGAAATCAAAGGTTAGTGCGTCTCGAAGATACATCGCCAGCAACAGGTTTAGTGACTCCAAGCTCCGTCCGTCATCCCTCATTTCAAGGATCTCCGCTTCCCCAACCTCGATTCGCACCCTCAAACATGTCCATCGAAGAATTGCGAGACCAGATGGTCCAAATGACCCAACTTATGAGCCAACTGAAAATGGAAAACGAAGCCTTAGCGGCTGCGCAAGCCAAAAATGACCTCGATAACGAGAAGAGGATTGAAAAAATGGTCCTACAGCAAACCATGGGGAGCAAGTACTTCTCCCTCGATCCTGAACCTTTTCCTGGCAAACTACCAGAAAAGTTTAGTTCATCTGACTTACCAAAGTTTAAAGCCACGGACAATCCCCGTGATCATCTATTGAGCTTTGTGAATGCCATGAACTTGAAAGGCGTGGACAAGTCCATGTATTTACCTGCCTTTCCTTTGTCCTTGGAACCTGTGCCGCTCAAATGGTACTACCACCAGGACCCTAAGCTCTTCCCCACTTGGGAAGACTTTGTCAATGTCTTCATCAAGCAATACTCGTCGAACATGGATTTTCAAGTCACCATGCGCGAGCTGGAAGTTCTCTTCCAAAAGAAAAATGAAGGTTTCACAACCTACTTTGCTAGATGGAGGGACCAGGCGGCCCAACTAATCAATAGGCCTCCCGAAACAGAATTGGTCCAAAAATTCATTGACAACCTAGACCCGGCTTACAGACAACACCTTAGGTACCTGGGACTTGACACTTTCAAGAGAGTTTATGATGTGGGAATAAAGATCGAGGATGATCTCGCAAAAATAATACAAAGCAAACCCGCATACAAAAACAACACCTACAACAGGGGCAACACATCCCAACCCCAAGAAGTCCATGCCGTAGAGGAGACTCCCGCCCGAAGAAGCCCTGGAAGATGGGTCCGAGATCGAAAGTTTGCCCCACTCGGGTCAACTTTGGTACAGGCCTTTGAAAGACTAACCAATCAAGGAAAGTTGAGGCCTATAGGCCCCACCCATGACCCTCCTGTCAAGAACAAATATTGGGTCGAAGGTACTTACTGCAAATTCCATCAAGGAAATGGGCATGACACTGAAAACTGCTGGAATCTAAAAAACACGATCCAGGACATGATAGAGGATGAAGTGATACCTCTCCCTAACGTTGGCAAACCCAACAACAACAAGAGCCCACTCGGCTCTTGTCACATCTCTCTCGACCAACCAGAAAATGAGAACTTCGACCTTACGGTGTACATTACACCCCTAGGAGCACCACTCGCTGTGGTCCCTATGGATCGAATCGAGAGAGAAGTGTGCGGGGTGTGGGATGATGATGCTGAAGATTGAAGGAAATAATGCCCTTGGTCCAAGTATGCATTCAATGTTAAGTCTAATAAATGCGGTTCAGTATTAATTAACAAGTTAATAATTCAGTGAGATCAAGTGAGCTGAATGCCTGACTAGAGGCCGCTTCAGTTCAAGTGGAATTAATGATATTAATCCACATCTTACTCTTGACTGAACCCGTAGGGTAACACAAATAGTACGTAAACGGATCAAGTATTTAATGGCATTAATGTCTTCTTCAGAGGGAGGAATGCCAGCCAAGTAGACATCACTTTTGTTTCTCCCGGCCCCGGCCAGGTCAAGAAAGTGATTTTATGATATGAGCGAGCCAGAAAGGGGAAGTGTTACACCTGAGGAGTTTGTTTCCCCGACGAGGCGAAGACCCGGAAAAGGGGAGCCCATTAGGAGTCAACCTCTCCAGTTCTTGTAGGCTTACAAGGTTTTGCCATATGGTAAGTTGCAATTGTACCAAACCGAGATACCATTTCTGGGGAGAAACAGGGTGGCACCGGTACTAAGCACTTTATGGTTTGGGTCTTTAGCTTCAAATTGAGATTTGGCCGTAGAAGGATCAAATTGTATCCGAAGAACAGGAGAATACAAAAAAGTAATAAGAGCCCTTTTTTTCTAAATAGAAATGGGGCATAGAGAGCTAGCAGACAATAAGCTAGACCTAACAAAAGAAGTAAACCTGAAGTGTTGCGAAAGACTGGGATGGGAAACAAAACGGAATGTACCGGATTTTTAGCACGTACAACCATCAAACCAGAGACCAAAGCCAGGCTCGATGTCAAGCGGACGAATGAGAAATTGTGAATGGTTGGAGAGAGATCACAGGAAAATGCGAACATCTGGTATCAAATTAGTGAAATACAGAGGCACTGAAACCGGCCCGAAATAGAAAGAAGGAATAGAACTCCGAGGGGCGTTCGCGGAGTCCATGCCTTCCGTACCACCACAAGAATGTTCTTGGGGGGATCCCCTGGTTAGTAGTTGTTTAGCTCTATTTCCGGCCCGAACTTTTCCTTAGAAAGTTTTCTCATACCTTTCATTCTATGATATATCAATTCTTTCATTCCAAAAGCATAGCTTTAGCGAGTAAACAAAAGCTCCAAGAGCTCCTGCTACTCAGACTAGAGCCTTGAGCATTGTACAAGGACGTGCTATTCGGAATCGACGGATCTTGGTTTCAATGGGAGCTGAGATCGTCACAGGCAAGAAATGAATACTCCGGAAACGATGATATTACCGGAAACGGAAATATGGATCGTATCGGAAATGTAAATATTATCCAAGTCGTAGATGTTGCCGGAAACGGAAACATGGTACGTATCGGAAAATATTATCGGAAGTGGAAATATTGCCGGAATCGGAAATATTGCCGGAAACGGAAATATTGTCAGAATCGGAAATATTATCGGAATCGGAAAATAATTCCGGAAACGGAAATATTAAATGTTTGTTCGAAACGGAAATTAATTCCAGAATCGGAAATATTAAATATTGTTCGTATCGGAAATAAATTCCGGAATCGGAAATCTAATCGGAAGCGCGTCGTACGAATTAGCATCGGACGAGACTTGCTAGACAAAGGCCCAGCACGAAGCCAGGCCTACGCTCAGCAAGCCCAAGCGCCCAAAAACACGCTGCCAAGCCACGCCCGATCCAGCGCAAGGCCAGGCCCAGCAATGGCATTGGCGCGCGCGCGGGGCTGCGACGAGTGGGCTGGCGCTGTGCGTGGGCCGCAAGGCCTGCGTGCGGTGCTAGCGTATCACTCGAAGTGTGTTACTCGAATCCTAAGGCTACCGGGATTTGTCATATGATTAAATCTAATCCTAAAAGATTTAGTTTATTTAATTAGAGTCCTAGTAGGATTATAATTAAATAAATTAGTATCCTAATAGGATTCCAAATCCTTTTCCATAACTCTATAAATAGGTGCCTAGGGTCACATATTTAAATCGAGTATTCAAGTATTCAAAGTGATTTTTGAGAGCAAAAATTCAGTCATACAATTGCCTATATGTGCCGAAAATTCTAAGTACCTTAAGGGCGATCCTAGTTGGTCAAGCTTAAGGCGGATCCGGACGTGCTGTGGACTATCTACGGAGGGACGACACTTGGAGTCCTAAAGACTTGTTCTTGTTCGGTTCGAGCGCAGCTAGGGAAGGCACGCAACAAAGAGTATGCATCTAAACTATGCTAAATGATTATGTGTAAATAATATGCTTTCCTGGCTTTATGGTTTTTCCGCATGATTTATGAATTGTCATATGTATCATAACCTAACAGTGGTATCACGAGCCTCTTATTATTTTCATAATCTAAATTGCATGAACATGGTTAAATATAACAAATTTGCAAGAATTAAAAGGGGTGATTAATTTTCGTAATTGTTAATTAATTGCAAATTGCGTTTATTTAATTATACGTACGCAGTTTTTCGGCAGTTTCTTCGTTACTCATCCAAATCGAGTGATTTTTGTGTCAATTCCGCATGTAAAAGGCATTCTAAAATTTTGACAAAAAAATATTTTTCGGCCGAACCCAGAATTCTCAAATTCGAAGCCTAACTATGACTTTTCGAAGGTTTTAGTTTTTCGAATGCAAAATTTCGTAAATTTAAGATGTTAAATTAAATATTTGCGATTCTTGTTGATAAATCTTGAATTTTTGATTGACCTACTGTATATGTTTAACAAGTTTGAATGCCTAGCCTTGTTAATTATGCAATCTAATTTGTAATTATGATTAATTTGTTGAAAATTGGAATAATTTAGAATTAATTTGATTTTCATAATTAGTTATAATTTAATTAGATACCTATGATTAAAAACCACCATAAAAATTGTAAATTTATGTTAAATTTTAAATTTTTATGACCAAGACTTGAATTTATGTTAATCGGAAATCAATTGAATAATAAATTTTCGATTTTTCGCCCTAAAATTATGAAATTAATATTATTTATTAATTTGTCATTAATTTTGAATATAAATTTTAAAATTTTATGCGATTCGCTCATATAACTTGCACGCACAAAGCAATGGACGCTATGTGTTACCCTTAAGGGGTGTTGTATAGTGCGGGCATGTGACGACGAGCAAGGGAGCTCGTCGCCCATGCGGTACGAATGCAATGAGCAAGGCAATGGTGCACGAGCACAAGGCAGCAACCCTGCCTTGTGTCGTGGGCTGTGTGCGATGGGCAAATGGGCGAGGGCGAGAGCAAGGCACGAGCAGTCGCGTGTGGGCAGCAAGCGAGCTGCGCCACAGCGCGCAATGCCTCGCGCAAGCATGCGGAGCCTCGCGCGCAGCGAGCGCAAGCTCGCGTGCCACGAGTGCTACGCACCAGTATCGATCGCTCGCGCGCAGCGAGCGCTATTGTGCGTGCGACTAGCGCTGCGCCCAGCGATGGCGTGCAGCGTGCTTGTTGCGACGTGCGACGAGCACTGCGCCCAGCGATGGGCTGCGGCAGCATGCTCGTGCGTCTAGCGCTGGCGCGCGCAGCGAGCACCAGCACGCGTGATGCCTTGCGATGGTGAGCAGCAGCGATGCGACGCAGCGCATGGGCTGCGCGCACATGGCCAGCGATGGCTGTGTGCGTGTGGCCCATGGGCGTGCGATGCGTGGGATTGTTGCGTTGCGATTAGATCGTTTTGAAATATTAATTTGAAATTTTCAGTTTACGTAATTTTAATTAATTTTAAAATTAATAATTTAAATTATTTTCTTTGATTTTAATTTTGAATATTGTAATTATAATAAATTTTATTTATTCTAATTATTTTACTAAAATTAAAATCATGAATTAATTTAAATACGACTGAAATTAAATTAAACTTTTTGGATTCAATTATAAATTTATATGAGCTTTAAATTTTAATTAAATTTGTACGTTTCCGGTTAGACTAGAAATGCATTTTTATGTTTAAAATTAGTAAAGCATATGAATTTATTGGTTTAAGTGGGAGCCCTTTTTAGTCATAAACTCTTGATTAGGTCTACAAATCCTTAAGGTTAAAACAACTTGATTAGAATTAATAAGGACTGAATAATTTGTAGATTATTGGTGCCCTTGATTAATTGCTGCAAATGTTTATGTGATGCATAATATGTTTTACTAACCAGCTATGTGGGCCATTCATGATAATGAATGGGTGAATGGTATATATTGTATATGTACTGTTTTGCAGGTTATGAAGTGACTAGTATGGCCCAAATAGGATAGAAAATATGGTCTGCGTACCATTAATTTGAATGTAATTGGTCTAAAGTACCAAAGTTGTTTTTCAATTCAAATATGGTCTGCGTACCATCAAATAGTTGTAATTAGTTTTAATTATAGCTTATCCTATTTGAAGAAAATGGTGCCTCCCACGGAGATTTTCAAGACGGACTTTGAAGTTAAAGCTTCAAGATGAAGTCGGGCCATACTAGATCACATTTATCTTATGCATGTTTTAAGTTATTTATTGCTTTTAAATATGTCTTAAAATGCACGAGATCAAAGCTTGATTATGTTGCATGATTAAGGATTTTAGTTCACTTAAAATCTAACCAACATAGTAAGAGCCTTAAGTTCCAAACTTAAAATTGAGTTAAAATGTGCCATGCCAAAATATACACTTGCTTGGATATCCTTTACATCAATCTAGTAATAGTTTTCGCTCAGCGAGGTGTTACTTATTGGTCCTAAAGGGGCAAGGTACACAAATAATTATGAGTACATGTTAGTTTTGGTGAAACTCAACGATATAAGTAAGGAGTCCTTTTATGTCGTGGCAAAATCGATAGGTTTACCTAATAAGTTCATAGACGTGCCTATCAACCAAGAGTAGTTTCTAGACTATTAGCAAAAGGCTTTTGCTTACCTAAGATGTTTTAGGATTAAGTCGACAAACTGTGCTTAGTTCTTCAATGATTTTAGGATCTTGGAATCATTTTATTCACACCTGCCGGAACACATAACTCGAATAAAATGCTAATGACTTGTTTAAATTGCATGATTGCTTTAATTTTCAAGTTATTACTCATGATAAATGTTTAGACTTTGCATGCTTCAATGTATGTTTTAATTATTGTTTTTAATTAAATATCTTGCACTGCAATAAATCCTTTTAGAAAGGTAACAGTAAATTTCCTCGATTGATAGTGAATCCAAGAACGATTCACGGAAATGAGAGAAAGTGAGCAATTTAAAATGTACGTTTCTTATATCGACTTTTATGGTTGTTTTCGAGTATCAAAGTCGAATGGCAAACCGATTGGTGCTTGTGAATTCAAAATACAATGTAGTTTTGAGATCATAAAGCATTGAGTTTAAACGCTCAGCTTTACCAATGGTTAACAACCTAAAATCCTTTTTCCATTTAATTCTCGAATGAGTCTAGTTCCTAGACATTCGAATAGATCGATGCTTAGAGAACTTTAGAAGCTTCTGGTAAGATCATCTAGTTGAAACTTAATATTCAACATAAATTAAATGGTAAGAACCTTGTTTGAGTGACATTGGACATGTCTAACAAAGTATAAAAGTCAACACTAGAGAATTCAATTCTTAAAACTATAAGAAAGGGTACAAGAAATAGGAAAACAAGGAACAAATGAAAGGAATTTACAATTCCGTTTCTACCTAAAAGTAAATGTTTAAAGAACAGTGACCTAGCAATCAAACTCCCTTGGTATCATATACCGCTTGAGGTTCTTACTTCGGTAATAACTCAAACGATGGAAGCTAGGATACACTAATGACCTACAAGTGGGAAATGAAGCATGGCAATGCTACATTAGTCGTAGGGTCATCTAGTTTGTTTTAAGTCCTTTCAAAGGCTGGAACTTAATGGCTATTTTGTTCCATAATCAGCATACCTAAATTTCTGCTTCAAACACAGAAAGACTCACATTCAAGAAAAACAAAAACAAATGTTTGTTTGTTTATTTGAATGAAATGGTCATTTACGGGTTGAGTCAATATGCTTGATTAAAACAAACAACTCTTTAACAATAAGAACTTTACTAGGTTCAAATCAATCTCTTGATTTGAGTTCCACTAACCTTAAGCATTGTTGCTTAGACCATATCAACAAGTTAACATTCATAAGCTCTATTTTGATAGACTTTTGAAAGTTGATTGATTTCTATATCAATTCAAGACAAGCTAGTCTTACTTGTTGAAAGTAACAAAAGATATGAACTATTGTTAGAACGCCTAGACAATAGAGTTCAAAGCTAAAGAAAGATTTTATGACTTTATTATTTCACATGGATTTGAGTGAATATAGGTTTATTTACTCAAATGTGATATAAGTTGAATCTGTTTGGCTAGTTCAAAGATTCAGAAGTATAAAATCCACTTGGCAAGAAATCATAAAGATCTAGGTTAGATCATGATTACTTGAGACCAAATATGATCATCAATGATTGTGTGTTGTAATTTCACAATCTAGGTCCATAAGATATGGCATATCTTAGTTGGAATAATCGAAGTCAATTAGTACTTGATTCGATTAATGATGAATCATAAAGACTTTTCCTATAATTTCTAAAACAAAATGCTCAAATACCACCAAACTAAACCAAATTCGTCAAAGCTATTGAAAAGTAATTTCAGAATATCTTTTCATAATATATCTAAAGAGTTCCTAAACTCAGTGGGAGCTTAGTGTT
This sequence comes from Spinacia oleracea, assembly GCF_020520425.1. NCBI lineage: Eukaryota > Viridiplantae > Streptophyta > Magnoliopsida > Caryophyllales > Amaranthaceae > Spinacia > Spinacia oleracea. The sequence continues at coordinate 53,645,927 of NC_079490.1, forward strand.
TGTTATTCAACAAACTAAGGCCCAAGTTTAGATATATGTTTCATTGTGATTTATTCAAATGAGACACAAGGGTATTGTTTCTACCACGAATTTTTGAGAACATAATGTTTGTTTGCTCGAAATAATGTCCTTTTGGAGATTCGTTTCCAAAATGACAAGTGGGAGAAAATAGACCTCGAAAGTCTTCGAGGCGAACAACAAACACAAACGGACATTCCGGAGGCTTTTCGAAGTGCTTCAGAAAATCCAAACTTATTCTGTAAAGACATTAGAAGTGGTTTTAAAGAATATACATCTCTTAGAAGACTTTACAAGTGCTTCAAGGAGAATAAAATATTCAAAGGACTCTCAAAGTGCCTGTTTATATTCTATTGTTTGATGTTCTATACCCAAGTAGGCATAGAGTTCAAGTCACTGGAACTATGAGATTCTTCTATTAGATAGTAAAGAAATATAGAGTTCTGGTCAATGAAACTATGAGATTCTTCTATTAGATAGTGAAGAAACCTACAACTTACAGTCAAACTATTATCATGTAGATTAATGAGTTTGTGACTTGTAAGAAAGCTATGACGAAACCTAGATTCCCTAAAATGGTTAGAGGCCATATATAGACTCAAATGTTTTAAATGGTTAGAGGCCATAAAACATACTCAATGTTTTGATGACAAAATTGAAATTTTGTTGATTTGCAAGAATAGTTTAACACCTATTGGTTGCAAGTTTGTTTTAAGGATAAAAACCATGAAACATGAAATTGTGTTCACACACAAAGCTAGATTAGTTGCTAAAGGTTACAAGCAAATTCACGGCGTGGATTGTATTGAAACCTCATGCATAATCGTAATGCTCAAGTCTATAAATCAAGCAATGATTGCATATTGGTACATATAGCAATTGGATGACAAAACGTATTCCTCAATCAAATGTTGGAATAAAATATGTACATGGTATGTCATAGGATTTGTGGATCCAAATAAATGCTTGAAAAGGAAAGCTAGCTTATAAAATCTAAGTTGGAACTGTATTTTAAGTGAAGCTAATAAGCATTTTAGTTTCTTAAAATATACATGATTCTTATAGATATATAAGAAGTTTAGTGGGAGTACATAAAAACTTAATTGGTCCTATGTGTATCACACACATATCTCTCTATTGTAAAATAACATTCAAATGCTAATGACTTAGATTTGAGATTATTCATCAATGATGGACCATGGCGAAACTTAGTACATACTGGGTATTAAGATCTATTTACAAAGATCTTATGATATTGTTTTGGATTAAGTAATGGCATTTACTAAATCAAACACGAAAGTCTCCATTGGAGATATTCGACCCATGTGAATAAATCTAAGTAAAGGATGTTTGAACTATGTATAAGCATTTACTAAGTTAAACATCAAAGAGTCTAAATGAGATTCTTAACCTATATTATATGTCAAAGAATTTAGCTGAATTTAGTATCTACTAAAACTAGATAAGCTAAAGTTACATGAATAGAATTCAATTGGGAATTATTCTGCAAAGGAATTTATCATGTATGATATAATATGAGGATCGCCAAAAACGTATCGTATGACTTTAGGCATGACGAACATATACCAATCTCTATTGATCTAAGTGAAGATCAACTAGATTGAGATCAAGAATACTTATGGTACTTGAAAAGGTACATAGGAATAGTTCTTGATTCAAGCTAGGAAATAAAGATATGCTAAATATTGATGCTACACGCATAAACACTGGCAAAGGATCAAGCAAGACCCTTTTGGAGTTAACCATTGATAAGGACGAGCTATAGAGCATCGTATTTTGAAATGGCAACATGGATTGGAGACCATGAGTTGTTGCGTGGGAAATTAAAATATTAATTTCTATGTTCTAAGATACAGCTGGAAAGTCTTCCACATGTCTGTGAACTGCTTGGATAAGTAAATCCAAACAAAGCATCACTAGCAACCTAAACAGTTGAAGTAAAAGTACTTATTGCCTAAGAAGAAATAAAACAGAAATGTTTATATTAATGAGTTCTTCATTGAACTTGGGTGGATCACATGTCTTCTAACTTGATGGCTCTTCATTGCAAAATACGTAGAACCACTATCGAAGTAAGAAAGACTAGATCACATAATAAATAAACTCAAAAGATCTTATCATCCTATCTCGAATATCATTCGATGAAAAAGATATTAAGATTGGCAAAGCATGATAACTAAACCTATGCAACAAGTGAGAAGCAACACTCACGTTGTAGCACTGGAAATCAAGCATAGCTTTGAATTCCATGAACTGTTTTAAAGATGGGTTTGAGGCCCATGGTTGTAAAACAATGGGGTTGAACATTTATCATATATGAAATGTATTTTCATATTCCATTTAATCTTGGTTTAGTATTAAATGATGAGTCCCTTCAATTTGACGATATATTCAAGATAGACTGTCAGGACCAGTCCTGTGACTAAGAAATGTCTATCAAGTGAACTTGAATGTCAAAGGTTGAAAATGGTCCCTAGTCAGAGTTTTCTATAAAATTGGACGCATAGAAAACGTTAGACGATTAGAATGCAAGATGACTAGTAGTTCTGTTTCTTGAACTATGTGGACATGGCAATGTCATAATCATTTGCATAGATACTTACTTTGGGAAGACTAGTATCGGACAAGACCTATGAAACTTTACTGTAAGAGATGAAAATCTGTCATAAGTAAATTTCATTAAAATTATTAGACACTAAATCCTCAATACCTGAGTGATTTGAGATTACTTGTTTGAGAACTGGTTGCTTTGACGTTGACCAACCGTCGCACCGTAAAAGGAGGCTATAAAGGCAACGCTCAGGTAATCACCTATCAAACGAAGTCTAATCTCAAGATCGCAAGATTGGGATTGTCCTCCCATAAATCGGGATGAGATGCTTAAAAGTTGTACAAGGCCACTCGGAGAGCTAGAAACTGTGAAATGCATGGCCGTGCTCGGATGAATCATAGGCTATGATTATCTATTTATTTGATCAGTTGAACTCTAAAACCGAGGAACACCTCTGGACATAATAAGGATGACAACTCTTACCTTATGTTCAAGAGCAAGCATCGAGCGACAAAGGAATTAGGAAATGCACACTTGTCCCTAAGGACAAGTGGGAGACTGAAGGAAATAATGCCCTTGGTCCAAGTATGCATTCAATGTTAAGTCTAATAAATGCGGTTCAGTATTAATTAACAAGTTAATAATTCAGTGAGATCAAGTGAGCTGAATGCCTGACTAGAGGCCGCTTCAGTTCAAGTGGAATTAATGATATTAATCCATAGCTTACTCTTGGCTGAACCCGTAGGGTCACACAAATAGTACGTAAACGGATCAAGTATTTAATGGCATTAAATACTCTATCTATGAATATTCGGAATCGACGGATCTTGGTTTCAGTGGGAGCTGAGATCGTCACAGGCAAGAAATGAATACTCCGGAAACGATGATATTACCGGAAACGGAAATATGGATCGTATCGGAAATGTAAATATTATCCAAGTCGTAGATGTTGCCGGAAACGGAAACATGGTACGTATCGGAAAATATTATTGGAAGTGGAAATATTGCCGGAATCGGAAATATTGCCGGAAACGGAAATATTGTCAGAATCGGAAATATTATCGGAATCGGAAAATAATTCCGGAAACGGAAATATTAAATGTTTGTTCGAAACGGAAATTAATTCCGGAATCGGAAATATTAAATATTGTTCGTATCGGAAATAAATTCCGGAATCGGAAATTTAATCGGAAGCGCGTCGTACGAATTAGCATCGGACGAGACTTGCTAGACGAAGGCCCAGCACGAAGCCAGGCCTACGCTCAGCAAGCCCAAGCGCCCAAAAACACGCTGCCAAGCCACGCCGGGTCCAGCGCAAGGCCAGGCCCAGCAATGGCCTTGGCGCGCGCGCGGGGCTACGACGAGTGGGCTGGCGCTGTGCATGGGCCGCAAGGCCTGCGTGCGGTGCTAGCGTATCACTCGAAGTGTGTTACTCGCATCCTAAGGCTACCGGGATTTGTCATATGATTAAATCTAATCCTAAAAGATTTAGTTTATTTAATTAGAGTCCTAGTAGGATTATAATTAAATAAATTAGTATCCTAATAGGATTCCAAATCCTTTTCCATAACTCTATAAATAGGTGCCTAGGGTCACATATTTAAATCGAGTATTCAAGTATTCAAAATGATTTTTGAGAGCAAAAATTCAGTCATACAATTGCCTATATGTGCCGAAAATTCTATGTACCTTAAGGGCGATCCTAGTTGGTCAAGCTTAAGGCGGATCCGGACGTGCTGTGGACTATCTACGGAGGGACGACACTTGGAGTCCTAAAGACTTGTTCTTGTTCGGTTCGGGCACAGCTAGGGAAGGCACGCAACAAAGAGTATGCATCTAAACTATGCTAAATGATTATGTGTAAATAATATGCTTTCCTGGCTTTATGGTTTTTCCGCATGATTTATGAATTGTCATATGTATCATAACCTAACAAAGATATCTACCTATCTCAAGTATCGGGCCAGGACCTCTTTACTGAAACTTGGCCCGGGTATGCTCTCATTGACACCACCCCTCGGGAACCCGAAGTCGACAATCTCACCCGATCCGGAAGGATATACCAACCGGATATTCGCCCACCTCCTATGGACGATATCCCAGTCAGACAAACTTCTGAGAATGGACGGCACACCACCGTCGCAGAAGTCATTGAAAATCCTCTCCTGAAGCAACTAAAAAGAACCAAGGCCGAGATTACCATCTGGGATCTCATGTGTACTTCAAAGGAACATCGCGAAAAACTTATTCGCTCACTTGACCTCATCTCGGTGCCTACGGATATCACACCTGACTCGTTGGTTAACCACGTCACGAGAGATGCTGGAGAAAAGGCCATAGTTTTTACTGACAAAGACCTGCCCAAAGAGGGGGGTGCCCACAATAAAGCCCTCTATCTAGTGGTTGGATGAAAAGGACAAAACATCCCCCTAGCGCTCGTAGATAACGGTTCGGCAGTTAACGTTTGCCCATTGCAAACCGCCCATTGCTTGGGGCTAGGAAACGATGACTTCCAAACCTCCACGCAAGGGGTACGAGCTTATGATAACTCTCGAAGGCCTGTGTTGGGAAAAATCAACCTTACAATACAAACCGGGCCTGTGGCACGCACCACGGAGTTTCAAATGATCGACATCAAGCCCACTTTCAACCTCCTCTTGGGGCGACCTTGGCTCCATGACTTAGGAGGTGTGGCTTCTACCCTGCACCAAATGGTTAAACTTAACCATAACGGAGTGATTCTGGAAATCCGCGCCCCTCCTCTCGACATCAGTTGTACTATGGTTGGAACGACCGAAACTGCAGACGACCTTTATGGGTTTCCAATGGAGGAAGCAATCCAGTTCATCGAAGACTATGATCCAGCATTCCTAGACCCGCACGCATCCCGAGTAATCCCTAGAATGCTGTTAGCTCAAGGTTATTTCCCAGGAACCCCATTGGGCATAAGGAAGAAGGAATGCACGTACCATCCTTTACCCAACAAATCTACTCCCTTTGGCCTAGGCTATGAACCAACGGAGGAAGATATTGCTGACCGCTTGTCTAGGCTACGCCTTAACAAGGCCAAATAAACCACCCTCCTTCCCCCGTATCAAAGAACCCTTAACGGAATGTTCATTCAGGAAGGAGAAGAACACCCACGCTGTGATTTCCCTGAACCCTTCGTTCAGGATGGCTTGCTAAAACCCGGATTTGAAATTCTCCATGAATGCCACACCTTGGATGAGGCACCCCACCTCACCAAGACCAAAACAGCTGAAATATTGGACAACCAGGCTCTATGGACATTGTTCAACGAATCGAGGCCTATGGAGGAAGAGACTGTGATGACTACCCTAGCTTTACAAGATGAAGGTTTCGATCCAACCCGGTTAATCTCTCCTACATCAACACTAGAAGAGATCGAGAACGGATGGGTGAAGACATGTCAGTAGGTCAACGCAAAAGGAATAGAATTCAAGATGAGTACCAGTAAAGGACCAAAGTTTTACGAGACTAAACCCAAGGCTAGAGCCATATAGAGCACCTTAGTAAAAAGCGCCTAGTGGTTCTTTAGATTGATAGAAAAAAATAAAAAAATAAAAGCTTAGATGGTCCTAAGACCCCTTAGAAAATAGGTTAATTTTATTTCAGTGTGTTTTCCTTACTTTCTAAATTAATAAAGGCGTAAGATTTCTCCTAAAAACTTTTATTCTAACACTAAATAAGCACCAAACGTACTTGCAAATACAAAAACAAAAAAGGGCAGCCCACTCTAGGCCCAATAAACAAGGCCCACTCGGTCTTGAATCGTGACATCGAAATGAACCACACTATCCTATTGCCACAACATAAGGGTCTAACCCATGCAACCCAAAAAAAATCAAAAAGGAAATCAAATTAAAAACGATACAAATGTTGCTCAAAAAAAAAAAAAAAAAAAGCGTCACGAAAATAGACACCCCCCCCCCCCCCCGCATCAACACGCACCACAGCCCACTCAAAATCCTACACAAAAAATCTTCATATCTTCCACACACTAACCCCATTCTCAAAACAATTTCGAGTCACGAATAGGAAAAATTAATCCGGACAAAAAGGTGTCTCACGCTAACTGTCAAAAAAGCCTCTGAAATAGCCTCAAAATTGATCTTAATACGAGTAAAAAGTAAAGAACAAAACAAAGAGAAAAGAAATAAATGCAAGAACATGTGAAGCAAAGCGTCAAAAAAGACCGCCCAGAAGTCATTTTCAGCGCCCAGGGCTGGGCGCCGAAATCATTGACACCCCAGCCTGGGCGTTGAAACTCTCTGCCTACCTAACTTTTTTCCAGAAGTGCCCGTCATTTTATCCGCACATAACGGAAAAATAACGAACACTTGGGGGGTACAGCACGTATCCAGATATGCGTACCAAAAAAAATAGCCGTACAAAAAAACACATGAAATTTCATTTTTATGAACAGATACGCGGCTTACGGCAAAAAAAAAAAAAAAAAAAAAAACAGCAGACTAAAATAATGATAATACTTCACTCATTTTACCGATTAAATAATATATTTCCACCTCAGGGCATATTTATTAAAATTCGGCATCCTAGAATTTATTCTAGCTAGAACTACGCGCGGCCTGATTCTAACAAAGATACGTAGGGAATCCTATTTATGGATTCGGTCCAATCAAATAAAAAAATATATATACATTGTGCAAAAGTGTTAGACATATATAAAATATAAAAAGAAAGAGGAGAAGCAAAAATGAAAATAAAAATAAAAAACGCCTTTATTAAAAAAAATGATAAGAAGGAAAACAAAAGTGCTAAGAAGGAAAAAATAAACACAACTGAAATAAATAAAGGGCACCTACACCCTAGCAAGAACTACACTACTCTAGTTCTTCCGGATCATCAAATAAAGTCTTGTAGAGGGCAATGTTCGCAGGGTCCACCCCCACAGTCTTCTGCGCTGCCCTATATCAATCTCCATAAGAACCGGATCCTGGACACTAACTTCCAAAGATGCCAAGGCTTCAGAAACATTCTCAGTTATAGCCCGCTCAGCCTCAAGGGCACAGACAATGGTGGGGGAAGGATTATCAACATCAACTGGATTAGTCACTGTTTCTACAAGCGGCTGAGCCTTCCTAACCCATACATTGTTCCGGCGACGATCTCCGTGAGAGATTGCATTTCTTTTAGCAACGGTAGGCCCCTTCATGTTAGGCATCTTCTTAGGCCTAGAACTGGAGCGGGGAGGAACTCCTTTCTCTTTCGATCAGGACGAGCTTTCACAGTCTTAATACCATGGGTGCGAGGATTGGCAGAATCACAGCCCTCATATCTAACCCGAATACGAGGTATTAAAAGCTCAGCCGGCTCCCCATTTCGAGCCTCGGTCCTCACAGCTTTATCATCGGAACTCATCCACAACTTGTATTTTTCAGAAAGACCCACAAAGCCATTTGTAGCTACGACCCAACGCGAGAGACCATTATTGTAATACCTCGTATTTTTATAATATTTATAAATATATTTTATTATATTTATAAAGCATTTTACGATTTATTATCATTTAAATAATATTTAAATGCATTTTATTTAATGTATTTTAATTTAATTAGAATATTTATTATTTTAATTAATTACGAAACGAATTTAATTCTTGAGTCGGGAAATTAAATGAGTTGCAAATGATTTTTAAAGCTTCGGGTTTTAAATAAAAAGTCCAGTTCGTTTTATTAATCAAGCCCAATCCAAACAGTTTAATTTAAATCCTAAGCTAGCCCAATTCATTTAATTCCTAAGCCCAACTCAAATATCCTAAGCCTAGCCCATCAAGGGATTAGGGAGCCTATAAATAGACTCCCCCATCATTAAATGAACCCCTAAAATTTCATAAAGCCCCTTTTTGCTTTGCTTGCCCCTCACTCCATCTCTCCTCTCTCTTTTGCTCGGCACCCGCACGCCCTCAAGGCTCGTGCCCTCGTGCTGCACCCGCATGCCCGTACGGCCTCGTGCCCTCGTGCCTGCCCTCGCCCACACACTCGCCCTCGCCTCTCCTCTCTTGCCCGCAGCCGCAGCGAGCCTCGTGCGCTGCTGCTGTCCCTTGCTCGTGCACTTGTGCACACCTGCTGCCCCTCTCTCGCTCGTGCCCTCGCGCACAGCGCTGCATCTGCTGCCTCTCTCTCGCTCGTGCCCTCGCGCACAACGCTGCCTGCTCGCCCTCTCGCTCTCCTTCGCGCCCAGCGCGCGCCCCCTCTCCCCGCTCGCGCTCGTCACCCTTGCTTCGCACACACACGTTCGTGTGTGTGTGTGTGTTCGTATTCGATTTCTTTTTCGCCCAATCACATTAATTCGTGGTTGTTCCGTGCTATAGGCCGGATTGGTATAATTCTCTTCTTTCTTACCTATTCTATTTAAATCCCGTATTTTAAATTATAATAGTAATATTGTTTTGAGTAATTAAAATGCTGGGAACCAGTTATGAATACCGTGGTTTGAGGATTTGCGTGTTGTGATTCATTAGGCTTGTTTTAATTATTAAAGGATGAATTTTCAGATTTGTTTATTGAATAAAGCATTGATTTTATGATAATAAACTAGTGTTATTGGGATATTCAAGTTAGAGTTTTAACCTAGACCTAATGAGTCAATTGATTAGCATAATTAGGTGATGATTTTAATTATGATAATCAATTATATTTTCAGATTTGAATAAAGGTTTAAAGTGTTGATTTTTATTGATTTTAAAGGCGAAAAAAATATGTTTTCGTACTAGGGATTGATTTTGCAAATTGAGACGATTTTATTATTGAAAAACGATTGAATTCTAAAGTCTAAAGGAGGTTTTAATTTTTATAAAGTTGCTGGAAATTTAATGAACATGGAAATAATTTAAGTTTCATTATTTTGATGATAGGAGGTGATTTCTAGTTGAGTGCTCGTTATTGCAAAGTGGCCCCTACGCTTAGGTATTCAAGGTACGTACAAGTCTAGGGCGACCACACCTTTTTGTCAATGACATTACATGATTGTTGATGATGTGAATTACATTATGTGGAATCATGTTTATTTTGGTGAACGATCATGTGATTTGTGATGTTGGATTTATTGAATTAATTGTTGAACAAGCATGTTATTCAATATTTATGCATGTATGGTTCATTTCACATGCAAGGGATGGATTAATTATTTGTATGCTATTGTACGGGATGTCTAGCATACTTTGAGCCATTTATTTGTACCTCGTTGTACTATTTATTTTACCACATGTGAAGGGTTAGCTCACGTCAGCCACCGCACATGTAGGGTTCAGTTGGGAATATTATGTATGAAACGAATTAGGATTTGTCGTGCAAGGGCACAACCCTCATGTTAATATGCATGATGTGGAGTCTTACTTTGGTGAGGAGGAACATGGTAGTAATATCACAAGTGTCTTGCTTGGTTGATCACAAGTCTTAAAGCATTAAAACAAGATTCTTTTGGTTGTTGTTTATTAATTGTATGTATGCATGTTGTCGAGTCTTGAGTTCGCCTTTATTAAAATATTAATAAACGTAAAGTGCAACCGGAACAAGCTTCAAAACTCTTGGAACGTATATACCTTGAGTATGAACAATGGGGGGAGTCTTGCCGGAAAGCTCGTACTCCTACTAATGATACAAGACATTGTTTCATTTATATTATGCGCAGGAATTCCGTCCGTATGGCCCGACACTTGGTATGGCCCGATTTTATTATTATATATTTGGTGTATGGTTGGCTCCCATCACCTTTTCCCTTTGTGGAATATTCTTTTGGCCCGTTCGAAGCTTATTCTAATTAAATTGTGAGTCAAGAGTCGAGTCAAGTGTCGAGTCTTGTATTCATGATTGGTTGTTAATTTATTATATGGCTTTTGCATGTTGATTAGTACTTAGTGAGTGATGCATGTTTTAGTTTCATTTCACTCTATTCTTGTAAGTACTCAGCTTTTGCTGACTACGTGCTTTGTGTGTTTTGGTCATGGCCTTTGCCTTAATGACCCTATGATGATCTATCATTTGCACTTGCATTGATGGGGAGTAGAATAAAATAGCAGGTTGGTAGATCGGAATCATGTGGCTTGGGATAATCGAGAGAGTTGCATGTTTTCGTATTTTGAACTATTTAACTTTACTTTAATTATGTTTGAAATGTTTGAATTATTTATACTTTGGGTTTTGGGCCATTATGGTTCCAAATTGTAGGAGGCCTCAATATTTCATTAATTATGTTTTTAAAAGTTAGTTGACATTTAATTCCGCTGCGTAATTCTTGTAATACCCTTAACCGTTATCACGGTGGCGGTAATGCTTTAGTAATTCCTTTATTTTAAGTTGGAAAATGGTTTTATAAAAGCAAGGAATAATTAGGGTGTTACAAAGTGGTCTACTAGAGCTTAGTTTCATTCCTTCTTTGTAGTAAGCAATACTACAAAGTGGTATTTGCAGAGCTCTAGTTTGAGAGCTGCTTTGCATTAATTAATAGTGCAAAGTGGTAAATCCTTAAACTACGATTGCGGAACTTTAGGATTTTCGAAAATTACTTTCCTAAAGTCAAAACGTATTATTTTGAGTAATCAATATTTTAAAGGTCAAATATCAATTATTTTGGGTCGTTTGAAATAAGTTGAAAAGTTGGATTATTACGTAATATTAATTAGTTTTTCCGATTTTTTTTATTTTAATTACTCGAAAATTTTGAAATTAATTCGGATTTATTTTATTAATTTCGGAAATTATTTTATTTAATTATCTGAATTATTTTAATTATTTATTTATTTAATTTTTTTTATTCGAATATTATTTCGAATTTATGTTTAAAATTTTCGGATCTTTTTTTTTATTATTCATCCGAAATTTATTTATTTATTTATTTAATTAATAATTATTATTAATTTTCGATTTTAATTCAAATAATTTCAACAAAGTTAGGAGTTATTTCTTAATTAATTTCGAAAATTAATATTATTTTCAAGTGAGAATTGGGTAGACTAAGAAGGGCATATTAGTCTAAGAATGCATATTATGTGACAATGTGATTTATTAAGTGCCATGAATATGTTCTAACCATGTTTTATCTTGCTTTATGTGATTAATTGCATCATATTTGAGCATATATTTGTGCATTGAAATTGTATGGCTCCACGAACTATTTATTGTATCCTTTTGGGGTTGGAATTTCTATGGAAACGCGTTAGTAAGACTTTTGAGTTGTGAATTTTCAGGAATTAAGGATGCTACCTTCTAAGTTCACCATTCTATGATACTTAGAGAAGATGGATAATGAGACTCCTCGCACGTATGTTCAAAAGATCGTGTTTGCTTGTGACTATTTGGCTTCGACCAAGAATATGCCCCACCTTAGGCACAAAGATATGATGGCTAGTATGATTATACATTGTTTACCCCATAAGAACCCTTACATAGACCTCAAGAATAGGTTCCGTGACATGCATTATGGTGATGGTACCCCTAATTGGTACAAATATGGGACTAGTGATGGTAGGTGGAAGTATGATTATGAGATTCTTGCTACTATCCTAGAGGTTGCGGAAAATAGCTATGAGTATGGGAAGTACTCTGCGGGTCTAGGTATGGGCTATGGAGGAATAGAAAGTGATGGTGAGGATGGCATGATCCATGATGAGCAAGCTAGTGAGGTTGAGGAGGATAGTGATGATGATGTGGTAGAGATTGAAAATCCTAACCCTATAGTTCCTGAACCCACCATTGAGATATCCAGTGGATCTGAAGATGAGCTTGAAGAGAATAATGTGGTTGATAGTGAGCCACGGCAAAATGATGAGGCTATGGATGAAGACTCGGATCCGGAAGAAGACTTGGATGATCCTAATGATCAAGACTTTACTCAAGAGAAATACAAGGAAAGAAATGATCGTCGTGATGACGTTAGTCTCTAGAGAAATGTAATCCTAAGTTTTATTTTTCGTTCATTAATAAAGTGGCAAAGCTACTATCACTAGTAGAAAAAACCCTTATTGCAGCGGGCTTTTAGACCCCTGTTGCAGCGTACATCGTATGCTGCAACTGGGGGGCCTGCAACAAGTCAGAACTTGTTGCAGCGTACAATGTTCGCTGCGAAAAGTGGCTTTTTGCATCGTACATATGCATGTACGCTGCAACAAGTGCCAAAATTTTGGCAAAATTCTTGACTTGTTGCAGCGTACAAATTGGTGTACGCTACAAAAGACCCAACTTGTTGCAGCGAACATCTATTTGTACGCTGCAACAGGTCATGATTTTGCCAAATTTTACACCCTTGTTGCAGCGTACATATATATATGTACGCTGTAACAAAGCACTTTCTGTAGCAAAATTTTAGTTTTATTTAGGGATACCTAGAGTGCCTTACACCAAATATAGAAACCTGTCACAACAATAATAGAATATCGCAACCTGCATAACAAATTTAAAAACAATAACTGGTGTTTTGTATACTATATATCCCAAAACCAAAGTGCACGAACACGTACATTTTAATATAAAAGATTGTTCTATAACAACTAAACCAACTCGAACAAGCGCTCAGACCAATATTAAATACTTGCTGGTAAAAAACTTAGCCCATTGCTCAAGAACCACATCAATTTCCTCACTAGCATAAGGCGCATTCCTCGGAGTGTAGACCTTTACAAAAACAGAAATTTCAATTAAACATTAGATTAAATGCAAATTAAATATCACATTTTAACATTCAAGCAACTAATGACAATGTCCTAATAGTCTAGAATACGAATCAAGAGTAAGGAAAATTAATTAATTACCTCATCTAGCCTTAGGTTATGCATATTAAACATGTAATAAGTTTAAAATGAGTCATTAGGTTCTTTAGTTCAAAGTTGGGAGCGAAAATGTCTCATTTTAGCCTAAATATGACATATAACGACCTAATGAGCCTTAAATGTGCATAAATGGATTGGAATGAGTCTTAGAAAGTTAAAACTAAGATGTTAATCATGTATAAGGTTTAAAATGTGTCTGTAGGTTCTTTAGTTCATAGTTGGGAGCGAAAATATCATTTTAGCCTAAATATGACCTACAATGACCCAATGAGCCTTAAAGGTGCATAAATAGATTGTAACGAGTCTTATAAAGTTAAAATTATGCATATTAAACATGTAGTAAGTTTAAAATGAGTCCTTAGGTTCTTTATTTTAATGTTGGGAGCGAAAATGCCTCATTTTAGCCTAAATGTGACCTATAACGATCAAACAAGCATTGAATGTGCATAAATAGATTAGAATAAGTCTTAGAAACTTAAAACCAAGCATATTAATCATATAATAAGTTTAAAATGAGTCCTTAGGTTCTTAAGTTCAAAGTTGGGAGCGAAAATGTCATTTAAGCCTAAATATGACCTATAACGACACAAAGAGCCTTAAATGTGCACAAAGAGTCCTAGAAAGTTAAAACTAATCATATAAAACATTTCGTAAGTTTAAAATGAGTCTTTAGGTTCTTTAGTTCAAAGTTGGGAGCGCAAATGCCTCATTTTAGCCTAAATATGACCTATAACGACTTCGAATTGCAACTTAATTTGTACGGCTGGTCATGGATTAATTGAAGGAATAGATCCGGAAATTATATTGGTTGAAAGTTCAAGCTGTGTCAGGTCATGTAGTCTTCCTATCTCAGAGGGTATAGTTCCAGTGAAACTGGTATTGTAAAGATAAAGAATCTGAAGTTTTGACAGTTGCTCTGTTTCTGTTGGAATAATCCCACTGAAATTATTGTTATTGTTCTGGAATTGCAAGGAAATAAACTCAGTCCAATTGGTAAGGAAATGTGGGGAGATTTCACGAGACAAATTGTTTTCAGATAAACCAAGATCTGTCATTTTCCTAAGATTGCTAACGGACAATGGCAAATACTAACTTCCCAGCAGCAGCAAAAAAAGTAAGGTTTTTACAAAAAACATTACTCAAAGCGTAACTGAGATATATAAAGTGATTTACATGTCACATAATGTCCCAAGAATTCCCTTAATTTCGAATCTTCATGAAATTTTGTGTTCAGGCATAGCTTAAGGCGGATTGAAAACTAAAAGTACGACGAGTAAATTCTTACCTGATAGCCTCAATATTCCAAATATATAGTCTGCAATTGTTTAACAAGTCAATTTGATTCAATTGTTTGAACCAAATATATAGTCTGCAATTGTTTAACAAGTCAATTTCATTCAATTGTTTGAACCAAATATATAGTCTGCAATTGTTTAACAAGTCAATTTGACTCAATATTTCAAAGAACCAAAATTCAATTGTTTGAACCAAAATTCAGAAAGATACCACAGAGAAACTCCAATAGGAATTGTTCGGAATGAGCTGAAGATTAATGAAGGAGCTATGTAATTAACAACAAAGGTAGGGCACTAACTTGTATAGACTGAACTCCTGAAAAGGCATCAGGTTGCTTCTGGCCAACTTCTGGCCAGCTTCTCGTTCCAAGAATCCCGCTACAAGTATCTTCCGCTACAGAGAAGAAAGAATCTGCAGATTGCCAGAAGTATCTATCAGGATTAAATGGACAGCCAGGACATGTGAACATACGCAAAGTCATAAACTATCAATATTAATATCAATTTAGCAATTCCAAAATATATTACATTTTCGGAAGGTCGATCACCAGAAAGTTCAGTCAAATGAATTAGAATTCTTCCATCTTGGCTTCAGAATTCTAAACATTTCAGCAGTGGAGCAGCAGGAAAGTCGCGTACTTTGGAGACACCAATAACAGTATCCATGGATGACGTGTTCAAAGCCAGTGTACCTGATAAATCCATGCCATGAAAAACTCATATAAGACACGACCAAAGTAAAGCTGATTTATACTCAGGCCTTTTTCAGACTGAATGTCAGAAGGATTGTGGTGAAATTTTCTAAGCCGATAGCCAGGGAAATCCAATGCTTCATGATTGGTGACCATCAAATTGGCAGTGCACATTCGCTTTGTTTGGTGGATCAGAAGATTGCTTCTTTGCACATCAACATCATTTGCAACAACCTACACAGAAAATGACAACCGTTAGATGGACATAAGCAGTTTTAATGTCGAACATTCCAGAATGTTTCTGAAAACTCATAACAGAATGCAAAACCAAATGAATTTACACTAATACATAATGAAACAGAAAGGAGACATATTCAGAGACATAGAGCTAAATAACTAATTACCAGTCCACTTGGTAAGGACCCAGTTTCATTCGTACAATGAATAATCTCAAGTAACTGGAAAGTTTTTGATCCTGGGGCTGCACACAATGCGAAGAAGAACGATATCATCAAAAAGCAGCCAAAGAAACTATAAGTGCAGATTTTTATAACAATAAACAAAAGGCTAACAACTTCTTTCCCAAATGATGTCTAAGTAAACTGAAGGCCTACTAAGATGACAATTTAAAACTCTTTCAGAAGGATATAAAGATGCTTTATAATATCACCATGTACTGTCGAGTACAAAATGGTTTGGATGTACATCCAGGAAAAGAGGAGGTGCCTGTTTAAAAGTGGCAACAAAATCATTTTAATTCATATACTGTCTCCCTCTGTTTATAAGTAAAAGACATCTATACATCTACACTTTTCATGGTCAAACTTTGACTGCAGATTTACAAACTAACTTACATTCCTGAATTATTTTCCCAGTATATTTCAGAAGGGACAAACAGTTGAAGTTTCACTAGAAAAGTGTGGGCTGTTTATATTATGTAACGGGAGAGTCTGGTACTTGCAAACTTGCAAAATAACTTACCATCCTTACAGCTTCTTGTCTAGTTATGTTTCCTATTTCATTAGCTAGCTTAAGGAACTCATGGAATCTGAAATATAGAAATAAGATAATCAATCATTACCTGCAGTAGAAATATTATGTGTACAGTACTCTACACATCAAAATCAACACAACTCCAGTGCCTCTAAAGAAGCTCACACATGTGGCCGGGTGAAAGAGGATCAAATGCATGCAGTCTTACCATTACAATAAACACAACAAAGTCAGACAAAAGTGTAGAGTTTAACAAGTCAATTTGATTTAGTATATTATAATTGGAAAGAGGTACTGAGCTTGTGATAGCAAGTTAATTTCAAAAATGAAGCTGAACATCATTTCAGCGTACCTAAAACGACTATTGAATTCTTCAGCACAACCAAAAAACCCAACTCTACATATTATTACAGAGATCCTTGAGCAAAACCAAAAAGACCTTGGGCACTCAAATAATACTCCCTCCGGGTTTTTTTTATTATAAAAAAGACGCACTTTCCTTTTTTGAACGTTTTTTATAATCTACTCACTTTTAACTACTAGTTTTGGAGGCCACCGCTTTACTCTCACATAAATAACTTTATGCATGTCATTATCCCACCTTACCTTTTCTCTCTCCCAAAATTGTACGGGTAATGGGACCCTTGATTTTGATGAAAAGACGGGAGTGTAAATTAAATTAAATGGAGGGAGTATATGAATCTTGGCCACGTTAAGTTTAACTGTAAATGGCCAAGGTTTCTCTTTAGGATCATGTACCCAACTCTGAGTAAATCCTCAATTGCAATTTTGTTCCCATCTTAGGTTTAACTATTAAAGAGAGCATAATATGACCAAGGTCAAACTCAAGCAACCTTCTCATTCACTTTTTATCTCAAGAAAACTAATTAAGGAACACTCTGAAGTCTAAACAGAACAAATGTAAAACAATGATCAAAGGATGTCAACTTATCTGTTATTCAAAAATGACCACAGTAAATTGGTTCACACTTTCAAGTGATAACCTAGTAAAGTAGTTAGTGTGAAGACTAAGGCTAATGAGAGTTTTTCAACTATAAATCCTATTTGTGAATGGCCCACTAAGCATTATGCATTAATTATAAGTTAATGGTACAAATAGCATCACATAAACAAAGTGGCCGGTTTAGTGTATATGCTTAAAAATGTCAGAACATAGAAAGATGAATTTGGTACTGTACATGGTACACAATCCTCAATGACTGAACTTGACAATCGGATTGGTCTTTGCGTATTTTTACTGAACCCAAATTCTCATTTCACAAAGTAACATAGTTTAACCCAGATCAAAGTAGCAATTTCCGGACAACAAATAGAGAAGCACGGAAAACTGGTAGAAATAGCTTATATGGTGCTGTACATAAAAAAGGACAAGTCCCAACACCAGTTCCAAACTACACAAACGCCCATTTTAACCCAACTACAAATTGCAGCATTCAAGGAAGTCAACTCCTAGTAAAATTGGCATTGCAATAGCTGAAATGTATAAAAAATTAAAAACAGTACCCAAATTGCCAAACAAAGAACACCAACAATTATATAATCTGATTATTTCAATCTCTATCAGGTTATCCAATTATGAAAATCTGCTTAATTCAACGTATGTGTTAAAATACTTACAAATTTGCAAAATTAAGGAGAAAATTCAACAAACACTAACAAAGCAGAATCATGAGCCGTAAGTTGCAAATTAAAATAGTAAAGAAAAAATCAAAAATCAATGAAAGCCTAGTCATAACACAAGTTTGACAATCTACAACATAAAACCTAAACCTCAAAATCACAAAAGCAGAAAATCAAACGAATAACACCGAATCAACAAGTACAGAAGAAAATTACCATAATAGGATGACATACTTTGGTTTGAAGAAGCTCTTTAATATCTTCCCTAGGTTATTTTTAGACAATATCAATGAAATTCATGCACGTATTATCAAACCTGGATGAAAACATTTGATGATGCATACATAAAAACATTTTTTTAGGAGAAAAAGGAATCATGATGGACAGATTTCCTCCAAGACCACAACTTCTCTCAAAGTAGCCCTTCAAAAATCACATTTCAATAGTACAATGCAATTAACAACAGTCAACCCACCTCCCCTGCTCCACCCCACCACGACCGCCACCACCACCACCACCACCACCATTTTCTAATTCCAACACCACACCATCTTTATCTATGAACAAACCCTAAAACCGAATTGAAAAAACGAATTGAACAAACCCTAAAAACGAATTAAACAAACTAATTAAACCCTAAAAACGAATTGAACAAACGAATAGAACAAACCCTAAAACGAATTGAACAAACAAATTGAACAAAACCTAAAAAGAAGCACAAAACTCAAAAAACGAATTGAACAAAACGGCACCTGGAGAGGAGGCGAGAAAAGAGACCCACCGGCGACTGGCGAGGAGGCCAGAACCAACGACGACTCTACGAGGAAGCTCGATTGATGACGCAGGAATGGTTTTTTTTTTTGAGGGGGCGACGCAGGGAAAGCTAAGAAAAGAAAAAGGGAGTTGAACGCGAGAGCTGAAATTTTGAGATGCTTAATTGTTTTGAATTACTCCGTAGTATTCAACCAACATTGCAGCTTTTTTTTTAATCCGGGTTATTGTAGGGGTCTTTTAAATGTACGCTGCAATAAAAACGGTCTATTGCGGGGGCTTTTAAAATGTACGCTGCAACACTTTTGCAGGGAACATTAAATTGTACGCTGCAACAACCATTTAAATGGTTTGACCCGCATTGACCGACTGGTTGTTGAAGCGTATTAATACATGTACGCTGCAACAAGGGGGTTGCAACAGGGGTTTTTTCTACTAGTGTATTTATGGTTTTAGTTTATTATAGTTGGAGAATAAATGTTATGGCATTAGTGGATGTAAGACTTATTTATTGGAGTTTTAATAAAAGAATAGAATTTCCTTTTTCGTTATCCTTTAAGTTTAATTCTCAATTCTAAGTCTTGTGGGTATCGCAAAGGGATTATTTGTTATTTCTTCAATGAAATTTTATGTGCAAGGTGGTTTAGTAGCAACCATCTAAATTTACTTGCATCGAATAGTGGGGTGAGAAGGCCCGAAAGTGGCGCCAACTCACTCTTCCCCCTAGGTGGTGCTTAAGTGTGTTCTTGTTGTGAGTAGGTTCGTTGTAGAACCAATACCTTAGTGATGTCATGTCCAACCAATATTAAAGTTAGCCTTTTTATTTATTCAGGAGAAGGGATATGGCTAGCCAAGAGATTTCTGAAGTGGTTAGACAACTAGCTGAGGTACTTCGTGAAGGAAATAATGCCCTTGGTCCAAGTATGCATTCTATGTTAAGTCTAATAAATGCGGTTCAGTATTAATTAACAATTTAATAATTCAGTGAGATCAAGTGAGCTGAATGCCTAGCTAGAGGCCGCTTCAGTTCAAGTGGAATTAATGATATTAATCCACAGCTTACTCTTGACTGAACCCGTAGGGTCACACAAATAGTACGTAAACGGATCAAGTATTTAATGGCATTAAATACTCCATCTATGGATATTCGGAATCGACGGATCTTGGTTCCAGTGGGAGCTGAGATCGTCAAAGGCAAGCAAATGAATACTCCGGAAATGATGATATTGCCGGAAACGGAAATATGGATCGTATCGAAAATATAAATATTATCCAAGTCGTAGATGTTGCCGGAAACGGAAACATGGTACGTATCGGAAAATATTATCGGAAATGGAAATATTGCCGGAATCGGAAATATTGCCGGAAACGGAAATATTGTCTGAATCGGAAATATTATCGGAATCGGAAAATAATTCCGGAAATGGAAATATTAAATATTTGTTCGAAACGGAAATTAATTCCGGAATCGGAAATGTTAAATATTGTTCGTATCGGAAATGAATTCCGGAATCGGAAAATTAATCGGAAGCGCGTCGTACGAATTAGCATCGGACGAGCTTGCTAGACGAAGGCCCAGCACGAAGCCAGGCCCACGTCCAGCAAGGGAAACGCGCGCCACAACACGCCAGCCCAAGGCTGCGCCAGGCCCACCGCAAGGCAGGCCCAGCGCGCGCCCAAGGCTGCGGCAGTCGTGGGGTTCGTGGCAATTGGGCTGCGTTGCTCGGGCTGTGCGCGCGCGCGCATGGCGCCCCTCGTGGGCTGCTGTGCGTGCGTATGTGTTTGTGTTCACATACGAAACCTAAAGCGTATAGGATTCGTTTAATGATTAAATTCCTAATCCTAAAAGATAAATTAATTAAATAAGAGTTCCACTAGGATTCTAATTTAATTAATTCGTATCCTAGTAGGATTCCAATTCTCTTTCCATACCCCTATAAATATGTGGCCTGGGTTCACAATTTATAACGAGTTTTCAAGTATTCAAAGTGAGTTTTTGAGAGAAAAATTCAGTCACACATCTTGCCTAAAAGTGCCGAAAATTAATAGTACCTTAAGGGCGATTCTAGTTGGTCAATCTTAAGGCGGATCCGGACGTGCTGTGGACTATCTACGGAGGGACGACACTTGGAGTCCTAAAGACTTGTTCTTGTTCGGTTCGGGCGCAGCTAGGGAAGGCACGCAACAAAGAGTATGCATCTAAACTATGCTAAATGATTATGTGTAAATAATATGTTTTCCTGGCTTTATGGTTTTTCCGCATGATTTATGAATTGTCATATGTATCATAACCTAACAGTGGTATCACGAGCCTCTTATTATTTTCATAATCTAAATTGCATGAACATGGTTAAATATTACAAATTTGCAAGAATTAAAATGGGTGATTAATTTTCGTAATTGTTAATTAATTGCAAATTGCGTTTATTTAATTATACGTACGCAGTTTTTCGGCAGTTTCTTCGTTACTCATCCAAATCAAGTGATTTTTGTGTCAATTCCGCATGTAAAAGGCATTCTAAAATTTGGACAAAAAGAATCTTTTTCGGCCGAACCCAGAATTCTCAAATTCGAAGCCTAACTATGACTTTTCGGAGGTTTTAGTTTTTCGAATGCAAAATTTCGTAAATTTAAGATGTTAAATTAAATATTTGCGATTCTTGTTGATAAATCTTGAATTTTTGATTGACCTACTGTATATGTTTAACAAGTTTGAATGCCTAGTCTTGTTAATTATGCAATCTAATTTGTAATTATGATTAATTTTTTGAAAATTAGAATAATTTAGAATTAATTTGATTTTCATAATTAATTATAATTTAATTAGATACCTATGATTAAAAACCACCATAAAAATTGTAAATTTATGATAAATTTTAAATTTTTATGACCTAGACTTGAATCCATGTTAATCGGAAATCAATTGAATAATAAATTTTTGATTTTTCGCCCTAAAATTTTGAAATTAATATTATTTATTAATTTGTCATTAATTTTAAATATAAATTTTAAATTTTATGCGATTCGTTCGTATAACTTGCACAACAAAGCAATGGACGCTACGTGTTACCCTTAAGGGGTGTTGTATAGTGCGGGCATGTGACGACGAGCAAGGGAGCTCGTCGCCCATGCGGCACGAATGCAATGAGCAAGGCCATGGTGCACGAGCACAAGGCAGCAGCCCTGCCTTGCGTCGTGGGCTATGAGCAATGGACGAATGGGCATGGGCGAAGGCAAGGCACGGCAGTCGCGTGTGGGCAGCAAGCGAGCTGCGCCACAACGCGCACTGCCTCGCGCAAGCGCGCGCAGCCTCGCGCGCAGCGAGCGCAAGCTCGCGTGCCACGAGTGTTGCGCCCAGCGTCGATGCCTTGTGCTTGCATGGGGCTGTGCGCACATGGCCAGCGATGGCTGTGTGCGTGTGGCCCATGGGCGTGCGATGCGTGAGATGTTTGCGTTGCGATTAGATAATTTTGAAATTTTAATTTGAAATTTTCAGTTTACGTAATTTTAATTAATTTTAAAATTAATAATTTAAATTATTTTCTTGGATTTTAATTTTGAATATTGTAATTATAATAAATTTTATTTATTCTAATTATTTTACTAAAATTAAAATCATGAATTAATTTAAATACGACTGAAATTAAATTAAACTTTTTGGATTCAATTATAAATTTATATGAGCTTTAAATTTTAATTAAATTTGTATGTTTCCGGTTAGACTAGAAATACATTTTTATGTTTAAAATTAGTAAAGCATATGAATTTAATGGTTTAAGTGGGAGCGCTTTTAGTCATAAACTCTTGATTAGGTCTACAAATCCTTAAGGTTAAAACAACTTGATTAGAATTAATAAGGACTGAATAATTGGTAGATTATTGGTGCCCTTGATTAATTGCTGCAAATGTTTACGTGATGCATAATGTGTTTTACTAACCAGCTATGTGGGCCATTCATGATAATGAATGGGTGAATGGTATATATTGTATATGTACTGTTTTGCAGGTTATGAAGTGACTAGTATGGCCCAAATAGGATAGAAAATATGGTCTGCGTACCATTAATTTGAATGTAATTGGTCTAAAGTACCAAAGTTGTTTTTCAATTCAAATATGGTCTGCGTACCATCAAATAGTTGTAATTAGTTTTAATTATAGCTTAT
This sequence comes from Spinacia oleracea, assembly GCF_020520425.1. NCBI lineage: Eukaryota > Viridiplantae > Streptophyta > Magnoliopsida > Caryophyllales > Amaranthaceae > Spinacia > Spinacia oleracea. Next base: position 53,668,879 of record NC_079490.1, read on the forward strand.
CCTATTTGAAGAAAATGGTGCCTCCCACGGAGATTTTCAAGACGGACTTTGAAGTTAAAGCTTCAAGATGAAGTCGGGCCATACTAGATCACATTTATCTTATGCATGTTTTAAGTTATTTATTGCTTTTAAATATGTCTTAAAATGCATGAGATCAAAAGCTTGATTATGTTGCATGATTAAGGATTTTAGTTCACTTAAAATCTAACCAACATAGTAAGAGCCTTAAGTTCCAAACTTAAAAATTGAGTTAAAAGGTGCCATGCCAAAATATACACTTGCTTGGATATCCTTTACATCAATCTAGTAATAGTTTTCGCTCAGCGAGGTGTTACTTATTGGTCCTAAAGGGGCAAGGTACACAAATAATTGTGAGTACATGTTAGTTTTGGTGAAACTCAACGATATAAGTAAGGAGTCCTTTTATGTCGTGGAAAAATCGATAGGTTTACCTAATAAGTTCTTAGACGTACCTATCAACCAAGAATAGTTTCTAGACTATTAGCAAAAGGCTTTTGCTTACCTAAGATGTTTTAGGATTAAGTCGACAAACTGTGCTTAGTTCTTCAATGATTTTAGGATCTTGGAATCATTTTATTCACACCTGCCGGAACACATAACTTGAATAAAATGCTTAATAAACATTGAATTATGCATGAATGCTAGAATTTAAGTTTATTAAGAGAAACTGTGAATGGTTATTTATTTGTTTATTCTTTTCAATTGTAGTTTTAAATATGGCAAACAACAATTCATTCAACATTCGATCAATTCTCGAAAAGGAGAAGTTGAACGGGAAAAACTTCCTTGACTGGCAAAGGAACTTGCAAATAGTTCTTATGCAGGAAGAAAAGGAGTATGTCCTAGAAGAGGCGATGCCCGAAGCCGCAGGCGACGGGGTCACTCAGGCAGCCCTCAATCGTTGGATTGATGCCAACAAGGATGTGAAATGTCTAATGCTCGCCACCATGAGTGCGGATCTACAGAAAACGTTCATCAACTCAGATGCTTTCACAATCATCAGTGAGTTGAAGAACATGTTCCAAGATCTGGCTCGAGTCGAAAGATTCGAGACTCATAGGCAAATTCTTGAGACCAAGCTTAAGAAAGGCGAGCCCGTAAGTCCACATGTTCTCAAAATGATTGGACTCATTGAGAATATGAGTCGGCTGGATCAGCAATTTTCTCAGGAAATGGCTATAGACACCATCCTCCATTCTCTTCATAGCGGGTATGATCAGTTCAAACTGAACTACAGTATGAATAGTCTGGACAAAACGCTCACTGAGCTTCACGGTATGCTGAAGACCGCTGAAAAGACGCTCAAAAGTGATAAGCAGGATGTGCTTATGGTGCGTGGGGGCAAGTACAAGAAATCTGGAAAGAAGAGGAATGCTAAGAAAGGTGGCAACAAAGCCAGCCCAACTAAGCAAACTGGCGCCAAATCTGTAAAGAGGAAGGTCAGTCAACCCACTTCTGAATCCGAATGCTTCTACTGCAAGAAGAAGGGGCATTGGAAGAGAGATTGCTTGAAGCTAAAGGAAGATCAGAAGAACGGAACAGTCGTTCCATCTTCAGGTATTTTCGTTATAGACTGTATACTTGCTAATTCAACTTCTTGGGTATTAGATACAGGTTGTGGCTCACACTTATGTTCCAATCCACAGGGACTAAGAAGAAGTAGGAAGTTAAGCAAGGGTGAAGTCGACCTACGAGTGGGAAATGGAGCACGGATTGCTGCATTAGCTGTAGGAACTTACTATTTGTCGTTGCCCTCCGGGCTAGTTTTGGAACTGGAAGAATGTTTCCATGTTCCAAGTCTTACTAAAAACATCATTTCAGTTTCTTGCTTAGATGCTAAGGATTTTCCTTTTTAATAAAAGACAATAGTTGTTCGTTTTATTTTAAAGAGATGTTTTATGGATCTGCTAGATTAGTCAATGGACTTTATTTATTAGATCACGACAAACAATTATATAACATAAATACCAAAAAGGCCAAAAAGGATGATTCAGATCTCACCTATCTGTGGCATTGTCGATTAGGCCATATAAACTTGAAACGCTTAGAAAGACTTCAAAAGGAAGGAATTCTAGAACCATTTGACTTAGAGGATTATGGTAAATGCGAATCATGTTTACTTGGCAAAATGACAAATCAACCTTTCTCTAAAGTTGGAGAAAGAGCAAATGAACTATTGGGTTTAATCCATACAGATGTATGTGGACCAATGAGTACAAATGCTAGAGGTGGTTTCAGCTACTTTATCACTTTCACTAATGACTTCAGTAGATATGGTTATGTCTACCTAATGAAGCATAAGTCTGAATCCTTTGACAAATTCAAGGAATTTCAGAGTGAAGTAGAGAATCAATTAGGCAAGAAGATTAAGGCACTGCGGTCTGATAGAGGCGGTGAATATCTGAGCTATGAATTTGATGACCATCTGAAAGAATGTGGAATTCTATCAGAATTGACTCCTCCTGGAACACCACAATGGAACGGTGTGTCGGAACGGAGGAACAGAACCTTGCTAGACATGGTCAGGTCAATGATGGGTCAGGCCAAACTTCCATTAGAATTTTGGGGACATGCGCTAAATACAGCTGCACTCACTATAAATAGAGCTCCGTCTAAAGCTGTCGAAAAGACTCCATACGAATTATGGTTTGGAAAGCCTCCAAATTTGTCTTTTCTTAAGATTTGGGGATGCGAAGTATACGTCAAACGATTAATTTCAGACAAACTTCATCCAAAATCTGACAAATGTATCCTTGTGGGCTACCCAAAGGAAACAAAGGGGTATTACTTCTACAATACATCTGAGAACAAGGTGTTTGTTGCTCGAGATGGTGTCTTTTTGGAGAAAGATCACATTTCCAAAATGACAAGTGGGAGAAAAATAGACCTCGAAGAAATTCGAGTCAAACAACAAACTCTAGAGAATGTTCAAGATGACATTCAGGATGAAACTCAGAGATCTTTAGAAGAATCTGGTGAGAATCATGGTCAATCTAGAAATGTTACCCCGCGTAGATCGCAAAGATATAGATCTCAACCGGAAAGGTACTTAGGTATTTTGACGAACGAGAGCTATGACGTTCTATTACTTGAAAGTGATGAACCTGCGACTTACAAACAAGCTATGACGAGCCCTAGCTCCAAGCAATGGCAAGAAGCCATGCAATCTGAGTTAGACTCCATGTCTGAAAACCAAGTATGGGATTTGGTCGATTTGCCAGATGGCTACCAAGCCATTGGAAGCAAATGGGTTTTCAAACTGAAAAAGGACAAGGATGGGAAACTTGAAGTTTTCAAAGCTAGATTGGTTGCAAAAGGTTACAGGCAAGTCCACGGTGTGGATTACGATGAAACCTTTTCACCAGTTGCAATGCTAAAGTCTATTCCGATAATGTTAGCAATCGCTGCATATTACGATTACGAAATATGGCAGATGGATGTCAAAACTGCTTTCTTAAACGGCGTTTTAACAGAAACTGTGTTTATGACACAGCCTGAGGGTTTGGAGGATCCAAAGAATGCTAAAAAGGTATGCAAGCTAAATAAGTCAATCTACGGATTGAAGCAGGCATCCAGGAGCTGGAATATACGTTTTGATGAAGCAGTCAGTGACTTTGGTTTCATCAAGAACGCAGACGAATCTTGTGTATACAAGAAGGTCAGTGGGAGCAAAATTGCTTTCCTAGTATTATATGTCGACGACATATTACTTATCGGAAATGACATTCCTATGTTGAACTCTGTCAAGATTTGGCTTGGGAAATGTTTTTCGATGAAAGATCTAGGAGAACCACAGTACATATTGGGCATCAAGATTTACAGAGATAGATCTAAAAGGATGATTGGACTTAGTCAAAGCACTTATATCAATAAGGTGCTTGATAGGTTCAAGATGGCGGACTCCAAGCGAGGCTACCTACCCATGTCTCATGGAATGACTCTAAGCAAGAATCAGTGCCCAAAAACACTTGATGAGCGTAGACGAATGAATGGGATTCCATATGCATCATTAATTGGTTCAATAATGTATGCTATGATATGTACACGCCCGGATGTTGCGTACGCACTAAGTGCTACGAGCAGATACCAGTCAGACCCAGGAGAGGCACATTGGACTGCTGCCAAGAATATTCTGAAGTACCTGAAAAGGCACAAAGATGACTTCCTGGTCTATGGTGGAGATGATGAATTAATTGTTAAAGGCTATACGGACACAAGTTTCCAAACCGACAAAGATGATTTCGGATCACAGTCTGGGTTTGTCTTCTGCCTCAACGGAGGAGCAGTAAGCTGGAAAAGTGCTAAGCAAAGCACCATTGCGGATTCTACAACTGAAGCGGAGTACATTGCTGCACATGAAGCAGCAAAGGAAGCTATATGGCTAAGGAAGTTCATAGGTGAACTTGGTGTAGTCCCCTCCATTAAAGGACCAATAGCCCTGTATTGTGATAATAACGGAGCTATTGCACAGGCAAAGGAGCCTAGACACCACCAAAGAGTCAAGCATGTACTTCGTAGATTTCACCTTCTACGAGAGTTCGTTGAAAGAAAAGAAGTCGAGATAAGCAAAATTGGAACTGATGACAACATATCAGATCCATTGACTAAACCTCTGCCGCAGGCGAAGCACAACTCGCACACTGCAGCAATGGGAATCAAGCATATTGGAGAATGGCTTTGATGTCTCTGTTTAATGTTTTAAAGTTTTAGAGTTTAAATCTTTGTAAAACATTATTGGTTAATCATTCACAATAAATGAAAAGAATTCATTTTTCCATTTAATTTGTGGTTTATTAAATGATGAGTCCCTTCAATTTGACAATATATTCAAGATAGACTGTCAGGACCAGTCCTGTGACTAAGAAATGTCTATCAAGTGAACTTGGATGTCAAAAGTTGAAAATGGTCCCTAGTCGGAGTTTTCTATAAAATTGGACGCATAGAAAACGTTAGACGATTAGAATGCAAGATGACTAGTAGTTCTGTTTCTTGAACTATGTGGACATGGCAATGTCATAATCATTTGCATAGATACTTACTTTGTGAAGACTAGTATCGGACAAGACCTATGAAACTTTACTGTAAGAGATGCAAATCTGTCATAAGTAAATTTCATTAAAATTATTAGACACTAAATCCTCAATACCTGAGTGATTTGAGATTACTTGTTTGAGAACTGGTTACTTTGACGTTGACCAACCGTCGCACCGTAAAAGGAGGCTATAAAGGCAACGCTCAGGTAATCATCTATCAAACGAAGTCTAATCTCAAGATCGCAAGATTGGGATTGTCCTCCCATAAATCGGGATGAGATGCTTAAAAGTTGTACAAGGCCACTCGGAGAGCTAGAAACTGTGAAATGCATGGCCGTGCTCGGATGAATCATAGGCTATGATTATCTGTTTATTTGATCAGTTGAACTCTGAAACCGAGGAACACCTCTGGACATAATAAGGATGACAACTCTTACCTTATGTTCAAGAGCAAGCATCGAGCGACAAAGGAATTAGGAAATGCACACTTGTCCCTAAGGACAAGTGGGAGACTGAAGGAAATAATGCCCTTGGTCAGAGTATGCATTCTATGTTAAGTCTAATAAATGCGGTTCAGTATTAATTAACAAGTTAATAATTCTGTGAGATCAAGTGAGCTGAATGCCTAGCTAGAGGCCGCTTCAGTTCAAGTGGAATTAATGATATTAATCCACAGCTTACTCTTGACTGAACCCGTAGGGTCACACAAATAGTACGTAAACGGATCAAGTATTTAATGGCATTAAATACTCCATCTATGGATATCGAAATCGACGGATCTTGGTTCCAGTGGGAGCTGAGATCGTCAAAGGCAAGCAAATGAATACTCCGGAAATGATGATATTGCCGGAAACGGAAATATGGATCGTATCGGAAATATAAATATTATCCAAGTCGTAGATGTTGCCGGAAACGGAAACATGGTACGTATCGGAAAATATTATGGGAAATGGAAATATTGCCGGAATCGGAAATATTGCCGGAAACGGAAATATTGTCTGAATCGGAAATATTATCGGAATCGGAAAATAATTCCGGAAACGGAAATATTAAATATTTTTTCGAAAAGGAAATTAATTCCGGAATCGGAAATGTTAAATATTGTTCGTATCGGAAATGAATTCCGGAATCGGAAAATTAATCGGAAGCGCGTCGTACGAATTAGCATCGGACGAGCTTGCTAGACGAAGGCCCAGCACGAAGCCAGGCCCACGTCCAGCAAGGGAAACGCGCGCCACAACACGCCAGCCCAAGGCTGCGCCAGGCCCACCGCAAGGCAGGCCCAGCGCGCGCCCAAGGCTGCGGCAGTCGTGGGGTTCGTGGCAATTGGGCTGCGTTGCTCGGGCTGTGCGCGCCCGCGCATGGCGCCCCTCGTGGGCTGCTGTGCGTGCGTATGTGTTTGTGTTCACATACGAAACCTAAAGCGTATAGGATTCGTTTAATGATTAAATTCCTAATCCTAAAAGATAAATTAATTAAATAAGAGTTCCACTAGGATTCTAATTTAATTAATTCGTATCCTAGTAGGATTCCAATTCTCTTTCCATACCCCTATAAATATGTGGCCTGGGTTCACAATTTATAACGAGTTTTCAAGTATTCAAAGTGAGTTTTTGAGAGAAAAATTCAGTCACACATCTTGCCTAAAAGTGCCGAAAATTAATAGTACCTTAAGGGCGATTCTAGTTGGTCAATCTTAAGGCGGATCCGGACGTGCTGTGGACTATCTACGGAGGGACGACACTTGGAGTCCTAAAGACTTGTTCTTGTTCGGTTCGGGCGCAGCTAGGGAAGGCACGCAACAAAGAGTATGCATGTAAACTATGCTAAATGATTATGTGTAAATAATATGTTTTCCTGGCTTTATGGTTTTTCCGCATGATTTATGAATTATCATATGTATCATAACCTAACAGTTCGTGACCTAGCTCAAACCAGAGCAAACCCAATGCATGACCCGGCTGGGGAGATGTTTAAGAAAATAGCTCAAAGCAAGCCTCCACTCTATAGCAGAGAGATTGAGCCAAGTGTGTTGGAGAACTGGTTGAGAGAGTTTGATAAACTCATTGTAGCTGTGAATTGCCGCGAAAACCTTAGGGTGAATAGTGTTGTGTACTACCTGAGAGGTGAAGCTGATTTATGGTGGAAACGATGTGAAAATACCCTTAGAGCCCCACCTAACTTTGGATGGGAAGAATTCAAAACTGCACTAAGGAACAAGTTTTACCCACCTTATCTGAAAAAGCAAAAGGCGCAAGAGTTCATTGAACTCAAAATGGGAGGTCTGTCTATGACGGAATACTATTCTAAGTTTATAGAGATGTCTAGGTTTGCACCTGAAGTGGTGGCAACAGAAGAGCTCAGGGCTCAAAGATTCGAGAATGGTTTGACCATGGACTTACGGCTGTTGTTGTCCGGAGAGACCTTTAACTCATTAGACACCCTGTACGGAAAAGCTGCTCACCTGTATGGGTTACAGCAAAGGAAGAATGGTAGTGCTGAAAAGAGAAAGAATGATGGAAGCTCGAATCAAGGAAATAACCATCAGAATCAGGGGAACTTTAAGAAGCACAAAGGAAATGGGAATTTCCAGTTTAGGGCTAACAATGGTGGTAATCACAACAACCAAGGTGGTGGAAATCATTCTGGAAGGAATGGAGTACGGACCTACGAATGTAGGCGCTGTAACATGAATCACCCTGGAAAGGATTGTGATGGGAACTTGGTGACTTGTAGATTCTGTCAGAAGTTAGGCCATAGGGAGTATGAATGCTATTCAAAGAATGGAAAGCCTAACCAAGGTAACCACCAAGGCAATAACCGGAATAATCAGAACCGAAACGGGGGAAATGGAGGTGGAAATCATAGGAACTACCAAAGTGGTAACAATGGCAATAGCAATGGCAATCACCAGAACCATGGAAAGCCTGGAGGGAACCAACAGCAGAATGGGAATCGAAACAACAATGGGAACACCAATGGAGGTGGCTATAACAAAGGAGTTGCCCAAGGAAAGTTGAATGTGATATCTAGGCAAGAAGCGGAGACTTCCTCTGACGTCATAGCGGGTACTTTTTCTATTAATTCCGTTTCAGTTAAAGTTCTATTTGATTCTGGTGCGACTTATTCTTTTATATCAGTAGATGCTTTGGGGAAATTAGGGTTGAAAGAGCCTGAATCGATTGAAGTACCTATAGTCATACCTACTGGTAGTATAGTGAAGTGTACCAAAATCCATAGAGATGTGCCTATGACCATAGCCAAGACCGTATTCTTATCTAACCTAATCGAATTCGAGTTAGGAGAGCTAGATGTAATTCTAGGGATGGATTGGTTGGCCAAGCTCAAAGCCAAAATAGATTGTGAGAAGCAGAAGGTTCACTTGAGGTCTAGCCTAGGCAAAGTAGTGTCATATCGTCGTTTTGGTAAACCTAAGAACATAGGAATCATCACGGCAATGGAACTCGTGAAGCTAGTCAGTAAAGGGAACCCAGCTTTCTTATATAATGTAAGGAACTTAGAGCATGTGATCAAGGATCAGCCTGAGGATATTGCAGTAGTCAATGAATTCCTTGATGTATTTCCAGAAGAGATCCCGGGGATGCCTCCCAATCGACCTATTGACTTCACCATAGATTTAGTGCCTGGAACCGCCCGTATTTCAAAAGCACCTTATCGAATGGCTCCAGCAGAAATGAATGAATTAAAAAGCCAACTAGAGGATCTATTGGAGAAAGGTTACATTAGGCCAAGTGCATCGCTTTGGGGAGCACCAGTGTTGTTTGTGAAGAAAAAGGATGGAAGTATGAGGCTCTATATAGACTACAGGGAGCTCAATAAGGTCACAATCAAGAACAAATATCCATTACCTAGGATAGAAGACCTATTTGACCAACTAAAAGGAGCAGGAATCTTTTCAAAGATCGATTTGCGTTCGGGTTATCATCAATTGAGAATCGCTGACCATGACATACCAAAGACTGCATTCAGAACTAGATACGGACATTATGAGTTCACTGTTATGCCTTTTGGGTTAACCAATGCCCCTGCAATATTTATGGACTTAATGAACCGTGTATTCCATGCCTATTCGGACAAGTTTGTAGTGGTTTTCATAGATGACATCCTAGTGTATTCAAAGAGTGAAGAAGATCACGCGGAACACTTGAGATCGGTGTTGAGTACCTTGAGAGATAACCACTTGTATGCCAAGTTCTCAAAGTGTGAGTTTTGGTTGGAAAGAGTTGCATTTTTGGGACATTTTGTGTCAAAAGAAGGAGGGGCAGTTGACCCTGCTAAGATCAAAGCTGTTAGTGAATGGCCTACACCCAAGAGTGTGACTAACATTCGTAGTTTTCTGGGATTAGCTGGCTACTATAGACGATTTGTTCAAGACTTCTCTAGGATAGCCAAGCCCATGACTACCTTGATGAAGAAGGAAACCAAGTTTGAATGGAGTGACCAGTGTGAGGAAGCATTCCAAGCCTTAAAGACGCGATTGACAACCGCGCCAGTGTTAACCTTACCAGATGAGAGTGGTGCATACGATGTGTATAGTGATGCCTCTAAGAAAGGTTTGGGGTGTGTATTGATGCAAAACGGGAAAGTTATTGCGTATGCGTCAAGGCAATTGAAGCCATATGAATCCAATTACCCTACCCATGATTTAGAGCTAGCGGCTATAGTATTTGCATTGAAGATATGGAGACACTATCTGTATGGTGTGAAGTGTAGGATATTTACGGACCACAAGAGTTTGAAGTACATCTTCACACAGAAGGATTTGAATATGCGCCAACGAAGGTGGTTGGAGTTAATTAAGGACTATGATTTGGATATCCAGTACCACGAGGGAAAAGCCAATGTAGTTACGGATGCCTTGAGTAGGAAATCAAGTCATAGTGTTAATGCGTTAGTAGTTGCTAACGAGCTGTGTAAGGACATGCAGCGTTTGAACCTTGAAATAGTAAGTGGTGAAAGCCTTGTGGGAATAATGAATGCCTTAACCATCCAACCGTCAATATTTGATGAGATTAGAGAGAATCAAGCTGGTGATGTAAAGTTGGAGCGAATCAAGGAAAAGATTTCGCAAGGTAAGGAGTTAGATTTCCGAATCCATGATGATGGAAGTTTGAGGTACAAAGGCAGGTGGTGCATGCCTCAAAAGTGTGGAGAACTGAAAGAGAGATTGATGAAAGAAGGGCATAATACGCCATATTCTGTGCACCCAGGGGGTGACAAGTTGTATAAGGACTTGAAAAAGGTCTATTGGTGGCCAAGGATGAAGAACGAAGTGGCTGAATTTGTTGCTAGATGTTTGACTTGTCAGAAGGTTAAAATTGAGCATAGGAGACCTCAATGGAAGGTCCAACCTTTAGAGATTCCAAGCTGAAAATGGGACTGTATTTCTATGGACTTTGTCACTTGTTTACCTAAGTCAAAGACTGGGAATGATACAATTTGGGTTGTGGTAGATAGGTTGACCAAGTCAGCAGTGTTTATACCAATGAAGGAAACCTGGAAAATGGAACAACTTGCTAAAGCCTACATTAAAAATGTTGTGAGGTTACATGGAGTTCCTAAGGATATTGTATCAGATAGGGATTCAAGGTTTCTTTCGAATTTCTGGAAAAGTGTGCAGAAGAGTTTTGGTACGACATTGAAAATGAGTACAGCCTTCCATCCAGCCACGGATGGACAAACTGAAAGGACTATCCAAACCCTGGAGGACATGATTCGGGCATGCGTTATTGATTTCCAAGGAAGTTTGGAAGATAGCCTAGATCTGATTGAGTTTTCCTATAACAATAGCTATCATGCTAGCATTGGAATGGCACCATTTGAGGCTTTGTATGGACGAAAGTGTAGAAGTCCACTTTGTTGGAACGATATTAGTGAAACCATAGTGTTGGGACCTCGAATGATAGAGGACACCATGAACCAAATCCGAACCATCCAATCAAAGATTCAAGCGGCGCAGGATCGCCAAAAGAGTTATGCAGACTTGAAACGTAGGGATGAAGAGTTCAACGTAGGTGATAAAGTGTTGCTCAAAGTGTCACCAATGAAAGGTGTCATGAGATTTGGGAAGAAAGGGAAGTTAAGCCCTAAGTACATAGGCCCATATGAGATCTTAGAAAGAATCGGAAAGGTAGCTTATAGACTAGCCTTGCCTATGGACTTGCATAGAGTGCATAATGTGTTCCACATATCTCAGTTAAGGAAATATATCCCGGATAAATCGCATGTGTTGCAACCGGAGACCATAGAAGTAGACCAAAGTCTAACCTTTGAGGAAAGACCTGGCAAAATCCTTGATAGCAAAGTGCGTAGTACGCGTACTAAAGATGTGAACATTGTCAAAGTGTTGTGGTCTAATCAAGAATCTAAGGAAGCCACTTGGGAAGCGGAGGACGAAATGAGAAAGAAATATCCCGAGGTTAGTTGAGTTACGGGGTCGTAACTCGTGTCTTTTAAGGGGGGTAGAGTGCGGTAGAATTTCGCGCTTTTACCTTGTTTTTCCCTATTTATGCCCAATTTAGTGCTTTCTATTGAATTTGCACTTATTATTGTCCTGTTTAATCATGTAAAGAGTACATCAACTTAAAACTTTTGTAAATGAACGTATTGAAAGTCTCATAAAGTCTCAAGTTTTGAGTTGAATTTTGATTTTCGAACCCAAGTTTCGGGACGAAACTTCTTTTAAGGAGGGTAGACTGTAATACCTTGTATTTTTATAATATTTATAAATATATTATATTATATTTATAAAGCATTTTACGATTTATTATCATTTAAATAATATTTAAATGCATTTTAATTTAATTAGAATATTTATTATTTTAATTAATTACGAAACGAATTTAATTCTTGAGTCAGGAAATTAAATGAGTTGCAAATGATTTTTAAAGCTTCGGGTTTTAAATAAAAAGTCCAGTCCGTTTTATAATCAAGCCTAATCCAAACAGTTTAATTTAAATCCTAAGCTAGCCTAATTCATTTAATTCCTAAGCCCAACTCAAATATCCTAAGCCTAGCCCATCAAGGGATTAGGGAGCCTATAAATAGACTCCCCCATCATTAAATGAACCCCTAAAATTTCATAAATCCCCTTTTTGCTTTGCTTGCCCCTCACTCCATCTCTTTTCTCTCTTTTGCTCGGCACCCGCACGCCCTCAAGGCTCGTGCCCTCGTGCTGCACCCGCACGCCCGCACGGCCTAGTGCCCTCGTGCCTGCCCTCGCCCACACACTCGCCCTCGCCTATCCTCTCTTGCCCGCAGCCGCAGCGAGCCTCGTGCGCTGCTGCTGTCCCTTGCTCGTGCACTCGTGCACACCTGCTGCCCCTCTCTCGCTCGTGCCCTCGCGCACAATGCTGCACCTGCTGCCTCTCTCTCGCTCGTGGCCTCGCGCACAGCGCTGCCCGCTCGCCCTCTCGCTCTCCTTCGCGCCCAGCGCGCGCGCGCCCTTTCTCCCCGCTCGCGCTCGTCGCCCTTGCTGCGCACGCACACGTTCGTGTGTGTGTGTGTGTGTTCGTATTCGATTTCTTTTTCGCCCAATCATATTAATTCGTGGTTGTTCCGTGCTATAGGCCGGATTGGTATAATTCTCTTCTTCCTTACCTATTCTATTTAAATTCCGTATTTTAAATTATAATATTAATATTGTTTTGAGTAATTAAAATGCTGGGAACCGGTTATGAATACCGTGGTTTGAGGATTTGCGTGTTGTGATTCATTACGCTTGTTTTAATTATTAAAGGATGAATTTTCAGATTTGTTTATTGAATAAAGCATTGATTTTTATTATAATAAACTAGTGTTATTGGGATATTCAAGTTAGGGTTTTAACCTAGACCTAATGAGTCAATTGATAAGCATAATTAGGTGATGATTTTAATTATGATAATCAATTATATTTTCAGATTTGAATAAAGATTTAAAGTGTCGATTTTTATTGATTTTAAAGGCGAAAAAAATATGTTTTCGTACTAGGGATTGATTTTGCAAATTGAGACGATTTTATTATTGAAAAACGATTGAATTCTAAAGTCTAAAGGAGGTTTTAAATTTTATAAATTTGCTGGTTTAATGAACATGGAAATAATTTAAGTTTCATTATTTTGATGATAGGAGGTGATTTCTAGTTGAGTGCTCGTTATTGCAAAGTGGCCCCTACGCTTAGGTATTCAAGGTACGTACAAGTCTAGGGCGACCACACCTTTTTGTCAATGACATTACATGATTGTTGATGATGTGAATTAAATTATGTGGAATCATGTTTATTTTGGTGAACGAGCATGTGATTTGTGATGTTGGATTTATTGAATTAATTGTTGAACAAGCATGTTGAAATTATTATGAGTATGGATTTCATTGTCAATCATGTTGTTCAATATTTATGCATGTATGGTTCAATTCACATGCAAGGGATGGATTAATTATTTGTATGCTATTGTACGGGATGTCTAGCATACTTTGAGCCATTTATTTGTACCTCGTTGTACTATTTATTTTACCACATGTGAAGTGTCAGCTCACGTAAGCCACCGCACATGTACGGTTCAGTTGGGAATATTATGTATGAAACGAATTAGGATTTATCGTGCAAGGGCACAACCCTCATGTTAATATTCATGATGTGGAGTCTCACTTTGGTGAAGAGGAACATGGTAGTAATATCACAAGTGTCTTTCTTGGTTGATCACAAGTCTTAAAGCATTAAAACAAGATTGTTTTGGTTGTTGTTTATTAATCGTATGTATGCATGTTGTCGAGTCTTGAGTTCGCCTTTATTAAAATATTAATAAACGTAAAGTGCAACCGGAACAAGCTTCAAAACTTTTGAAACGTATATACCTTGACTATGAACAATGGGGGGAGTCTTGCCGGAAAGCTCGTACTCCTACTAATGATACAAGACGTTGTTTCATTTATATTATCCGCAGGAATTCCGTCGGTATGGCCCGACACTCGGTATGGCCCGATTTTATTATTATATATTTGGTGTATGGTTGGCTCCCATCACCTTTTCCCTTTGTGAAATATTCTTTTGGCCCGTTCGAAGCTTATTCTAATTAAATTGTGAGTCAAGAGTCGAGTCAAGTGTCGAGTCTTGTATTCATGATTGGCTGTTAATTTATTATATGGCTTTTGCATGTTGATTAGTACTTAGTGAGTGATGCATGTTTTAGTTTCATTTCACTATATTCTTGTAAGTACTCAGCTTTTGCTGACTACGTGCTTTGTGTGTTTTGGTCATGACCTTTGCCTTAATGACCCTACGATGATCTATCATTTTCACTTGCATTGATGGGGAGTAGAATAAAATAGCAGGTTGGTAGATCGGAATCATGTGGCTTGGGATGATCGAGAGAGTTGCATGTTTTCGTATTTTGAACTATTTAACTTTACTTTAATTATGTTTGAAATGTTTGAATTATTTATACTTTGGGTTTTGGGCCATTATGGTTCCAAATTGTAGGAGGCCTTAATATTTCATTAATTATGTTTTTAAAAGTTAGTTGACATTTAATTCCGCTGCGTAATTCTGGTAATAGCCTTAACCGTTATCACGGTGGCGGTAATACTTTAGTAATTCCTTTATTTTAAGTTGGAAAATGGTTTTATAAAAGAAAGGAATTATTAGGGTGTTACAATTATAATACTTAGCCCATGCTTGAACCCGTGCTTGTGAAAAGGCCGCTACTTTAGGTGGTACTGTATCAGAAAAGGGGATAGTCTGCCTTAAGCTGTATTGACGCAAGACTCGGTAAGGAAAGATATAAATGGGCCGAGATAGCCCCAACAAAGAAACATAAACTGACACATCAGAACCCCCCGTCATAGTAGTCAAACCCCACCACGGTACCACCCACTTAATAGAACAGATACCATGAGTAAAAAAGGAAGCCCACTCGGCCTCGTCCTGGCCTCGGTGCAAATACTTTCGGTTACCCAAGGCTATAGGGCGATAATGTTTAGGATCGGCAGGAGTTTCTAAAAGCCTAAGTCGTTCCATGAGCCAAATCTGCAAAAAACAGGTACGATCAAAAAAAATATATTAAAAAACGGAACCTGGGGCGCAGTTTCAACGCCCAGGACCAGGCGCGGAAAATTCTAACGCCCAGCCCTGGGCGCTGAAACTCAACTCCAGGCAGGACGATAAAAAATATGGAAAAAAAAAACATATATGTGCGCAAAGAAAAGATCGATTACCTGCAGCAATAGGGGGCTTCCCTTAAAATATTCAGATTTGGCATTCTTCTTCAAATCATCCGCACTCAGCAAAGTCTCGGCGACAACCAACGGCATAATAGAATAACAACTTTCCATCTGGCTAATCAAGGGGATCAAGCTTATGTCACCGAACTCACCATTGTTATTCGACAGCAAATAATGATTCAACAAGCAAAATACAAGGGCTTTTTCTGTTCGGTCATATTTTTACTAGGCCTAAAGTGATGTTTTACAAGCTTTGCCAAATTAACCTCATCACCTACAACAATCTCAGCAAGCATGTTAGCATCTAGTCCTAGGAAAGCCCCTATGGTTGTTTTACCCTCTTCAATGGTGCCAGGGGTGGCAGGAGTAGCATTAGTAGGATAACCAAGGATCGCAGCAAATACATCTGGCAAAGGACATATTTCGTTGCCCCGAAAGACAAAAACATGATTGGAATCCCAAAAGCTCAGGGCTGCATGCAGAAAGTTATAATCAATATTAATTTGTTGTAAGCCTAAAAGTGCCTCTAAGTGGTATTCTTTCAACAAAGCCTTTTCTGTAGGAGTAAGGGCTCGTAGCCAACGCCTAACATCTCGTTGGAGTGAGAATGGAGGAATCGACATGACAAAAGCAAGGAGAAATTAAAGCTAAGCAACTATAAGAGAGAAGAATATTAAGAGTGATGGAAAAGAGGGACGTATCTAGCCCCTATATATAGCTGAAGACATCAAGTGACATCCTGATCCCATTCGGAAACGCGTTAAGAAATCCGAAAACCAAAAATCGCCAGGAAAGGACTTTCAGCGCCCACGTCTGGGGGCCGAAATAATTAACGCCTATCCTTGGGCGCTGAAAATGCAGCCCAAGGCCCAGATTTCACAAAACGCGGAACAGGAAAGGACTTAAAACCGTGTTGCCGGCCACGAAGCCCTATTGCAATCAAGATCAAGCCCAAAAGTACCTTTAGCACCCAAATAGAAAAAATGAATGTTAAAATTTGGTCGAAACTTAGACTCGTCTCAAGGAATATATGTGTACACTTTTTAAAACAAATATGAGCAAAATAAATATCAAGGTCAATCTTCGAAACACCAAAAAATATTGTTAAGTCGTTGGTTTCCCAAAAAATGTCTGTTTGTCAAAAGATTAATCCGAGCCAAGCTAAATCGGATATTATTAGAAAATAAACTTCGTCGCCCAGAAAATGAAGTCGCGCTCCACGACTTCGCCAAAATAGCACACCACTATAAAGGTCGCTCGCACATACGAGCACGACCCCAAACATGATTAAAGGACGTTATAAAATACGTACCTCTCTTGACGAGAAATGACCGACAAGCCCGCCTGCTTGGGGGCTCACGAAAAAATATATACTCCAACAAAGAGTGTTCAGAGTCAGAATCATATTCCCGGACTACGCTATACGCAGTCCCATGTTTGGATAATCTCAAAAGAATGGATTTCGACCTCAGAGTAAAGTCGCCGTTGACACTTTTACATGGTCCTCTGATCAAAGACCTAGTGGTGGCAAAAATTGAGCCGTAAAGACTAGCTCAAAACCACAAAAGAAGACGATCAGAAGACAAAGGTCCGTCTAAACCCGTTGTCAACCCACGTTCAGGTTACAACTAAGTCCGAGCATCCCTCGAAAGAATTCGCTCTTCCAAGAATGAATAAAATAAATTCTCAAAAGAAATCACGATGAACAAAAAATAGGAACTTGCCCATCTTCAGTTGGCAAGATCGCGTCACGAACCACGCGAGTTCCAAATCGAAAAAAAACGAATTCAGGGACGTCCGCCCTCAGCGGACAAATTTCAAAATAGATTCGTCCACTTCTATCGGACGGGGTGTCCACCCTTAGCGGACAGGTTCGCCATCTTCAGCCGGCGGGGTCTACGTCACAAACCGCGTAGGTCCTTATTTTCAAATTTCAAAAACAGATTCGTCCACTTCTATCGGACGGGGTGTCCACCCTTAGCGGACAGGCTCGCCATCTTTAGCCGGCGGGGTCTGCGCCACTAACCGCGCAGGTCCTTAGTCGCTGCAGCGATAACTTTTTCTGGTTTTCCGTTTTTCCAAAAAAGAACGATGTGAGTAGTTTTCCTTTTTTCCAAAAATTAAAGGATTGGTTTTCCGTTTTTCCAAAAAAGAACGATGTGCTGGATTTTCCTTCGTTTTACGTCCCATAAAAACAAGGGGGTTTTCTCGTTTAGCTAACCCTGAAAATGAGAATCTTTAAAAACATTTTTACCTCGTGATTGGGCTTGGCCAGGCCCAATTACACTTTATAGCTTTGATTTCGAAAACATCTGTAGCTACTCCCAATGACAAAGTGAGGGAGTTTCTACGCATCTTTAGATACTTCCAATGACAAGGTGAGGAAGTTTCTATACTATCCGTTGATAAATCCCAATAACACGTGAGGGATATGTCGACACTTCAAGTGATGACCCTTAAGTCAAATGTTATCACTCGGGGGCTCGTGAGACCCTCGCAAAACAGGTCACCATGGCTTGTGTGACACACTCCGTCTAATACTTTGACCATCGTCTTACTCCCAGACTCAGTCAAAGTGGGGGCTAACTGTAGACACCTACTTTTGTCCCCATTCCAGAAAGGGAAGGTTCGATGATGAGAACATAAATCTCCACTTGGCAACGCATCTCCGGTAAAATAACGAATCTCAATCACCCTTTTCATTTCACCCGAAACCTGCTATTTATAGAAACTTGCTATTATGGAAACCTGCTAAAAATAGTAACTGCCGTAATGGGTAGTTGTTAAATGTGGCAAGTCATAAAAGATAGAAACCCGTCAGAATTAGGTGTTGCAATCCAACATAAATCCTAAATGAGATAGAAATTGCGAGAGGAATCCTATTCCTAATATGATTCGAAAACAAGAGTTACGTATTAATTAAAATCCTAACGAGCCTAGAGTTCGTAATGGGCCCAGACGCATTCCGTCATAAAGTTAATACGCACTAAAAGACTCGAATAAGTGTCAAACACTCTGGATTCTAAGATTCCGAATCTGACAAAGAAAACGGCCCAGACCCTATTTTCAACGCCTGGCTCCGGGCGCCGAAATCTTCGGCGCCCAGCCCTGGGCGCTGAAATTACCTGGGACGTGTTCTTTCCTAATTCTTCGTGGATTAGAGCTCTAAAATTCTATCTTTCCACGAACTCTTTTCTATAAATATAGCCCCAAATTCGACGTGAAATAAAACACACACAATTCATATTCTGAGTATTGACTCCAACCCCTAAGCCTAAGCCTCACGCTGCGAAATTGATCACGCGTTCTGTCGCAATCGATCCAAAAATCGAACAGAATGTATCATGTCCCGTAGTTTGAGATTCGTTAAATAAAAGGAGAAATAGCAAAGTCAAAGTGGTAAGTTTTCTGAGAACCGTGACGCACCTCTCAAGGGTGCGTCGTAATGTGCCCCTTCGCATGATTTAATTGCTTTCCTCGCCCTTTTATGAACTGTTAAACTAATCAAATCTGATTGTTCTATCACGCCTAATAAAGATAATATGTTGGGAAATTGGATTATCATGCTAGGTCCCTTAAAACAATCTAAATCAGATAATCGCGATCGATCTAGTATTATATGTTGCACATTGTTTAAATTAACTCAGATTAGTTTAATAGTTAACGCATGTCCCTTCAATTATTTATGCTGAGCTAGTAAGGATATCCTGCGTCTGGAGTTATCGAAGAGCGAGTACTCCTCTCGGTAGTTACAGTCCCCCGAACCCTCAATCTCTACCTTGCGGGTGTATGTTGAGAGATCCCCACACCAGGGATCACAAGGGAACCTACGGCCGTCGTGGTCAAACATAATTGCACTCCCTTTATGTCACGATAACCGGGTTTTGTCAGTTTTTCTCATTATCGTTAAAAACTGAATGGCGACTCCTATATTACTAGTCAATTGGGTGTAAACTCACAGGAAATCCAATTACACTTGATTTGACAAAAAGAAACGTCACACCCACGAGGGACGAGGTCACGCATTAGTCTCGTGCTTTTTCGACCCCCTCACACTACCAGGCATTCTTTTGGAGGTCCGGGCGGTTCGATGCCTTTTATGCCTCCCCTAGTCCTTACTTCAGAGAGAGTAGCTCTCAGCCTTGTAGTGCAGAATCTTGGCTTATTGGCAGGAGACAAAGCGGATGCGTCAGGCCTAGGCCTTTGAGATGCAGCGCCAGTTCATGGCGTTCTCGCCTCCTTATCAGTATCCTTCCCCTCAGCAGGGAACTTAGGTCCTCCCGGTACTCTTCGTATTTCGGAGCAGGAGCCTGCTACCCCTGTGACGGAGCTGGATCAGGATCTGGAGCGCTATAGGAGCCGAAACAAGAACAAGGAGCCTGTGGTTGATATTACGGCTGATGATGACTTGGACTGATCCTACATGGTAGCGAGTTCCAGCTTGCCTTGGTTGGATATTGTATGGATTGTTTTTGTATGGATTTTGTAGGCTTGTATTTGGAATTTGAATGTTCTATGGTTTTGGTATTTGAATTTTGTAAGTTTTGGAATTTTTGGATTTTGTATGGCTGAAAATTTGAATTTTGTATGTTTGAAAATTTGAATTTTGTATGTGCTGTGTGTGCCTTTGAAATTTCTAGCTATATGAATGCATGCAAAATTTTGCAAAAATTTGCCAATTTTTTCGGGGTGTACATACCCACTATAAGCCCCCACTTTGACTGAGATTTTTTAGTTAGGACTAGAATGTTTGAATTTTGAACAGATTGACCCGAAAACGGCCCGAAGCGCTAACCCGGACTGCTTGAAATTGCGCTGCTTGCGGATTTGGAAACTTGAATTATTGGGGCTGCACTTAGCTGTTCAAAGCTATAAACAGTGCGTACTCGGAATCATAAAGGGGAAGGTGGCCTCGTCCTTGATGCAGATCCCTGCGCTTGGCGCAGGCTTCGGCGCCGGCGTACTACCATGAGAGCTGGTTTTTGTATAAATAGGGAGCTTTCCGGATCATACTTTGCATCAATCCTTCCCTGCTTTTCTTTGTATACTATTTCCTCACGAAAAAGAAGGAAAATTGCCATGTCTTTTGAAAATGCCTTGAACTCTTGGCTTGGTTCTCTAGGCAAATTGGAGAAAAGGGAGCTTGATGGCATGCATCTTGGGGTGCTCGCCTCATTCCGATTTGTGAAACTTGATGTGCACTTCATTCTTGCTGCTCTGGAGGCTTGGGATCCAAATCATCATGTCCTCCGATTTGGAAATAATGAGGTATGTCCCCTCTGTAAAGAGTTTAGTTCCATATTGGGGTGGCCCATTATGATGGAGCCATGCCTGCCTAGTGTTGAAGAACACTTTTTATTGGGCTTTGAAAGATATTTAGGCTTGAAGCCCCCACTTTTGAGTGTTGTTGTATATGGCGGAGGGGTGGATTTGTCCCTCCTTGTTACTTACTTTGCTGGCCTTGGCGTCCCTAAGGTTTTCAGCTTGAGGGCCTTGAGTTTTTGTGTCTTTGCTCGCTTCCTCTTTTCGAAGCTGGGCTTTGGCAATGGAGATGCCTCCTTAGTAGAGATTGTGGAGCAATTTGCTAGTCCCTGGGACCCAATGCTTCTCGTTATTGGCGAAACATTGATGGGCCTTGATATGTTGAAGTCGGACCCCTCTTCTTTGCCGTCGGGAAGTCCGGTATTACTCCAAGTAAGGATCTGGAGCTTTCTTGTATATTAAGTTTTGTACTTGTATTTTGAATGTTGAATTTTGAATTTTGAATTTATTTTCTTGTATAATCCCTAAGGTCTGGCTTATGGAGAGGCTCATGCTGGTGGCACCACCGGAGAACATGGAAAGCTATAATAGAAAAGGGTTCACTGTGCGGTCCATGATGTACGGCCGGCTTTCATTGGACGAGTGGCAATGCACACTTTCTGGGGTAGAATCTTGTATAAGGTGGGTAGTTCCTTGGTGGGGGATTTCTTCTTTGAGACATGCCCAGGTTCTACTGCTTTGAGGGTGCCAAGCCTCACAATGTTAGTCTTGTACTCGCCTGCTCGAGTGATGAGAAAATACGGCTTGAAGCAAGAAATCCCGGATTGTGCTGAAGAGAATCTGAAACCTGTTGTACTGAATGTTGATTGACTTGAAGTTTGGAGGCGGTATTGGGTCGCCAAACCATTCTTGAGTGTTCAATACCCGCCTGAGCCTGCTACTCTGTCTGCGGGGCATATTGTAAGGATGAAAGGCCCAAGCGAAAGGGACATTTCTCTCTCCTGACCAGCAAGAGTCCGAGTTTCTAGGGCTAGACGCCCTGAATCAACTGATCATGAGGAAGGTGACGGGAGTATGGTCCATCCGGTGCTTGACCGTTCTGAGCCCAAAGGAGGTTCGTCATCCTCCCGTTTTGGAAGACTAGAAAGTTCCTCCTCCCGCCGCTTGGGCAAGGGGAAGATTGATGAATGATTGCAGGAAGAGCAAGGGGATAGTACTCAAGGTGCCAAGACTCAAGAGCATAGTCGCCCGACCCTAGATCTTTGTAGGCTAAATGTGTTTGAAATTGTATTAGCGAGAAGTGTGTTTAAGAGTGTGTTTAGAAGATGTGTTTTAGGAAGTGTGTTTCGTGGAAGTGAAAAGGCTTTGAACTTTGATTCACTTGATTCCATCCTTGTATTTAAATTATCTTTGAAGGCCTTAGAGCCAAACAAAGAGTTATTGCGTTAAATTTCGCTTGAACATGCTTTGTTTTGAATTTGCACATTTGGAATAAAGACAACAACAACAATTGAATTTTGAATTTTGATTTGATTTTTAGGATGCCCTTAATTGAGGAAAATTTGATTTTTTTTGTATTAAAATTTTTGAATTTGATTTTGAATTTTGAATCTAGAACTTAGACATAGAACTTCTTGAGTTGATCGAGGTTTGTCGAGGATCGAAATTCTGTCTCATCGACATCTGTTAATTCGACTGCTCTACCGGAGAGGATTTTCTTGACAATGTATGGTCTTGCCCAGTTGGGTTTGAATTTTCCCCTTGGGTCCATGACGCTCTTGCGAAGGGCTTTCAGAACAAGCTTGCCTTCTTTGATGTTTCGGGTTCTGACCCTCTTGTTGAAATGTCTGGCCATTCGGCGCTGATAGACTTGTACATGGTGAGCGGCTTGAAGCCGGTGCTCATCGAGCATGACTAGCTCGTCATATCTTGCTTGTACCCATGCAGCTTCTGGGATTTTTCTTTCGAGGACTATCCTTAGAAAAGGTATCTCTAGCTCAATAGGTTATACTTCTTCCATTCCATAGACCAATGAAAATGGGGTTGCGCCCGTTGAGGTGCGGATTGAAGTTCGATACCCCCACAATGCAAAGTGCAGCTTCTAGGGCCAGTCTTTGTAACTGGTTGTCATTATCATGATGATGGTTTTGACATTCTTGTTGTCTGCTTCGACTGCCCCATTAGTTTGCGGGCGATAAGGCGAAGAACGGTGAGGTTGAATTTTGTACTCGTTGAATAGATCTTCATACTCTCCTTGAAAATAGGTTCCCTGGTCACTAATGAACTCGTGAGTAACACCGTATCTGCATATGATGTTTTCTTGTATGAACTGGGCCACTTGCTTAGAACCCAACACTTTGAATGACCTGGCCTCGACCCACTTAATGAAATAGTCAATTGCGACCAGTATGAATTCATGACCCCCGGTGCCTGTTGGAGTGATTTTACCAATGACGTCGATACCCCAAGCTGAGAATGGCCATGGTGATGACTGAGAATATAGCAAGGATGGGGGAATGTGCTTCAGATTCGGACATTTTTGGCAGGTAGGACATTTCTTGACAAAGAAGTAACAATCTTGTTCGAGGATAGTCCAGTAATATCGAGCCCTGATGACTTTGAGGGCCAATATCTTCCCATTCATGTGGGTACCAAAGACTCCGACATGTACGGTGTCCATGACTCTTTATGCTTCGTGCTTGTCAACACATCGGAGATTGGGGCCGCTAGGGGATCTCTTGTATAGAACGCCGCCTTCTATGACGAAATTGGCTGATTGTAGTAGTAAAGCCCTTTGACTCTTGCTTGAAAAGTGTGGGGGATACTCAGAGTTTTGAAGATACCTTTGGATGTCTGTAAACCAAGGCTCGTCTCTATCTGGCTCGATGTCGTCAATAGCATGGACATATGTTGCTTCTTGACGTGTTTGAATTGTAAGTGGCATTTCAGCCTTGCCATTTGGAATGTTGATCATTAATGCCAGCTTTGCTAGTGCGTCGGCGAATTGATTCTCTTCTCTCGGGAGGTATGTGTAGCGAAGCTCTTCTACTTGCTCATACAGCTTCTCAAGATATGACTGGTATGGGGCCAAGCTTTCTCTCCTTACTTTCCACTTGCCGAAAATTCGATTGATGATCAGGGAGGAATCCCCGTACACTCGAAGTTTCTAGACACCCAATGCTAAGGCGGCTTCCAGGCCCATAATGCATGCTTCATATTTTGCCGCATTGTTTGTGAAGTTGAATTGCAGTTTTGCTGACATAGGAATGTGAGTGCCATCCGGGGCTACTAGAATTACTCCAACACCACATCCGTTCTGATTTGAGGCACCGTCAAAGTGCAGCGACCAACTGTCATAGCTTGTCATTAGAATTTGCTCGCCGGGTAAGTCATAATCCTCCTCTTCTGCCTCGATGGGACAGTCGGCTAGGAAGTCTGAGACTGTTGAACCCTTGATGGATTTTGAGGAATGTACTTGAGATTGAATTCCGCTAGCATGACCCATCATCTGGACAACCGTCCGTTGAGAGCTGGTTTTTCAAATAGGTACTTGAGAGGATCCGCTTTGCTAATTACATACACTTATGGGAGAGCATGTAATGCCGTAGTTTCTTTGTGGCCCAAACCAAGGCGATGCTGAGTTTCTCGAGCTGAGTGTATCTGGTTTCGTACTTGATCAACTATTTTCTTATTTAGTATACGGCATTCTCTTTGCCTTCAATCTCCTGGGCGAGCATGGCCCCTACTGCTGAATCTGTTGTTGTAAGGTAAAGCCTGAGGGGAATCCCTGGCATGGCTGGCTTTAGCACTGGCGGGTCGGAAAGGTAGTTTTTGATAGTGTCAAACGCATGTTGACAGTCTTCGTCCCATACCTTGGGCTCACTCTTGCGGAGCTTTAAAAATACCGGCTCACAAATCATAGTGAGCTTTGAAATGAACCTACTGATGAATTGCAATCTGCCAAGGAACCCCCGAATCTCTTTCTCATTCGCTGGTGGTTTCATATCTAGGATGGCCTTGATTTTCGAAGGATCAGCCTCGATGCCCCGAGAACTGATGACATATCCGAGCAACTTGCCTGACGTTACCCCGAATGCACATTTTTAAGGATTGAGCCTCATATTGTATTGCCCGAGCCTATTGAAGAACTTTCGAAGTACTGAGGTATGCTTATGTCTCTCTTTGGATTTGACAATCATGTCGTCGACATATACCTCGATTTCCCTGTGAATCATGTCGCTCATGATGGTTGTGGTTGTTCTTTGATATGTAGCCCCCGCGTTCTTCAGTCCGAACGGCATAACTGTATAGCAATTTGTACCCCACTGAGTGATGAAGGTTGTCTTCTCCATATCTTCCTCTGCCATGGGAATCTGATTGTAGCCCACATACCCGTCCATAAAAGAGAGTAAGGCATGATTTGCGGTGTTGTCGACCATGATGTCGATGTGAGGCAATGGAAAATCGTCTTTAGGGCTGGCCCTATTAAGATCTCTGTAATCAACACACATTCATACTTTGCCGTCTTTCTTTGGAACTGGGACGACATTTGCAGTCCATTCTGGATATTTGGTTTCTCGAATAAACCCAGCCTCTAGCTGCTTAGAGACTTCTTCTTGAATTTTGAGGGAAACGCCCGGTTTCATGCGATGGGGTTTCTTCTTTATGGGTTATGAACCTGGGATGAGGGGAATTGTATGATGACCGATGCTTGGATCAACCCCTGGCATATCATGATAGGACCATGCGAAGACATCTATGTACTCTGAAAGTAGCTTGATAAGATCATCCCGCTCTGCTTGAGATAGAGTCAAACCAATCTGAACTAGTTTTGGATCACTGTTGTTAGAACGGTTAACTTTTCCTGTTTCCTCAATTATGGGCGTCCTGTTTTCATGATTTTCAATAGCTTTTAGTATTTCAAGGTCAGTTTCTTGTGAAGCAAAGTTGTTTGGATTAGAAGTGTGTTTTGAATTTGGACTTGAAGAGTAACAGGAAATTGAAGTGTTATTGAAATCAGCGATCATTACATCGACAGCTTTAACTTGAAATTCGGCCTTTAGAAGCTCTTGATTGATGCAAGACTCTAGCCCTAGACTCTTAGACTCATCACTAGACTCGGATCCAGACTCATCCTCTGACTCGGACTCGCTCATCATAGATCCTTCGCCCACAGTAATCTTGAACATTTTGGTATTTGGAGCAAATAACTTGAGGCACTTTCTCCAGCCATTGACCATCTTCTCACTTGGAGAAATCAGCTTAGATGGGTCAAAATCTTCGATTTGAGTGATCATCTGAACCATAGTATCTTCAAAAATGATTGGTGTTACTTCTTGGCCGAACAAGAGGCCAAAAGATGATGAATCAAGGCACTCAGGGGTAGCCTTGTCTTGTATCGGAGGGGCATCCTCGAGGAAGTGATAGTCTTGAAAGATCTCGAACCCCGGATAG
Organism: Spinacia oleracea; assembly: GCF_020520425.1. Classification (NCBI taxonomy): domain Eukaryota; kingdom Viridiplantae; phylum Streptophyta; class Magnoliopsida; order Caryophyllales; family Amaranthaceae; genus Spinacia; species Spinacia oleracea. Next base: position 53,694,870 of record NC_079490.1, read on the forward strand.
AGAACCCCTTTTGTAGTATCATAGAAAGGCTCTGGAAAGTCAAAGTACAAGTCCTCCTCTCCTTCTTCTACGAATTGTCCATTGAGTGTACGTTGATGAGGAGGTACTTTGAATTGATCATTGTCAGCTCGACGGGCTCTTAGATTAGGTTCTCGTTGCTTGTTGTCGTACTTAGTCGGTTTGTCTCCCAGACCACAACAGTTAGTTTAGCCATGAGTCTTGAAAGGAGACTCGGTAGTCGGTAGGAGAGTAGTGCCCAAGAAGCACCCACGCTTAATCATTATGTGCCTTGCCATGGGATTCATTTTTTACTCGATGGCTCCTACTTCAGCACTGAACCCCCAAAGGTCTTCATCATTGTGATCATGTTCTATTAATATCAGAGCCTTGTCAGCTATCTTGGTTCTTGGATGGGATGCATTTAGAGTAATGACCTGTCCTTGGACCTCCATTCGGCTTTCTCGTGGAGTGAGGATCGCACATCTTTGAGGTCATGGATCCAGGGTCTCCCCAAAAGGAGATTGAAACTTGCTTTGATATTGAGCACTTGAAAGATCACGTTGTAGGGGAATACAGTTAAACATAATCACATGTGCGGAAAAAATCCCCAAAGTCAGGAAGCATGTATAAAGCACAGATTAAGCATACTTACTTTTGAAGCGTGTTTTCCACAAATCTGTCAACTAACACGAACTTATAACTCCACTTGTCGTTCCTCTACTTGGTTCACCAACACGATCAGATCCGTCTTGATTATCGTAGCTTAGAAAATCGATCAAGATACTTTGCTTTTGGGAAGAACTCACTTTGGAGGCACAGAGAGAATTAGGGTTCTCTGTGTCTCTTGGGTATTGAGTGTGACTGAATTGTTATGTTGGAAAATAGGGTTAGAAGGTTATTAACATAACCTTACTAACCGACCAAGCCACAAGGGGCAAGGCCGGCCAGCAAGCCCGCGCACACGAGCACAGCGCGCTGGGCCGTGGGCCGCGCTGCTGTTGCTGAGTCGCTGCTTCGGCCCACGCGCACACACGCGCAGCTCGCTCGGCCATAGGTCAGCGCGGCCATGTTGTTGCGGCCTTGCTTGCGTGCCCAGCGCCCATGGGCCTTGGATGTTTCGCGTACTCGACTCGTGGGCTGCTCCTCGTAGTCGCGACTTAATATCGTTCCGAATATTATTTATCGTTTCGTATACGACGAATCACCGTCGTACGATACGATTTATTCGTGTCGCCCAGCTTACGAATATTCGCAATACAATATACGATTCCGATGCAAGGTGGTATCGTATAATACGTTTTCCAACTAATTCCTGAAAAACTATTAAATGAATTTCCGATTCATTTAATCCGGTGATCTGTTACGTGTCATTGGTGTGACCTTGAAGGTTCAGTCAAGAGTAAGTAATGAGCTTAATATTCATTAGAACTCACTGATCGGAAGCATTGCTCCAGCTTGCTGTTCCAATCACTTGATCTCACTTAATTAATTGTTCGCAATTAATCTGAACCTTGGTATTAGACTTAATACACCTTGGGTGAAGGACATATTTCCTTCAGTCTCCCACTTGTCATTCAGACAAGTGTGCATTCACATTCCTTTGTCACTTAGTGTTACATACGGAACATAAGGTAAGATCCAAGCCATCCTTATTAGGTCCAGAAGTGTTTCTCGGATTACAGAGCTCAACTGTTAAACTTTTGCAGAAGGTTAAGCCTTAACCATTCTAAGCACGGCCATGCATTTTACAGTATCTAACTCTCCGAGAGGCCTTGTTACACAACAACACCATATCCTATCAAAGATAGGAGGACAATCCATTCTTGCAATCTATGAACACTCACTTTGATTCATAGTACGCCCAATAACTGCTTTTATAGCCTCCTTTTACGGTGCGACGTTTAGCGAGCATCAAATCGAACTAATTCTCAAATTGAAAGAAAAAATGAAGAAAAATTGAAGAAAATGACGAAAGAAATTACCTTGAGTGGACTGAGCAGTGAGCTTCGATTAAAGAAGAAGAGGCAGCAGCCTGAGAAGCAGCATGGGCAAGAACAGTACCAGCGTGGGCATCAAAGTCGAGGGAGCAGGGTAGCAAGCTGAGAAGCGAGCTTGAATTCGAGCAAGAACAGGCTGAGCAACGAGCTTCAATTGTAGAAGAAGAGGAAAGTAGCAGCGCGAAGGAGAAGATGGAGTTAGGGCATCAAATCTCACGTGGGATTTTTTTTTTGGTCTTCAGTGGGCTTCAAACATTTGGTTGTCAATTTGGGCTTCATTTAAAGGACTAAAAGCAGGATCGTTAGAATCGGTGGTGGGATCGCGATTCTATACGATCCCACCGATTCTACACGATCCTGAACGATCCTACATACGATCCTGGAGTATTTGCGATTTTAGCACGGATCCGGATCGTTTTGAAAATTCCGGATCGTAGGATCGTACGATTCTACGATCCGGATCGCGATCCTAATAACATTGTATGTGATGCATAATATGTTCTACTAACCAGCTATGTGGGCCATTCATTGATAAATGAGTGGGTGAATGGTATATTGTAAATGTACTGTTTTGTAGGTTATGGAAAGTGACTAGTATGGCCCAAATAGGATAGAAAATATGGTCTGCGTACCATTAATTTGAATGTAAAATTGGTCTAATGCACCAAAGTTTTTTTTATTTAAATATGGTCTGCGTACCATCAAATAGTTGTAATTAGTTTAATTATAGCTTATCCTATTTGAAGAAAATGGCGCCTCCCATGGTGAAATTCAAGACGGAGTTTCCAATCCATTTTCAAGACGGACTTTGAAGTTGAAGCTTCAAGATGAAGTCGGGCCATACTAGATCACATTTATATCTTATGCATGCTTTAAGTTATTTATTGTTTTTAAATATGTCTTAAATATGCATGAGATTGTGGCTTGATTATGTTGCATGATTAAGGTTTTTAGTTCACTTAAAATCTAACCAACATAGTAAGAGCCTTAAGTTCCAAAGTTTATTTAAAAAATTGAGTTAAAAGGTGCCATGCCAAAATAACACTTACTTGGATAACTTTTACATCAATCTAGTAATAGTTTTCCGCCATAGCGAGGTGTTACTTATTGATCCTAAAGGGGTAAGGTACACAAATAATTGTGAGTACATGTTAGTTTTGGTGAAACTCAACGATATAAGTAAGGAGTCCTTTTATGTCGTGGCAAATGAGATAGGTTTACCTAATAAGTCCTTAGACGTACCTATCAACCAAGAGTAGTTTCTAGACTATCAGAAAAGGCTTTGTTTACCTAATTATATCGTTAGAATTGAGTCTAAATACATAATGTGCTTAATTCTTCAATTATTTAAGGGTCTTGGAATCATTTTATTCACACCTGCAGGAACAATAAATGTAGGGGAATACAGTTAAACATAATAACATGTGCGGAAACAATCCCCAAAGCCAGGAAGCATGTATAAAGCACAGATTAAGCATACTTACGTTTGAAGCGTGTTTTCCACAAATCTGTCAACGAACACGAACTTAGAACTCCACTTGTCGTTCCTCTACTTGGTTCATCGACACGATCAGACCCGTCTTGATTATCGTAGCTTAGACAATTGATTAAGATAGTTTGCTTTTGGGAAGAACTCACTTTGGAGGCACAGAGAGAATTAGGGTTCTCTGAGTCTTTAGGGTTTGAGTGTGTATTGAATTGTATGTTGGAAAATATAATTAACCTATTGTATTAATGATGTAACCGGCCAAGACTAAAAAGCCTTGACCGGCCACACACACGAGCACACGGACCACAGCCCGCCGCCCTGCAACGCACTGCAGGCCGAAGCCCACAGCGCGCGCGCCGAGCAGCTGGGCCATGGGCCTGCTCGCTCGTCGCGTTGTGTTGCTTGTGCTGCTGTTGCGTGCTCGCGCCCAATGCGGGATGGCTTCTCGCCTTGGCTCGCGAGCTTGCTGGCTCGTTGGGCCTTGCACGCTTGCGTGCTTGGCTCGACATGCCGGCAACTCCGATGCCCTTCGTATTCGCGTTTAATATCTTTCCGATATTATTTATCATTTCGTATACGACGAATCACCGTCGTACGATACAATTAATTGTTCGCAATTAATCTGAACCTTGGTATTAGACTTCATGCACCTTGGGTGAAGGACATATTTCCTTCAGTCTCCCACTTGTCATTCAGACAAGTGTGCATTCACATTCCTTCGTCACTTAGTGTTACTTACTGAACATAAGGTAAGATCCAAGCCATCCTTATTAGGTCCATAAGTGTTTCTCGGATTACAGAGCTCAACTGTTAAACTTTTGCAGAAGGTTAAGCCTTAACCATTCTGAGCACGGCCATGCATTTTACAGTATCTAACTATCCGAGAGGCCTTGTTACTCAACAACACCATATCCTATCAAAGATAGGAGGACAATCCATTCTTGCAATCTATGAATACTCACTTTGATTAATAGTACGCCCAATAACTGCTTTTATAGCCTCCTTTTACAGTGCGATGTTTAGCTAGCATAAAAGCGAACTAATTGTCAAACGAGCAGACATAATCGCTCATGTTTTGAGGAACGGTTTCTAATCACCATTAATGAGAACTACCTATGACATGACTTTAATCTCTTAAAGCGTTCTCATGGTCAATCCGATACAAGATCCAATAAGTGTCTATGCAAAAGATTCTGACATCCAGTCACTCTAGTTCAAGAGTAATCTACTTGCAATCTAATCTTCATTAGTCATTGGTCGTCCACCTTTCAATGACCTGGATTAGGGATCCATTGTGACTTCAATATTCAAGTTCACTTATGGGTGTTTCTTTGTCGAAGAATCCATCTTGACATCCCATTTGAATGATTTGAATAACATGGACTTATCATTTAATACTAAACCAAAATTAAATGAATATGAAATAATAAATTTCATAAATATGAAATGGTTAAACAAAATTATTTTAAACATAGATCTAACAGATGTTCTAAAACAATACTTAGAAAATCAAAGCCATTCTCCAACATGCTTGATTCCCATGGTTGCTACATGTGTGTTGTGTTTCACTTGTGGCAACGGTTTAGTCAATGGATCCGCGACGTTGTCGTCAGTTCCAACCTTGCAAATCTCGATTTCCTTTCTTTCAACGATCTCTCGATGTATATGAAATCGCCGCAGTACGTGCTTGGACTTCTGGTGGCTCCTAGGCTCCTTTGCCTGGGCAATGGCTCCGCTATTGTCGCAATACAAAGCCACTGGTCCTTTAATGGAGGGGACAACCCCAAGTTCTTCGATGAACTTCCGAATCCAAACAGCTTCCTTTGCTGCTTCTGAGGATGCAATGTACTCGGCTTCAGTTGTAGAATCCGCAATAGTGCTTTGCTTAGCACTTTTGCAGCTTACTGCGCCGCCGTTGAGGCAGAACACAAACCCAAACTGTGATCTGAAATCATCTCTATCGGTTTGAAAGCTTGCGTCCGTATAGCCCTTAACAATCAACTCATCTGTACCACCATAAACCAGAAACTGATCCTTAGTCCTTTTCAGGTACTTTAGGATTTTCTTGGCAGCATTCCAATGTGCCTCACCAGGTTCTGACTGGTACCTACTCGTTGCACTGAGTGCAATGAAACATCCGGCCTTGTACAAATCATAGCATACATGATGGACCCAATAGCCGAAGGGTATGGAATTCCACTCATCTTTCTACGCTCATCAGATGTTTTGGGACACTGATTCTTGCTTAGATATGTGCCATGTGACATGGGTAGATGGCCTCTCTTGGTTTCCATCATATTGAACCTAGCTCGCACTTTGTCAATTTAAGTGTTTTGGCTTAGTCCAATCATCCTATTAGATCTATCCCTATAGATCTTGATTCCCAATATGTACTGTGCCTCTCCTAAGTCCTTCATTGAGAAACACTTCCCGAGCCAAGTCTTTACAGACTCCAACATAGGAATGTCGTTTCCAATAAGCAGTATGTCATCAACATACAAGACTAGGAATGCAATTTTACTCCCACTAACCTTCTTGTATACAAAAGATTCGTCCTGATTCTTGATGAAGCCAAACTTATTGACTGCTTCATCAAATCGTTTATTCCAACTCCTTGATGCCTGCTTTAGTCCGTAGATGGACTTCTTAATCTTGCATACCTTTCCTTGGTTCTTTTGATCGACAAAACCCTCCGGCTGTGTCATAAACACAGTCTCTTCAAGAACACCATTCAAGAAGGCAGTTGACATCCATTTGCCATATTTCATAGTCATGAAAAGCGGCAATCGCAAGGATTATCCGAATAGACTTAAGCATTGCGACTGGAGAAAAGGTTTCATCGTAGTGAACGCCGTGAACTTGCCTGTAACCTTTTGCTACCAATCTAGCCTTGTATATGTATACAATTCCATCTTTGTGTTTCTTCAACTTGAAGACCCATTTGCATCCGATAGGTGTAAACCCATCCGGCAAATCAACCAAATCCCAGACTTGATTTTCAGACATGGAGTCTATTTCAGATTTCATGGCCTCTAACCATTTAGTGGAGCTTGGGCTCGTCATAGCTTGCTTGTAAGTCATAGGTTCATCACTATCCAATATGAGAACCTCTAAGTTTTCAGTCAAGAGGACGCCTGTCCATCTGTTCGGCTAAAAAATAGTTCTACTTAACTTACGAGGGGCAACAACGTTTTGAGGAACTACTCCCACTGGCTCTTCTAAAGACCTTGGAGGTTCATCAACATGAACTGCTTCTAAAGAGTTCTGAGTTTGTTGTTCGTCTCGAATCTCTTCGAGGTCTATTATTCTCCCACTTGTAAATTTGGAAATATGATTTCTTTCCAAAAAGACACCGTCACGAGCAACGAAAACCTTGTTGTCTGACTTGTTGTAGAAATAATACCCCTTTGTTTCTTTTGGATACCCAACGAAGAAACATTTGTCAGATTTTGGTTCGAGCTTGTCCGAAATTAATCGCTTGACATATGCTTCGCAACCCCAAATCTTCAGAAAAGACAACTTTGGAAGTTTCCCGGTCCATAATTCGTATGGAGTCTTTTCAACAGCTTTTGACGAAGCACAATTCAGTGTGAGTGCTGCAGTTTGCAACGCATGTCCCCAGAATTGTAAAGGAAGTTCGGCCTGACCCATCATTGACCTGGCCATATCGAGTAAGGTCCTGTTTCTCCGTTCCGACACTCCATTCCATTGAGGTATCCCCGGAGCAGTCAATTCAGAAAGAATACCGCATTCTTTTAGATGGTCATCAAACTCGTGGCTAAGATATTCACCTCCTCGATCCGATGTTAGAGCTTTGATTTTCTTGCCATGTTGATTCTCTATTTCATTTTGAAATTCTCGGAATTTCTCAAACGATTCAGACTTGCGTTTCATTAAGTAAATATAGCCATATCTACTGAAATCGTCCGTAAACGTTATGAAATAGATGAACTCACCTCTAGCTTTCGTACTCATAGGCCCACAAACGTCCGTATGTATTAGCCCTAGTAGTTCGCTTGCTCTGTCTCCCACCTTTGAGAAAGGTTGGTTTGTCCTTTTGCCAAGTAAACAAGATTCGCATTGATCAATCTTCTCTAAGTCGAATGATTCTAGAACTCCTTTCCGTTGAAGTAATTCCATGCGCTTTGTGTTTATATGGCCTAATCGACAATGCCACAGAAATGTGAGATTCGAATCACCAGTTTTAGCCTTTTTGGTATTTATGTTATAAATGTGTTTGCTCGTATCTAGCACATATAGACCGTTTTCTTGTTGTGCTGAACCATAAAACATTCCATTCAAAGCAAAAGAACAACTATTGTCTTTAAATTGAAAACTAAAACCTTTAGAATCCAAACTTGAAACGGAAATAATGTTTCTGGTGATACTAGGAACATAGTAACAGTTTTCTAGTTCCAGAACAAAACCACTAGGCAAAGAAATAAAATAAGATCCTACGGCTAATGCAGCAATCCGTGCTCCATTTCCCACGCGAGATCCATCTCGCCTTTATCAAGATTTCTACTTCTCCTTAGTCCATGCGAATTGGAACATAAGTGTGAGCCACAACTAGTATCTAATACCCAAGAAGTAGAATTAGCAAGATTACAATGTATAACATACATACCTGAAGGAGAAGCAACGTTTCCGTCCTTCTTCTCTTCCTTTACTTTGGGGCAATCTCGCTTGTAATGACCAATTTTATTACAATTGAAGCATTGCGATGTAGAAGGAGAAGCATTTTTCCTCATCTTGCTCTTGGGAGGCGCCAGTTGCACTCCGGGAGTGGATGAAGATGCAGCCTTGCTTTTCTTCCCCTTGCCTACTTTCTTGAATTTGGTGCACCTCACATTCAAAGGGTCTTGCTTGAACTTAAGGATTCTCTCTAATTTCTCGAGTAATTCCACAAGTTCATAGAATGTGCCCTCTTTCTTATTACAGAGGTAGTGCATCTTAAATCCCTCATAATCCCTATGAAGAGAATTCAGCACTAGTGCAATAGCTATCGACTCTTTGACGGAACCACCAAGTCTCTCAATTGTGAAAAATAATCCAGACATCATATCCACATGAGACCGAATTGGTGTGTTTTTGTCCATCTTGACAGAGTAAATGCGCTTTTGTGCCTCTAGAAGTTCGATTTCTAGGCACGACTTGTGTGGGGTAATGAGCTTGAGATTGCTCATCGAATTAGCCAATTCATCAACCCTTTTGCCACCAGTTTGGCACATGGGTTGAAAACCCGCACAACATCTATCCTCGAGACTTCTTAGGAGAGCATGAGGCTCAAAGTAATGAGCCTCCCTCTCCAACCTTCGGGAATAGACTTAAGGATGAACTCCGTGACAAGGTACTTGTGAAGTGCCCAACTTCTGTACTTTTCAGGAGTCATGCCTCGCGCATCATAGCTAGGAAAAGGTTGTTCAATGACATAGTGTATTCCATTAACTTTCAAAACTTCGACAAGTTTCCCTTTCCATTCAAGAAAATTAGTCAAGTCTAACTCGACATCCAAAATTTCAGCTGATGTGATTGTTGTTATGTTTGCGACCATTTTGATTACTACAATCGAAAAGAATTTGCAATAAATAACCATTCATAAACTTTAATAACTTTGAAACAAAAGCTAGCATGCAATCATTAAAGCTATTAAACATTTCATTTATGCAAAAAGCAAAACATGGTCCAAAAGAATGAAACGATTCCAAGACCCCAAAAGTCCTAAATCCTTAAGCAGCTTTGGCATGTCTTAAGTAGTTTAAGATTCTAGGTAAGCAAAACCTATTACTAGTAATCTCCAAATTACTCTTGGTTAATAAATTAATACCATAATTTATCCCATTGCCACAACATAATACCATTGTTGTTTGAGTTGAAACCACAATCAACGTGCTCCTTTGGGATGCCTTACTACCTAAGTCAACTAAAATAGCACCTCGCTTTGGCGTAAACCTACTACCTTAGATCCTTAGACTTTTGTAAGTGCTTGATTTGGAAGGCAATTTTTAAACTCAATATTACTTTGGACCTAGTTGTTTCTATGTTGGTTCGATTATTTAGTGAACTTAATCTAATCGAGTCATATGAAACAACCTATTCATGCAAAGCATATATACATTCATACATTCAAGCATAATATATATATATATATATATATATATATATATATATATATATATATATATATATATATATATATATATATATCAAAGTGCATAAATAAATGGTGATCTAGTATGGCCCAAAACATCTTGTCTTGAAGCATCCAATCTTCATCACCTCCTTGTTAGCTTGGCATCGTCTTGATTCTTCGTTCAAATGCTAACTTAAAGTTCTAAACTTAGAAATACTTGAAAATAATAAAATTACATCAAAATTTCCACGGTACGCAGACCGTATTTAACTATCCTAATTGGCCATACTAGTCACTTGGAGTATCTGCATTACATAAAATATATATTCTATGCATTCACCCATTCGTGTGCTAAAACGAATGGCCTATATAATTATGCAAGTATTTACGTGAATTAATTAACATTCACGTTCACATAACCGCGTCCTAAAAGATTAATCAATTTCCAAATTATTAATCCTTAGACTGTATTCTAAATAAAATTTAATTTAATTAAAATAATGCGACCTACAAAAATAATTAAAATTAATTATTTCATTTTAATTTCATTTAGCGGCTCCCACTCAAACCAATAACTATTCCGGATAATTAATTATGAAATATTAAATTAAAACTCGCGGCCCGGCCTAAGCAAATAAAATATTAAATTAAATATCCCGTTAGCCCAAATTAATACAAATAAGTCAAGCCCAACAAATTTTAAAAAAATGTCATGCGCTTACTTGGGCTTGGCTTGCGCCCAGCCCATTGTAGCATTGCGTGGCCTACGAGGAAAATGAGCATAGCCCGCAGCCATCGCAGCCATCGCATGGCCTACGAGGCATACGAGCATAGCCCGCAGCCATCGCAGCCACCGCACACGTACCCGCAGCTTTATTGCTGCCCCTGCGTGCCTGGCTCGACTTGTCGCAACGCATCGTTGCACCATCGCAAGGCCTTGCGCCCTGCTTTGCACGCAGCACACACCCCTCATCCTCGCCCAGCGCGCGCGGCACGTAGCATCCATGTTGTTGCCCGCGTCGCTGCGACTCGGCTTGCGCATGGTAGCTCGCATGGCTCGTCGAGCCACACGCCCACCACACATCTTATTCGTGCCTTTGGTTCGTGCCTACAGACCAACTTAATTAAAAAAAATTAATTTAATATCATGAACTTTGCATTAATGTTATTTTCAAAAAAAAAGTTACGATTTTTATTTTCGAAAACAACGATTTTTAACGATTTAATAAACTTTAACGACAATCCAATTTCGTATAATTATTAAGTCAAGGCTAACATTATTCAATTTTTTAAGAACGAACGAATCAACTTGAAAATTTTGAACTTTTTAAATAATAAAATCTAAAACTTTAAATCTTTCTTTAACATTTAAATTTCAGATTTTAATAATTAGGTTTAACTGTGATTAAAATTAACGAAACCATTCAAAATTTTAATCCAATAATTTTTAAAATTAGCCACTGACCCATGAAATTATATTCCCTTTCCCAATTAACCGAATTATTAGACCTAAATTATTTAAAAAATCAATTAGGGTTCTAGATTCTATGAATTAGGGAAAGGAAAATTTGGGGTTTATACTTATCGGAAAAATTTGAAATTTTTATCATAGATCAAGAATATACCCGGAAACATTGTGTCAAAATTTCAAGCAATTCCGAGTAGTTTCGGTTGACCTTTTAATTGAATTACTTTCTGACACTTTTAATTTTTATTAAAAAATTAACAAAAACGCCCAAAAAACGACACTTCGAGGCCTGTTTTTGCGATTTCGTTCCCATTATATGATCTTCAAAAATCGTTTTCAATCAGATTAGGGTTTAAACAATCGAAAAAGCGAATCTTTTTGAAATCAGACCTTATTACGCAATTCATCCAAAAATTCATAATAAATCCGAAAAATTCACAAAAAAATCCAAATTTTCGACAGATGCAAAAACAAATAAATCATGCTAAAACATGCTTTGAATACATAAGGCTCTGATACCACTGTAGGGGAATATAGTTAAACATAATAACATGTGAGGAAACAATCCCCAAAGCCAGGAAGCATGTATAAAGCACATATTAAGCATACTTACGTTTGAAGCGTGTTTTCCACAAATCTGTCAACGAACACGAACTTAGAACTCCACTTGTCGTTCCTCTACTTGGTTCACCGACACGATCCGATCCGTCTTGATTATCGTAGCTTAGACAATTAATCAAGATACTTTGCTTTTGGGAAGAACTCACTTTGGAGGCACAGAGAGAATTAGGGTTATATGTGTCTCTAGGGTATTGAGTATGATTGAATTGTTATGTTGGAAAATAGGGTTAGAAGGTTATTAACATAACCTTACTTACCGACCAAGCCACAAGTGGCAAGGGCGGCCAGCAAGCCCGCGCACACGAGCACAGCGCGCTGGGCCGTGGGCCACGCTGCTGTTGCTGTGTCGCTGCTTCGGCCCGCGCGCACACACGCACAGCTCGCTCGGCCATGGGCCAGCGCTGCCGTGTTGTTGCGTCCTTGCTTGCGTGCCCAGCGCCCATGGGCCTTGAGTGCTTCGCGCACTCGGCTCGTGGGCTGCTCCTCGTAGTCGCGACTTAATATCGTTCCGGATATTATTTATCGTTTCGTATACGACGAATCACCATCGTAAGATACGATTTATTCGTGTCTCCCAACTTACGAATATTCGCGATACGATATACAATTCCGATGCAAGGTCGTATCGTATAATACGTTTTCCAACTAATTCCCGAAAAGCTATTAAATGAATTTCCGATTCATTTAATCCGGTGATCTGTTACGTGTCATTGGTGTGACCTTGTAGGTTCAGTCAAGAGTAAGTTGTGAGCTTAATATTTATTAGAACTCACTGATCGGAAGCATTGCTCCAGCTAGCTGTTCAGATCACTTGATCTCACTGAATTAATTGTTTGCAATTAATCTGAACCTTGGTATTAGACTTAATGCACCTTGGGTGAAGGACATATTTCCTTCACACTTTGCGCTTGATTGGGCCTGTTCGGAGTAGAAGGGTGAGAGTTCCCATTGCTTCCCGACTAGTGTTGTCATAGGCACGAACACCTTGGGAGGAAATAGAAAAGTCACTAGGAGTGAAGCCCAAATTTTCAGCAGTGCGGAGAGGACACACGTTGATGGCTGACCCATTATCCACTATGGTCATGGGGATGATTTTGTCTTTTTATTCGATCGTCAGATAGAGAGCCTTGTGATGGATTGCCCCCTCAGGTGGGAGGTCTTCATTTGTAAAGGTAATTCCTTCTTCCAGATTTGTTAGTAACCCGACCAATTCGTCAGGAGTGACTTCTGGAGTGACATTCAACTTGATAAGAGCATTGAATAGAGCAGTGCGATGTTCCACAGAGGAAGCCATGAGTTTCCAAATATTAACCTCTGCCTTTGAGCGCTTCAATTCCTTGATCAAAGGATTCTCCTCGATGGGTAGAGGGATATTAGTTACTTGTGTTGTCCTGTTGACTGGCTCTTGAATTCGACCGGACCTAGTCATGACCTGAACACTGTTTTCTGCCTTAGTGTCCAAGTACCAATCGGCGTTCACAATTTCTTGGGATTCATCGTTAGAGATGTCCTCAGTAGGAGGGTCTTGGTATATGTCTTCATCGTTGCTGGCCCATATCCCACAAATGTCTTCTTGAGGCAATCCAGTAACAAACCCAGACTCCGAAACTTCACTTGGTTGCACAAGGTAGGGGGCAGGCCTTTGATTATGGAAAATTTCCTCTACCTCGAAAGGACCCACAGCGTGGAAAAGAGTTTCCTAACTGTCTTCAAGAGACCTTATGCGAGCCTCAGCTTCTTCAACACGTTCATAGAGCTCCGCTACAGCTGTTGCTAGTGAAGTCATCTTGAATGGGATTCTGAGAGAATGAGTCTGAGCACTTAGTTACCACATGATTTGAATTTAGAACTTGGACTTCCCGACACATGATATGGTATGCATGAAATGAAAGAGACCTAAACTTGACTCTAAGTGCCACTCCGAAGATTCGGGATTTTGGATTTTGTACTTGTATTCGGGATTTGCGACCTGTTGGAAATATTTGAGCGGAGCTTCATTCTTTTCTGAAGGTTTTCTCCTTGTACTAGAACTTGAAATATCGAAAAAGAGGATTTCGACCTATTGGAATTTGGACTATTTTAGGGGAATTTCAACCCATTGGAATTTGAAAATTGGACTTGTATTATTTCAAGGGATTTTCAACCCATTGAAAATGTTTTAGGGGATTGGATTTGTATTTATTTCAGGGGAGTTTAAACCCGATCGAAAGGGAATTGGATTTTGTATTATTTCAAGGGGATTTCAACCCGTCAATATTTTAGGGGAATTTCAACCCTTTGGATTTTGGGATATTTCAAGGGAGTTTCAACCCGAAGTAGAATTTGAAGTATTTTAGGGGAGTTTCAACCCGTTGGATTTCGAAGTATTTTAGGGGGATTTCAACCCGTGAATAGAATTTGGAAATTGAATTTGTATTATTTCTGGGGAGTTTCAACCCGTTGAATTTCAAAGTATTTTAGGGGGATTTCAACCCTTTTGAATTTCGAAGTATTTTAGGGGGATTTCAACCCTTTTGAATTTCGAAGTATTTTAGGGGGATTTCAACCCTTTTGAATTTCGAAGTATTTTAAGGGATTTCAACCCTTTAGGAAGTGTTTTTGAATTTTGTATTTGGGAGTAATGGAAGGCAAAGATTTTTTTGTAGTTCGAAGATGAATTTGAAATTTGAATTTGATTCGGAGTTTGAATTTTGAAATGGAAAAGGTGCATTTTTGTATAGAGTATATGTGGATTTGAATTTGAAAAATTCTTGCATTTCGCCGCCATGGATTTGAGACATTGGATTTGGAATTTTGAAAGTCCGGCATCATGCCGCCGTGGACTTGGAATTTTGAAGTGTTTGGTCATGGAATTTTGTATTTGAAATTGAATGAGGATGATTTGGCGTTACGCCATCATGGATTTGGAATTTGAAGTTTTCGAATATAGGACTTGAAATTTGAAAGATTGAATTTTGAACTTTGAACTTGAGGTTTGAGAAATGGAATGGAAAAGTCAGCATTACGACGTCATGAGTTTGGAATTTTGAACTTGAGGTTTTGAGATTGAAATTGTAACTTGAATTTGAGGTTTGAAAGATAGAATTGAAGATTTGAATGCTTGAACTAGAATATCCGGCATGATGCCGTTGAATTGAATTTCGAATTTGGAACTTGCAATTAGAACTAGAAAATCGGACATTATGATGCCGTTGGATTTGAATTTTGAGTTTGAAATTTGGAATTAGGACTAGAAAATCCGGCATTACGACGCCGTTGGATTGAATTTTGAATTTGGACTAGAAAATTCGGCATTATGACGTCGTCGGATTTGAATTTTGAATTTGAAATTTGAAATTTGGACTAGAAAATCCGGCATTATGACGTCGTTGAATTGAATTTTGAATTTGGCATTTGAAATTTGGACTAGAAAGTCCGACATTATGACATCGTTGGATTGAATTTTGAATTTGGAGTTTGGAATTTGGACTAGAAAATCCGGCATTATGACGTCGTTGGATTGATTTTTGAATTTGGCATTTGGGATTTGGACTAGAAAATCCGGCATTATGACGCTGTTGGATTGAATTTTGAATTTGGAGTTTGGAATTTGGACTAGAAAATCCGGCATTATGACGCCGTTGGATTGAATTTTGAATTTGGAGTTTGTGCGTGAGGCGTGTTTAAGGGTTTTGAATCAAATGGAGTGGCACTCCTGAAAGACCTTAAAGCGGCGATTTTGGATGCATGAATTTGAATGATGCTCCTAGGGGTTTGGTTTCCTGGTTGGAGGCTAATGGTTTTGGCAAAGCTAGAACTTGAGGTAGTCATTCACGCGTGCAAAGACGCCCAAACAATGCACAAATAACACTTTGTCACACTAACATGGATATGAATGCGACATGCAAAGTTCTCAACCTAAGGTCGGTCTATGTTTTGTATGATGCAAGTGGTCGACTTTGGGTGTCAAAAAGGTACTTGATTAAGAGGCAGATCCGGCGACAACTTGCACATCCACCTAACGTACGTGTGTGTCGGCAGATGACCTCCATGCTTGACATCGGGAATGTCAAGCAAATGCCGATTTTCGGTAGGGAACCGTATGGAGAGTCACCCTTTCGTTGCCCCCGGGGCTAGCCCGAATGTATAACACATCCGTATTGGGCAAGGTAGAAATTCGTTTTGCACAAATATGGTTCTTGAAATATGCATGAAATGCCTAAAAATTGAAAATTGAAAATCGCATTTGAATATTGTATTTGAAAAGCTCGTTTTTCGACATTTGTTCTCAAGGTTTGGGAGTGTCCTTCGAAATTCAAAAACAGACTGACTCCCACTCGAAAACTTTGAGTAACATGGGCAACGAGCCATTGTGATCCACTATGCTTGATGCAGGCAATGGCGTCTGGTGCAGGGGCCTGCTTCTGGCGCCAGAGCTGGCATCCAGAACTTAAGCAAAGGAGTGGCTTGCTGCTCAAAGTATGCTCGTATTTTTCGTAGTTGAAATCAGGAACTCCCCAGTGGAGTCGCCAGAATCGTAGGGGGTTATTTTTCCTCTCGTACTTTTTTGTATTTCCCCTACGAGGGTGGCTTGGACTTGGAACATTGTATTTTCGGATTTCGAAGGAGTCGCCACCAAACATTTTTAAGGGTCTCGTTTGGAAAGACCAAAGTTGACTCTATATCGGATAAGGCATTGAATCATAGAAACGGATGGGTGAGATCCGGGCAAGGGAACGAGATGCTTATTCCGTGAGCTTTAGAAATTATATTCAAATGCATGGCACAAAAAAATTTCGAATAACCCTAGTCATGACACTATGTGGGTTTGGATTTAGTACTTGAACAAATAGAATTTCTACTTTGTATTGTGACCACTTCGCTTTAAAGTTAATTTAAGGGAACTTAAGACCGGTTTGTCCAAGAAATTATCTACGTTAAGCGTGGTGTAACCTTGTATTTTATTGTATTTAGCATGTGAGGTGATGAAACAAATAAACAAGTAAAGCAGCATCACAATAGAAAATAAATGGGAAACCACATTGCCTAGAAGGACTAGGCAAGTAAAGTTGCATAATAGAAAGCGCGGAATTGAAAGGTGTAATATTTAAAGGCGTTATTGAAATTGCGATATTGAAGTGCATAATCGAAAAGCGTTATTGAAATTGCAATATTGAAGTGCATAATTGAAAGGTGAGATATTGAAATTGAACTATTGTATATGAGATCCGAACGCCAAACGACTCCTTAAGAATAAGTGCGCCCGACACGGATTCAAGTCTAAAAATCTCGACTTTAGGACAAGTTGGTCATCCTAAAGTGTCTTAGATTTTGAACATAGAAATTGAACTTGAAATATTGAACTTGAATATTGAACTTAGGAGTCTTGAATCTCAAAGATTGGACCTTTTAATGTTGAAAAGGCTTTATCTTTCATATGCTCCTATTTTGAGATGATTCTAGTTTAGGGAAGTGATTACAAACAACCCTAAACATCATTGAATCTTGAAACTTGTAATTGAATATTGAAATGAGGAGTCTTGAATCTCAAAGATTAGACCTTTTAATGTTGAAAATGTTTCATCTTTGATGTGCTCTTATTTTGAAGTCGTCCTAGTTTAAGGAAGTGATTACAAACAACCTTAAACATCATTGAACCTTGAAACTTGAACTTGAATTTTGAAAAGTGTAGTCTTGAATCTCAAAGATTAGACCTTTAAACATTAGAAAGGCCTCACCGTTGATTACTCCATGTTTTGAAAATGATTCTAGTTTAAGGAAGTGATTACACACAACCTTAAACATCATTAAATCTTGAAACTTTGTATTTGTATCACATAAAGTGTTGATTTTGTAAAAATGTCTGATTGTTGTAAGTGACACTTTTAAGAATAAAAGTGCCAACTTTACTAATCATTTTGAAAGAGAAATCAAGGAAACATAGTAGATTGGGATTGGGATTCTGAATTACCTAGTTAGGTTGAGGTTAGAATTCCTTTTGGAGCTCCCAATTGCTTCAATATTTGAAGTTTGTATGGGATTTTGAAGAGTTTTTGTATTTTGATGTTTATGGGCTATTTTTATATTACGACGTTCTGTTTTCAATTGCTTGCCCTAAAATGCTGAAAATTAGGGGTTTAAATAGGAAAATGAAGGGCTAAACGCCAGCGTCCAGCGCAGCAGCTGCGCCAGGTGCTGCTGACGTGGCACAGAAGCTGCCAAGCAAGGACGAAGATGGTGTCCTTGTGTTTCGCTTGTAGTGGGCGTACCTTTGTACGTTTTTCGGCACGTAGTCTTTCTTGGGGGTTAAGGAAGTTTGCGACTAAAAACTAGCCGTTTCGGTTTTTGAATTCGGTTTTACGGGACGAGGCCCGGCTTGCTCGATTTTGTGGGTCGGCGCCCGAATTTGGATTGCTTAGTGTCATTTAGACTGGAAAAGGCCTTGTAAAACCAATGGAGTGGTCCATTGGGAGAGATTGTACTTGGATTTTGAAATTGGTTTTCGGAAATTGAATTTTGTAACGAGTTCCGGAATGGGAACGGCCTCGGGGATTGGACTTTGGCTCTTGGATTTTGGAATATATTATAGCAGTTGGGACTTCCGCACGGAGTTGTTCCAACCACCTAGCAAAGATAATGGTATCGTCATCATCCCAATGGGGAGACACGATTTAGGTGTCTACACCTATCAACATCTGAATGCCTCTGACGGGCTCCAGCACTAGTCCCCGGGCCCTGACCTAAGCTCTGCTTGGCCAGCTCTCTCGAAGTATCTACCGGGGAACCCCTATCCACAGAACCCCTACGACCTTGACGACGCTCCTATACAAGATTTAAAATCCAAGCATCAGATATCCATGTACAAGTTTCAAGAATACAAAACCCTCACAGTCAATGAATGCACCTCTCTGTCCAGGCCAATAAGCTTCTTGGTCAGCTTGACGCAATGCCTCTTCAGGGAATCAATCGCAAGCATCCAGCGCCGCACTCTCGCCCAAGGCGCCCGTATACAAAACTCAAAATCAACTTCCAGATATAAAACTACCATCAATTTCAAGAAAATACAACAGCACCTACCGCAACATAATACTCCGGTACAGCATCGTATGCCATCCAATGTAGAGGAGAGGCCACCGGAACAATAACCTCCACCTACTCTCCATCCGAGTCAACATAGCGAAGGACCCTATCAGCACAAGGGACATCCTCAGGGTCGACCTCCTCCTCCTACAAGTACACATACAATGGCCCGATTATACAAGAATTCAAAATTACAAGAATACAAGAATACAAGAATGAAAGAATACAAATTACAAATCCAAAAGCTCACCGGTGGTACGAAGCGTACAGGTGGAGCAAGCCTCGCCAAAAGGTCATTAATTATGACGACCTCTCCTATCTACAAAATTCTCCCATGGGAGACAAATGGACTCGCCTCCAGCCTCCACGGCATCCGAGTAAAGCCGAGCAACATCCTCAATCTTCGCCAGCATTGTCTCCGGATGATCAATAGGGACGAACCTGTCTCTCGTACAATGTTGAAAAGTCACCCGCTCCCCCAGATACCACATAGGGCGGTACACTCCACGGAACAACACCCGTCGTCTAGACAAGTGATAGGCCTGCATGGCCGAAGCCGGTGTAAACGCACCGTCAAAAGGGCGCCAGACCACCTACAAGACAGATAGCTCAGGCAAGCATACAAGTACAACAAAGATGAAAACCCAGAACAGTACAAAGGCATACCTGTCCAACATGCAAGACACGCAAAGCTCTGAGGAAGGTCGCAAAGGACACGTTGCTGCGCACTGCTCCTTCCCAAGAGGCAGCAAACGGATAAGCCGCACCCCTATGGCGAACCAGCGCCAAGCTCGGAAAATGCTCATATGCCCAAATCTTCAAAAACAAGCAGAGGCATCAGTCAATCCTCATGCATACAAAATTGAAGATACAAACGTGCAAGTACAAAATACAAAATACAAAGGAGTTCCAAATACATCCAGCACATCCCACAAAGCAGCTACACTCGCCTTGCTCTCCGGTGCAGTCCGGTAGGCGTTCTTTGTCTCGTACAAGAGGTGGCCATATGCTACACCACCCCAGTTGAGACCTGAAACATCCCTCAAATCTCTCAAGGATCCCGGGAAGCCCACCAGCACGCGGCTATTCCTGCCCTGAGTCATCATTCTACTCACAAGAGCTAGGAGGAACAGCTGAACCCTCTGCTCCGCGGATATGTCCGCCCTGCGAATAGCAGTCATAATCACCGCCATAGAAGCATGGGAGCCATCCTCAATCAAATCAACGATAGGGCCAATCAAATCCCTAACGCCCCCCTACTGCCATTTCAAGTCGGAATCAAAAATCACCTCCCTCTCAGAAAAGGGCAGGCCCGTGATCATGGAAAACGCGAAAGGGGTAATGGTGATCTCCCCCCAGACCATATGAAAAGTGTTGGTGGTATCCCACCACCGCTCCAGCAGGGCTTGCGACCGGGCTTTGACGCCCGTCTTCCCTCGAAAGCCTCCCAAAGCATCCCAAAAGGAGCCAAACCCGTCTGAAGCCAGATCGCTCGAGTCTCCACGTCGTCATAAACAAGTGGAAAGATGATACAAAGATCCCTTAATGACCAATAGGTGCACATCGCCTCCCCGTCAGCTTACGAATGGGTGGATCAGTTCAAGTCTATACAAGTTCAAGAAACAAGTTCGAAATACAGTACAAAACTCACCAACCCAGCGCGTGGCCGCTGGGACAGAAGAAAATCTGGTCGAAATGCAAGATCCGAGGGCTTTAAACTAGTGCCCTCAAAGGTAGGTATTGTCTGTGGTACCATACCCGGCGCTGGTACCTTTGTCGCCGCCGCCTAATTATCCGAAGCATCCTCTATGGCCACCCGAACCGTCGAGCGTTCGGCAAGCTTCCTCCGAGTATGACGAGGCATACTAAATCATTCAAAACACAAAATACAAATCAACATTCAAGCCTGGGGGCTATCTTATACTAGCCCGTACAAAAATCAAGGTTCTAAAATAATCCCCAATGGCAATGCAAGTTTAGCCAGGGACCTCTACGTCAACAGAACGTTCTACACCAATGCCTAGGCTATCCACGCCGAAGCAGGTATTCAAGTTCTACACCAACGCCTAGGCTATCCATGTCGAAGCAGGTATTCAAATTTCTACAACAACGTCTAGGCCATCCTAGCCTACTCTTTTACAAAGACCCAACAAGATCACCAATGGGGTCACTATCTACCAATGCCCAATACAAAATTCAAAGAAAAGTTCAAAATTCTACAAGTTCCAACAATTCAAGTTCAAGTGGCTACCAAACAGTTCTCTCCTACAAGATACAAGAAACCTACTACCATATAAACATCGCATCAACAAACATTTCAAGTGCAAAAATTAAAACTAAATGCAATCCTAAAAGTTATTTCATAAGCAAACCATGAAATACTTACATGGACAAGGCAAGAGAAACAAGATCAAGGGAAGAGAGCAATCGACCTTTGAGAAAGAAAGAAAAAAGAACAAATGAAGGTGCTCTCACAAGGGCAAGGCAAAGGGGGGTATTTATAACCCAGCCCCGCATTGAGCGCAGGCCCCTGCGCTGGACGCAGCGCCTTTGAGCATGCGCAGAAGATGCTCCGTGCGGTCCTCGGTGCTGATTGCGCATATTTTGCTGCTACAGTTTTCTTCACCAGGCATCAAACATGAAATCATGCTACCTTCCGACAAATACCGGTATACATCTGTTTCACCAACACTAACAGATAATTATTTCAAGAATGCGAAGTCCGAAAATTACAAGAATTCAGGCGTTCGACTCCCAACGGACCCAAGCTCCACGAAATCAGCCAATATTTCAAAATCTCAAGAGTCAATAAAAATATCTTCTCCCCAGTGGACATATCCCCAGCAGATCAACTCCGGGTATTCAAAAATTTAAAATTTCAAAATTTTCGATGCCAAGCTCCGTTCTAAACCAAAGGCGGAAAAGCAATACAAATCAGAGTCGTCATAACCGCACGGAGGTAGACTCTATCCTTTTTCCTAACACTTGTCTTGTGCAGGTACCGGCATACAAAGAATGGTCATGATTGCAGAACATCTTGACCGTTCTCCGTCCCTATTTGAAAACTTTGAATGTCGCTTTCCTAACCGAACGCTCAGTCAAAGTGGGGTGCTTCTGTAGACACTTAAATCATGTCTCCCCTAATGGGATGATGACGATATTATTATCCTGGCTAGGTGATTAGTACAACTCCGTGCAGAAGTCCCAATTGCTAAAATATGTTCCAAAATCCAAAATCCAAAGTCCAAATCCCGTTCCCATTCCGCAACTCAGTACAAAATTCAATTTCCAAAAATCAATGTCAAAATCCAAACACAATCTCACCCATTGGACCTCTCCATTGGTCTTACAAGGCATTTTCCAATCAAAATGACACTAAGAAATCCAAATTTTGGCGCCGACACACAAAATCGAGCATGCCGGGCCCCGTCCCGTAAAACCGAGTCCAAATACAATTTCGAAATCCAAAACGGCTTGTTTTTATTCGCATACCCAAGCCTTAAACTCCAAGCAAACACTACGTGCCAATAGTCGTACAATTCGTACAAAGGTACATTCCTAAAAGACAAATGCAAGGACAGTGTCATCGTCCTTGCTTTGAAGTATCCTGGGCCACATCACCTGCCCTAGGCGCAGGACCCTGCGCTGGGCGCAGGTTGCTTTTGGATTTTAGCCGGCTAATTATCTATTTAAACCCTGATTTCCTAGCATTTTAGGGCTGAAATTCAAAAACAGAACGTCATAATTTCGAAATCAATTCTCAAAATCAAAATACAAAAATCAAGTTTCAATCTACAAATTCCTATACAATTTCAAACATTTAAGCAATTGGGAGCACAAATCGGAAATCCAACCCAACCCTAACTAGGTAATTCCGAATCCCTACTTAATCTACAATGTATTCTATTTTTCTACCTTTCTAAATACAAAATCCTATGATGTTATCAGTAGGGTTCATACCCTTGATTAACTAGGAAAACTATGCCAAAAGGTGTCATCTTTGGGAGGTTTCACTCTTGAAACTCTCTCCAAATGATTGTCCAAAACACCAATTTCATTTTTCCATACAAGATTCAATCTTTTATTTCAAAAATGATTAGTAAAATTGACACTTTTACTCTTAAAAGTGTTACTTACAACAATCACACACTTTTACAAAATCAAAACCCTTTTAAGATTCAAATACAAGTTGTGGATTCTTTGATGTTTAAGGTTGTTTGTAATCACTTCTTTAAACTAGAATCAATGTCCAAGTTATGGAGCATATTAAAGTTGGGACCTTTTTCACATTACAAGGTTTGGACTTTGAGCATTTAGCCTCCTAAGTTCAAGATTCAATATTCAAGATCCAAGATTCAATGATATTTAAGGTTGTTTGTAATCACTTCCTTAAACTAGAATTAATTTCAAGACATGGAGCACATCAAAGGTGAAGCCTTTTTAACATTAAAAGGCCTAATCATTGAGATTCAAGACTCCTAGTTTCAATATTCAAGTTCAATATTCAAGTTCTATATTCAATATCAATTTCAATGTCCAAAATCTAGGACACTTTGGGATGAGCAACTTATCCTAAAGTTGAGGTTTTTAGAATTGAATCCGTGTCGGACGCACTTATTATTAAGTAGTCATTTGGCGTTTGGATCTCATAAACCATAGTACAATTCCAATATCGCAATTTCAATATCGTCATTTCAATGTCGCATTTCAATATCGCAATTTCAATAACGCATTTCAATATCGCACCTTTCAATATCACACTTCAATATTGCACCTTTATTCTTGCTATTTAAATTCCGCACTGTTTACTCACCTTACTTCAAGATGATGTGGTTTTGTACGCACTTTCAATAATTCCTTTACTTATTGTGATGATGCTTTACGTGTTTATTGCTTTCATCACCTCACATGCTAAATCCAACAACATACAAAAGGTTACATCACGCTTAACAAAGATAATTCTTGGACAAAACCGGCCTTAGGTTCCTTCAATTAACTTTAAAGAGAAGTGATCACGATACAAGAGAAATTCTATGTGCTAAATTCAAAGTTCAAACCAACATAGTGTCATGCCTAGGGTTACCCGAAAATGCTTCTTGTCATGAATTCGAATACGATTTTTAAAGCTCGCGAAATAAGCACTTCGTTCCCTTGCCCGGATATCACCCATCCGTTTCTAGATTCAATGTCTTATCCACAATAGAGTAAATTTTGGTCTTTCCAAACGGGACCCTAAAAAATTGTTTGGTGGCGACTCCTTCGAAATTCAAATCTTTCAAAGCCCGTAGGGGAAATAAAAAAAAGAGAATGACAAAAATACCCCCTACAGTGGGCGTCAAAGCCCAGACACAGGCTCTGCTGGAGTTGTGGTGGGACACCACTAATACATTTCACATGAGATGGGGGGAGATCACCATTACCCCTTTCGAGTTTGCTATGGTTACTGGCCTCCCGTTTTCTGATAGGGAGGTTTTTTTTACTCCGCCTTGAAATGGAATTTTGATGGCGTCAAGGACTTGCTCAGCCCTGTTGTTGATTTGATCACGGATAGTGATACCTCTGCTTCAGTGGAGGTGATTCTGGCGGGGCTTCGCCTAGCTGGTATAACAGCGGAGTAAAGGGTCCGGCTCTTCCTTTTGGCCCTTATAGGTCGAGTGATTGCCCTTGGTAGGAGTAGCCGCGTGCTGGTGGGCTCTAGCATATAGCTACCTCTTGTATGAGATGAAGAATACTTCACGAACTGCCCAGGAGAGTTCGGTGAGCATAGCCGCCTTGTGGAGAGTGCTAGAGGTAGTTGGAATTCCTTGAATTTTGTGTGTTGTGCTTGTATGTTGTATTTTGCATGTATAAGACTGATTGGCGTCTTGTTTTCTTTTGAAGATCTCGGCGTATGAGCATTTTCCTATCTTGGCTCCTGTTCTCCCTAGAGTTGCGGCTTACCCGTTTGTTGCCTCTTGGGAAGGAGCGCCGCGCAGAAAAGTGTCTTTGGCGACCTTCCGCAGTCCTTTGCGAGTTCTTTCTCCCGGGGAGGTGCATTTGCATTTTGTAGGACTTTGTCCTGGTTGTATATAGTATATTGACTGAGCTGCCTGTCCTGTAGGTGTGTTGGCGCCCTTTTGCTGACGCGTCATTGCCTCCTTCGGCTGTCCGAGCCTATTTCTTGTCTGTGCGACGGGTGTTGATTTCGGGGATTTATCGCCCCATGTGGTATCTGGGTGAGCGAGTGACTCTTCAGCACAGTACTGGAGGTAGGCTTGTTCCTTTGGATCCTCCAGGTCCATGTTGTCGAAGGCTGTTGATGTTCCCCGAGTCTATATGGAGGGCATGGAGCCAGGTGGTGACTCCATTTGTCTCCCATGGGAGATCTTTGTAGACAAGAGTGTCTGCTATGAAGACTTCATGTCGAGACTCGCCCCAGCAGTTCGTTTTGTGCCGCCGGTAAGCTTTGGATTTGAATCTTGTATTCTTGTAATCTTGTATTCTTGGATCTTGTATAATTGAACATTGTATGTGTGCTTGTAGGTCGAGGATGTCAACCCAGAGGATGTCCCCTATGCTGACAAGGTCCTCCGCTATGTGGACTCGGATGGAGAGCAGGTGGAGTTTACTGTCCCGATGGCCTCTCCTCCAGATCGGATGGCGGCCAATGCTTTTCCGGAGCATTACGCAGCTTTAAGTGCTTTTGTATTTCTTGAAATGGTTGTAGTCTTGTATGTAGAAATTGATTTTGAATTTTGTATGTACGCAGGCACCTCGAGAAAGAGTACACCGTTGGATGCTCGCTATTGATCCCTAGAAAAAGCATTGCGTCCAGCTGACCAGGATCCTTGCTGGTCGAGATCGAGCTTTGAGTTTACTAACTTAGAGACGTTTGTATCTTGAAACTTGTATATAGATGTCTGATGCTTGAATTTTGAACTTTGTATAGGAGCGTCATCGGGGTCGTAGAGATGATAGGGCTCCTCAGGCCGAGCAGACCGGGCAGAGCATGGGTCGAGGCCTGGACCCTACTGCTGAGACTCGTCAGAGGCACTCAGATGTTGATTGGAGGGATGTTTCCTCTTCTTCTGCTCAGCTTGGCAGGTATTCGTATTGTTTTAGAGATACAAGCGGTCAGATGCCTTACATGACTTTTACTGGCGGTCACTTGGGAGCGAACAGTTCTCATCCCTATAGACCTGGCTATGGTGCGACACCTTGGGCTCAGTGGCGCAAGTATGAGAGGATGCGCCAGTTTTGGGATATGGAGATACAACATCGACTTGTTGCGGCTCAGCAGTCTTATCAGTTCCCTTCCCATCAGTAGTGACCTCATTGGTTTTCCAGTACCCTTCGTATTTCACAGCAGGAGCCATTTACCCCAGGGATGGAGCTTGACCAGGATCTGGAGCGGTACATGAGTCGAAACAGGGACAAGGATCTTGTGATCGAGGATGACTCGGACTGATCCTACGTGTTAGCAAGTTCTAGCTTTGCCTCAGATGGGCTTTTGTACATGGATTTTTGTATGGATATTCGTACTTTGTATTCGTATTTGGATTTGTGCGGTTTGTATTTGAATTTTAGATTTTGTATTTGTATGATTTGAATTAGTATGGTTTGAGTTTTGAGGTGTGCGTTTTTTGCATGGTTTGAATTGAAATTTGTATGCGTTGTGTCTGCATATTTGAAATTTGTGGCTATATGTATGCATGCAAAATGAAAAAAGTTGCCCATTCTTTCGGGTGTATATACCCACTATAAGCCCCAACTTTGACTGGGGTTTTTTGGTTAGAAAAAGCACAAGTCAAAGTATATTCAAATTTTTCTTATGCATATGATGACTCGACTTAAGACGCCGATATAGGACTAGAATGCTTAAAATTTGAACAAATAACCCGAAATCGACCCGAGTGCTGATATGAACTGCTTGAAATTGCGCAGCTAGCGGCTTTTGGAATATCCGGTCGAATTACTGGAGCTGACAAATTGTACAATGCCATGAGGGGGTGCGTACTCGAAGCCATAAAGTGGAAGTTTGGTTAGTCCTTCTGGAAGGCCCTACGCCTGGCGCAGGCTTTGCGCCCAGCGCAGGTGGTACTTCCAAGTACCGCCATAAGTGTTGGTTCTTGTATAAATAGAGAGCTCTTCGGATAATTTTCTTTGCACCAATCCCTCTCTGTTAAGCTTTAACCTCTACTCCTTCTAAAAAGAGAGATAGTGGCTATGTCTTTTGAAAACGCCTTGAACTCGTGGCTAGGTTCGCTAGGTAAACTGGAGAATAGAGAGATAGATGCCATGCATCTTGCAGTGCTCGTCTCCTTCCGGTTCGTGAAACTTGATATGCATTTCGTCCATGCTGCTTTGGAGGCTTGGGATCCGGGGCACCATGTTTTCCCGTTTGGTAACAACTAGGTATGTCCCCTCCCTGAAGAGTTTAGTGCTATATTGGGTTGGCCCCTTATGATCGAGCCTTGTCTTCCTAGTGTTGAGGAACACTTTTTCTTGGCTTTTGAGAGGTATTTGGGCCTTAAGCCCCCACTTTTGTGTGTGGTTGTATATGGGCAAGGGGTGGATTTGTCCCTCTTCATCACTCAATTTGCTGGAGTGGATATCCCTAAGGTCTACCGCTTGAGGGATTTGAATATTTGTATCTTTGCTCGTTTCCTCTTTTTGAAGCATGGGTTTGGCAATGGTGATGCCTCCACAATATAGATTGTGGCCCGTCCAGTGTTTGACCGTTCTGGGTCCAGAGGACGTTCGTTATCCTCCCGCTTTGGAAGATTAGCCAGTTCCTTCTCCCGCCACTTGGGCAAGGGGAAGATGGATGAATGATTGCAAGAAGGGCAAGGGTTCTAGGACTCAAGAGCATAGTCGCCCAACCCCGGATCTTTGTAGGCTTGAAGTGTTTGAAATTGTATTTGTAGGAAATGTATTTCCGAGTGTGTTTTGAAATGTGTTTAGAAAATGTGTTTAGTGGAAGTAAAAATGCATTGAATAACTTTGCTTCACTTGATCCCGACCTTGTAATCGAATTAGCTCGGATTGAGGCTTTAGAGACAAAATAAAAGTTATTTGAAAGTTGTGCCCAATTCCGCTTGAACATGCTTTTTATTTGCACATTTAGAATAAGAACAACAACACTTTAATTTTGAATTTGATTTTAATTTTAGGATGCTCTTAATTAAGGAAACTTTGAGTTTTTTGTATTAAGGTGGTCGGGCCTCGGAATGAGGTTGCCTACATGTCCCGTTAAGGAATCAGGCTGAACGTGGTTCTAACTGAAGGAAATAATGCCCTTGGTCCAAGTATGCATTCAATGTTAAGTCTAATAAATGCGGTTCAGTATTAATTAACAAGTTAATAATTCAGTGAGATCAAGTGAGCTGAATGCCTAGCTAGAGGCCGCTTCAGTTCAAGTGGAATTAATGATATTAATCCACAGCTTACTCTTGACTGAACCCGTAGGGTCACACAAATAGTACGTAAACGGATCAAGTATTTAATGGCATTAAATACTCCATCTATGGATATTCGGAATCGACGGATCTTGGTTTCAGTGGGAGCTGAGATCGTCACAGGCAAGAAAAGAATACTCCGGAAACGATGATATTGCCGGAAACGGAAATATGGATCGTATCGGAAATATAAATATTATCCAAGACGTAGATGTTGCCGGAAACGGAAACATGGTACGTATCGGAAAATATTATCGGAAATGGAAATATTGCCGGAATCGGAAATATTGCCGGAAACGGAAATATTGTCAGAATCGGAAATATTATCGGAATCGGAAAATAATTCCGGAAACAGAAATATTAAATATTTGTTCGAAACGGAAATTAATTCCGGAATCGGAAATATTAAATATTGTTCGTATCGGAAATGAATTCCGGAATCGAGAATTTAATCGGAAGCGTATCGTATGAATTAGCATCGGACGAGGCCTGCCAGACGAAGGCCCAGCACGAAGCCGGGCCATCGCCCAGCAAGCCAAGCGCAACAACCACACGCCAAGCATACGACCAGGCCCAGCGCAAAAGCCAGGCCCAGCCGTAGCTTGGACGCGCGCGCGGACAAGGCTGCGACAGTGGGCCTTGCGCTGTGCGCTCGGCGTGGGCCGCAAGGCCTGCGTGCGGGCGTGCGGTGCTTGTGCGCCACTCGTGTGTGTTACTCGGAATCCTAAGGCTACCGGGATTCGTAATATGATTAAATCTAATCCTAATAGATAAACTTTGTTTAATTAGAATCCTAGTAGGGTTATAATTAAATAGATTTGTATTCTAATAGGATTATAATTCCTTTCCATAAACTCTATAAATAAGTGCCTAGGGTCACATATTTACAACGAGTTTTCAAGTATTGAAAGTGAGTTTTTGAGAGAAAAATTCAGTCACACATCTTGCCTAAAAGTGCCGAAAATTAATAGTACCTTAAGGGCGATTCTAGTTGGTCAATCTTAAGGCGGATCCGGACGTGCTGTGGACTATCTACGGAGGGACGACACTTGGAGTCCTAAAGACTTGTTCTTGTTCGGTTCGGGCGCAGCTAGGGAAGGCACGCAACAAAGAGTATGCATCTAAACTATGCTAAATAATTATGTGTAAATAATATGTATTCCTGGCTTAATGGTTGTTTCCGCATGATTTATGAATTGTCATATGTATCATAACCTAACAGTGGTATCACGAGCCTCTTATTATTTTCATAATCTAAATTGCATGAACATGGTTAAATATTACAAATTTGCAAGAATTAAAAGGGGTGATTAATTTTCGTAATTGTTAATTAATTGCAAATTGCGTTTATTTAATTATACGTACGCAGTTTTTCGGCAGTTTCTTCGTTACTCATCCAAATCGAGTGATTTTTGTGTCAATTCCGCATGTAAAAGGCATTCTAAAATTTTGACAAAAAAAGTTTTTTTCGGCCGAACCCAGAATTCTCAAATTCGAAGTCTAACTATGACTTTTCGAAGGTTTTAGTTTTTCGAATGCAAAATTTCGTAAATTTAAGATGTTAAATTAAATATTTGCGATTCTTGTTGATAAATCTTGAATTTTTGATTGACCTACTCTATATGTTTAACAAGTTTGAATGCCTAGCCTTGTTAATTATGCAATCTAATTTGTAATTATGATTAATTTGTTGAAAATTAGAATAATTTAGAATTAATTTGATTTTCATAATTAATTATAATTTAATTAGATACCTATGATTAAAAACCACCATAAAAATTGTAAATTTATGATAAATTTTAAATTTTTATGACCTAGACTTGAATCCATGTTAATCGGAAATCAATTGAATAATAAATTTTCGATTTTTTCGCCCTAAAATTATGAAATTAATATTATTTATTAATTTGTCATTAATTTTAAATATAAATTTTAAATTTTATGCGATTCGTTCGTATAACTTGCACGCACAAAGCAATGGACGCTACGTGTTACCCTTAAGGGGTGTTGTATAGTGCAGGCATGTGACGACGAGCAAGGGAGCTCGTCGCCCATGCGGCACGAATGCAATGAGCAAGGCCATGGTGCACGAGCACAAGGCAGCAGCCCTGCCTTGCGTCGTGGGCTATGAGCAATGGACGAATGGGCATGGGCGAAGGCAAGGCACGGCAGTCGCGTGTGGGCAGCAAGCGAGCTGCGCCACAACGCGTACTGCCTCGCGCAAGCACGCGCAGCCTCGCGCGCAGCGAGCGCAAGCTCGCGTGCCACGAGTGTTGCGCCCAGCGTCGATGCCGCGCGCAGCGAGCGTTGGCAAGCGCGCGCAGCGAGCGCTAGATCGCGTGCAACGAGCTCTGTCGCGCGCGCAGCGAGCACCAGCTCGCGCGGTGGCTTGCGAAGGAAAGCAGCAGCAGCTATGCGACGCAGCGCATGGGCTGCGCGCACATGGCCAGCGATGGCTGTGTGCGTGTGGCCCATGGGCGTGCGATGCGTGAGGTGTTTGCGTTGCGATTAGATCGTTTTGAAATTTTAATTTGAAATTTTCAGTTTACGTAATTTTAATAAATTTTAAAATTAATAATTTAAATTATTTTCTTGGATTTTAATTTTGAATATTGTAATTATGATAAATTTTATTTATTCTAATTATTTTACTAAAATTAAAATCATGAATTAATTTAAATATGACTGAAATTAAATTAAACTTTTTGGATTCAATTATAAATTTATATGAGCTTTAAATTTTGATTAAATTTGTATGTTTCCGGTTAGACTAGAAATACATTTTTATGTTTAAAATTAGTAAAGCATATGAATTTATTGGTTTAAGTGGGAGCGCTTTTAGTCATAAACTCTTGATTAGGTCTACAAATCCTTAAGGTTAAAACAACTTGATCAGAATTAATAAGGACTGAATAATTTGTAGATTATTGGTGCCCTTGATTAATTGCTGCAAATGTTTACGTGATGCATAATGTGTTTTATTAACCAGCTATGTGGGCCATTCATGATAATGAATGGGTGAATGGTATATATTGTATATGTACTGTTTTGCAGGTTATGAAGTGACTAGTATGGCCCAAATAGGATAGAAAATATGGTCTGCGTACCATTAATTTGAATGTAATTGGTCTAAAGTACCAAAGTTGTTTTTCAATTCAAATATGGTCTGCGTACCATCAAATAGTTGTAATTAGTTTTAATTATAACTTATCCTATTTGAAGAAAATGGTGCCTCCCACGGAGATTTTCAAGACGGACTTTGAAGTTAAAGCTTCAAGATGAAGTCGGGCCATACTAGATCACATTTATCTTATGCATGTTTTAAGTTATTTATTGCTTTTAAATATGTCTTAAAATGCATGAGATCAAAGCTTGATTATGTTGCATGATTAAGGATTTTAGTTCACTTAAAATCTAACCAACATAGTAAGAGCCTTAAGTTCCAAACTTAAAAATTGAGTTAAAAGGTGCCATGCCAAAATATACACTTGCTTGGATATCCTTTACATCAATCTAGTAATAGTTTTCGCTCAGCGAGGTGTTACTTATTGGTCCTAAAGGGGCAAGGTACACAAATAATTGTGAGTACATGTTAGTTTTGGTTAAACTCAACGATATAAGTAAGGAGTCCTTTTATGTCGTGGCAAAATCGATAGGTTTACCTAATAAGTTCTTAGACGTACCTATCAACCAAGAATAGTTTCTAGACTATTAGCAAAAGGCTTTTGCTTACCTAAGATGTTTTAGGATTAAGTCGACAAACTGTGCTTAGTTCTTCAATGATTTTAGGATCTTGGAATCATTTTATTCACACCTGCCGGAACACATAACTTGAATAAAATGCTTAATAAACATTGAATTATGCATGTATGCTAGAATTTAAGTTTATTAAGAGAAACTGTGAATGGTTATTTATTTGTTTATTCTTTTCAATTGTAGTTTTAACTATGGCAAACAACAATCAAAACATCATCATGGGTTCTGAGCTTATGGTCAAGCTGAACCTAGCAAATTTTCTTGAATGGGAAGCTAAGCTAGTTGAAATAGTCAGACTCAATGGACTTGAGTATATACTGACCAATCCCATGCCAAGCTACTATGCCAGAGACATGACCCCTGAGAGATTTTACGCCTGGGATGCGGATCTCAAAAAGGTTATGAGTCTCATGCTGAACAATATCCCTGATGATTGGGTTAGAAGGTTTGTAGCTTATGAACCTTTTACGCTCATCAAGAATCTGAGGGATATCTGTCGTGGAAGCACGGAGGACAGGGACCTAAACGTCCATGAGTTGATTGAATCAATGTCTGGTCTAAAGGTTAGTTCTCCCAACAGGTGTTATAGGATGGAGGTCCAAGAAACACATGTTCAGCTCCTTCGCACTAAACAGAGGGTAGGCGTCCCACTGAGGTTCCATGTGGATCTTATGCGTTCATACTTTGATCGCCTAAGTCTACTAGGAACACCAATAAGCGAAAGGATGGCAGTCTCTATCTTGCTCAATTCACTACACAGTGGGTTTGGTCGCTTCAAGCAACTATACCTAAGTGAACCAAGAGAAGAAACAGTTGCAGAATTTGTTCACCTTGTCAGAAAGGCTGAAATAATACTGGACTGTGAAGCCAAAGATTTACTCAAGGCTAGAAGGAGACCGTTCAAGAAAGGTGGAAAGTCCAAGGGCAATGCTAAATCAGAGCAGGACAAGTCCTAATCAAGCTGTCTTTATTGTGATGGAATAGGCCATTACAAAAGAGAATGTCCAAAGCTAAAGGAAGATCAGAAGAACGGAACAGTCGTTCCATCTTCAGGTATTTTCGTTATAGACTGTATACTTGCTAATTCAACTTCTTGGGTATTAGATACAGGTTGTGGCTCACACTTATGTTCCAATCCACAGGGACTAAGAAGAAGTAGGAAGTTAAGCAAAGGTGAGGTCGACCTACGAGTGGGAAATGGAGCACGGATTGCTGCATTAGCTGTAGGAACTTACTATTTGTCGTTGCCCTCCGGGCTAGTTTTGGAACTGGAAGAATGTTTCCATGTTCCAAGTCTTACTAAAAACATCATTTCAGTTTCTTGCTTAGATGCTAAGGGATTTTCCTTTTTAATAAAAGACAATAGTTGTTCGTTTTATTTTAAAGAGATGTTTTATGGATCTGCTAGATTAGTCAATGGACTTTATTTATTAGATCACGACAAACAAGTATATAACATAAATACCAAAAAAGCCAAAAAGGATGATTCAGATCTCACCTATCTGTGGCATTGTCGATTAGGCCATATAAACTTGAAACGCTTAGAAAGACTTCAAAAGGAAGGAATTCTAGAACCATTTGACTTAGAGGATTATGGTAAATGCGAATCATGTTTACTTGGCAAAATGACAAAGCAACCTTTCTCTAAAGTTGGAGAAAGAGCAAATGAACTATTGGGTTTAATCCATACAGATGTATGTGGACCAATGAGTACAAATGCTAGAGGTGGTTTCAGCTACTTTATCACTTTCACTGATGACTTCAGTAGATATGGTTATGTCTACCTAATGAAGCATAAGTCTGAATCCTTTAACAAATTCAAGGAATTTCAAAGTGAAGTAGAGAATCAATTAGGCAAGAAGATTAAGGCACTACGGTCTGATAGAGGCAGTGAATATCTGAGCTATGAATTTGATGACCATCTGAAAGAATGTGGAATTCTATCAGAATTGACTCCTCCTGGAACACCACAATGGAACGGTGTGTCGGAACGGAGGAACAGAACCTTGCTAGACATGGTCAGGTCAATGATGGGTCAGGCCAAACTTCCATTAGAATTTTGGGGACATGCACTAAATACAGCTGCACTCACTATAAATAGAGCTCCGTCTAAAGCTGTCGAAAAGACTCCATACGAATTATGGTTTGGAAAGCCTCCAAATGTGTCTTTTCTGAAGATTTGGGGATGTGAAGTATACGTCAAACGATTAATTTCAGACAAACTTCATCCAAAATCTGACAAATGTATCCTTGTGGGCTACCCAAAGGAAACAAAGGGGTATTACTTCTACAATACATCTGAGAACAAGGTGTTTGTTGCTCGAGATGGTGTCTTTTTGGAGAAAGATCACATTTCCAAAATGACAACTGGGAGAAAAATAGACCTCGAAGAAATTCGAGTCGAACAACAAACTCTAGAGAATGCTCAAGATGACATTCAGGATGAAACTCAGAGATCTTTAGAAAAATCTGGTGAGAATCATGGTCAATCTAGAAATGTTACCCCGCGTAGATCGCAAAGATATAGATCTCAACCGGAAAGGTACTTAGGTATTTTGACGAACGAGAGCTATGACGTTCTATTACTTGAAAGTGATGAACATGCGACTTACAAACAAGCTATGACGAGCCCTAGCTCCAAGCAATGGCAAGAAGCCATGCAATCTGAATTAGACTCCATGTCTGAAAACCAAGTATGGGATTTGGTCGATTTGCCAGATGGCTACCAAGCCATTGGAAGCAAATGGGTTTTCAAACTGAAAAAGGACAAGGATGGGAAACTTGAAGTTTTCAAAGCTAGATTGGTTGCAAAAGGTTACAGGCAAGTCCACGGTGTGGATTACGATGAAACCTTTTCACCAGTTGCAATGCTAAAGTCTATTCGGATAATGTTAGCAATCGCTGCATATTACGATTACGAAATATGGCAGATGGATGTCAAAACTGCTTTCTTTAACGGCGTTTTAACAGAAACTGTGTTTATGACACAGCCTGAAGTTTTTGAGGATCCAAAGAATGCTAAAAAGGTATGCAAGCTAAAGAAGTCAATCTACGGATTGAAGCAGGCATCCAGGAGCTGGAATATACGTTTTGATGAAGCAGTCAGTGACTTTGGTTTCATCAAGAACGCAGACGAATCTTGTGTATACAAGAAGGTCAGTGGGAGCAAAATTGCTTTCCTAGTATTATATGTCGACGACATATTACTTATCGGAAATGACATTCCTATGTTGAACTCTGTCAAGATTTGGCTTGGGAAATGTTTTTCGATGAAAGATCTAGGAGAAGCACAGTACATATTGGGCATCAAGATTTACAGAGATAGATCTAAAAGGATGATTGGACTTAGTCAAAGCCCTTATATCAATAAGGTGCTTGATAGGTTCAAGATGGCGGACTCCAAGCGAGGCTACCTACCCATGTCTCATGGAATGACTCTAAGCAAGAATCAGTGCCCAAAAACACTTGATGAGCGTAGACGAATGAATGGGATTCCATATGCATCATTGATTGGTTCAATAATGTATGCTATGATATGTACACGCCCAGATGTTGCGTACGCACTCAGTGCTACGAGCAGATACCAGTCAGACCCAGGAGAGGCGCATTGGACTGCTGCCAAGAATATTCTGAAGTACCTGAAAAGGCACAAAGATGACTTCCTGGTCTATGGTGGAGATGATGAATTAATTGTTAAAGGCTATACGGACGCAAGTTTCCAAACCGACAAAGATGATTTCAGATCACAGTCTGGGTTTGTCTTCTGCCTCAACGGAGGAGCAGTAAGCTGGAAAAGTGCTAAGCAAAGCACCATTGCGGATTCTACAACTGAAGCGGAGTACATTGCTGCACATGAAGCAGCAAAGGAAGCTATATGGCTAAGGAAGTTCATAGGTGAACTTGGTGTAGTCCCCTCCATTAAAGGACCAATAGCCCTGTATTGTGATAATAACGGAGCTATTGCACAGGCAAAGGAGCCTAGACACCACCAGAGAGTCAAGCATGTACTTCGTAGATTTCACCTTCTACGAGAGTTCGTTGAAAGAAAAGAAGTCGAGATAAGAAAAATTGGAACTGATGACAACATATCAGATCCATTAACTAAACCTCTGCCGCAGGCGAAGCACAACTCGCACACTGCAGCAATGGAAATCAAGCATATTGGAGAATGGCTTTGATGTCTCTGTTTAATGTTTTAAAGTTTTAGAGTTTAAATCTTTGTAAAACATTATTGGTTAATCATTCACAATTAATGAAAAGAATTCATTTTTCCATTTAATTTGTGGTTTATTAAATGATGAGTCCCTTCAATTTGACAATATATTCAAGATAGACTGTCAGGACCAGTCCTGTGACTAAGAAATGTCTATCAAGTGAACTTGAATGTCAAAGGTTGAAAATGGTCCCTAGTCGGAGTTTTCTATAAAATTGGACGCATAGAAAACGTTAGACGATTAGAATGCAAGATGACTAGTAGTTCTGTTTCTTGGACTATGTGGACATGGAAATGTCATAATCATTTGCATAGATACTTACTTTGTGAAGACTAGTATCGGACAAGACCTATGAAACTTTACTGTAAGAGATGAAAGTCTGTCATAAGTAAATTTCATTAAAATTATTAGACACTAAATCCTCAATACCTGAGTGATTTGAGATTACTTGTTTGAGAACTGGTTACTTTGACGTTGACCAACCGTCGCACCGTAAAAGGAGGCTAGAAAGGCAACGCTCAGGTAATCACCTATCAAACGAAGTCTAATCTCAAGATCGCAAGATTGGGATTGTCCTCCCATAAATCGGGATGAGATGCTTAAAAGATGTACAAGGCCACTCGGAGAGCTAGAAACTGTGAAATGCATGGCCGTGCTCGGATGAATCATAGGCTATGATTATCTGTTTATTTGATCAGTTGAACTCTGAAACCGAGGAACACCTCTGGACATAATAAGGATGACAACTCTTACCTTATGTTCAAGAGCAAGCATCGAGCGACAAAGGAATTAGGAAATGCACACTTATCCCTAAGGACAAGTGGGAGACTGAAGGAAATAATGCCCTTGGTCCAAGTATGCATTCAATGTTAAGTCTAATAAATGTGGTTCAGTATTAATTAACAAGTTAATAATTCAGTGAGATCAAGTGAGCTGAATGCCTAGCTAGAGGCCGCTTTAGTTCAAGTGGAATTAATGATATTAATCCACAGCTTACTCTTGACTGAACCCGTAGGGTCACACAAATAGTACGTAAACGGATCAAGTATTTAATGGCATTAAATACTCCATCTATGGATATTCGGAATCGACGGATCTTGGTTTCAGTGGGAGCTGAGATCGTCACAGGCAAGAAAAGAATACTCCTGAAACGATGATATTGCCGGAAACGGAAATATGGATCGTATCGGAAATATAAATATTATCCAAGACGTAGATGTTGCCGGAAACGGAAACATGGTACGTATCGGAAAATATTATCGGAAATGGAAATATTGCCGGAATCGGAAATATTGCCGGAAACGGAAATATTGTCAGAATCGGAAATATTATCGGAATCGGAAAATAATTCCGGAAACGGAAATATTAAATATTTGTTCGAAACGGAAATTAATTCCGGAATCGGAAATATTAAATATTGTTCGTATCGGAAATGAATTCCGGAATCGAGAATTTAATCGGAAGCGTATCGTACGAATTAGCATCGGACGAGGCCTGCCAGACGAAGGCCCAGCACGAAGCCGGGCCATCGCCCAGCAAGCCAAGCGCAACAACCACACGCCAAGCATACGACCAGGCCCAGCGCAAAAGCCAGGCCCAGCCGTAGCTTGGGCGCGCGCGCGGACAAGGCTGCGACAGTGGGCCTTGCGCTGTGCGCTCGGCGTGGGCCGCAAGGCCTGCGTGCGGGCGTGCGGTGCTTGTGCGCCACTCGTGTGTGTTACTCGGAATCCTAAGGCTACCGGGATTCGTAATATGATTAAATCTAATCCTAATAGATAAACTTTGTTTAATTAGAATCATAGTAGGGTTATAATTAAATACTTGAGTATTCTAATTGGATTATAATTCCTTTCCATAAACTCTATAAATAAGTGCCTAGGGTCACATATTTACAACGAGTTTTCAAGTATTAAAAGTGAGTTTTTGAGAGAAAAATTCAGTCACACATCTTGCCTAAAAGTGCCGAAAATTAATAGTACCTTAAGGGCGATTCTAGTTGGTCAATCTTAAGGCGGATCCGGACGTGCTGTGGACTATCTACGGAGGGACGACACTTGGAGTCCTAAAGACTTGTTCTTGTTCGGTTCGGGCGCAGCTAGGGAAGGCACGCAACAAAGAGTATGCATCTAAACTATGCTAAATGATTATGTGTAAATAATATGTATTCCTGGCTTAATGGTTGTTTCCGCATGATTTATGAATTGTCATATGTATCATAACCTAACACTAACTTACAGAAAGTTTTGAACATTGGACTTGAATTTTGAATTTACACATAAAACTTCTTGAGTTGATCCAGGTTCATCTATTAATTCGACTGGTCCCCCGAAAAGGATTTTCTTGACAATATATGGCCCGACCCAGTTCGGTCTGAATTTTCCCCTTGGGTCCATGACGGTTTTGCGAAGGGCTTTAAGGACAAGCTCGCCTTCCTTGATGTTTCGGGTTCTGACCCTTTTGATGAAATGTCTAGCCACTCGGCGCTGATAGACTTGTACATGGTGAGAGGCTTGTAGCCGGCGCTCATCGAGCATGACTAGCTCGTCGTATCTTGATTGTACCCATGCAGCTTCTCGGATTTTGCTTTTGAGGACTATCCTTAAAGAAGGTAGTTCCAGCTCAATAGGTTGTACCGCTTCCATTCCATAGACTAATGAAAATGGAGTTGCGCCAATTGTAGTGCGAATTGAAGTTCGATATCCCCACAATGCAAAGTGTAGTATCTGGTGCCAGTCTTTGTAATTGGTTGTCATCTTCATGATAATGGTCTTGAAATTTTTGTTGGCCGCTTCGACTGCCCCATTGGTCTGTGGGGATAAGGCGAAGAACGGTGATGTTGAACTTTGTACTCGGTGAATAGATCTTCACACTTGCCTTGGAAATGGGTTCCCTGACCACTGATGAACTCGTGAGGAACGCCGTATTTACATATGATGTTTTCTTGTATGAATTGGGACACTTGCTTGGAACCCAACACTTTGAAAGATTTTTCTTTGACCCACTTAGTGAAGTAATCGATTGCAACCAGTATAAACTCATGACCCCCAGTGCTTGTTGGAGTGACTTTGCCGATGACGTCGATACCCCAAGCTGAGAATGGCCATGGTGATGATCACTACTACAAAAATGGGCAAAGAGACCCTTAGCAAAAGACCCGTTGATCGACATATTTGATATAGGAGATCTAATATGATAGATAACGGGTCTCTTATGATTCAAAAGGCCCATTTAAAATTAGAGGGAAAAAAATAAGAGACTCGTCATCTTAGTTAAAGGGTCTCTAGTGCATAAAAATGGCCACTTTTTTCCTGTGAAAAATAAAATAAAAAGTACGAGAGACCCTTTATTTAACTAAAAAGGTCTCTTATATATCAAAGGACCCACCTCCCTCTTATCCAAAGTAAAGTACAATAAAATAACAAAAGGTCTTGCGCGCACAAGGTGTACAATAAATTTATTGTACACCAAGATAACTTTTACCCATTTTCTTGTAACTTTAACTTAGTTTTGAATAACTTTTATAAACGTTGATAGATAAACATTTTAAAAGGTTAAATGATTACTTTTATACCTTATTAGTGATTTTGAAGAAATAAATTTTATTAAAATGAAAAACTTTATCACTAAAAAATAGATAACTTTTACATATATAAGCTTAACTTTTAAGCATTTTGAGTTAACTTTTACTCCGGTGTACAATATTTATTGTACAACCCTTGTAAATAAAAATTTGTGATAAAATAAAATTAAGTGAGATACAGAAAGATCCGTGGTTTTACACAACGGGTCTCTACTTTCATTTGTAATTTGTCCCCCCAAACCTTCGCTAAACCAAATTCACCCTATTTTCTTTGCCTCTTTCTTCCCTCGATTCAAGCTAGGTTTCAGGGCAATGAAACCATTGGAGAATCATGGACAAACTCACCACCACCGGCAAATTGCACTACCACCGGAGAACCACGCTACCATCGGCGATCTCACCAGCATCGCTAGCGAACTACAGATTTAGGGTTTTTTTCTCAGCCCTCTCTTCTTCTCTTTAATTTTTGTTTTGAATTTCTGAATATCTTGTGGGTTTATTCGATTTTAGATTTCAATTTTTGAATTCTGCTACAATTTAGGGCTTTTTTCTTCTGAATTTTTCAACTTCAATTTTAACTACGAATTTGGGTTTTCCTCCTGAATTTCTGAAATTTCAATTGCTGAAATTTTGTGTTAATTTTCATGTAATTGCAATTTTTGGTTACGTTTTCCAGTTTCACGGGAAAGTATGATTTTTACCTTGTCATGTTTGCACACTTGTTCTAAACGGGGACATTTTTTCCCCCAAGGTTGTTGTAAATGGTAATCGGTTAAAATGGAAGTAGATTAGCAATATGTTTCAGGGGATTATGCTATTTGTTGTACAGACTGCAGAAGGCTTGATCTGTTCCTCTTCTCCTTTCCCCACCCTCCCCAATAAGATGAAAAAAAAGAGTCGAATGAGAAAGAGTATTGACTTTGGATAGACTGAATAAGTTGCTTGTGTGCCTGTCCTCCTTCTTTTCTTCTCTTTTTTTTTAAACATTGAGCTTTGACTTTCATTTGTTTCTTTGAGATGATGTGATAGTCTTTTGTTGTGGCAGTGGCCAATAATATGTGCTCATTGTTGAGATGCAATTCCTTGTCCATTTTGATCTAATTGATTAAAATGTGTTGTATGATTTT
This sequence comes from Spinacia oleracea, assembly GCF_020520425.1. NCBI lineage: Eukaryota > Viridiplantae > Streptophyta > Magnoliopsida > Caryophyllales > Amaranthaceae > Spinacia > Spinacia oleracea. The sequence goes on from NC_079490.1 coordinate 53,735,751, forward strand.
AGTTTAGTTGTTTGGTACTGTGTTTTTCTGTTGGAATGTGCCAAGAAGACATTTTGGCATTGCTAAGTTCAAACACTGTCATTCCCTCAAAAAAAAAATTCAAACATTGTCTTTGAATATCAGTTGAAGCTTTTTGTGTCTCTATCTTTCAGCTGTTGTCAGATCAAAGTTTGGTTCTTTGGCATTATGGTGTATGATTCAGATGTGGGAACAAGTGTAGGTTCATCCGATACCATACTACCATTGGATCTGTTTCCGTGGTTGCTACTTACTGTTATGAGTAGTCGATAGTAGATCTGCTATGTGTTTGTATTCTGGAAGTATTTTCGTGGTTGCTGCATTATAGGCAGTCAATAATAACACTGCTACGTATTTGTGTTCCCGTTGTTGCTTCTACTAATATAGGCAGTTGATAATCGCTCTGTTATGTGTTTGTTTTTCGTTTCCTTGGTTACTTGATATACAACTTATGTTTTTCATATCATACTAAAATGTTAAAAAGGCGCTGACAACAAAACACAGTACGAATCTGTCTCTTTCGGCAACAGGCTACAATCACAAGGTAGTTTCTTGTTGTTTTAGTAACTTACCGATTAACTTTTTCAAGGTATTGATAGTTTATGAGATATTTTGCTTTCAAGAATTAGGAATACTAACTAGAAATAAAGGTAAATTACAATGTGACACCATATTGTTGAGCGAATCCAGTTGTACTTGATGGTTTTGTGACCTCTCGAGTCTCTTAGACTTGAACAATGAGATGAGTTGAGGTAGGAAACCAACCAATTTAGCTCCATGTATTCTCCTAGTTGGTCACTGAATTTAAAGATTAGCGAGTGACATAGTTTAAGCGAAGGGGATGTTCGACATTAGTATTGTTTAGCGGTTTCCCATTTTTTTCTTTACAAAATTATACAAAACATTTCGGCTGAATGGTTTTAAAAAACAACTTTTGACTATTTTTCTGAAAACCGCAACGGAATAGTTTAAACCACTTAAAGTGGCTTTATGGTTTTCGTTTTCTGTTTTCTATCCTTTCCTTCTCAATTACCACACCCCTCTGCTCCTAGTGACTCTACCTCCTCTCTCAGTTATTCTCACTGGAACCCATCCAAGCGGAGGCCGGAATATTGTCAATGACTAGTTCAATTTTCAAACCAGGCAGGGGGCGGCGACGTTCTGGGGGTAATTTTCGATTTCAACATCAACAACAGATCTCACCTGTAGGGGAATACAGTTAAACATAATAACATGTGCGGAACAATCCCCAAAGCCAGGAAACATGTATAAAGCACAGATTAAGCAAACTTACATTCGAAGCGTGTTTTCCACAATAATCTGTCAACGAACACGAACAAAGAACTCCACTTGTCGTTCCTCTACTTGGTTCACCGACACGTTCAGATCCGTCTTGAAAATCGTAGCTTAGACAATCATTCAATAGTTTGTGCTTTTTGGGAAGAACACATCCATGGAGGCTGAGAGAGAATTAGGGTTTCTCTCTCCTCCTTAGGGTTTGATGTGTAATTTGATTTTTGCATTAGGTTGTTGGAAAAACGTGTGTTGGAATAATATTATAACCCTTAGGTTATAATATCAATCAACCAAGGCACATAGGCCATGCGCCAGCCAGCCCCGTCCGTGCAAGCCCACACGCGCACAGCCTCACAGGCGCTGTGTGCGCTGCTGCTGCTGTTCCTCGTGTGCGCGCGCGCGCGCCCAGCCAAGGCTTGGGCCTTGCGCGTTGGCTCGCTACTACGCCCAGTGGGCCTTGCGCACTTGAGCGCCTTGGCTCGTTGGGCTAGTAGCGTTTCCCCTTTCGTATCCGCGATTAATATATTTCCGATATATTATTTATCGTTTCGTATACGACGAATCACCGTCGTACGATACGATTTATTCGTTTCGCCTAGCTTACGAATATTCGCGATACGACATACGATTCCGATGCAAGGTCGTATCGTATAATACGTTTTCCAACTAATTCCTGAAAAGCTATTAAATGAATTTCCGATTCATTTAATCCGGTGATCTGTTACGTGTCATTTGTGTGACCTTGTAGGTTCTATCAAGAGTAAGTTGTGAGTTCAATATCCATTAGAACTCACTGATCGGAAGCATTGCTCCAGCTAGCTGTTCCGATCACTTGATCTTACTGAATTAATTGTTCGCAATTAATCTGAACCTTGGTATTAGACTTAATGCACCTTGGGTGAAGGACATATTTCCTTCATCACCATGCCATGAACGACAGAAAGATGAATCACCTTGAAACAAGAGTCATCTACTGATGATGAAGGAGACACAATATAGAAAAAATGAAGTAAATCTGAATCTTTGCATGAGGATGGAAAACCAGACGAACAAAATATGGGCATATTTACCGGTAAAATAATGGTAAATTAAAATAAATTAAAAAATTCAGGAAACTCATGGTCTCCGGTGATAACGAGGATAAGGGGAGGAGAGATAGTGGTGATTGGGTTCATGGATCCTAGGTTTATAATGCTTTTTGAGCCCCATGCGTCTCTTGTCTGTGATGTTTCTGGAAACGAATTTTGTTTAGTTTGAAGGTTTGCTGGCCAGTAGGCAATAGTACTCATAGATTTCTTCTTCAAACAGTATTAGATTATTATTAAAAGTTTATTTGGTTTTGAAAAAACTAAAAAGAAAAACTGAAATCGGGAAGTCATACACTAAACCCAACTCCCAATTCATTGAAAATCTAGATCTTTCTCTCTTCCTCCATTAATCAAATTTGTTGTCATCACATCTGCTTGTTGTTGGACTTATTGATCCTGCGGTTTGCCTCCCGTGAAAATTTTAAGTTCCAGGAAAAAAAACTTGGTTAAAGGAGAGAGATTAAAAATTGGGTATACTTTTTGATGGACATGAGTTAGACCTTATAGATAGAATTGAGGATTTCGTGAAATGGTTTGGCTGATTTAATCTACTTAAGGAAGAAAAAAAAAGATTGAAGGAAAAATAATATTTTTTCTTTTTTGCTGGAGAAGAGGAACAGGGGTGGATGAAAGGTTAAAGAGGTATAAGGGTGTAGGTAATCTATGCTAGATGACAGGGGAGTTAAAGAGGAGAGAAAAAAAGAAAGGCTAAAATGAATTAGATTTTGTCAAAGAAAGGCTAGATAACTACAGTATTTGTCACATGGGAGAGAAAAATAATTCTTCCGATTCTGCAACTCCGCGTCAGTAGTAGGTAAGTGGTTTTGTATTTGTTTTAAAAACATTACAAAACTAAAACGAAAATCAGTTTTAAGTTTTGTTAAAACAAAAAACTCAAAACTAACAATGATACCGAACAAGCCCTAAATGGTTTACTTTATATCTTTAGTTCCATGTATTCCCCTAGTTGGTTACTGAATTTAAAGATTAGCGAGTGACGTTTTAGTGTAAGAAGATCCTAAGATGAAAGTTAGCTTAAGAAAGAACATCTTTACCTGATTTTGTTGTTTGTTGATTTAGCTTGCTTAGGAGTTAATTGCATGAATACATTTTTGAGGACTAATGTGTCTAGTGGCGAAGAGCTTGGAGGAGTCCGTGGAATAATGCAAGGTGTAGCTCTAGTAGTTGAATTGTATGATATTTAACTGTCTTATGTGCTTCGTGTTTCTTTTTGACATATAAGCAGTTTGGGACCTCTGTAGTTTGGGACTTTCGTGGTCTGTAACATCACACTGTATGTATCTTCTATTGTTGTATTTTGGGTAATGGAACAGTTTAATTCTGTAAAAAAGAAGTTAGTTTAATTCATTCACTATTGATGATATCCTTGTGGCTAATTGCAGAATGGAAGATGGGGAGGGCATGGTACTTCAAAGAATAAGATCGGCAGCCGTGGAGAAGAGAAGGTTATAATATTTTAGCCTTGTAGTTATTGGTCATAGCTGTTTATTAGTATTTGTATGTTTGTGTTGTGGTTGATTTCTCAACTTTTGTTTTGCAGGTTGTGCAAGTTCCTATTTGTACTGTTATCCATTTGGTGGAGGGTAAACACTAAGATTATCAAGCATCATTAGATCAAACACCATGTAAACTCCTGAAAAGAGAAGGTTTTTTCTTACTTGTTTTAGTTACTTTGCATCTGCTGCATGGTACACTTTTAGTAAATCCTTCACATAGTTGATTCCTTTCCCTTTCAGCTTCTTGTAAGACTGTCCATTCTTTTCGATGAGTGGAAAACACTATATATCATCATCAAAAGACGGATTTTCATAACTTCTGATAAGCTGAATGAGTAAATTAAGTTACTTAGCGGCTACAGAGGATATAGAAGACAAGACGAGACACCAAAGCCGAGTAAACACTAAGAGTAGACACCAAATTTTGATGAGGTTAGAGACATGTGGGTCGAGTATTTTCTCAAGCAAGAAGCAAATGAAGAAAACAAATATGATGGTATGGACATAACTCCATGAGTTTTGATTGGCAAATCGGTGTGAATATATGATTAAATTTTAGAACGTACTTTTGTTTTACGTTTTTGGAAATTACAATTAATGTAAAGTTGCATTTTGAGCATTACTTTTGGTAAATATAATTTTTGGTAATATGGAGTATTATGGAATGTTTATTGAATTATTATAAAATATTACAGCAGGTGGTTTAATACAATCGGTGAATGAAAAAATTACAGGTTATTAGCATGTAAAGATTACAGCGGGTTTAGCATGTAAAAATTACAATTGTTGAATTATTAAAAAAAAAAAATTACAGCAGCAGGTACTGAATTAACGTTTAAAAAAAAAAAAAATATGCATGAAAAGAGACCCGTTATTCGTAAAAAGGGCTCTCTAGGCATAATACTAAAAAGTTCAAAGAGACCCATATCTTACATATGGGGTCTAAGCTTATTAGAAAAGAAATTAATAAAAAAATCAAAGAGACCCCAAATCTTACATATGGGGTCTGGGCTTATTAGAAAAGAAATTAATAAAAAAATCAAAGAGACCCATATCTTACATATGGGGTCTGAGGTTATTAAAAAATAAATTAATAAAAAAATGAAAGAGACCCCATATCTTACATATGGTGTCTGAATATTTTTAATAAACAGACCCCATATCTTACATATGGGGTCTCTTTCTCTTCTAAAATATTTTTCTAAAGGCCTACGTAAGAGACCCCTTCTCTTACATGAAGGGTCTCCAACTTTTAACAAACAGACCCCATTTCTAAGAGGGGGTAGAGACCCCCTTAGAGGAGGTCTCTTATGCCTTTTTGGACGGACATTTCTTGACAAAGATGTAGCGGTCGCGTTTGAGGGTGGTCCAATAATACCGAGCCCTAATGACTTTAAGAGCTAGACTCTTCCCATTCATGTGAGTTCCACAAACCCCGGTGTACGGTGTCCATGACCCTTTTTGCTTCACGTTTGTCAACACATCGGAGATTAGGGCCTCTAGGAGACCTTTTGTATAAGATGCCACCTTCTAGAATAAAGTTGGCTGATTGAAGGCGTAAAGCCCTTTGACTCTTGCTTGAGAAATGCGGTGGATATTCGGAAGTTTGTAGATGCCTTTGGATGTCTAAAAACCAAGGTTCGTCTTCCTCAGGCTCGATATCGTCAATAAATCATGTACATATGCTGCTTCTTGACGGGTTTCAATTGTAAGTGGCATTTCAGCCATGCCATTTGGAATGTTGATCATTGATGCTAGTTTTGCCAGTGCATCGGCAAACTGATTCTCTTCCCTGGGTAGGTATGTGTAACGAAGATCTTCCATTTGTTCTGAAGCTTCTCGAGATACGACTGGTAAAGGGCTAAGCTTTCGCTTCTGACTTTCCATTTGCTGGAAATTTGGTTGATGATTAAGGAAGAGTCCCCATACACACGAAGTTTCTAGACGCCCAATGCTATGGCGGCTTCTAGGCCCATAATACATGCTTCATATTCGGCCACATTGTTTGTGACATTGAATTGAAATTTTGCTGAGGTTGGAGTATGAGTGCCGTCAGGAGCTATTAGGATTAACCCGACACCACATTCGCATTGATTGGAGGCACCGTCAAAGTGCAGCGACCAGCTGTCGTCGCTTGTCATTAGAATTTTCTCATCGGGTAGGTCGTAATTCTCCTCTTCTGCCTCGATAGGACAGTCGGCTAGGAAACCAGAGATCGCTGAACCCTTGATAGATTTTTGAGGAATGTACTTTAGATCAAATTCAGCTAGCATAACCAACCATCTGGACAATCGTCCGTTGAGAGCCGGATTTTTGAATAGGAACTTGAGAGGATCTGCTTTACAGATGACCTGCACTGTATGGGAGAGCATGTAATGTCTAAGTTTCTTTGTGGCCCAAACCATTGCGATGCAGAGTCTTTCGAGTTGAGTATATCTGGTTTTGTACTCGAGTAGCTTCTGGCGTAAATAGTACACGGCGTTTTCTTTGCCTTCGATTTCTTGAGCAAGCATGGCCCCAACTGCTGAGTCAGTTGTTGTAAGATAAAGCCTGAGGGGGATACACGGTATTGCTGGCTTTAACACTTGCGGATTTGAAAGATAGCCCTTGATGGTGTCAAATGCATGTTGACATTCTTCGTCCCATACCTTGGGCTCACTCTTGCGGAGTTTTTGAAATACTGGCTCACAAATCATGGTGAGTTTTGATATGAATCTGCTGATGTATTGTAATTTTCCTAGGAACCGCCGAATGTATTTTTCATTCGCTGGCGGTATCATGTATAGAATGGCCTTGATTTTTGAAGGATCAGCCTCAATGCCTCGAGAACTGATGACATACCCGAGCAAATTGCCTGGTGTTACCCCGAATGCACATTTTTTATGATTGAGCCTCATATTTTATTGCCTGAGTCTGTTGAAGAATTTTCGAAGCACTGTTTTATGTTAATATCGTTATTTGGATTTGACGATCATGTCGTCGACATACACTCGATCTCCCTGTGAATTATGTCACTCATGATGGATGTGGTTGTTCTTTGGTAAGTAGCCCCCGTGTTCTTTAGTCCAAACGGCATAACTGTGTAGCAATATGTACCCCATTGAGGGATGAAGGTTGGTTTCTCCATGTCGTCCTCTTCCATGGGAATCTGATTGTAGCATGTGCACCCGTCCATAAAATAGAGTAAGGCATGATTTGATGTGTGGTCCACCAGATTATCGATGTGTGGCAGTGGAAAACCGTCTTTAGGGCTGACCCTGTTAAGATCTCTGTAATCAACGCACATTCGGACTTTGACGTCCTTCTTTGAAACTGGAACAACATTGGCAATCCATTCTGGATACTTGAACTCTCGAATAAATCCGGCCTCTAGATGGTTAGAGACCTCTTCTTGAATTTTGAGGGAAACATCCGTTTTCATGCGACGGAGTTTCTGCTTGATGGGTTTCGAACCTGGAATGAGGGGAATTGTATGATGATTAATGCTTGGATCAACCCCTGGCATATCATGATAGGACCATGCGAAGACGTCTACGTACTCTGAAAATATCTTGATCAGATCGTCCCGTTCTGCTTGAGATAGAGTCAAACCAATCTGAACTAGTTTTGGATCACTGATGTTAGAAAGGTTAAATTTTTTTGTTTCCTCAATTATGGACGTCCCGTTTTCATGATTTTCGATAGCTTTTAATATTTCAAGGTCAGTTTATTGAGAAGCAAAGTTGTTTGGATTAGGAATGTGTTTTGAAGTTGGACTTGAAGAGTAGAATGAAATTGAAGTATTATTGAAATTAGCAATCATTACATCGACAACTTTAACTTGAAGTTCGGCCTCTAAGGGCACTTGATTGATGCAAGACTCTAGCCCTAGACTCTTAGACTCATCACTAAGCTCAGATCCAGACTCATCCTCAGAATCGGACTCGCTCATCATAGATCCTTCGCCCACAGTAATTTTGAACATTTTGCCATTTGGAGCAGTAATTTTGAGGGACTTCCTCCAGCCGTTTACCATCTTCTCACTAGGAGCTATAAGCTTGGATGGGTAGAAAATTTCGATTTGAGTGATCATTGGGACCATAGTATCTTCGGAGATGATTGGTGTTGTTTCTTGGCCGAACAAGAGACCAAAAGTTGATGAATCAAGGCATTTAGGGACAACCTTGTCTTGTATTGGAGGGGTGTCTTCGAAAAAATGGCAGTCTTGGAAGATCTCGAACCCAGGATATACGATTCCTTTTGAAGTGTCATAGAAAGGCTCTGGAAAGTCGAAGTATAAGTCATCCTCTCCTTCTTTCATGAATTGCCAATTGAGTGTGCGTTGATGGGGGTGCAGCTTGAATTGATCATTACCAGCTCGACGGGCCCTTAGCTTCGCCTCTTGTTGCTTGATGTCGTGCTTAGTCGGCTTGTATCCCAGACCAAAGCAATTAGTCTGTCCCAAAGTTTTGAAAGGAGACTCAATGGGTGGTGGCAGAGTGGTGCCCAAGAAGTGTCCACGTTTGACCATTATGTGTCGGGCCATGGGATTCATTTTGGATTCGACGGCTCCTACCTCAACACTAAACCCCCGAAGGTCTTCGTCATTGTCATCATGCTCTATCAATATCAGAGCTTTGTCAGCTATTTTAGTCCTTGGATGGGACGCATTCAGGGTAATGATGTTCCCCTTGACCTCCATTCGAACTTTCTGATGGAGTGAAGATGGCACATCCTTGAGATCATGGATCCAAGGTCTTGCCAGAAGGAGATTGAAACTTGCTTTGATGTTGAGCACTTGAAAGCTCACTTTGCGCTCAATTGGTCCCGTCTGTAGTAGGAGGGTGAGGGTTCTCATTGCTTCCCGACGAGTATTGTCATAGGCGCGGACGCCTTGGGAGGAACTAAAAAGTCATTCGGAGTGAACCCCGTATTTTTAGCAGTACGGAGCGGGCACACATTGATGGCTGATCCATTGTCCACTAGAGTCATGGGAATAATTTTGTCTTTTTATTCAACAGTAAGATAGAGTGCCTTATGGTGGCTTTCCCCCTCAGGTGGGAGGTCTTCATTTGTAAAGGTGACCCTTCTTCCAGATTTGCTAGTTACCCGACCAGTTCATCAAGAGTAACTTCCGGAGTGACGTTCAGTTTGACTAGAGCATGGATCAGAGCAGTGCGATGCTCAACAGAGGAAGCCATGAGCTGCCAGATATTAACCTCTGCTTTTGTTCATTTCAGTTGTTTGATCAGGGGATTCTCCTCAGTGAGTGGAGGGATATTAGTTGTCAGGATTGCCTTGTTCACTGGCTCTTGAATTTGGCCGGATCGAGTCATGATTTGAACACTGTTTTCTGCTTTAGTGCCCAAGTACCAATCGGCGTTCACAATTTCTTGGCACTCATCATCAGAGATGTTTTGGATAGGAGGGCAATGGTATATATCTTCATCGTCGCTAGCCCTTATCCCACAGATATCCTCTTGAATTAACCCAGTAATGAATCCAGACTCTGAATCTTCATTAGATTGCACAAGGTCAAGTGCAGGTCCCAGGTTGTTGAGATTGTTCGCATGGGGTATTAAGGATTTCCTCCACCTCAAAAGGACCCACAACATTGAAAAGAATTTCTTGATTGTCTTCGAGAGCCCTTATGCGAGCCTCATCATCCTCAATACGGTCATAGAGCTCAACTACGGCCGTTGCTAATGAAGTCATCTTGAATTGTATTTTAAGAGAAGAGTCCGAGCACCTATTTGACACATGACTTGGATTTTGAACGTGAACTTCCCGAGACATGGTATGGTATGCATGCAATGAATGAGACCTAAACTTGACTCTAAGTGCCACTCCGAAGATTCGGGATTTTTGGGATTTTTGTACTTGTATTTGAGATTTGCGACCCATTGAAAATATTTCAAAGGGATTTCCATCTATTGGGATTTGTATAAGAATTTGTACTTGTATCCGGGACCTACAACCCATTGGAAATATTTTGAAAGGAGCTTCATTCTTTTGTAGAGGCTACCTTCTCGTATTATTTCAAGGGAATTTCGACCCGGTATTAGAACTTGGAATATTTTAGGGGGATTTCAACCCGGCACAGAACTTGGAATATTTTAGGGGGATTTCAACCCGACATAGAACTTGTAATATTTTAGGGAATTTCAACCTGGTTATAAAACTTGGAATATTTAAAGGGAATTTCAACCCGGTTATAGAACTTGGAATATTTCAAGGGAAGACCGTGGAACCATTCAAGGCTGAATAATTCAAGGGAATTTCAACCCGGTTATAGAACTTGGAATATTTTAGGGGAATTTCGAGCCGTTTGAAATGACATTGAATTTTGTATTATTTCTAGGGAGTGTCAACCCATTTGATTTGGAATATTTCAAGGGAATTTCAACCCATTGGAAATGTTTTTGGAATTATTTCAAGGGATTTTCAACCCATTGGAAATATGGCAATTTATTCTGGGATTTGCAACCCGTCGTAACTATTTCGGGGAGATTTCAACCCATTGGAAATGCGGCAATTTGTTCCAGTATTTGTAACACGTTGGAACTATTTCGGGGGGATTTCAACCCATTGGATTTGCGGCAATTCGTTCCAATATTTGAAACCCGTTGGAACTATTTCGGGGGGGATTTCAACCCATTGGAAATACGATAATTTGTTCCTGGATTGGCAACCCGTTGGAACTATTTCGGGGGGATTTCAACCCATTGGATTTGCGGTAATTCGTTCCCGGATTTGCAACTCGTTGGAACTATTTTGGTGGGATTTCAACCCATTGCATTTGGTATTTAAGAATAATGGTAGGTAAGGATTTTAGTAGTTTGAACATTGAACTTTGACACTTGAGTTTAATTCGGAATTTGAATTGGGAATTAGACAAGAGAAGTTTTGTATAGAAAATAAGACTTTGAATTTGGAATTTTTGAACTTCAAAACCCGGCATTATGCCGCCATAGGTATAAGGCATTTGAAAATTGGATTTGGAACTTGATCTTGAAAGGTTTTGAGTAAGGTCTTGAAAATTTGGGATTACGCCATCATAGATTTGGACATTTGAGCTTGGGAACTTGCACATAGGACTTGGATTTGGAAGTTTGAGTTGAAAATCATGACGCCATTGAATTGGATTTTTGAAACTTGAGTTTGGAGATTTGATTCGGAAAACCGGCGTTGTAACGCCGTTGGATTTGGACTTTTGAATTTGCATGGGAATTTTGACTCAAAAATCCTGCATTACAACGTCGTTGGATTGGACTTTTGAACTTGAGTTTGGAATATTTGACTCGAAAATCCGACATTATGATGCCGTTAGATTGGACTTTTGAATCTGGCATTTGTGCGTGAGGCGTGTTTAGGGGTTTTGAATCAAAAGGAGTGGCACTCCTAGGAGATCATATATCGGCGATTTTAGATGCATGAGGTTTGGATGATGCTCCTAGGGTTAGGTTTCCTAGTTGGAGTCTAATGGTTTTAGCAAAGCTATAACTCGAGGTTAGTCATTCACTCGTGCAAAGACGCCCACACAATGCACAAATAACACATTGCCACACTGACATGGATATGAATGCGACATGCAAAGTTGTCAACCTATGGTCGGTCTAAGTTTTGTATGATGCAAGTGGTCGGCTTTAGTGTCAAAAGGGTCCTTCACTTAGAGGCGGATCCGGCAACAACCGTTTCACATCCACCTAAGGGACGTGTTTGTTGGCAGATGACCTCCATGCTTGACATCAGGAACGTCAAGAAAATGTCAACTTTCGGTAGGTGCGGGAATGGTCAAACACTTTGGTCAGGAACCGTATGGAGAATGACCATTCTGTTACCCCCGGGGCTAGCCCGAATGTAGAACATATTCATGTTGGGCAAGGTAGAAATTTGTTTTGCATATATAAATTAAAATGTTTTCGGAAATATGTATGATATGCCTAAAACACAATCGTATTTGAACATTGTACTTGAAAAGTTAGCCCTTCGGCGTTCGTTCTCGTAATTTGGGAGTGCCCTTCGAATTTCATAATTTTCGAGCTTAAACTCCCACTCGAGCACTTGGGAAAAAATGGTTAGTGAGCCACTCAAAGCCACTGTGCTGATGGCAGGCATCAGCGCCAGACGCAGGGGCTGCTCTCAGCGCTACTGCTGGCACTCAACTCTTGAGCGCAGCAGTGACAGGATGCTCATGAGATGCTCGTTTACTCGAATTGAAATTTGAAACTCCCCAGTGGAGTCGCTAGATTGTAGGAGGATTTCGATTTCTTGTATCCTTTTTTGTATGTGCCCCTACGACTTTTGAAAATTTGAAATTCGAAGTAGTCTCCACCAAACGTGTTTAAGGGTCTAGTATGGAAAGACTATAGTATGACTCTTTTTGGATAAGGCATTGAATCTTGAAATCGAACGGGTGAGATTCGGGTACGGGAACGAACGTCTTATTTTTAGCAAACTTGAAAAGTACGTTCAAACACAAGACAAGGATTGTTTTCGTGAAATCCTAATCATGGCACTAGGCGGGTTAAATCATGCATTTAGAACATTGTATTTACTACTTATATGTCGTCACTTTACTTTAAAGTTAATTAAGGGAACTTAAGGCCGGTTTGTCCAAAAATTATCTTTGTTAAGTGTGATGTAACCTTTGTATATTGTTGTATTTAGCATGTTGGGTGATGAAAGCGGTAAACATGTAAAGCATCATCACAAGTAGTAGGAATTATCGAAATGCGTACAAAACCACATCACCTTAAAAAAAGGTGAGTAAATGTAACACCATCATAATTCCTTGCTTTTATAAAACCATTTTCCAACTTAAAATAAAGGAATTACTAAAGCATTACCGCCACCGTGATAACGGTTAAGGCTATTACCAGAATTACGCAACGGAATTAAATGTCAACTAACTTTTAAAAACCATAATTAATAAAATATCGAGGCCTCCTACAATTTGGAACCATAATGGCCCAAAACCCAAAGTATAAGTAATCAAATATTTCAAACATAATTAAAATAAAGTTAAATAAAATAGTTTCAAGGAACGAAAACATGCAACTCTCTCAATCATCCCAAGCCACATGATTTCGATCGTACTTGATCTACCTACCTGCTATATTATTCTACTCCCCAACAATGCAAGTGCAAATGATGGATCATCATAGGGTCATTAGGGCAAAGGCCATGACCGGAAACACACAAAGCACGTAGTGAGCAAAAGCTGAGTACTTACAAGCATAGAGTAATGAAACTAAAGCATGCATCACTCACTAAATACTAATCGACATGAAAAAGCCATATAATAACAAATCAAACAATCATGAGATACAAGACTCGACTCTTGACTCACAATTTAATTAGAATAAGCTTCGAACGGGCCAAAAGAATAATCCACAAGGGAAAAAGGTGATGGGAGCCAACCAAACACCAAATATAATAATAATAAAATCGGGCCATACCGAGTGTCGGGCCATACCGACGGAATTCCTGCGCATAATATAAATGAAACAACGTCTTGTATCATTAGTAGGAGTACGAGCTTTCCGGCAAGACTCCCCCCATTGTTCATACTCAAGGTATATACGTTCCAAGAGTTTTGAAGCTTGTTCCGGTTGCACTTTACGTTTATTAATATTTTAATAAAGGCGAACTCAAGACTCGACAACATGCATACATACAATTAATAAACGACAACCAAAACAATCTTATTTTAATGCTTTAAGACTTGTGATCAACCAAGCAAGACACTTGTGATATTACTACCATGTTCCTCCTCACCAAAGTGAGACTCCACATCATGCATATTAACATGAGGGTTGTGCCCTTGCACGACAAATCCTAATTCATTTCATACATAATATTCCCAACTGAACCCTACATGTGCGGTGGCTTACGTGAGCTAACCCTTCACATGTGGTAAAAAAAATAGTACAACGAGGTACAAATAAATGGCTCAAAGTATGCTAGACATCCCGTACAATAGCATACAAATAATTAATCCATCCCTTGCATGTGAATTGAACCATACATGCATAAATATTGAACACCATGATTGACAATGAAATCCATACTCATAATAATTTCAACATGCTTGTTCAACAATTAATTCAATAAATCCAACATCACAAAACACATGCTCGTTCACCAAAATAAACATGATTTCACATAATGTAATTCACATCATCAACAATCATGTAATGTCATTGACAAAAAGGTGTGGTCGCCCTAGACTTGTACGTACCTTGAATACCTAAGCGTAGGGGCCACTTTGCAATAACGAGCACTCAACTAGAAATCACCTCCTATCATCAAAATAATGAAACTTAAATTATTTCCATGTTCATTAAATTTCCAACAACTTTATAAAATTTAAAACTTCCTTTAGACTTTAGAATTCAATCGTTTTTCAATAATAAAGTCGTCTCAATTTGCAAAATCAATCCCTAGTACGAAAACATACTTTTTCCGCATTTAAAATCAATAAAAATCAACACTTTAAACCTTTATTCAAATCTGAAAATATAATTGATTATCATAATTAAAATCATCACCTCATTATGCTAATCAACTGACTCATTAGGTCTAGGTTAAAACCCTAACTTGAAAATCCCAATAACACTAGTTTAATATCATAAAAATCAATGCTTTATTAAATAAACAAATCTGAAAATTCATTCTTTAATAATTAAAACAAACCTAATGAATCACAACACACAAATCCTCAAACCACGGTATTCATAACCGGTTCCCAGCATTTTAATTACTCAAAACAATATTAATATAATAATTTAAAATACGGAATTTAAATAGAATAGGTAAGGAAGAAGAGAATTATACCAATCCGGCCTATAGCCCGGAACAACCACGAATTAATTGTGATTGGGCGAAAAAGAAATCGAATACGAACACACACACACACAAACGTGCGTGTGCGCAGCAAGGGCGACGAGCGCGAGCGAGGAGAGGGGGCGCGCGCACGGCAAGGCGACGAACAAAGGGGCAGGGCAGCGCGCGCGGGCTGGCGCAACGTGCGGGCGAGAGGGGCGAGCAAGGTGTGCGATGAGCACACGAGCAAGGGGACGAGCAAGGTGTGCGATGGGCACACGAGCAACAACAACGAGGGACAGCAGCAGCGCAGGGCATGAGTGCTCGCTGCGGGCTGCGGGCGAGAGAAGAGAGGGACGCGAGGGGTGTGGGCGAGAGACAAGCACGAGGGCACGAGGCCGAGGACATGCAGCACGAGGGCACAAGGACGTGCGGTGCAGCACGAGTGGGCGTGAGGTCGAGTGGGCGTGAGGCCGAGTAAAGAGAAGATAGAGGGAGTTGGAGTTGGAGTGAGGGGCAAGAAATCAAAAAGGGGCTTTATGAAATTTTAGGGGTTTATTTAATGATGGGGAGTCCTATTTATAGGCTCCCTAATCCCTTGATGGGCTAGGCTTAGGATATTTGAGTTGGGCTTAGGAATTAAATGAATTGGGCTAGTTTAGGATTTAAATTAAACTGTTTGGATTGGGCTTGATTAATACAACGAACTGGACTTTTTATTTAAAACCCGAAGCTTTAAAAATCATTTGCAACTCATTTAATTTCCCGACTCAAGAATTAAATTCGTTTCGTAATTAATTAAAATAATAACTATTCTAATTAATTAAAATACATTAAATACATTTAAATATTATTTAAATGCTAATAAATCGTAAAATGCTTTATAAATATAATAAAATATATTTATAATTATTATAAAAATACGAGGTATTACAGTCTACCCTCCTTAAAAGAAGTTTCGTCCCGAAACTTGGGTTCGGAAATCCAAAATTCAACTCAACTTGAGACTTTCTGAGACTTTTTAATACGTTCATTTACAAAAGTTTTAAGTTGTTGTACTCTTTACATGATTAAACAGGACATCCAATGGGTTAAAATTCCCCTAAAATATTGACGGGTTAAAAATCCCCTAAAATAATACAAACCCCATTCCAAATATTTCCAACGGGTTGAAAATCCCCAGAAATAATACAAGTCCAATTGTTCAATCGGGTTGAAAATCCCCTGAAATAATACAAATTCCAATGGGTTGAAATTCCTTTCAAATATTCCGAGTCCAATGGGTTGAAACTCCCCTAAAATATTGACGGGTTGAGATTCCCTTTAAATAATACAAAATCAATCCCTTTCAATCGGGTTGAAATTCCCTTCAAATATTCCAAGTCCAATGGGTCGAAATTCCCTTGAAAATTCAATTTCCTAGTACAAGTCCAATTTCCAAATCCTAGAGCGGGTTGAAATTCCCTTCAAATAAGTCCAATTTCTAATAGGTCGAAATATTCCTTTTCGATCTCCCAAATTTTAGTATAAAGAGCCAACTTTCACAAAAGAATGAACGCTCCTCTCAAACATTTCCAATGGGTTGCAAATCCCGAATACAAGTACAAAATCCAAAATCCCGAATCTTCGGAGTGGCACTTAGAGTCAAGTCTAGGTCTCATTCATAGCATGCATATCATATCATGTGTCGGAAAGTTCAAGTTCTAAAGTCCAAAATCATGTCCAAACTAGGTGCTCAGATTCCTCTTCTCAAGATCCTACTCAAGATGACTTCACTAGCAGCAGATGTAGCAGAGCTCTATGAACGTGTTGAGGAAGCTGAGGCTCGCATGAGGGCTCTTAAAGACAATCAAGAAACACTTTTCCATGCTGTGGGCCCATTCGAGGTAGAGGAAATATTTCATAATCAAGGGTCTGCACCACACTTTGTGCAGCCAAGTGAAAACTCGGAACCTGGGTTACCTCAAGGAGACATTTGCGGGATCTGGGCCAGCGATGATGAAGACACATATCAGGACCCTCCTGTTGAAAACATCTCTAACGATGAATGCCGAGAAATTGTAAGCGCCGACTGGTACTTGGACCCTAAGGCAGAAAACAGTGTTCAAGTCATGACTAGGTCTGGTCGA
The DNA here is from genome assembly GCF_020520425.1 of Spinacia oleracea. NCBI lineage: Eukaryota > Viridiplantae > Streptophyta > Magnoliopsida > Caryophyllales > Amaranthaceae > Spinacia > Spinacia oleracea. The sequence goes on from NC_079490.1 coordinate 53,752,605, forward strand.
ATTCAAGAGCCAACCAATAGAATGGCACCAGCAACAGATGTTCCTCTACCCACCGAGGAGAACCCTCTAATCAAGCAATTGAAGCGCACTAAGGAAGAGGTTAATATTTGGCAACTCATGGCTTCCTCTGTGGAGCACCGCACTACTCTTATCAAACGCTCTGGTCAAACTGAATGTCACCCCAGAAGTCACTCCTGACGAATTAATCGGGTTGCTTACAAATCTGGAAGAAGGAATCACCTTTACTAATGAAGACCTCCCACCTGAGGGGGCGGGCCATCACAAGGCTCTCTATCTGACTGTCGAATACAAAGACAAAATCATCCCCATGACTCTGGTGGACAATGGATCGGCTATCAATGTTTGTCCTCTCCGCACTGCCGAAAATCTGGGTTTCACCCCTAGTGCCTTTTCTAGTTCCACCCAAGGTGTTCGTGCCTATGACAACACTCGTCGGGAAGCAATGGGAACTCTCACTTTACTACTCCGCACAGGGCCAATCGAGCGGAAAGTGAGCTTTCAAGTGCTTAACACCAAAGCAAGTTTCAATCTCCTACTGGGAAGACCTTGGATCCATGACGTCAAAGCAGTGCCATCTTCACTTCACCAGAAAATCCGAATGGAGGTCCAAGGAAATGTCATTACCCTGCACGCGTCTCATCCAAGGACCAAGATAGCCGACAAGGCTCTGATATTAATCGAACATGATGACAGGGACGAAGACCTCTGGGGATTCAGTGCTGAAGTTGGAGCCATCGAATCCCGAATGAATCTCATGGCAAAGCGCATGATGATCAAGCGTGGGCGTTTCTTGGGCACTACTCTGCCACCACCCACCGAATCTCCTTTCAAAGCCCAAGGACAGACCAACTGTTGCGGTCTGGGATACAAGCCTACTAAGTTCGATGACAAGCAGCAAAAGGCTAAGATAAAGGCCCGTCGAGCTGGCAATGATCAATTCAAAATACCTCCTCATCAACTCACACTCAATGGGCAATTCGTGAAAGAAGGAGAGGATGACTTATACTTCGACTTCCCAGAACCATTCTATTACTCTTCAAGACTGTCACTTTCTAGAGGATGCTCCTCTAATACAACACAAGGCCTCCCCTGAATGTCTTGATTCATCAGCTTTCGGTCTATTGTTTGGCCAGGAGATGACCCCTACCATTTCCTAAGACACCATGGTTCAAATGATCACTCAAATCGAAGACTTCGACCCATCTAAGCTAATTACTCCAAGTGAGAAGATGGTCAATGGCTGGAGAAAGTCTCTCAAGATAACAGCTCCAAATGGCAAAATGTTCAAGATTACTGTGGGCGAAGGATCTATGATGAGCGAGTCCGAGTCGGAGGATGAGTCTGGATCTGAGTCTAGCAATGAGTCTAAGTGTCTAGAACTAGAGTCTTGCATCAATCAAGTGCCTCTAAAGGCCGAGCTTCAAGTCAAAACAGTCGATGTAATGATTGTTGATTTCAATAACACTTCAATTTCTACTTACTCTTCGAGTCCTAATTCAAAATCAAATCTTAATCCACACAACTTTGCTTCACAATAAAATGACTTTGAATTTCTAAAAGCTATCGAAAATCATGAAAACAGGACGCCCATAATTGAGGAAACAGAAAAAATCAACCTTTCTAACAACAGTGATTCAAAACTAGTTCAGATTGGTTTAACTCTTTCTCCATCAGAGCGGGACGATCTTATCAAGCTACTTTCAGAGTATGTAGACGTCTTCGCATGGTCCTATCATGATATTCCAGGGGTTGATCCAAGCATCGGTCAGCATACAATTCCCCTTATTCCAGGGTCAAAGCCCATCAAGCAGAAGCTCCGTCGCATGAAACCGGATTTTTCCCTCAAAATTCAAGAAGAGGTCGCCAAGCAGTTAGAGGTCGGGTTTATTCGAGAAGCAAAATATCCAGAATGGATCACAAATGTCGTCCCAGTTCCAAAGAAAGACGGCAAAGTACGAATGTGTGTGGACTACAGGGATCTTAACAGGGCCAGCCCTAAAGACGGTTTTCCATTGCCTCACATCGACATCCTGGTCGACAACACCGCAAATCATGCCTTACTCTCTTTTATGGACGGGTACGCAGGCTACAATCAGATTCCCATGGCAGAGGAAGACATGGAGAAATCAACCTTCATCACTCAGTGGGGTACATATTGCTATACAGTTATGCCGTTCGGACTAAAGAACGCAGGAGCAACTTATCAAAAAACAGCAACAGCTATCATGAGCGATATGATTCACAGGGAAATTGAGGTATATGTCGACGACATGATTGTCAAATCCAAAGAACGGCACGAGCATACCTCAGTACTTCGAAAGTTTTTCAACAGGCTCAGACAATACAACATGAGGCTCAATCCTCAAAAGTGCGCATTCGGGGTAACGTCAGGCAAGTTGCTCGGATATGTTATCAGCTCTCGAGGCATAGAGGCTGACCCTTCAAAAATCAAGGCAATTCTCGAGATGCAACCACCAACGAATGAAAAGGAAATTCGGGGTTTTCTCGGCAGACTACAATATATCAGCAGGTTCATTTTAAGACTCACAATGATCTGTGAACCAGTATTTCGAAAGCTCCGAAAAAGCGAGCCCAAAGTGTGGGATGATTGTCAGCATGCATTCGAAACAATCAAAAGCTACCTTTCCAACCCACCAGTACTAAAACTAGCAATGCTAGGGATTCCCCTCAGGCTCTACCTCACAACAACAGATTCAGCAGTGGGGGTTATGCTTGCTCAAGAAATTGAAGGCAAGGAGAATGCCGTATACTACATAAGCAAAAAACTGATCGAGTACGAGACCAAATACACTCAGCTCGAGAAACTCAGCATCGCCTTGGTTTGGGCTACAAAGAAACTACGGCACTACATGCTCTCCCATACAATACATGTAATCAACAAAGCTGATCCTCTTAAATATCTATTCGAGAAACCAGCACTCAACGGACGTTTGTCCAGATGGTTGGTCATGCTAGCAGAATTCGACCTCAAATACATTCCACAAGAAATCTATCAAGGGTTCAGCAGTCTCAGATTTCCTAGCCGACTGTCCCGTCGAGGCAGAAGAGGAAGATTACGACTTACCCGACGAGCAAATCTTAATGACCAGTGATGACAGTTGGTCAATGCATTTTGATGGTGCCTCCAATCAGAACGGATATGGTGTGGGAGTAATTCTAGTAGCCCCAGACGGCACACACATTCCTATATCAGCAAAACTGCAATTCAACGTCACAAACAATGCGGCAGAATATGAGGCATGCATCATGGGCCTGGAAGTCGCCTTAGCCCTAGGTGTCCAGAAAATTCGAGTGTACGGGGATTCCTCCCTAATCATCAATCAAATTTCTGGCAAATGGAAAGTAAGGAGCGAGAGCCTGGCTCCATACCAGTCTTACCTTGAGCAGTTGTCCGAGCAAATAGAAGAGCTCCGCTATACATACCTCCCGAGAGAGGAGAATCAATTCGCTGATGCACTGACAAAACTGGCCTCAATGATCAACATTCCAAGCGGCATGGCTGAAATGCCACTTACAATTGAAACACGTCAAGAAGCAGCATATGTCCATGCCATTGACAATGTCGAGCAAGACAAAAATGAACCGTGGTTTACAGACATCCAAAGGTATACTACTAGAAAATCGGATACGGGGGCAAGTCATAATTGCCTCTAAATATGGGGATTTAGCCTCTAATGGGTTTTTGAAGCAAAATCATGGATGCCTCTAATAAGTCCGTCGCTAATTAGTGGTTGCCTCTAATGACACCTTTTTGAGGCAATACAATGTTGAGCTTCTAAAAGCACATACATTTAGAGGCAACCATACAATTTTGCCACAAAATATAATTAGAGGCAATGTAAAAAGTTGCTTCTAAAAACATCATTTAGGGGCAACCATATAATTTTGCCACGAAATATATTTAGAGGCTCCATAAGTTGCTTGTAAAAACCACACATATTGTTATACGTACTTGCTTATTCGATTAACTAATGTTTTGTTTGGTTCAATTGAATTTAATTGAAATTATCTTATTTGAACTTAACTGAAGTTAATTTTTTTAATGAATTTGTCGGACTTTCCTAAACTATATGAACTTGTGTAAATTTATTCGTACTTATCCAAATTTATTTTGTTAAAATATGAGAAAAAGTTAAAGAAGACAAAATAAGTTGAAACAAACAAATTAAACTAGCTATCATCGACTTATTGAATTGAATGTGATGCATGTATCGAATTTGATCATTAATTAGTTCAAACAACATAACAAATTGTCAAATAAGTTTTATTTGATAATGAATCAAATCAAGTATAGTTAAAATAAAGTAATATTATATTTCGTTAAAATTATATTCGTTTTTTAACAAATTGAAATATATTCGAGTACGTAATATACCATATTACTGTAATTTAAACAATCTCAAATAATGTAACAACGAGTCAAATAATTAAGTTATTTTAATAAGTTTGAGGTCGAATAAGTTCATATAATTTATGTTCAGGTCTTATAAGTTTCACTCAAATCCTATAAGTTTACTCTCTTGCATTCAAGATTGGTCTTAATTTGCAATCAAGAGCTCAAGGCGGATCAACTTCAACTAGTTCCTATAAGTTTCAATTTTCTTCAATCAGGTCCAATCAAATAAGTTATATTTAGAGAAGTTTAGGTGTTATAATGTGAGCATAACACACAGACTCTTAGTTCAAACAAAGTAATGTTTGATTACTCGATCGGTTGAATCAATGTAACGAATTACTCCGTATACATTAAACAACTCGAAAGGCCGAACAAAACTGACACGAAATAAAACACTAGCCTTTTGGCATAACTTGTTTTTTTATTCTTTATCTATAATAATAACAAGCGCGTATCTATACTAATAGTTTGAAACAAGATATGTATTATATTATACTAAAATAGACAAGTATTACTTCCTAGTGCAAAATTTCCCGCCCAAAAATGTTTTCCAAAAGTATATTTACTTTATTTATTTTTATTTTCTATCCTTTTTTATAAATTGTTTATGCGTGGGAAAAAAATATTGGAATAATATAGAATATGGAATTAATAGATACTACGTAATAATAATTTGCTTAACATAATTTGGTAATATGGAGTATTTTAGTCAAATAGGTATATCAAACGAAAAATTTACGTACTTAATATAAAATATAGAGTATGGAGTATTTTAGTCAAACTAGCAGATTAAACATAAAAAATATGTACGTGATAATGCGTAGTAGGACGAAATTTTCATATTAAATGATTAAATGAGTATGTTTGAGATTTATTAATTATGCGTTTGGTTTATGAGAAGAAATATATCAATTAAACAATTTATAAAAAGAAGTTCAAATATATAATTTTAGAAATCTGTGCGTGCACGAGTTCTAATCTAGTTTTGCATATTATGATGCCATGTGTCATCTATTTGATCTTTTTTTGTAATAACATAATTTATATTAATTCTTTCCTCTTGTCCGATGTTATTTTCTCTTTATTAATTTTATTTGTTTCAAATTCTAATTTCAAATTCGTTATACTCCACTCCACATGCGTCATATTTTATTATTTCTAAACTTTTTTACTCTCCTATAAAAATTATTAATTAGACAATATAACCGAACATTAAATTAAAAAACCCGTGCATTATACAGGATATAAACTAGTTCAAGGCTATTAACTAAATTTCAAATCCCCTAAAAAAACAAACTAGATTTCAAATTGTATTAAGTAAAAAGTTGAAGTGGAAAATTTTCCTCTAAATAGAATTAGGCGGCAATTAAATTGCAAGAAGACACTAAATTTTTTGGAAAATAGGAGAGTGAGGGCGCTAAAGTTTTTGGAGTTTTCCCGGTTAATGGTAGCTTGCAGCGGGAAGTTTTCACATGGCGCCGAACTTCTACATAGAGAATCTACCTAAGATGTATCGCCAAAATCCTCTTCCTACTTTCTCTCTCCTCAACTCTGCTCTCTCTCTTCTCTGCTTCTTGTTGTAATAATTGGGTTTCAAGGCAAATACTAGAATAAGAATAAGAACGAGTTTAGGAAATCGTTGCGACGTGGTAACCAAACCACTGCCTTGAAAACGAGATTCGGTGCAACCGGGTTGCACAATTGTATCCACCGATTCGTTCCCTAAAGTTTACACAACTCTCAACACACAAAGGCACTTTTGGGTGATGAGATGGAGCCACATAAACTTATGCCCAAAAGAATATGAAGGAAAAGTTTGAAGAAATACGAATAATCATGACTTAATCATGAACCAAAATTCTTCCATCCAAAACAAAAAGGGGAAAGGAGGAGGAGAGGAAGAGATCAACATATGTGTATGTCAACAACTCAAAAAATGAAGAGTACTTATAGGATTTGTGGAGGAGACAAAACAATCCAAAGAAATCAAAGGTTTCAAAGGAATTCAATGATATTAATCAACCATAAATCCATGATAATGAAGAGTTGATAACCCCCATAATCAAGAGAAATAATGGACCAACTTAATCACCATAATCAGAATGATAATTGTCCATAAATCATACTTAAAAGGTTATCATAAAGGAGGAATCCAAAGAGAAGATCAAAAACGGACAACACCAAGAACCGATCTCGAAACCTGCCGGTTTTCCAAAACCGGGCCGGTTTTCGGTTCACTTCAAGAAATGCCTTTTAAGTCCGTTTTTCAACTTACGCTCGAAACCTGCCAGTTTTGGAAAACCTGGCAGGCAGGTTTTGAGCGCTTTTCCATCTTTAAATTCCAACAATCCCCCACTAAAGATGAGAAAAGATACCAAATGAAAGAGGAAGATATTGGGCATAAGAGGAGCTTAATACATAACACTTGGTGTTACATAAAGTAAATTGAAACCAAATGCTTAGTGAAGTGAATTATGACTTACAAACCCAATGGTGGACGAACCTTGAAACCCTTAAGTCCTTGATCAAAGAGTGGACTAACCTTGAAACTCTAAGATTTATGTCACGCCCCCACAACACATACCTCACTCCAAAGATTATGTGGACTCCGCAAAGTGTACGCGTTTTAAGCCATGCGTTTACCTTAGTTCTCATGGAAGCTCTAGGAAACTGCCCAAGTTTCCATAGAAGATGGCGAGTCTTCACAACCACGTAGGTGAATCCTCAAGTGCTTCTCAAAATAGCACTTAGTCAATAGGGTTAAAATATGTTCAATTTTAGTGAACCATCAAGAGCTACCTCGTAGCTAAATTAACCCCCACAAGACCATAGATTCATTAAGAACATAATATAATGTTCAACCTCTCAAATATTTTGGTTGGTGAATCCACAAGTTGAATGCGTCCATTTCAATATGTTAGATTCATTAAGAGTTTATACAACTCAACCCTCATACAAGCGGTGGTTCTCTTTAAAGTGCATCTCAACTAGCACTCTACCATTAAGAGTTCAAAGACTCAACCTCATTCAAGCATTACAACACATGCCATAGGGATAAGCAAGTAATGCTTATTACTTTACTTAAATGGGCATGAAGCCTATCCCCCTCGACATTTCAATCATCAAGGATCATTACATGTCCCAATTTAGATCTTCTTACCATAGTGCATACCTTGCATTTGAATTTCTGTTAGAAATATAACCACAAGCAAGGATAATATATGCTCACTCAAAAGCACACATGGGTTAGAAATCATAAAACACTTTGTTTTTGGTTCAACCAAAACAAATTAAATTTGATGGGACAATTTTGTACAACTCTCTTTTACAAAAAAAAAAACTTTCATAAAGTATGATCCTCAAAACAACATAGCCACTTTAGTGAAAGTACTTCATCAATATCAAACTTCTATAATTTGCATCGAAAACTTCAAAGTAACATACTTTGATTGCAAATAAATACCATTCAACCTTATCCATGGTACCTTTAAAAATGAAGTAAACACGCGTTCACCATAAAATTTGTGAAAAAACAATAACTCAAATATTTCACAAAAATTCACAAATAATTGCTATGTCAAAATACCAACCATACATATCATTATCATAGTGGAAATTATATTAGCGTACACAACCTAAATCACATGTTAGGTCCTTATAAAGGTTGATGCTAAATAGTACATTCCACACACCCACAAATGATATGATCTTATATTTTCACAAATCTTCTCCAAAATTAAGAAAATGACTTACTATGAAAATCAAACATTTATTTTCATATATTACTCAAAACCATTTACTTAAATAACACTTTCAACTTTCAAGGGAGAAGATATAGAATTCAATGAAGGTTTAAAACTCATTTTTCAACATGTGATGTAAAAATAACTTGAACACATCATCTACATATCGAGTAAAATAACCGCACATAATTATCACCTTGAAAAATAAGAATTGAAATTCTCCACCCAAGTTATTAATCTAAACAACTATGAGAATTCAAATTCTAACAATCAATATGCATCAAGATATCGATAAGGTACATGTACCATTACAATGGTGATAACTCCAACACACATAATGAATTCCATAAACACATAATTCTTATCCTCAAGCATGGGAACTCATCACTCATGGTTTTACCACTTAGAACAATCACTTTACATACCTATGATAAAAGAGCATGCAATATAGGAATGAAAGTTAAACTGCTCAAAAATCTAAGTGATATAAAACTTGTTCCCAAAATAATAAGAATAAGAAAATCTCAATCCCTTACGTTGATAAGGTTCCCCCAATTTCAAGTATAGCCTTGAAACTCCTAATAACCATCCGTTGAATAGTCATCAAACCCTTTCAAGAAAACATCTAAATATTCACATTCCTTAGGTGGGTTGCTAAACTCACAAGTAAGCTTAACTTACTCCCAAAAGCTTCCCCTCAAAGGTCAACGACAAAAAGTCTCCATTGAAAAATCACGGAATTAAGGTCTTACTCATAGGAATTGAAAACACAACATAAATTCAAGGCATACATAAAAACGTCCTTTAGCATAACGGGCAATTCTCATGCCTTGAAAACTCTAACTTCAAGTCTCTTCTAAATTCAACTTGTTCACTACTCACAAAAGAATTAGAAGAAAATAGAACAATCAAGCAAGAGACACTTTAAACCCAACATGCATAGCCACACAATTAATTGCATCATGCACAAACATGCTAAAAGAAGAATTACCGTTAAAATGAGAATACTCAAATAAAATACATACCAAAAACTCATCAATAAGATTAACATCCCAAGAAGTCATGGAATTACATGCATAATAAAAATAGTACACTTAAATAATACAAGGACCAAGAAAACAAGTCCAACATTAAAATATTAGGCACTTCCCATATAGTGGACTTAAAAGTCTCTTTTACATGACACCTAAAAATTTCGAATATCGAATATTTGGACTTACAACCACTTTCCAAAAAACACCGTGGTCTAAAGGTTTTCCAAGAGAAACTCTCAAAGATACATGAGCATACAAAAACAACCCCCACATGGAAATAATAAGCCCAAAAATTAAGATCATAAAATGATCACTCAACAAGGTTAAGCTATGAGAAATTCCATAATAAAATTATGTACTCAACAATTCCCATAAAATCATTTTAAGATCAATAAACCCTTAAAACTCAAGTCTCAAAACTTTTGGCCAACTTTAATGAAATTCCAATACCAACACAAATAAAAAGGTTATTTAGTCTCAACCATAGAAAATTCATTAAACAACACCATACCAATCATGACAAGATTAATGGTCCAATTCCCAAAAGTGTAGTGACTCGAATAATCAGGTATACATCCAAGGAAAAGGGTTCAACATAGTTTTCTTCCACCAACTCAAACACTTATATTCTAGGGGGTCATCACAAGCTTATGATAACTTGCTCCAATGGGTACACAAAAAAATCCAAGGAATTAAATATGCATATTTCCAACAATGCATAAGAAACCATTAATTATGAAGTTACATACCCAATGTTCATGGTAATAGACAAGAACTTGGAATCATACATATACACCAATATTACTATGACAAGTTAGCGCTTGAAATGACAACGTACAAGGCTAATAATCTAATCACCATTAGAATAAAACTACTTACTAAATACCCTTAGTAAAGCAAGTACACAAAGTCACAAGCCCAAAATTCCTCTACCAAGGAAAATATGACAATGCACAAATAATTCACATTAGTCTTTAAAAGACTAAAAACATAACTCTAATAAAACTAAGGTCTCCTCATGAAATTAAACATGCATGAAACCAAAGTAAACTATAGAGTGCAATAACATGTTCATACATCATAAATAATTCAAATACTCTACTTTCTAGTAATCATTCCAACAAACATCATTTGACAATATAAAAATCAATTTTAATATTGTCATCTTCACAAAATAATTTGTTGAAATGACTATTAGAAATGAACATGTTAGAATAATATCTTATTAAAAGAAGTAGTTTAGGATGAACCTCCCTTGATATTAAATCAAGTATGTGTAAGACATTCCAAAATCTTCAATCAATCCTCCATCACGATATCATGACCACCATTCATCAAACATCTTCTCCAAGACATTGCTTTTGACTTTTCTTATCCAGAAAAATCAGGTTCGTTTTGGTAGTTGTAACTGGAGATCAAGATCATCAATTGACAATCCGACCATTGAAAATCAAGCCCAAGATGTCCCGGATATTGTGTAAAATTTCAGGACAATCGGACCACGGATGACCCTCGATCGGGGTCAATGTTTGAGACTGCTCCCAGAAAAACGTGACTGAAAAATATCTTTGGAAACCCTCTAAACTCCCTTTATCTTTCACTCAAACTCACGAATATAAATTTCCTCACAAATCATAAGAAGTATTTAGGCATTGAAATAAATCTCGTTTTCAAATTGTTGCAATAATTGGGTTTCAAAGGCAAATACTAGAATAAGAATAAGAACGAGTTTAGGAAATCGTTGCGCCGTGGTAACCAAACCACTGCCTTGAAAACGAGATTCGGTGCAACCGGGGTGCACAATTGTATCCACCGATTCGTTCCCTAAGGTTTACACAACTCTCAACACACAAAGGCACTTTTGGGTGATGAGATGGAGCCACATAAACTTATGCCCAAAAGAATAAGAAGGAAAAGTTTGAAGAAATACGAATAATCATGACTTAATCATGAACCAAAATTCTTCCATCCAAAACAAAAAGGGGAAAGGAGGAGGAGAGGAAGAGATCAACATATGTGTATGTCAACAACTCAAAAAATGAAGAGTACTTATAGGATTTGTGGAGGAGACAAAACAATCCAAAGAAATCAAAGGTTTCAAAGGAATTCAATGATATTAATCAACCATAAATCCATGATAATGAAGAGTTGATAACCCCCATAATCAAGAGAAATAATGGACCAACTTAATCACCATAATCAGAATGATAATTGTCCATAAATCATACTTAAAAGGTTATCATAAAGGAGGAATCCAAAGAGAAGATCAAAAATGGACAACACCAAGAACCGATCTCGAAACCTGCCGGTTTTCCAAAACCGGCCGGTTTTCGGTTCACTTCAAGAAATGCCTTTTAAGTCCGTTTTTCAACTTACGCTCGAAACCTGCCAGTTTTGGAAAACCTGGCAGGCAGGTTTTGAGAAACCTGCCGGTTTTTCCATCTTTAAATTCCAACACTTCTTATCATATCGCGAAGGTTATGGCACCATTAAGCTGTTGGAAGTTGCCGATCACTGGTGGAATCGCCGCCCATGGTCATGGCCTCTTTTTTGCTTGAATCTCGTCCCAAATCCTGTATGATTTCTTCCTTTTTCTTACCGATTGATCGATTATTTCAGTTATGTTGGTAATTTCTTGTTTTTGATTGATGAATTGATCGTTCAATTATCAATTCTTGTTGTTGATTGATCGATCGATTATCAATTATTTCAGTTATGTTGGTAATTTGTTGTTGTTAATTGTGTCTTATAAAAAAAAATCCAACAAGAACGAACTTACCCCTTCGCCTTTGCTTTTGTAGTTTCTTGTTGGTAATTTGGACCATACTCGCCTTTGCTTTTCTACTTTCTTTATGACATCAAATTCGGCAACCTTGATTTTCTGAAGAGTGAGTTTGTGGCTTTAATGGTTCATTATTTCCTATTTACAATGTGAAGAGTAGTGGAGTCTTTAGCCTAGTTCTTTAGCTTGAAATATGAAGAAAAAACAAGGACTTAATGCTTTTGCAATTGTTACTTGCTGCTTATTTTAAAGACAATGACAATCGGCATGGTCTTCTCCGTTAGTGCAGGACACTATGATTAGAGAAAAACTCAGTTTTGTTTTTTTTTTGGTGATGGAACTTGGAAGTGATGCTTATTACTGAAAGTCTAAGTTTGTAGCTAATGGAAGAGCATAATTGCGTTTGCCTTTATGCAATTTCCTAGCAATGCCAAATTCTGCGCCAATGTTCTAATCAATTGTCCTCCTTGCTCGGAATTTGACAGTTAATTTTTAGCTTAGTTCATTATTTGAAGAGAAATTAAACTTTAACCTTTTTCTTTGATATGCAATATGAGCAAATGCTGCCACTCTGTGCTTCTGCAATGGGTGCTTACTGTTTTCTTCACAGATAAAGGCAATCCCATTGCTTTTCCTGCTTTTATCTCCTAACGTATGATACAATATGACAGTAAAAACTTGTATTATTTGGCATTGGCAGTGATGCGCTGATGCATATTAATGGAAACAAATTGGCTTAACTATTAGATCATTACATTTGATTGTTTGTTGGTAGTACTTGTATAATTTTGTGGTTGAAATATACTCCGTATCAACTTGTATTACTTTGAATTTAATTTTGAAGAACAATATATCATTATAACACTTCTTAAATTCAATTGACAGTCAGTTCAGAACTGCCTAGCCTAATTCATCCATTCCAATCTAAATCAGTAGAATTTGGGTGATTAAAATTCCTAGTTCGTTTCAAGTTTCCATTATCTCCATATCTTGCTTGGTTTGCAATTAGAGCAGATAACTCTTGGTTATTCAGTTTATTGATAGAGACATATGCAGAACTGTTAAGTACCGAATTCATAATTTATGTTGATGCAAGGGTTATCAGTTTGCTATTTTAAATTATATCATAGAATAGTCAAAGGATTTTTGAGCCAATGCCAGGTTGCCATGCTATTTAATTACGTATTGAGGAAGACAATGAAGAAAAACTGCAAATGTAAGGACATTTGGTAGGATATGTTATACAAGAGTCAACTATTTTTAAACGATATTTTTATATGCTTCTTTTCAGGTTGAACTGGTAATCTTCCTCGTCCAATCATCCAAAAGAGGCTCCCAGAAGATCAGCATTAGCAGCCACCTATAAATCAATCCTTGGGAGGTACCAAATTCCGCTTATCCAAGAACCAACTCAGGACAAGAAAACAACACTAAGAATTCAATTTACCATGTACTGCAGCCTCCAAAACCCATCTAACCTTCACCATTTGTTGAACTAACCCAGAACTAAAGCTGCACTGAACAATACCAAAGCTCTAGGTTCTGATCAGTCTGCTACAAGACTACGGGAACTCAGAAAATACATTCGAGCTAAACCAGGCACCTTTCAGGTCTGATCGGGTCAACAGATGAAGTGTAGCCCCGGTAGTTGTGCTTGTTGGCTTGTAAATGTTTCTTTATTCTACGTCTTTTGGTTTTTTTCTTATTTTGTATCTTATAATTTTGAAACAGGAGATCTATTCAACTCGAGGGATCGGTGGGGGATTCTTTAGTCTCTCGCTGTGCTGGCTTCATAAATACGTGCTGGTGAGGACTGAAAAGTGCTGCAAAGGGTGTTGAAGCATGCTTGATGTGTGAAAATTTTAGTTTGTAAAAGACTAGTTTATACAAAAGTTGACCTCAATTGACTTTTCTAGTTTTTTGGTTGGTTTTTGTAGTTTTGCATAGGTAACTGGAGCTTATTTTTGAACTGTTATATCAGATGGGAAAATTTAAGTGTAACACGGGCTAATTGTTGAACTATTATAGCAGATGTGCAAATTTTACGAGATTTTCGAAATGAATGCACATATTTGTGTAAAAGAACTTGATCTGCAGTACATGACGTGCAACTTACTGACGTGCAAATTTTTTGATTGTTTTGCTTGGCGCTGTGTTGGTTGTTTTTCTTGTTTTTGTTGTTGATCATTGCTCGTTATTCTGATCAGTTAGGCTAGATAAAAGTTAGCAGCGTCTTTCAACTTCTTTAGTTCATTCTCCGAGCTAGTACTAACTACATGGGCAGAATTGTTCTCATCAGTTACCACAGAAATTCTGGTTCGCATGGGCTCACTTAAGATAATAAAAGACTATGTGAACTAATAATGTCACTACCCTTTGTTTTATATGAAGCTTCACACACTAATATGTCACTACACTTTGTTTTCTCCTCTTAAAACTATCATGATACTATACCAATAAAAAGAGTGTATTAGCTCAATTAGCAGAGCTTTGTGCAATTGCACAATGATGTAGGTTTGAATCCTACATTGGCCACAATAAATTTATAATATTGTTCTCCTATTGGTTGATCGTTTACTTTAGTTTATCATACCCTTATTAATCCAAGAAAAAAAAACAGAAACCTAGCTAATTCATGAAAAATAAGTCGGAGAAATGAACAGAAGAATGTAAAAACCATGGTTACGAGAAGAAAATATGGATGAAAAGCAAAAAACGAACAATAAAAATTAAAGACTTGACCTAAAATTTGTTTAATGCTAAAAAGTAATTTTTAGGGGCATCATAAATTTCATTGATACAAAAAAAAAGGTTTTAGAGGAAAACATTATTTTATTAAAGCTAAAAATAATAATTTAGGGACAATTAAATTTCACTGATGTTAAAATATTTTTTAGAGGCAACCATTACTTCATTAATGTTAAAAAATACTTTTTCAGGGGAAATTTATTTTTCACTGATGCTAAAAAGTATTTTAGAGGCAACCATTACCTCATTAATGCTAAAAAAGTACTTTTAGAGGTAACTTAAATTTCACTGATGTTAAAAAAAATATTTTAGAGGCAACCATTATTTCATTAATGATAAAAATTACATTTTAGGGGCAACAAAATTTTAATTGATGTTAAAAAAGAAGTTTTAAAGGCAACCATTATTTTCTGATGTTAAAAAAAATGTTTTAGAGGCAACCATTATTTCATTAATGTTAAAAAGTACTTTTTTAGGGGCAACATAAATTTCTTTGATGCTAAAAAAAAAGCTATAGAGGCAACCATTATTTTTTGATGCTAAAAAAAATATTTTAGAGGCAACCATGATTTCATTAATGCTAAAAAGTACTTTTTAGGGGCAACGTAAATTTCATTGATGCTAAAAAAAAAGTTATAGAGCCAACCATTATTTTCTGATGCTAAAAAAATATTTTAGAGGCAACCACTATCTCATTAATGCTAAAAAAGTACATTTTAGGGGCAACGTAAATTTCATTGACGCTAAAAAACAGTTTTAGAGGCACATATTATTCCATTAATGCTAAAAGGTACTTTTTAGGGGCAACTTAATTTCTTTTGATGCTAAAGAAACTTTTTAGGGGCAACCATTATTTTACTAATGCTAAAAAGTACTTTTAGGGGCAGGCTAAATTTCACCGACCCTAAAAATAACTTTTAGAGGCTACCATAATTAACTAATGCTAAAAGGCACTTTAGAGGCCATAAAAAATGAATTGCCTCAAGGTGTTGCCTCTGTATCTAAATTTTCTTGTAGTGGTATCTACAAAGTTCAGAGTATCCCCCACACTTTTCAAGCAAGAATCGAAGGGCTCTACGACTACAATCAGCCAATTTTGTCATAGAAGGGGGCATTCTATACAAAAGGTCCCTTAACGGTCCTAACCTCCGATGTGTTGACAAGCACGAAGCTCAAAAAGTCATGGACAACATACATGCAGGAGTCTGTGGCATCCACATGAATGGGAAAATGCTAGCCCTCAAGATCATTAGGGCACGATACTACTGGACTACCCTCGAACGGGACTGCTACTTCTTTGTCAAGAAATGTCCCACATGCCAAAAATGTGCGAATCTGAAGCACATTCCTCCATCACTACTATACTCTCAATCATCACCGTGGCCATTCTCAGCCTGGGGTATCGACTTCATCGGCAAAGTCACTCCAACAGGCATCAGGGGTCATGAGTTCATACTGATCGCTATCGACTATTTCACCAAATGGGTCGAGGCCAGATCATTCAAAGTATTGGGTTCCAAGCAAGTGGCCCAGTTCATATAAGAAAACATTATATGCAGATATGGCATTCCTCACGAGTTCATCAGCGACCAGGGAACCCATTTTCAAGGAGAGTGTGAAGATCTATTCACCGAATACAAGATTCAACATCATCGCTCTTCACCTTATCGCCCACAACCCAATGGGGTAGTCGAAGCAGCCAACAAGAATGTCAAGACGATCATCATGAAAATGACTACCAATTACAAGGACTGGCCCCAAAAGCTGCATTTCGCATTGTTGGGATATCGAACTTCAATTCGCACTTCAACTGGTGCAACTCCGTTCTCATTGGTCTATGGAATGGAAGCAGTACAACCTATCGAACTGGAGATACCTTCTCTAATGATAGTCCTAGAAAGAAAAATCCCAGGAGCTGGATGGATACAAGCAAGGTATGACGAGCTAGTCATGCTCGATGAGCGACGGCTACAAGCCGCTCACCATGTACAAGTCTATCAGCACCGAGTGGCCAGACATTTCAACAAAAGGGTCAGAACCCGAAACATCAAGGAAGGCGAGCTTGTCCTGAAAGCCCTTCGCAAAAGCATCATGGACCCAAGGGGAAAATCCAAACCCAACTGGGCAGGCCCATACATCGTCAAGAAGATCCTCTCCGGGGGAGCAGTTGAATTAACAGACATCGACGGAACAGAATTCAGATCTCTTACCAACCTCGATCAACTCAAGAAGTTCTATGTCTAAGTTCCATGTTCGAATTCAAGAATCCAAATTCAGGTCTTGTAAGGTAGTCAGAACTACGTCCGGCCTGATTCCCTAACGGGACACGTAGGCAACCTCATTTCGAGGCCCGGCCACTTTAATACAAAAAAATTCAAAATTTCCTCAATTAAGGGCATCCTAAAAATCAAATCAAATCAAATTTCAAAACTCAAATGTTGTTGTCTTTATTCCAAATGTGCCAATTCAAAGCAAAGCATGTTCAGGAAGAATTTAACACAATAACTCTTTATTTGGCCCTAAGGCCTTCAAAGCTAATTCGAATACAAAGTCAGGATCAAGTGAAGCAAAGTTCAAAGCCTTTTCACTTCCTAAACACATTTTCTAAACACATCTTTCTAAACACATTTTCTAAACACATTCTAAACACAATTCCTTCCAATACAACTTCAAACACATTTATCCTACAAGGATCTAGGGTCGGGCGACTATGCTCTCGAGTCTTGGCACCTTGAGTACTATCCCCTGGCTCCTCCCGCAATCAATCATCAATCTTCCCCTTGCCCAAGCGGCGGGAGAAGGAACTTGCAAGCCTTCCAAGACGGGAGGACGACGAACCTCCTTTGGACTCCGAACGGTCAAGCACCAGATGGGCTACACTCCCGTCACCTTCCTCATAGTCAGTTGATGCAGGACGTCTAGCTCTAGAACCTCGGACTCTAGCTGGTCCGGAGAAAGAAATGTCCCTCTGGCTTAGGCCTCTCATCCATACAATATACCCCGCAGACAGAGTAACTGACTCAGGTGGGAACTGGATACTCAAGAATGGTTTGGCGACCCAATACCGCCTCCAAACTTCAAGTCGATTTTCATTCGGCGCAACAGGTCTCGGGTTCTCTTCCTTGCAGTCCGGGATCTCCTATTTCAAGCCATATTGTCTCATCACTCGAGCAGGCGAGTAGAAGACCAGCGTTGTAAGGCTTGGCACCCTCAAAGCAGTAGAACCAGGGGCATGTTTCATAGCAGCAATTCCCCACCAAGGAACTACCCACCTTATACAAGACTCAATCCCAGAGAGTGCGCATCTCCACTCATCCAATGAAAGCCGGCCATACACCATGGGCCGCACAATGAATCCTTTTATATTGTAGCTCACCATGTTCTCCGGTGGTGCCACCAACATGAGCCTCTCCATAAGCCAAACCTTGGGGAGTATACAAGAAGCACATTTCAAAATTCAACATTCAAAATTCAAATACAAGTACAAGTTCAACAATACAATGAAGGCTCCAGATCCTTACTTGGAGTAATGCCGGACTTCCCGACGGCAATGAAGAGGGGTCCGACTTCAGCATGTCAAGGCCCATCAATGTTTCGCCAATCACGAGCGGCATTGGGTCCTGGCCATTAGCAAACTGCTCTACAATCTCAATTAGGGAGGCATCGCCATTGCCAAACCCCTGCTTCGAAAAGAGAAAGCGAGCAAATATACAAAAACTCAAGGCTCTCAAGCGGAAAACTTTGTGAACATCAAGCCCAGCAAAGTAGGTGATAAAGAGGGACAAATCCACCCCTCTGCCATATACAACAGCACTCAAAAGTGGGGGCTTCAAGCCCAAATACCTTTCAAAACTCGAGAAAAAGTGTTCTTCAACACTAGGCATGCATGGCTCCAGCATCAAGGGCCACCCCAATATGGCACTAAATTCCTCAGGGAGGGGACATACCTCATTATTTCCAAAGCGGAAGACATGATGATTCGGGTCCCAAGCCTCCAGAGCAGCAAGAATGAAGTGAAAATCCAATTTTACAAACCGGAAAGAGACGAGCACCCCAAGATGCATGCCATCAAGCTCCCTTTTCTCCAACTTTCCTAGCGAACCAAGCCACGAGTTCAAGGCACTTTCAAAAGACACAGACATATTTTCTTTTCTTTTCGAGAGGAAGAAGTATGCAATGATAGCAGGGAAGGATTGATGCAAGAAATGATCCAACGAGCTCCCTATTTATACAAGAGTCGGCTTGCACGACAGCTCACAGGCTCCAGGCGCAGGGGCCTGCATCTAAGGACGAGGCCACCGTCCTCTCTTATGACTCCGAGTACACACTCTTTAGTGTTTCGGACAGCAGAGTACAACCTGAAGGAAATAATGCCCTTGGTCCAAGTATGCATTCTATGTGAAGTCTAATAAATGCGGTTCAGTATTAATTGACAAGTTAATAATTCAGTGAGATCAAGTGAGCTGAATGCCTAGCTAGAGGCCGCTTCAGTTCAAGTGGAATTAATGATATTAATCCACAGCTTACTCTTGACTGAACCCGTAGGGTCACACAAATAGTACGTAAACGGATCAAGTATTTAATGGCATTAAATACTCCATCTATGAATATTCGGAACCGACGGATCTTGGTTTCAGTGGGAGCTAAGATCGTCACAGGCAAGAAATGAATACTCCGGAAACGATGATATTGCCGGAAACGGAAATATGGATCGTATCGGAAATATGAATATTATCCAAGTCGTAGATGTTGCCGGAAACGGAAACATGGTACGTATCGGAAAATATTATTGGAAATGGAAATATTACCAGAATCGGAAATATTGCCGGAAACGGAAATATTGTCAGAATCGGAAATATTACCGGAATCGGAAAATAATTCCGGAAACGGAAATATTAAATATTTGTTCGAAACGGAAATTAATTCCGGAATCGGAAATATTAAATATTGTTCGTATCGGAAATAAATTCCGGAACTGGAAATTTAATCGGAAGCGTATCGTACGAATTAGCATCGGACGAGGCCTGCCGGACGAAGGCCGAGCACGAAGCCGGGCCATCGCCCAGCAAGCACGCGCGCCACAAGCCCAGCCAAGGCAGCGCCCAGGCCTACCGCAAGGCAGGCCCAGCGCGCGCCAAGGCCACGGATGCGTGGGCCGCGCTGCGTGGGCTGCTGCTCGCACGCGCATGGGCAGCCCTTGTGGCTGCCGTGTGTGTGTGAGTTTGTGCTCATGCGCGATTCCTAAATCTACAAGAGTTAGTGTATGATTAAATTCCTATTCCTAATTGGATAAATTAATTAAATAGAATTCATGTAGGATTCTAATTTCAATTAATTCGTATCCTACTAGGATTACGATTCCTTTTCCATAACTCTATAAATAAAGGCCTAGGGGTCATTATTTATACACAAGTTTCAAAGTATTCAAAAGTGAGTTTTTTGAGAGAAAATTAAAACACATCTTGCTCATAAAAGTGCCGAATTTTCTAGTACCTTAAGGGCGGTTCTAGTTGGTCAATCTTAAGGCGGATCCGGACGTGCTGTGGACTATCTACGGAGGGACGACACTTGGAGTCCTAAAAGACTTGTTCTTGTTCGGTTCGGGCGCAGCTAGGGAAGGCACGCAACAAAGAGTATGCATCTAATTATGCTATATGATTATGTGTAAATAATATGTTTCCTGGGTTAATGGTTGTTTCCGCATGATCTATGTAAATGTCATATGTATCATAACCTAACAGTGGTATCACGAGCCCCTTATTATTTTCATAATCTAAATTGCATGAACATGGTTAAATATTACAAATTTGCATGAATTAAAAGGGGTGATTAATTTTCGTAATTGTTAATTAATTGCAAATTGCGTTTATTTAATTATACGTACGCAGTTTTTCGGCAGTTTCTTCATTACTCATCCGAATTGAGTGATTTTTGTGTCAATTCCGCATGTAAAAGGCATTCTAAAATTTTGACAAAAATAGTAATTTTCTGCCGAACCCAGAATTCTCAAATTCGAAGCCTAACTATGACTTTTCGAAGGTTTTAGTTTTTCGAATGCAAAATTTCGTAAATTTAAGATGTTAAATTAAATATTTGCGATTCTTGTTGATAAATCTTGAATTTTTGATTGACCTACTGCATATGTTTAACAAGTTTGAATGCCTAGTCTTGTTAATTATGCAATCTAATTTGTAATTATGATTAATTTGTTGAAAATTAGAATAATTTAGAATTAATTTGATTTTCATAATTAATTGTAATTTAATTAGAAACCTATGATTAAAAACCACCATAAAAATTGTAAATTTACGATAAATTTTAAATTTTTATGACCTAGACTTGAATCCATATCAATCGGAAATCAATTGGATAATAAATTTCCGATTTTTCGCCCTAAAATTATGAAATTAATATTATTTATTAATTTGTCATTAATTTTAAATATAAATTTTAAATTTTTTATGCGATTCGTTCAAATAACTTGCACGCACGAAGCAATGGACGCTTCGTGTTACCCTTAAGGGGTGTTGTATAATGCGGGCATGCGACGACGAGCAAGGGAGCTCGTCGCCCGTGCGGCACGAATGCAATGAGCAAGGGCGTAGTGCACGAGCACAAGGCAGCAGCCCTGCCTTGTGTCGTGTGCCACGAGCAATGAACGAATGGGCATGGGCGAAGGGCGAGCCAAGGCAGTCGCGTGTGGGCAGCAAGCGAGCTGCGCCACAACGCGCGCTGCCTCGCACAAGTGCGCGCAGCCTCGCGCGCAGCGAGCGCAAGCTCGCGTGCCACGAGCGCTGCGCCCAGCCAACGCTCAGATTGTGCAGGGGTGTGCATGGTGCTCTTGGTGCACCTTTCCCAAAACGCACATAAATAACAATAAAACGCAACAAAAATAAAACCGCAAAAAAAAAAAGAACATTAACAAAAGAACATTAACAAAAAGAACATTAACAAAAAGAACACTAACAAAAAGAACACTAATATTGACAAATCAGACAAAAGGTACAAATATAAAAAGCAGTTATATTTTTTCTTGTTCTTTTAAGTTCTGGAAATGTTCTTTTCCAACCAATTTACAGTATGTTCTAATTAAAAAATAAAACGACGAACCTTTGATGAACTTTAAAACCAGATTTATAATTTTTCTTGTTCTTTTAAGTTCTGGAAATGTTCTTTTCCAACCAATTTATGTTCTAATTAAAAAATAAAACGACAAACCTTTGATGAACATTAAAACCAGATCTATATTTTTTCTTGTTCTTTTAAGTTCTGGAAATGTTCTTTTTCAACCAATTTATGTTCTAATTCCGTTATTTTATTTATCAAAAGATATCTGAAAACAACACTATAAATATGTAAAAAGAACAATTGCTGATTCTAAAAAAGAACACACTGTTTTGATGCCACAGAAATAGAAAGTTATAAGAAAAGAACATTAAAATTTAAAAAGAACATAGAATTAAGAACGAGAAAATTTACCTTAATCACCCGATGCACCTTCATCAACAGCATAAACCTCTTTGAATGAATAAAAAAATTCAAAAAATAGCGAAATTGAAATAGTATTTCGCTTAATAAACTAGTTTTTGTAAACGTAATTCAATTAAAATCACATTTCAGAGAAAGAAGGAGGAGAAAATTTATTTTGAACTTTCTCTCTCATAAAATCTCTCTTTTGTTGGGAGAAACTAAAAGCACTCCTCTTTCTCTCTCAAGAATGTATTTCTAAAATGAGAAGTTATGAATCCAATAGGAGAAATATTATATATATAGAAAATGAAAAATAAAAAAAATAAAAAAAAGAGGGGGAAGGAGAAGAAATACAAGCCATGTTCATGATAAGAACGGTGCACTTGTTTTTTTTTTTTTTTTGGGTTTTGTTGTTCTGTTCTTTTATGTTTATTAGATATAAATCTTAATGTTCTTTTATGTTTGTTCTTTTTTCAAAAGTACAATATTGAAGAGCAAAGGAAGCTTTTACTTGACCCGCAACAAATGATGTTAAATCTTCAAAAATAGCTGAAAGAACAAGAAGAAAGGCTGAATAAACAGAGCAATTCCTCAAAAGAACAAAAAGAGGATGAACCTAAAAGAACATTATAAATAAAGAAAAAGAACATTATAAATACAGAAAAGAACATATCATGTAGAACACTTATTTTAACCATGTAAAACAACATTACCAATAAAAAAACGAACAACAATATATCATAAAAGAACATAATAAAGTAAAGAAAAAGAACATTAAAAATAGCAGAAAAGAACATATCATGTAGAACACTTATTTTAACCATGTGAAAAAAGAACAAAAAAAATAAATAAAAGAACAACAAAAATGGTAAAAGAACAATTTGATCTGAAGTGTGTAATATCAAAAGAACAACAAGTTAAAGCAAAAAAGAACAAAGAACAACAACCTAAAGCAAAAAAGAACAACATGTTCAATAATTACTTTCTGTATTATTACAATCTCTTAATACATATATGAGAACCAATATATAAAAGAACAAAAGATAAGACTAAAAGAGCATATAAAATCGAAAAAAGGAGAAGAACAGAAATCAAAATCATCAGAAATATATAATCAAGATACATTAATCATCAAAATTATCAAAATATAGAATCAAAATACATTAATCAAGGTTATTGAGAAATGCAGAAATCGAAATGATCAAAAAAATCAAAATAAATTGAAATGATGAAAATAATGAACATGGAAATCAAAATCATCATAAATAAGTAATTCGTTTTAAAAAATTGAAAAATTACCTTCACAAATCGGATTATCAGCAGAGGAATTCAAATTTGAAGAAGAAGAATCAATAGAATTTGATATTGAAGTAGAAAAATCAACCAATATCTGAGAATTTTCCATTACTTTCTCTCTCCTCTTCACAGTTTCTCTCTCATTTCCATAGTTTTTCTCTCCCTTCTTCACAAATTCTGATTTGAAAATTATAAAAAAGAAGGTATATATACCAGAAAAATAGAGTGAAAAACAAAAGAACGAAAAAAAAGGGACAGAGCAGTCATTGTTCTTTTTTTTAACAAAAGAACAACGTTTTTTTTTTAACAAAAGAACAACGTTTGTTCTTTTTTTATCAAAAAAACAACGTTTGTTCTTTTCTTCTCCGAATTCAACAAGATATCCGCGTTTTATATTTATTGCATGTCGTTTGGGCACCAGTGCACCAAGAGCACTGTGCACACCCCTGCACCATCATATTTGCGGCGCCCAGCACTGCTCGCGCGCGCAGCGCGCGATGTCGCTCGCCCAGCGAGCGATGTCGCGCACCAGCGAGCGATGGCTCGCGCGCGCAGCGCGCGATGTCGCTCGCCCAGCGAGCGATGTCGCGCCCCAGCGAGCGATGGCTCGCGCGCACAGCGAGCGAGCCAGCGCGCACAGCGAGCGAGCCAGCGCGCCCAGCGAGCGATCTCGCGCGCGCACTGCGAGCGATAGCTCGCGTGCGATGGGGCGCTGTGCGGAGGCTTGCGATGAGACAGCAGCAGCTATGCGACGAGCGCATGGGCTGCGCGCACATGGCCAGCAATGGCTGTGTGCGTGCGGCCCATGGGCGTGCAACGCGTAGGGTGTTTGCGTTACGATTAGATCGTTTTGAATGTTTAATTTGAAAATTTCAGTTCACGTAATTTTAATTAATTTTAAAATTAATAATTTGAATTAATTTCTTGGATTTTAATTTTGAATATTATAATTATAATAAATGAAATTTATTCTAATTATTTTACTAAAATTAAAATCATGAATTAATTTAAATGCGACTGAAATTAAATTAAATTTTTGGATTCAATTATAAATTTATATGAGCTTTAAATTTTAATTAAATTTGTATGTTTCCGGTTAGACTAGAAATACAATTTTATGTTTAAAATTAGTAAAGCATATGAATTTATTGGTTTGAGTGGGAGCGCTTTTTAGTCATAAACTCTTGATTAGGTCTACAAATCCTTAAGGTTAAAACAACTTGATTAGAATTAATAAGGACTGAATAATTGGTAGATTATTGGTGCCCTTGATTAATTGCTGTAAATGTTTACGTGATGCATAATGTGTTTTACTAACCAGCTATGTGGGCCATTCATGATAATGAATGGGTGAATGGTATATATTGTATATGTACTGTTTTGCAGGTTATGAAGTGACTAGTATGGCCCAAATAGGATAGAAAATATGGTCTGCGTACCATTAATTTGAATGTAATTGGTCTAAAGTACCAAAGTTATTTTTCAATTCAAATATGGTCTGCGAACCATCAAATAGTTGTAATTAGTTATAGCTTATCCTATTTGAAGAAAATGGTGCCTCCCACGGAGATTTTCAAGACGGACTTTGAAGTCAAAGCTTCAAGATGAAGTCGGGCCATACTAGATCACAAATATCTTATGCATGTTTTAAGTTATTTATTGTTTTAAATATGTCTTAAAATGCATGAGATCAAAAGCTTGATTATGTTGCATGATTAAGGATTTTAGTTCACTTAAAATCTAACCAACATAGTAAGAGCCTTAAGTTCCAAACTTAAAAAATTGAGTTAAAAGGTGCCATGCCAAAATATACACTTGCTTGGATATCCTTTACATCAATCTAGTAATAGTTTTTCGCTCAGCGAGGTGTTACTTATTGGTCCTAAAGGGGCAAGGTACACAAATAATTGTGAGTACATGTTAGTTTTGGTGAAACTCAACGATATAAGTAAGGAGTCCTTTTATGTCGTGGCAAATTCGATAGGTTTACCTAATAAGTTCTTAGACGTACCTATCAACCAAGAATAGTTTCTAGACTATTAGCAAAAGGCTTTTGCTTACCTAAGATGTTTTAGGATTAAGTCGACAAACTGTGCTTAGTTCTTCAATGATTTTAGGATCTTGGAATCATTTTATTCACACCTGCCGGAACAATAAAAAGAATAAAATGCTAATGACTTGTTTAAATTGCATGATTGCTTTTATTTTCAAGTTATTATTCATGATAAATGTTTAGACTTTGCATGCTTCAATGTATGTTTTAATTATTGTTTATAATTAAATATCTTGCACTGCAATAAATCCTTTTAGAAAGGTAACAGTAAATTTCCTCAATTGGTAGTGAATCCAAGAACGATTCACGGAAAAGAGAGAAAGTGAGCAATTTAAAATGTACGTTTCTTATAGCGACTTTTATGGTTGTTTTCGAATATCAAAATCGAATGGCAAACCAATTGGTGCTTGTGAATTCAAAATACACTGTAGTTTTGAGATCATGAAGCATTGAGTTTATCACGCTCAGCTTTACCAATGGTTAACAACCTAATATCTTTTTCCATTTAATTCTCGAATGAGTCTAGTCCCTAGACATTCGAATAGATCGATGCTTAGAGAACTTTAGAAGCTTCTGGTAAGATCATCTAGTTGAAACAGAATATTCAAATTAAAATGGTAAAGAACCTTGTTGGTGACATTGGACATGTCTAACAAAGTATAAAAGTCAACACTAAAGAATTCAATTCTTAAGACTATAAGAAAGGGTACAAGAAATAGGAAAACGAGGAACAAATGAAAGGAATTTACGATTCCGTTTCTACCTATAAATTTATGTTTAAAGAGAAGTAACCTAGCAATCAAACTTCCTTGGTATCATATACCGCTTGAGGTTCTTACTTCGGTAATAACTCAAATAATGGAAGCTAGGATACACTAATGACCTACAAGTGGGAAATGAAGCATGGCAATGCTACATTAGTTGTAGGGTCATCTAGTTTGTTTTAAGTCCTTTCAAAGGCTGGAACTCAATGGCTATTTTGTTCCATAATCAGCATACCTAAATTTCTGCTTCAAACACAGAAAGACTCACATTCAGAAGAACAAAAACAATGCTTGTTTGTTTGTTTATTTGAATGAAATGGTCAATTACTGGTTGAGTCAATATGCTTGATTAAAACAAACAACTCTTTAAAGAACTTTACTAGGTTCAAATCAACCCCTTGATTTGAGTTCCACTAATCTTTGGCATTTTTGCTTAGACCATATCAACAAGTTAACATTCAAAAACTCTATTTTAATGGACTTTTGAAAGTTGGTTGATTTCTAGATCAACTTAAGACAAGCTAGTCTTACTTGTTGAAAGTAACAAAAGATGTGAACTATTGTTAGAACGCCTAGACAATAGAGTTCAAAGCTAAAGAAAGGTTTTATGACTTTATTATTTCACATGGATTTGAGTGAATATAGGTTTATTTACTCAAATGTGATATAAGTTGAATCTGTTTGGCTAGTTCAAAGATTCAGAAGTATAAAATCCACTCGGCAAGAAATCATAAAGATCTAGGTTAGATCATGTTGATGATTACTTGAGACCAAATATGATCATCAATGATTGTGTGTTGTAATTTCACAATCTAGCTCCATAAGATATGGCATATCTACGTTGGAATGATCGAAGTCAATTAGTACTTGATTCGATCAATGATGAATCATAAAGACTTTTCCTATAATTTCTAAAACAAAATGCTTACCACCAAACTATACCAAATTCGTCAAAGCTATTGAAAAGTAATTTCAGGATATCTTTTCAATTATATATATCTAAAGAGTTGCTAAACTCAGTGGGAGCTTAGTGTTTGTTATTCAACAAACTAAGGCCCAAGTCTAGATATATGTTTCATTGTGATTTATTCAAATGAGACACAAGGGTATTGTTTCTACCACGAATTTTTGAGAACATAATGTTTGTTTGCTCGAAATAATGTCCTTTTGGAGATTCGTTTCCAAAATGACAAGTGGGAGAAAATAGACCTCGAAAGTTTTCGAGGCGAACAACAAACATAAACGGACATTCCGGTGGCTTTTCGAAGTGCTTCAGAAAATCCGAACTTATTCTTTAAGGACTTTAGAAGTGGCTTTAAAGAATAGATATCTCTTAGAAGACTTTACAAGTGCTTCAAGGAGAACAGAATATTCAAAGGACTTTCAAGTGGCTATTGATATTCTATTGTTTAATGTTCTATACCCAAGTAGGCATAGAATTCAAAATACTGAAACTATGAGATTCTTCTATTAGATAGTGAAGAAACATAGAGATCAGGTCAATGAAACTATGAGATTCTTCTATTAAATAGTGAAGAAACCTACAACTTGCAGTCAAACTATTATCATGTAGATTAATGAGTTTGTGACTTGTAAGAAAGCTATGACGAAACCCAGATTCCCTAAAATGGTTAGAGGCCATATATAGACTCAAATGTTTTAAATGGTTAGAGGCCATAAAACATACTCAATGTTTTGATGACAAAATTGAAATTTTGTTGATTTGCAAGAATAGTTTCACACCTATTGGTTGCAAGTTTGTTTTAAGGATAAAAACCATCAAACATGGAATTGTGTTCACACACAAAGCTAGATTAGTTGCTAAAGGTTACAAGCAAATTCATGGCATGGATTGTGTTGAAACCTCATGCAAAATCGTAATGCTTAAGTCTATAATTCAAGCAATGATTGCATATTGGTACATATGGCAATTGGATGACAAAACGTATTCCTCAATCAAATGATGGAATACAATATGTACATGGTATGTCATAGAATTTGTGGATCCAAATAAATGCTTGAAAAGAAAGCTAGCTTACGAAATCTAAGTACAGATTTAAGCAAGCAATTGGGAATTGGAACTGTATTTTAAGTGAAGCTAATAAGCATTTTAGTTTCATAAAATATACATGATTCTTATAGATGTATAAGAAGTTTAGTGGGAGTACATAAAAACTTATTTGGTCCTATGTGTATCACACACATATCTCTCTATTGTGAAATAACATTCAAATGCTAATGACTTAGATTTGAAATTATTCATCAATGATGGACCATGGCGAAACTTAGTACATATTGGGTATTAAGATCTATTTACAAAGATCTTATAATATTGTTTTAGATTAAGTAATGGCATTTACTAAATCAAACACGAAAGTCTCCATTGGAGATATTCGACCCATGTGAATAAATCTAAGTAAAGGATGTTTGAACTATGTATAAGCATTTACTAAGTTAAACATCAAAGAGTCTAAATGAGATTCTTAACCTATATTATATGTCAAAGAATTTAGCTGGATTCAGTATCTGCTGAAATTGAATAAGCTAAAGTTACATGAATAGAATTCAATTGGGAATTATTCTGCAAAAGAATTTATCATGTATGATATAATATGAGGATCGCCAAAAACGTATCGTATGACTTTAGCCATGACGAACATATACCAATCTCTATTGATCTAAGTGAAGATCAACTAGATTGAGATCAAGAATACTTATGGTACTTGAAAAGGTACATAGGAATAGTTCTTGATTCAAGGAAATAAAGATATGCTAAATATTGATGCTACACGCAGAAACACTGGCAAAGGATCAAGCAAGACCCCTTTGGAGTTAACCATTGATAAGGACGAGCTATAGAGCATCGTGTTTTGAAATGGCAACATGGATTGGAGACCATGAGTTGTTGCGTGGGAAATTAAAATAATAATTTCTATGTTCTAAGATATAGTTGGAGAGTCTTCCACATATCTATGAACTGCTTGGATAGGTAAATCCAAACAAAGCATCACTAGCAACCTATACAGTTGAAGTAAAAGTGATTATTGCCTAAGAAGCAATAAAACAGGGTTGTTTAAAGTTCTTCACTGAACTTGGGTAGATCACCTATCTGCTGGCTTGATGGTTCTTCATTGAAAAATGCGTAGAACCACTCTTGAAGCAAGAAAAACGTCTGCTAACTTGATGGTTCTTCATTGCAAAGTGAGTAAAACCACCATCGAAGTAAGAAAGACTAGATCACATAATAAACAAACTCGAAAAGATCTTATCATCATATCTCGAAGAACATTCGATGAAAAGGATATTAAGATTGGCAAAGCATGATAACTAAACCTATGCAACAAGTGAGAAGCAACACTCACGTTGTAGCACTGGAAATCAAGCATAGCTTTGAATTCCATGAACTGTTTTAAAGATGGGTTTGAGGCCCATGGTTGTAAAACATTGGGGTTGAACATTTATCATATATGAAATGTATTTTCATATTCCATTTAATCTTGGTTTATTATTAAATGATGAGTCCCTTCAATTTGACGATATATTCAAGATAGACTGTCAGGACCAGTCCTGTGACTAAGAAATGTCTATCAAGTGAACTTGAATGTCAAAGGTTGAAAATGGTCCCTAATCGGAGTTTTCTATAAAATTGGACGCATAGAAAACGTTAGACGATTAGAATGCAAGATGACTAGTAGTTCTGTTTCTTGAACTATGTGGACATGGCAATGTCATAATCATTTGCATAGATACTTACTTTGGGAAGACTAGTATCGGACAAGACCTATGAAACTTTACTGTAAGAGATGAAAATCTGTCATGAGTAAATTTCATTAAATTATTAGACACTAAATCCTCAATACCTGAGTGATTTGAGATTACTTGTTTGAGAACTGGTTGCTTTGACGTTGACCAACCGTCGCACCGTAAAAGGAGGCTATAAAGGCAACGCTCAGGTAATCACCTATCAAACGAAGTCTAATCTCAAGATCGCAAGATTGGGATTGTCCTCCCATAAATCGGGATGAGATGCTTAAAAGTTGTACAAGGCCACTCGGAGAGCTAGAAACTGTGAAATGCATGGCCGTGCTCGGATGAATCATAGGCTATGATTATCTGTTTATTTGATCAGTTGAACTCTGAAACCGAGGAACACCTCTGGACATAATAAGGATGACAACTCTTACCTTATGTTCAAGAGCAAGCATCGAGCGACAAAGGAATTAGGAAATGCACACTTGTCCCTAAGGACAAGTGGGAGACTGAAGGAAATAATGCCCTTGGTCCAAGTATGCATTCTATGTGAAGTCTAATAAATGCGGTTCAGTATTAATTGACAAGTTAATAATTCAGTGAGATCAAGTGAGCTGAATGCCTAGCTAGAGGCCGCTTCAGTTCAAGTGGAATTAATGATATTAATCCACAGCTTACTCTTGACTGAACCCGTAGGGTCACACAAATAGTACGTAAACGGATCAAGTATTTAATGGCATTAAATACTCCATCTATGAATATTCGGAACCGACGGATCTTGGTTTCAGTGGGAGCTAAGATCGTCACAGGCAAGAAATGAATACTCCGGAAACGATGATATTGCCGGAAACGGAAATATGGATCGTATCGGAAATATGAATATTATCCAAGTCGTAGATGTTGCCGGAAACGGAAACATGGTACGTATCGGAAAATATTATTGGAAATGGAAATATTACCAGAATCGGAAATATTGCCGGAAACGGAAATATTGTCAGAATCGGAAATATTACCGGAATCGGAAAATAATTCCGGAAACGGAAATATTAAATATTTGTTCGAAACGGAAATTAATTCCGGAATCGGAAATATTAAATATTGTTCGTATCGGAAATAAATTCCGGAACTGGAAATTTAATCGGAAGCGTATCGTACGAATTAGCATCGGACGAGGCCTGCCGGACGAAGGCCGAGCACGAAGCCGGGCCATCGCCCAGCAAGCACGCGCGCCACAAGCCCAGCCAAGGCAGCGCCCAGGCCTACCGCAAGGCAGGCCCAGCGCGCGCCAAGGCCACGGATGCGTGGGCCGCGCTGCGTGGGCTGCTGTTCGCACGCGCATGGGCAGCCCTTGTGGCTGCCGTGTGTGTGTGAGTTTGTGCTCATGCGCGATTCCTAAATCTACAAGAGTTAGTGTATGATTAAATTCCTATTCCTAATTGGATAAATTAATTAAATAGAATTCATGTAGGATTCTAATTTCAATTAATTCGTATCCTACTAGGATTACGATTCCTTTTCCATAACTCTATAAATAAAGGCCTAGGGGTCATTATTTATACACAAGTTTCAAAGTATTCAAAAGTGAGTTTTTTGAGAGAAAATTAAAACACATCTTGCTCATAAAAGTGCCGAATTTTCTAGTACCTTAAGGGCGGTTCTAGTTGGTCAATCTTAAGGCGGATCCGGACGTGCTGTGGACTATCTACGGAGGGACGACACTTGGAGTCCTAAAAGACTTGTTCTTGTTCGGTTCGGGCGCAGCTAGGGAAGGCACGCAACAAAGAGTATGCATCTAATTATGCTATATGATTATGTGTAAATAATATGTTTCCTGGGTTAATGGTTGTTTCCGCATGATCTATGTAAATGTCATATGTATCATAACCTAACACAACCTCCATTATTCAAGATTCCAAAGCCGCAAGCCGCGCAATTTCAAGCAGTCCGGATCAACGCTTCGGGCAGATTTCGGGTTGATTTTTCAAAATTCAAGCATTCTAGTCCTAGATCGGCGTCCTAAGTTGAGTCTGCATATGCATAAGCAAGAGTTGAATATACTTTGACTTGCGCTTTTCCTAACCAAAAAACCTCAGTCAAAGTGGGTGCTTATAGTGGGTATATACACCCGAAAAAATGGGAAAATTTTTCAAAATTTTTCGCAAAATTGTCATGCATTCATATAGCTACAAAATTTCAAGGCACACACAACGCATACCAATTTCGAGCATTCAAACAAACAAAAGCCAATCTTCAAATTTTACAAACCAATTCAAGTTCAAAACGATACAAACCATACAAAAAGTTCAAGTTCCAATCCATACAAACACAATACAACTAGCCTATACAAAATCAACCCAGCTCGCAAGCTGGAACTCGCTACCATGCAGGGTCAGTCTGAGTCATCATCAGCAGTGATATCAACCACATGCCCCTTGTCCCTGCTACACCTCCTAAGGCGCTCCAGCTCCCGATCCAGCTTCGTCCCAGGGGTACTAGGATCCTCCTCCGAGATACGAAGTGTGCCAGTGGAGGGATGAACTCCCTGCTGAGGAGAGGAATACTGATAAGGCGGCGGCATCGGCATATACGGGTACGACCCAAACATCTGAGCTTGGCGCATCCTATCCATCTCCGCATAGCAAGCCCATGAACCTGCACCCCAAGGTTGAGGACCACTTCCCCGGACGTAATAGCCGGAAGGAGGAACAAAGGGCCGTGAACCACTAGCACCTCCAAATGAATGCCTGGTGGGGTCAACATGTACAAAAGGAGAAGCTCCCCACTCAGCATCAGAATGCCTCTGATGAGCACCAGCACCGGACCCATGTCCCAGCTCAAAGCTTGGTCCCTCTTGTCCCAAGGACGTCTCCGCCTGAGGCTCCCTGTCAACAGAGTCTCTACGGTCTCGACGGCGCTCCTATACAAGATACAATTTCAAGAATCAATTTCCTAGTTGGAATTTCCAGTATACAAGTTTCAAGATCAAGTGAGGTACCTCTCTGTTCCGGCCAGAAAGCTTCCGGGTTAGCTTGGCGCACTGCCTCTTCCAAGAATCAAGCAAGAGCATCCAGCGACGCATTCTCGCCCGAGGCGCCTGCATACAAAATTCAAGATCAATTTTCAAATACAAGTTACAAACAGTTGCAAAAATGCAACAGTACTTACAGGGGCATAATGCTCAGGTACAACATCATATGATTTCCGGTGCGGAGGAGAAGCCCAAGGAATGGTCTCCACCACCTCTTCCCCGTCCGAGTTCTCATAGCGGAGGATCCTATCAGCATGAGGAATGTCCTCAGGATCAACCTCCTCCTCCTACATACAATCATACAATCATACAATCATTCAATCAATACAAGAATACAAGAATACGAGAATACAAGAATACAAGAATACAAGGTTCAAAATCTCACCGGCAGTACGAAGCGTACTGGTGGAGCCAGCCTCCTCAGGAAGTCGTCATAGCTCCCCTTCCTATGTACAAACTCCCTCCAAGAGCGGCAAACAGTCTCGCCCCTAGCCTCCGCATAGAGTCGGGCCAACTCTTCATCCAACGCCAGCAAGGACTCCGGCGGATCCTTGGGGACAAGCCTATCCCCTGAATGGTGTTGAAGGGACACTCGCTCCCCTAGATACCACATATGGCGGTACAACCCTGGAAGCAAAACCCGCCGCCCAGACAGGAAATGGGCACGAGCAGCCGAGGCAGGTACAACCGCGTTGGCAAAAGGACGCCATACCACCTACAAAGCAGACAACTCAGGCAACAGTACAAAAACAAATACAAGAGAGCAAAACAGTACAAAAGGATTACCCTATCAGCAGGCAAAACTCTCCAAGCTTGCCGCCAGGGACGCACCAACGCGCACCGCTCCTATCCAAGAGGCAGCATACGGGTAAGCCGCAACTCTAGTACGCTCCGGCGCCAAAGTCGGAAAGTGCTCATAGATCCAAATCTTTCAAGGAACAAACAAAACATCAGTCAAGTTCAAGATACAAGCATACAAATACAAAGTACAAAGTACAAGGAGTCTCGAATACCTCCAGCACGCTCCACAGAGCAGCCATGCTCGGGTCACTCCCCAGTGCAGTCCGGGAGGCTCGCCCCATTTCATACAAGAGGTGGCTATATGCCAAACCACCCCAGTTATAACTCGGGACAGCTCTCAAGTCCCTCAGAGCAGACAAGAAGCGAATATGCACCCGACTGTTCCTACTCGGGGCAATCACTCTGCTAACCAAGACAAGGAGGAAGAGCCTAACCCTCTGCTCCGCGGACACATCCACACCACAGATAGCATCCACAAGCACCGTCACAGATGCGTGAGAGTCGTCCTCTGACAAATCAACAACAGGGCCGAGAAAGTCCCTAGCAGAAAGTCACATTCCTCTCAGAAAAAGGAAGACCTGTAATCATAGCAAACTCAAGGGGGGTAATAGTAATCTCCCCCCATGCCATGTGGAAAGTGTTGGTGGTATCCCACCACAGCTCTAACAAAGCCCACAAACGGTTTTTATTCCCCTTTCTCCTCGAGGAACCTCCCATGGTGCGCCAGAAATCGGCCAGGCCCATCTGCGACCAAATCTCCAAAGCCTCTGCATCAGCACGAAGAGCTTTAAAGGCCCTCTGAACCTCCACCAAGGACCAGTAAGTACTGAACGGCTTCCCGTCGGCCTACAGGTGAACGAGTTAGCTCAAGACCTATACAAGTACAAAGTACAAATTCAAAACACAGTACAAGACTCACCATGCCAGCGCGAGGCCGCTGAGATAAGTGCCAATCCGGCCGAAACACCAGGTCGGAAGGGGTCCAACTAGCACCAGGGAAAGCAGGCGCATCTCAGGGAACCATACCCCCACCTGGCGCATTTATTGCAGCCGCTTCATCATCCGAAGCGTCTTCCTCAGCAGCTCGAACCACGGATGATTCAGCGAGCTTTCTTCGAGTGTGACGAGGCATACTAAATCAAGCAGCATACAAAGTGTCAAAATTCTAAACTGGGGGCTATCCTATACTAGCCTAAACAAAGTCAAAAAAAAATGCAAAGCAAAATCCCCAGTGGACCTCTAATTCAAGGTACAAGTTCTACACCAACGCCTAGGCTACCCACGCCAAAGCAGGTATTCAAATTCCTACACCAACGCCTAGGTTATCCACGCCGAAGCAGGTATTCAAGTTCTACATCAACTCCTAGGCTATCCGTGCCGAAGCAGATACAAGTTCAAAAATTCAAAAGTACAAGTTCCTACAGTTCAAGTTCAAGTGGCTATCAAACAGTTTTCTACAAGATTCAAGAAGCTTAAGCGTACAAGCATGATTTCAAAGTACGAGAAAATCAAAACTACATGCAATCCTAGAGTTATTTCATAAGCAAAAACATGAAAAACTTACATGGACAAGGCAAGAACAAGACCAAGGGGAGAAGCTAATCGACCTTTGAGAGAAAAGAAGCAAGATTTTCAAGTGAATGTGCCTCAAAATGGCACGGCAAGGGGCACTTATATAGTGCTGCCCAGTGCCAGGCACCGCCCCAGCGCCGTGCGCTGACCTGCTGCATGCGCAGGTCGGCAGCGCGCACGGTCTCCCGTGCTGATTGCACGTCCTTTGCTGCTACGGTCTTCCGGACCAAGCATCAAACGTCGCATCGAACCATCCATCGAAAATACGGGTATACACCTGTATCTCCAAGTACAAACAGATGAATATTTCAAGAATACAAAGTCCAAAAAATACAACGACTCAGGCGCCCAACTCCCAACGGACCCAAACTCCGGGGAAGTCAGTCGAAGTTCAAAATTTTAAGGGCCAGTAAAAAGCTCTTATCCCCAGCAAAGCACATCCCAACGGATTAACTCCGGCTGTCAAAGTTCAAAATTCAAGATTCAAAAATTCAAATTTTCGATGCCAAGCTCCGTCCTGAACTGAAGGCGGAAAAATACAAGTACAAATCGGAGTCATCACCAACCGTACCGAGGTAGACTCTATCCTTTTTCTAACGCCTGTTTTATGCAGGTACCGGCGTACAAAGAGTGGTCTCGATTGCAGAAAATCTTGACCATTCTCCGTCCCTTTCGAAATACTTTGACTTGCGCTTTCCTAACCGAACGCTCAGTCAAAGTGGGGGCTTCTGTAGACACCTAATTTGTGTCTCCCCTTTGGGATGATGACGATACCATTATCCTTGTTAGGCGATTGGAGTAACTCCAGGCGGAAATCCCAATTGCTAAGAATACCTCCAAAATCCAAGGTCCAAAATCCAATCCCCGAGACCGTTCCCCTCCCGGAACTCGGTACAAAATACAACTTCCAAAATCCAATTTCAAAATCCAAGTTCAATCTCAGTTAGTGGACCATCTCATTGGTCTTACTAGGCCTTTTCCACTCAAAATCATATAAGCCAAGTCAAATTCGGGCGCCGACCCACAAAACCGAGCATGCCGGGCCCCGCCCTGTAAAACCGGAATTCAAAAACCCGAGAAAGGCTTGTTTTTAGACGCAAATTCAAGTCTTAACCTCCAAGCAAACACTACACGCCAAACATCGTACTATTCGTACGAAGGTACACCCATACAAGACAAATCAAGGACGGCATCTTTCCGTCCTTTTTGGCGGCATTCAGGCCACGTCAGAAGCGCCTAGCGCTGGCCTGGCGCCGGGCGCTGGCGTGTGCTGGCGTTTTGCACCATTTCCCTCCTATAAATACCCCTCATTTCCATCGAAAAAGGGGAGAGCACAACACGTACAACGTAGTAATTTCGACATTACTCCTCATAATACAAACTTCAAAACTCTTCAAAAACACATACAAAAATTCCAAAATTCAAGAGCAATTGGGAGCTCGTGCCTAAGCCTAACTAGGTAAATCCGAATCCCACTTCAATCAATCATGCTATTTTGATTTCAAATGATTAGCAAGTTGGTGTTTTTTGCCATAAAAAACACCACTTGCAACAATCATACATGCTTTTTCAAAAATACAAACTTTTTCAAAATACAAAATATAAATTTTCAAGATTCAAGGATGTTCAAAGTTTTTTGCATTCATCTCTTTGAACTAGAATCACCTTCAAGTGTGGAGTAATCAAAGATGACACCTTTTAGCATTTAAAGGTTTAGTCTTTTGAGATTCAAGACTCCATTTTTCAATATACAAGTTCAAGTTTTCAAATTTCAAAGATCCCACCATGTTTAGGGTTGTTCATAACTACCTCTCTAAACTAGGATCATTTCAAGTTCAAATTTCAATCATTTCAAATTCAAGTTTCAATCTTTTCAAGTTCAAACCTTTCAATATTCAAGCTTTCAATTTCAAGTTCAATATGCAAAATCTAGGACATTTGGGTTGAGCAACCTCTCCCAAGTTGAGATTTTTGGCTTTGAATTCGTGTCGGGCGCACTTATTTTTAAGGAGCCGCTTGGCGTTCGAATCTCATGTGCCCAAGTACAAATTTCAATTATGCACCTTTCAATATCGCAATTTCAATATCGCACTTTCAATATCGCACTTTCAATATCGCACTTTCAATATCGCACTTTCAATATCGCACTTTCAATACCGCAATTTCAATACCGCAATTTCAATACCGCAATTTCAATTTCGCACTTTCAATTCCGCACCTTTACTTGCCTAGTCCATTTCTAGGCAATGTGGACCTACTCCCTAGTCCTTTTCTAGGGGGTCTTGTATTTACTAATTCCGCACTTTATTTAGTATTGTGATGTTGCTTTATGTGTTTTATTTCTTTCATCACCAACATGCTAAATACAACAAAATACAAAGGTTACATCACGCTTAACGAAGATATTTTTGGACAAACCGGCCTTAGGTTCCTTAAATCAATCTTTAAAGCAAAGTGACCACCGTACAATTAGAAATTCTATTTTGCTCTAAATTTCAAGCCCACATAGTCTAATCTTAGGGTTTATTTTCGAAACAATGTTGTGCCAACGTACTTGAATATTTCTAAAGCTCGCCGAATAAGCATTTTCGTTCCCAAGTCCGGATCTCACCCATCTGTTTCAAGGATTCAAGGCCTTATCCAAAAATAGAGTCATTTTGCGGTATTCCCAAACGAGACCTAAAATAAGTTTGGTGGCGACTCCTTCGAGGTGAAAAAACAATTCAACGGTTCTCTAAACGAACCGCCGCGTGCCAAACCCCCCATTGTAGGAAACGGCGAAGAAACAACAAAAAAAACCCCTACACCTACATCATCACCACTTGTCGAATTTGGTACATTATCATGGGCATTCAAATTAGCAGCATCCTCATTTATTGAATTTTCATCACTCAATTGTTCAAGGTCATTTTCATCTACACCCAATTCACCACCATTTTAAGTCTCTCCTGCTCTTTTAGAAAAATAATTGTGAATAGCCCCTTTTTGTGTTTTTATTAAATTCTCTGTTCGTTCTTTTCTCTTCTTTTTTTCATAACCAGATAATTGCTTTCTAGGCAACATTATATATTAAAAACATAAGTCAAACACAAATTAGAAAATTAGTTAAAGAACAGTAGCACCTGATCTTGTGCTTTTCAATTGAAAAGTGATAACACTCTGCTTTTAATTGAACTTCAAGTCTCCAAATCCACAAGGATGTAACTAATCATCACAATTCACATAGAAAATATAATCAGAAATTTAGAATAACATATTACAAAACTAAAATATCATATTTAGTTTAAAAATTAACATCAGACCAAAAATACCTCAAGGATTTCAAGGTTTTTCGAATTTCTGAAGCAACAATTGCCGAATGTCGATCTTCCCGTTCTTCCTCCTGAAACACTCCAACACAATTAGCAATTGAAAGGTGTGTAAAAATCAGAAGAAATAAGAATATTTTTTGATATATGGAAGACATGAAGGGAGGGTTATTTATAAGTATAGGTTGTGAATCGAATTTCATTGTAAATTGAATATTACCGTTAATTGAAAACAAAGTTAGAGATTTTTTAGGAGATTGAATGGGGAAGGAAATTTGGGGGAAATTGTAACAGGAAGAAGAAAAATCTGGAAAAGGAGGTCCGATTAATAGGGAGTTAGTTTCTTGAATTTTTGGTTGAGAAGTTGAATCACTGAAGGTTGATTTGGAAGGGAAGAAGGCGGAAGAAACAATGTGCGAAGTTGGTATTTGGTACTCCACTACCCCGTAACTTGCTGGAGATTTAAATTTTTTTTTCTTTTTTTTTTTTAATCATATAACGTAACTTGGGCTTCTGAAAATTGGGCCCTGGGCGGTGGCCCCTTATGCCCTGCCCCAGGGCCGACCCTGCCACTGTCAAAGTTATAATCTCTTAATTAAATTTAATAAATAAGCTTAAAAACTGCAGAGGAAGTTTAGGACATAATTTTGAAATATTTTATATTAAGTACGAGAAGAATAAAAAAATACATAGTAAAGTGAAGCAACATCTGTTTAAAAATTTAAAAACAACCAAACACTGATTTTATTAACTGCATAATCATTACCTGTAAATTTCGATCACATCATCACATCAAAAGCAAACATCGGAATTGATTAATAATGACTAACATTACACATATCAGGCTATAATAGATTGGTTTGGTTTGTTGTGTTTGTTAGGTTATGATACATATGACAAAACATAAATCATGCGGAAAACCTTAATGCCAGGAAACATATTATTTACACATAATCATTTAGCATAATTTAGATGCATACACTTTGTAGCGTGCCTTCCCTATCTGCGCCCGAACCGAACAAGAACAAGTCTTTAGGACTCCAAATGTCGTCCCTCCGTAGATAGTCCACAGCACGTCCGGATCCGCCTTAAGCTTGACCAACTAGAATCGCCCTTAAGGTTCCTAGGATTTTCGGCTAAAATGGTTGCAAGTGTTTGGCTGATTTTTCCTTCAAAATCTTACCTTTGAATACTTCAATATTGTGTATAAATTTGTGATCCTAGGCACCTATTTATAGAGTTATGGAAAAGGACTTATAATCCTATTAGAATACTAATTTAGTTTAATTAGAATCCTGCTAGGACTCTATTAAATAAACTTTATCTATTAGGATTAGGATTTAATCATATGACGAATTCCGATAGCTTTAGGATTCGTGTAACACGCACACGAGCAACGCACAAGCACCGCACGCCCGCACGCAAGCCTTGCGGCCCACGCCGAGCGCACAGCGCTAAGGCCCATGCTCGTAGCCCATCGAAGAGCTTGTCGCGCGCCAAGGCTTGGCTGGGCCTGGTCGAGGCCTTTGGCGTGTTGGATGCGTGTGGCTTGTTGGGCGTTGGCCTGGCTTCGTGCTGGGCCTTCATCTAGCAAGCCTCGTCCGATGCTAATTCGTACGATACGCTTTCCGATTAAATTCCCGATTCCGGA
This sequence comes from Spinacia oleracea, assembly GCF_020520425.1. Taxonomy (NCBI): domain Eukaryota; kingdom Viridiplantae; phylum Streptophyta; class Magnoliopsida; order Caryophyllales; family Amaranthaceae; genus Spinacia; species Spinacia oleracea. The sequence goes on from NC_079490.1 coordinate 53,793,043, forward strand.
ATTCATTTCCGATACGAACAATATTTAATATTTCCGATTCCGGAATTAATTTCCGTTTCGAACAAATATTTATTATTTCCGTTTCCGGAATTATTTTCCGATTCCGATAATATTTTCGATTCTGACAATATTTCCGTTTCCGGCAATATTTCCGATTCCGGTAATATTTCCATTTCCGATAATATTTTCCGATGCGTACCATGTTTCCGTTTCCGGCAACATCTACGACTTGGATAATATTTATATTTCCGATACGATCCATATTTCCGTTTCCGGCAATATCATCGTTTCCGGAGTATTCATTTCTTGCTTTTGACGATCTCAGCTCCCACTAAAACCAAGATCCGTCGATTCCGAATATCCATAGATGGAGTATTTAATGTTATTAAATACTTGATCCGTTTACGTACTATTTGTGTGACCCTATTGGTTCAGTCAAGAGTAAGCTGTGGATTAATATCATTAATTCCGCTTGAATTGAAGCGGCCTCTAGCTAGGCATTCAGCTCACTTGATCTCACTGAATTATTAACTTGTTAATTAATACTGAACCGCATTTATTAGACTTAACATTAAATGCATACTTGGACCAAGGGCATTATTTCCTTCAGTGTTTTCATCGGGTGAAGAGCATAATGTTATTCTTAGAAAATCCTTCCTATAAGTTGGGTCCACGTCTGATCTGCCTGCTATAGTGTTTAGTGATGCAAAAATTATGTTACTTGCTATTAAATTTCACCTGGAGAAAATTTTCTACTTAATGGTATTTATAAAAATGAGAACAAAATTCTAGTACCATTAAATCTATATCCAACCCTTGATAATAAGACTCAAATCTTTTTCAAATTGATCTCATAATTAGAAAATTAGCCAGTTATCAACGTCTAGACAACCAGGAACTCCTATGACTTAGGTAACAACAAATAGAAAAGTCCTATAATTGAAAAACAACAGCTTCATGTGGACTCAAACCACCAACTGTCGCACTATTCCTAGAGTTACAGAATTTGATTAGGGTGTATCATTTAACTTCATGTTGATTCAAACTACCAACTGGGATTAGGACACCATTATAATGCTAAGATTGTTTGACATCATGAATATATTAATTATCTATCGAATTCCTAAATGTCAGGCTTGCTTCATTGGAAGTTTCATTTTTGATCTACTATAATGATATTGCATATTTGTTCATCAACTTTAACCTCTTATTACATTGGTATCACGGATCATAAATAATAAAGGCCCACTTAAACTATTAATAATACTTAAATCGTCAGCCTACCTTCCCCATCCCATCAAATTTTCTTAAGTTATAATCTGACTTCCTACACTCACTAAACCCTCCTTATTTCCCAAAACATTGAAGTCATGTTGATAGCCAATGTGATGATATTGAATGTGTTATAGCTTCCCTTAATGTACAAGCTGCTAATATTGAATATTGATTTTCTTGGTGGAGATTTTGAAAACTGAGAAAATTGAATCCTTGAGTGAGGGTTCTTTATTTGCAGGTTGATATGGAAGAAGCTAAAACACAAGAGAATGCAAAACTTTAAGTCGCATTGCAAAAAGTGGAGGTTAATTTTAAGGAAACTAAGGAGTTTCTTGAGAAGGAGCACGAGGTTGCTAAGAAAGTAGTTGAACATGTACCTGTTATACAGGAAATGCCAGTTGTTGACAGTGTTTTGGTGGAGAAGCTTACTGCTGGAAAAGAGAATCTAATGGTGCTATGTTAGTTGTTTTCTGTGTTACTTCTCGGATTTAACTTCTTGAACACCTGATGCAAAATAAAAGGTTAACAACATACATAATTAGCGAAAGCTCTAATTAAGGCCAATTGTCAAAGTATCATATACAGAAAGATCTAATTAACGCCCACACTAATTTATCAACAAAAAAATTAAGAACTCCCAAATTGAGCTAAAATTCCAACATTTACCTCAAAAGATTAGGAAAAAGAGACAAGAACTAAGTTTCCAAATGTATGGCTTGCTACTTAATTTATGAAGTATTATAATTGCGAATCACATAAGGAGAATACATGTATACCTAAAGAGGTATGACACAACACACACATTATTGGCAAATGAAAAAACCGAGCACGTCGTGCCAAACAGCCATTATTGAAGGAATTTTGAGCCAAATTGGAGTGTGCTTGCTTTCGGATCTTACTCCTGTCATACAAGAACGTGCAAGTGACCACTTTAGAGCTAATATATATATATATATATATATATATATATATATATATATATATATATATATATATATATATATATATATATATATATATATATATATATATATATATAGGAGCTACAATGTGCTAATAAGTGATCGGTTTTTAAAGGCTTGATTAAGCATTGGTTGAGTTTTTGAAGGCAATCAAGTGGGAAATTTTCAGAGATGATGTAAATAAATAAAAAAAGTTGGACAAATAACCTGAACACATCCTTAGAGATACAAAATCACTCCAAGGTCTCCAACAGAATTGACTGTGAGCTGAACCAAACTTGAATAACATGAAGATACTTAAAGTTATTAAACTTGATGACCAAAGTCTATAGTACTAAGCATATTAAGGACCCAACTCACAAACTTTGAAACAATGATTTAATGTCAATCCGAAAAGAAATAAAAAAAAAAAAAGTAAATATGAGATATAAAGGATAAACACAAAAGGAGTAAATTCACAAATCCCGATTATGATCAAATGCAATTCTGCCAATTCAGCAACGAGTCAAGATAATGTAAATTAAACTTGCTAATGACTAAAACAAAAACAGAATATAAAAATGATATATTATCATACTGATAATTCCAATTGTAGATTGATTTCTATGAAAATAACTTTAATTGTGAACTGATATTAAAGTACTCTATTAAATATATAAGATATTCAATTCTTGTTAATAACCATTCACAATACTTATTAATGGATTAATAATTAACTAATAAGTTAACTCACCAATCTCCTGTCATAGAAAACTACCGGCCACCTCCGCCAATCTCATTACCTTTTTCAATGTCGCCCCATTTTTCTCAAGCCTTCGGAGTCCCTGTCGAAGCCGGTTGAGATGAGAAAGGACCCTCTGCAAATATGCGGAAGGAGAGTAGAATTTAGGTTTGCAAAAAATTATCCAGTGACCCCTCGCCGCCATGGTATTCGGGAACAAAGAACTAGAGAGGAAATTTTTTATCAATTAGGTTTTAGAGGGTTCAGAATGTTTTGCGAGATTTTATTCAGAGAGTTTTGTGAGATTCTATTCAGAGAGTTTTGTGAGATTAACATAAACCATAGCCACCACAAGCCTAAGACATGATATCCTATCTTATACTAGAACTAAGGAACAACAATAGTCGAGTGAAAGCCTTCTGACATTCAGTAACAACTAAAGGAATAAATATAGCAGCAGGCCGGCTTATTCTTATTACTGGTCAGCTTTAAAGGGCATGAATTCAAGAGGAAAAACAAAAAGTCCAGGGATGGTATAACTAAATAGAAGCTGAAAAGAAAACCTGAAAAACATCTTTATAGACACAAAAGACTCCGACGGAGCTAGGTGAGAGAAAAACCAAACTTGAAAGACAAAACTCTAAGAATTATGCATATGGAGCAATAGTTTTAATGAGAATTGAGTTACATGTTGATGATTTCCAGTCAACAAATCTTTGGTTGGTCAAAGTTAAGTGCAAAACTTGTAATTTTACATAAGCTAAGAGAACCGAACTTATATATCAAATAGAACAATAAAAGACTACCAATAATGTGAACAATTAAAGGCATCATGTAAGAGGACACTAACTTTCGGTAATGATTGCAACAATCGACAAATAAATCATAAGATCACATAATAAGAACTTTATAACCTACAATTTAATGTAAAAATTACAAATAAACATGATAAAAAAAGTAAAATAAAATCTTAGATCGAGTACCCAAATTAATGTCATGAACATACCAAAACGTAGAATAATCCTTTCCATGTCGTGATGTCGATCTCGAAAAGTTGATGAGTTTCCAAGCTCCTACTCCTGCAGCTTTAGGTGAATCAATAACTCACTATAGTAGTATAAAGTATCTCAGAATCAATATTATAGATTACAAGAACCTTAAAAGTTACAATTACAGAGTGAAAGAAACATATGGGAACCAAGAAATTCGTTAATCAACCTTCTGTTTCGGATAAATGGACATAATCTCGTTATAACTAGTGCAAATGGGCATAGCTTCACAACTTGTAGCAAAAATTGATTTACCCAAATAACGAATTGGTTAAATTGGAATTGAACTTTACATTAGCAAACCAATAAACAATAACCCATATATGTAAGTAGCAATTAATAATGCGAAATAATTCATAGCCATATACAAAACCTAGATTCATGATTAATTTGCGTGAAAAAGGAACACAAGTTTAAGAGCAAACCCAAAACCTAAATCCTCTTGTTTAGGAATAGAAATCGCAATTTAGGAACAAATAGGCAAAATACCAATGGAAAGATGCCTCCTGAAAGCTGCTTGCAGATTCGGCGGGGAGAGATGGAGATACAACCACATCTGAACTCAACTTCCTCAATCACTTGAACCAAAAAACTAAATCGACCCTCGGATCCCAATTTGAAGGGGGAAAATCACTGAAGTAGATAGGAAAGAGAGAGAGCGGTATAGTATGTATTCCATATAAGGATTAGAGAATCATACATTTGGGTTTTAGGTTGAAATTTGAGGCAGCCTTTGTAATTTGTAAGTTAATAGTCGAGCTCCAGAAATGGGAAATAACGATGAACAAATTTATTTATATTTTCTTTTTTCTTTTCCTGCTCATCAATTACGAGGAACTTAATTTCTTCTCGTAGTATTTCAGCGCGCAAATCATTTAACGATTGACTCTTGACTTTGTCGTTAATATGTTGTCGTTAGATGTCCATATTCTAGTAGTGATAGAAACAACTAGGTTCAAAGAATATTGAGTTTAAAATCACTACTACAAAAATGAGCTAAAAAATCACTACATATTAGAGATATATGGTTTCTTAGATAAAATTAAATTCATTGTATTTATAATGGGGTCAAAGATACCGTAATTATTTGAAAACCAATATCTCCTTTAGTTGTTATTAAGAGAAAAAATGATGGCTTTTATTATTTTAAAAATAGTTTCTTTTTATTGATCACCTTATAAGAATCAAAACCACCCACTTAGATTAAAAAAAATAAACCGACACCAACTCTCCACCCTTTTCCTTTCTTTCTTACGGAGTATATTCTATTTTTATTTTGTTTCCTTGTCATTTTCCATTCACAACTCCCCTCTCTAATCTGCTCATTCTCTTCCTACATATTGAGAATTTGTAATCTATTACTTGTTCTGTTTACTATGCGAAAAGCATCAAATACGACTACCACTGCAATGAATTCGTCCTCCCTACTCCGGTTAGTTTAGATCTACTTTATGTCAACCGATTTATATTTTCTTGGATTTAAACTGGTGTTTTTTAGTCGTCATTTATATAGGTCTTGATCGCAAATTTTGTTTGAATTTACAGCGAATTAAAGCAGGTGATTGCAAAATTCGGTGAAATTTGAGTACAAACTGCGTGATCCGAACTGCAAAATTCGAGCTCCATTGCGGTGACTTTTGTGGCGTCATTTTAGAGAACTCTATACGGTCCAGATCTTAACAGTAGCACAAGATGATCAATCGACCAGAACCGATCAATGTCAAGTCAAGGCGTCAAATTAGTTCTTTTCCGTAAGACTCCGGCGAGACAGTATTCAGGAATAGATTATTATTTTTTTGAAAAAAAAATTCCACAAAGTATAGACTTCTTTGTATTTCTAGTTATAATGTGTATTATTTATTCAATGTATTACGATGTCATTAGAAATTTGTGGGAATTAATTAATGTCCTGTTTGTTATGATTATGGAATTGCGCAAATTTTTGGCTATACCCGGGTACATCCAAAGCTGGCTGTACCCCTATCCAAAACGATGTCGTTTTGTGTTATTTAAAATGAACATTAATATACTGGTACAAAAATGAACATTTACTATTTCGGAAATGAACATTTATTTATTTATTTGGAATGAACATTTACTATTTTGAAAATGAATATTTATTTATTTATTTGGAAATAAACTACAAAAATGAACATTTACTATTTCGGAAGTGAACATTAATAATTTATTTGGAATGAACATTTACTATTTTGGAAATGAACATTTATTTATTTATTTAGAAATAAACAATATAGGCGCTTGTAAAAACATAAAAGACCAATGAAATGAACCATTTCATTATGAACATTAACCATATATTTATTGTGAACAAAATAAATAAACAAGAAAGAACAAATAATTCAACAAAAAAGAACAAACAATATAAAAAAGAGCATAAAATTCCAGAAAAAAGAACAACCAATACAACAATTATGAACAACTTTATGATGAATTTTAAAGCCAACATGAAAGAACAAACAATACAACAAGAAAGAACAAATACTGGTACAAAAATGAATATTTACTATTTCGGAAATGAACATTTATTTATTTATTTGGAATGAACATTTACTATTTCGGAAATGAACATTTATTTATTTATTTGGAAATAAACTACAAAAATGAACATTTACTATTTCGTAAATGAACATTTATTTATTTATTTGGAATGAACATTTACTATTAGGGAAATGAACATTTATTTATTTATATGGAAATAAACAATATAGGCGCTTGTAAAAACATAAAAGACCAATGAAGTGAACAATTTCATTATGAACATTAACCATATATTTATTGTGAACAAACAAATAAACAAGAAAGAACAAATAATTCAACAAAAAAGAACAAACAATATAAAAAAGAACATAAAATTCCATAAAAAAGAACAAACAATACAACAACTATGAACAATTTTATGATGAATTTTAAAGCCAACATGAAAGAACAAACAATACAACAAGAAAGAACAAACAATAAAGCAGATAATTATTATGAACAAACCAATAAACAAGAAAGAACAAATAATTCAACAAAAAAGAACAAACAATATAAAAAAGAACATAAAATTCCAGAAAAAAGAACAAACAATACAACAATTATGAACAATTTTATGATGAATTTTAAAGCCAACATGAAAGAACAAACAATACAAAAAGAAAGAATAAAAGATTAATGAAGAGTTTAATTATGAACATTAACCATATGATTATTATAAACAAACAAATAAACAAGAAAGAACAAACAATATAAAAAAGAACATAAAATTCCAGAAGAAAGAACAAAAAATACAACAATTATGAAAATTTGATGATGAATTTTAAAAATAACATGAAAGAACAAACATTACAACAAGAAAGAACAAACAGTACAATAACAATGAACAAACAGTACAATAAGAATGAACAAACAGTACAATAAAAAAGAACAAACAGTCGACAAGAATGAACAAACAATATGAGCGCGTCGTTTTTGGGGGGTACAGCCAGAGCTGGCTGTACCCGGGTACAGCAGTTAGCGATTAATGGAATTGATATTAATATATTATGGTTCAACTTTTGATTTTGGTGGTGCATTTGGGTATATCAAAGAGTGACAAAAATTGGGATATATCAATGTTGTTAACCGTCTTAAATCTATAGAAGGAAGGATACATCCTAAAAATATACGTATTTTTTTAATCACAAATTCTTTTATTTACAATAGGTGTACAATAAATATTGTATTTACACTAATATAAACCTGGTCCATGCTAACTTAGCATGGACCAGGGCAACGGAGTAATTTTTATGGGTAACCTATGTAACTGTCACGTGACAGTTATTTTGTAATTTTAAATAGTAACTATATGCGTATTACAGTAACTATGTGATTTAAAGAGTTACTATGTGTTTTGAAGAGTTTTAATGCGATTTGTGTCTAGCCCACTTTATATACGTTTTAAGCTTTTTTATTTTTCAAAATTTCAGATCTACATTCTGTTCATTCTCTTTCATTTTCTCTCTCTTCATTTTCTCTCTATGCTTTTCAAAATTTAGCCCAAATTTCTAGGTTTTGTTCGATTTTTTCGTAATTATCTTATAATTCTTATGATTGGATCTATTTGATGAGGAAAAATTGGAGGAAGTAGTAGATCAAGAAGGAGGTTCGTCGTTGCCGAAATCGAATCGAAGAATTTGCGCTCGCCTACAAATCTTCGCAAGAATTTTTAGAGATCACATCTCAGTTTGTTGTTTTTTAAAGAATTTTAAGTCTATTTTTATTTAAAATTGAAAACATTTGTTGTTTTGAAGAAATTAATGTTTGTGTTTTACCGAAGTATCGTTTTCACTTCGCGAATTCAATCAGTGACTTCACGATTTTAAATAGTAACTATATGATTAATACAGTAACTATATGGTTTAAAGAGGTACTATGTAATTTTAATGGTTACTATATGTGTACAATAGTTACTATATTATTTTAATGGTTACTATATGTGTACAACAGTTACTATATGTGTACAACAGTTATTATTTTGTTGAGTGATTCAAAATGTTTGTTGTTTTGTTGAAATTAGGGTTAGTGTTTCACATAGTTAGTATATAAATGATATAGTCACCTTTAATTTATGTTGCGAATTAGTGTTTTTAATAGTCACTGAAATGTTCGTTGTGTTTATGTTAGTAGTAGTTTTTAGAGTAACTATACTTTTTTTAAAAGTTACTATAACTTTAAAACAGTAACTATGTGTTTAAAATAGTCACTATATTTTTTAGAAAGTTATTATAAGTTTTAAACAGTAACTATGTGTTTAAGATAGTTATTATGTTATGAACAGTTTATAGTGACTTTTTGATAAATAATAGTTACTATACGATTACATTATGTACTATGTTATTTAGAGTATGTATTTGTCCGCTTCTTAGATAGTGACTATATGATTATAATGGTTACTATACGTGTTCAATAGTTACTATATTTTGATAATAGTCACTATATGTTTTATATAGTTATTATATGGTTTATATAGTTACTATATATTTGATATTTGTATAAGAAAATAATACGAAGTATCAATCACATGTTATTTCAGGTCCTAAAGTTCCACTATCTAGTGACGAATCTCCAAAAATACTTTACAATATCATTTGTATAAGAAGAAATAATGCCTTAAATTTAGAAAAAAGAGACAAAGGCTGTGAACTTTAAGAATTGATGCAACAAAGCACAAGAGGTAGAAATAGTGTTTGTTGTTTGGGTGAAATTAGGGTTAGTGTTTCATATAGTTAGTATATAAATGATATAGTTACCTTTAATTTATGTTGCGAAATAATGTTTTAATAGTCATTGGAATATTCATTGTGTTTATGTTAGTAGTAGTTTTTAGAGTAACTATATTTTTTAAAAAGTTACTATAACTTTAAAACAGTAACTATGTGTTTAAAATAGTTACTATTTTTTTAGAAAGTTATTATAAATTTAAAACAATAACTATGTGTTTAAGATAGTTACTAGTTTATAGTGACTTTTTGATAAATAATAGTTACTGTACGATTACATTATGTAATATGTTATTTCGAGTATATTTTTGTCTGCTTCTTAGATAGTGACTATATGATTATAATGGTTACTATATTTGTACAATAGTTACTATACTATAATAATAGTCACTACATGTTAAGCTAGTTGTTGTGTGATTATAATGGTTACTATATGTGTACAATAGTTACTATATTATTATATTAGTTACTATATGTTTGAAATAGCTACTATGTTTATTTTATCATGATGTGTTAGCATATGTTTATTCTCTTCAATAGTTACTATATTATTTATATAGTTACTATATGTTTGAAATAGATATTATGTTTATTTTATCATGATTTCTTACCATATGTTTATTTTCTTTAATAGTTATTGTACGTTTTATATAGTTACTATATTTTTGAAATAGGTACTATGTTAGTTTATTATGTTATGTGCATGTTTTTATGTTATTCTATATTTTTAATGATATAGTTACTGTATTATGGATAGAGTTACTATATTATTATCACATCAACTATGTCTGCAACTCTGTGACTAAATGACCATCAATAATATTTATAGGTATTATATCTTGTATTATAGTAACTATATGTTTGCTATAGTTTTTTATGTATATTATAATGTTCTTTTCATGTTCTTTGTTGTCTTCTATGTTATTAGTAATAAGAGTTACTATTTCATGTTCTTTGTTGTCTTCTATGTTATTAGTAATAAGAGTTACTATGTTATGATCACAACAACTATATGATCATAACAATAACTATATCTACAACCTTGCTCGTATATGACTATCATTAATATTAAGAGTTACTATATCATGTATAATAGTAACTATATATTTTTAATAGTTATTATCTTATCATTATGTTCTTTTTATGATCTTTCTTTGTACTCCATGTTATTATTAATAAAAGTGGCTATATTATTTTGACAGTAACATATGACTATAACAATAACAATAACTATATATGCAATTCTGCAAGTATTTTACCATCGTTAATTGTAAGAGTTACTATATGATGCATAATAGAAACTACACGTTTTACATAGTTACTATGTTATTTTTTCATATTTAAATGTTAAATTATTAACTTAGTTTAAATATTATTGATTCAGAAATACAAAGATGATGCACCCAGAATTGAAATCGTGCAAAGAATAAATTCTGCAAGGAAAACAAAAGCAGGAGGAGAAGAAGAAAATCCTGACAACAATGGAAACCAAGAACGTGGTAGAGGAAGGACATGATGTGTTGGTGGAAAAAAAGAGACGTGGTCCACGTGGACGTGTCGATTAGTATTTTTTTAGTTCAAAAAACATTTGAGTTTAACATGGTTTATTTAATAGATGCAAAGAATTAGAATGTCGTAGCTAAAACAACTAACCAAGTAGTTAATGTTTTCTTTATTATTGTTCAAGAGTTATAATTACTGTTACTTTTGATATAGTTACTCTTTTATATTTCAGTAATTATGTGATATATAATTGAAAAAATTACTATATGACCTCTAAACCATCTATATCATATTGTTTATTTTTATAATATAGTAATTGTTTTTCAGCTAAAGTTATTTTTCTATATAATATAGTTAATCTTTGGATAGAATAATTGTTCTCATCGAAATTACTATATTATTATTATTATTTATTTCATAGTTACTATTCTGAAAATATAGTTACTTTACAGAACCTATAGTTTCTATAATTTACTCTTTTTGTCTGCAAGAATGAATATATAGTAGTAATTGTTTTACAGTTAAAATTACTTTTCTATATGATATAGTTACTCTTTGAATAAAATAGTTATTCTTATCATTATTATGTTCATAGTTATTATTCTGGAGATATAGTTACTTTACAGAACCTACAGTTTCTATAATTTACTCACTGTTAAAATTACCTAATTACCCTAATCCATGGTAATCTTATGGTGGACCGGGTCCATGCAAGTGAAATTGTAAATATTGTACACCGGAGTAAAAGTTAACTCAAAATGCTTAAAAGTTAAGCATATATATGTAAAAGTTATCTATTTTTAAATGATAAATTTTTTTCATTTTAGTAAAACTTATTTCTTCAAAATCACTAATAATGTATAAAATTAATAATTTAACCCTTTAAAATATTTATGTATCAATTTTTTTTACAAATATAAAAGTTAATCAAAACTAAGTTAAAGTTACAAAAAAAAATGGTTAAAGTTATCTTGGTGTACAATAAATTTATTGTGCACATTGTGCACGCAAGACCTTTTGTTTTTTAATTTAAAAGATGATCAAAGAAACCGGGTTTCTAACAGACGGGATATTTTCCCTCCCCATCAAAGAAACCATGTATCTAAGAAGATTGGGTCCTTTTACGTTATTATTTAATAAGAATAAAAGAAACAAAGAAACATGATATCTCTTAAATTAGGTTTCTTAGTTCTACTTAAGAAACCATACTACTTAAGAGACCTATCACCTAGACACCACACTAATTGCGGTCTCTTAGACTTATTTGGTACAGTTTCTTAGCCCATTTTTCTAGTAGTGAATTGCCATTCAAATCAAGCACTTACAAAAATCTTGAAACCTAAGATAGTAGGTTTCTGCCAAAGCGAGGTGCTATTTTAGTATTCCTAGGTGGTAAGGCATCCCAAAGGAGCATGTTGATTGTGGTTGCAACTCAAGCAATATTGGTACATATTGTGGCAAAATAATAAATTATGGCATTAATTTATTAACCAAGAGTAGTTTGGAATTACTAGTAATTGGTTTTTGCTTACCTAAAATCTTGAAAGGATTAAGACAACCCAAAGCATGCTTCAGACTTAGAGACTTTTAGGGTCTTGGAATCGTTTCATTCATTTTGGACTCTGTATTTAGTGCATGAATGAAAGGTTTAATAGCAAATTCTCAAAGGCAAGGAGACTAATAGTGTATCTTGGATGCTATTTTTCTTATAGTGATCTTCATGGTTATTTTCAAACTAAAACATGAATGGTAGACCAATTGGACCTCATATATTCAGAATACTGGGTAGTTTTGCACTACTACAAAAACAAGGAAAGAGACCCCTCCAAAAAGGCCTAAAAGACCCTTTGAGAGGGGGTCTCTATCTCAAAGGTCTCTTTGATAAAGAGACCCCGTCATATGAGGGGGTCTCTTTGTTAAAAATAAAAGACCTCTTAAGTAAGAAAGGGGGTATGTTATGTAAGACAGGACAAAATTAATTCTGAAGAGGAATAGACCCCATATCTAAGATATGAGGTCTCTTTGTTTATTTCACATAGACCCCATGTAAGATAACAGGTCTCTTTGTTCATTTCACAGAGACCCGCTAGGTAGTTCATTTCACAGAGACCCGCTAGGTAAGATAACAGGTCTCTTACAAATGCCTACCGTTGTTCCATAAAATATATCTGCATCTAAATACTATTTATTATCTTTCAATAATGCACTAAAAATAAAAATGACCATTTTTTTTTTGGTAAATAGAAATTTATTACCAAAAGGTAGAGTACAGGAAGAACAAACAAAGAAACACCAGAAAACACTAAAAACAAAGGCAAAGCAGCCTGCAAAACAAATAAAAGAAACAATGAACAACACAAGCAACAAAGCTGAAGAAGAAGCAGCAAAGGAACACCCAGCTTGTGCAAAGAAGCGCAACAACCAAGCAGCAGAACCCAGCTTGAGCAAAGAAGCTGCCAGCCTGCATAGAAACAGCAAAACCAACAGTCCTTCCCCCCAAAGCAACACCCTGCAAAAACCAGAAGCTAGAAGAAGCAGAGGCAAACACCAGAAGAGCAACATTGCACACAGTAAACAAACACCAGCAGCACTAAACTACAGAGATTATAGAGTACAGAAAGTCAGTAGTTTTTCCTTCAGTAAAATTCTGATATGAGTGGTGATCTGAATCGTCTGCAGAATCTGATGACAGGTCTGAAAACATTGCTGGAACCTCCTTTGGTTTCTTAGGGCGCTTAGCATTCATGGGCTCTTCAAAATTCTTCAGAAGCTCAGGTGGAGATACTTGGTCGAACTCAGCCTCGAGAACAGCAATTGAACGTTCACATCTGTCACAATTTAACCAAACAAGTACCAGATATAGATAAGATTTAGGTTCAATTGATAATCAACCTCAATCTTAAAACAACGTTATTATACAATTTCAGTAAAGAGTTTGTTCTAAGGGAGTAATCACCTGTTAGTGCTAAATGTCTCCAGGTTACAACTGTTCCAACAAAACAAGAGTTGAAGCTCCAATCACCATCATAAGCTGCAGAAAAAAGCACTCAGAATCTAATCCTTCTTTCTGTTCCCTTTCCACTAAAAAGCTCATTTGGTGATGAGAATATGTAACATACCTGATTTAGCCTGATATTTGCTCGAATTCAAACTGATCCTTAATCTAGTATGGTTTCCATGCCTAAATGCATGAATACATCAAGGCAAACCAAAATTATTGACACTGCTTTCCTCTTTGTAAACTATAACAAATATTACTCCTTAAAAATTTGCACCCTCAAAGTTCTAATAAAAATCATTATTGGATGCAAGAATGTAACTAATGGATAATTTAAAGTACAACACTTACCCTGTTTTCAAGGAAAACAAGATGAGAAGGAGCCAAGTCATCAAAGCAACAGATAAATAATCAATACCTACAATGTCAACAAGGTAATTTTCAGCAAGTATTTAAATTCCCATAAACAGTTTAACTTTCAGCAATGTTATTTTATTAGCATCTCAAATCACCAACTTTAAAATGTAGAACAACAACAATCACAATCTAATATCACGTATTTAGATAGGTAGGTTTTGTTTTTCTTTGGAGGACATGTATGGTTTTGCTTACCTAAAGCACAAGATAAGCTAAATAATTGATTAGCTCTGTCAGGTGGATGAAACATCAGTAAGAAATCTTTTATATTTCAAGTCAAAGAATTGTTCACTAAAATGAGTAGTTAATGACATCAGAAAAACAACTCATATATGAACTTTCTAGACACCATATTAACAAACAAATAAGAACCAAAGGAGATTGCATAACCTGCTTATACGCGACAAACTTCCTAGTTCAGGTCAACCTAAATCATGATCAATCATCACAACCTAATCATATATTTCCATTTCTAGCTTCAAAAAGTTTGCACCAGAAACATTTCTAACATTAACCAATGGAGGCTTAACTATACTTCACAAAAAAGAAACCAAACACAAGAAGACTACATGAAACTCAAAAATGATTTACAAAGGAAAACTTCAATCGAATTGCTTCAAACAGAAGCATAATTGCAAAATTGGGAGTAGAGAGAGGGAAAAAATACCGAAATTGGAGGCCAAGATGCAGAGCTCATCCAATCGTCTTCAATCCTATTGCTAAAATTTGAAAATTTCGATCAAATCTCCAACCAATTTAAACTAATCGTCAATCAATACTATCAAATCTGCAATAAGAAAATTTGAACTAATCTTCAAGCAATTCGATCAAATATGCAAGCAATTCAAACAAAATTGAATTTCTAGAATAATTAACCTAAGAATACGGGCCTTACCCTTAATTTAGTTTAGACGCGGTTCGAATTTACGCTATAGGCTGTGTTAAGCATGATTCTTTGACGGAAACTCGATTTTTTTCCATGACAACAGTCGCGGAGTCGGTCAACCTGTAGGAAACTAGGAAACAAACTGTTGCTCTTCTATCTTACTGAATCACTCAACTTAGATTCCTGCATCGTTTGGCGTGTAAACAAAAGCATAGCTTTAGCGAGTCAACTCCCTTAAAACGCTTTTGGTTGAATGTTCACACTTTATGCACCGTCTGCACGTCCTACATTCACTCCCGGGAATTGAAACGGGAAAAGAGGAATTCGAACCCCCGGTCTGCTGTAGTTTACCACAAATTGATTCATATATTTATACGTATTTCTGAATATACAAAATTAAGGCCAAATTAAGCAACAAAATGGAGACAAAATTAAGATTGGAGTAAAATGCTTGATATTTGAGCGAGAAAATCGCTAAACACAATCGATTGATAATACTTGCTTCATAATTAATTTTTAGGGCGAAAGAAAGAGATTCGTACCGCCAGAGAGGAATTTAGAATACATTGATTTCGAGTTCCGAGAAATTTACAGAGAAAAAATGAAATCGATTGAATCTGATCGATGTTTCGTTTTTGCAATTAATCGGACCGATGTTAGTTAGAAGAAAATGTAGAACTCAAATAAATTTGGATAAAAATCAGAAGAATAAGGAGAAAATGAGAAAAAAAAACTGCTGATTTCTTTCTTATTTTCTTCTCTACAAATGCGACGACGAGTTAAAAGTCGCTCTCTTTGTTATTCTCAAATAAGGCAGCTTTCTAATATCACCCTGGTTGTTATTCTTTAGTTAAAATAAGAAGGCGATTTTATTTTTTCGCCCTCGTTGTTACTGTCAAAGAAGGCGCCCTAATGTCGCCCTCGTTGTCAATACCAAGGAAGGCGGTTCATTGTTGTTGTGTTTGATCTGTTCTATTAGGGCAAATTTATTGTCGTCTTCCTTTTTTAGGAATAATCGCCCTCTTTACTTCTATTTCTTGTAGTGTCATTACCTTCAAGGATGAAATTAATTCTAGTATAAGACTCTTGTATGATTAAGAAAGTAGCTAAATTATTTGTTCTAAGGGCTCACAACCTGGCAACCATTGCTAGGAAAGTTCCCTAGTTGTTCTTCCTCATTCGTGTTATGAAAAACAATAAAAAATAAACCTAACACAGGATAATAACTAAGTCAAAAGAATCAATCAGAAGTTGTGCGTCTCCTCACCAAAATCATCACTAAAATCATCTATTATTCCACTGATTTAAACCCATAAACATCAACATATAAATTCATCTAATTAAGCAATTAATACCTTTCAAAAACTCAGACAACACTACCCAACCACCCATGTTTTATAGATGCAAATCAACAGAAATAAAATTACATCACATCAATTCACATCCGTCAGATCTATTCCCAAGTTTGTTCAAATCGAAATTAGAAGGGGTTCATCATCCCTCAAATAAATCTCGTTCAATCTAAAAGCCAAATTGAAATAATAAGCAAATATGAAATTTGAAAAAGGGGAGGAGAGAAAAAAGAACCTGGACGAGATAAAGGCCCCTGGTGGCGGCGGCGGCGACACCCCAACCAACGGCGGCTATAATATCGGTTGTTTGAGGTTGCGATTCATCCCTTGCTCTGTTAGCTGTTGTTTGAACTCCACGACTTGACTCACCATACGAAACCTCCAAGGCTGATACACTTTACAATTGGAAAAATTGGAAACTATTGTATCAATTAAAGTCGGAAATTGAAATTCAGATTTCGAAAATTAGGGTTCTTTTATTCAAATTCGATTAGCTGTAGAAATTGGTGATATGCAAGAATATAAATCGGGGGTTTTGATTGAGAATAAAGGAGTGAGAAATTTGAG
Organism: Spinacia oleracea; assembly: GCF_020520425.1. Classification (NCBI taxonomy): domain Eukaryota; kingdom Viridiplantae; phylum Streptophyta; class Magnoliopsida; order Caryophyllales; family Amaranthaceae; genus Spinacia; species Spinacia oleracea. The sequence continues at coordinate 53,810,034 of NC_079490.1, forward strand.
ATGAATGAATCGCTGCGAATTCAATTAGATCGGAAAATTGAGGGATTGGGGTTAGATTTTCGCTGTACAGGGCAGGGGAGGGAGAGAGAAGTAAGAGTTATGGTTTCTGACTTTTGGAGTATTCCATAATAATAATAAGGCAAATTTGTCAAAAAGGACCTTTTATAACACAAATTTTGCGAGAAAGGACCTTATATAATTTTTTTTGTGAAAACACACCTTCAAGTAATTTTTTTTGCGAGAAAGGACCTAAGGAAATTTTCCGGCATTGACTGAGCTTTCCGGCCATTGGCTTGCACGTGAGCAGCACGCGTGGCTTACGTTGGCTAAAGACATTGATTTTCCCGAGTCTTGAATTTTCAAACTTGATTTTATTTCGACTTTTTTTTCAACTTTAGGTTTTAAATCTTAGAATTTTGGAGGAAAATTGGGTGTAATTAGCAAAATAAAGCCACACGTGCTTCTCACGTGCAAGTCAATGGCCGGAAAAGCTCAGTCAATGCCGAAAATTTACTTTTGGTTGTCTTTCGCAAAAAAAAAGTACATTAAGGTGTGATTTCACCAAAAAAAATTATATAAGGTCCTTTCTCGCAAAAAAATTTACATTAAGGTGTGATTTCACAAAAAAAATTATATAAGGTCCTTTCTCGCAAAATTTGGATTATAAAAGGTCCTTTTTAACAAATTTGCCTAATAATAAATGCAATTGAGGAGCAGACCCGTTATAGGAGAAACGGGTCTCTTCTTTTTTACTGAGTGGACCCCACTTCTATGAGAAACCTCTCATCTATGCTAACTGGTCTCTTCTTTGGGCCCATGATAACATAAGAGACCTCTTATTTGTAATATGAGGTCTTATTAAGTAAAGAGACCCGTTAAGTACTCTAACGGATCTGTGTTTTTAGGTCTCTTTGGACATTTTTGTAGTAGTGTTGGAATAATGAAGTATTGAGTTAAAGACTCGTGTATAACCAATGGTTAACAACCAAGTTCCTTTCGACCAAGACTAAATGGATGTGGTCATTGAAATGAATAAAAGGAAGGGGACTTTGTAAACATAACAAAGTAAGAAGATCAAGCAAAGAGTAAAATCTTTTGGACTATAAGAAAAAGTACAAGGATAGGAAACGAGAATAAAAGAAATGAATTCAAGATTCAGTTTCTACCTAAAAGTTTGCGTCAAAGAGAAATGGCTTAGCAAATAAACTCCTATAGTACTGGATTACCGTTTGAGGTTCTAACTTTTGTCGAGGACTCAAATTTTGGAAGCTTAGTCTTGTTATTGACCTATGAGTGGGAAATGAAGCAAAATTTTGCTACATTAGTTGTAGGTTCGTCTGTTTGTTTTAAAGTCCTTCAAAAGGCTGGAATTTAATGGAATTTTGTTCCATTAATCATCATATACAATTTTCTATTTGGACATAGAAAAACTCACATTCAAAGTAAACAAAAATAATCGTTGAGTGTTTATTTGAATGAAATGGTCATTTATGGGTTGATTCATATTCTTGATTAATAAACAAACAAATCTATTGACACTCAACTTAATAAGGTTCAAACCAAATATCTTGATTTGTGTTCAACATATCATTGGTGATGTCATACGACCATACCAACAAAACAACATTCTAAGATTCCAGTGCATGGATTTTTGAAAGTTGATTAATTTAAGACGCATGGGACTTACTTGTTGAACATGACATAGAAATGTACTATTATTAGAAGGTCCTAGACCATAGGCCAAAGATAGATTTTATGACTTACCTATTTCACAAGAACTTGAAAAAATATGGCTATATTACTCAAAGTGAAATACATGAATGATTCAACGCGATTCACAAAAGGACATAAAATCAACTTGGCATGATATTTGGATCGTCTAGACTAGATCAAGATGATGTTTGCATGAGCCAAGAATGATAATCAGGATTGTTTATATGGCATTATTACAATCAAAGCTCCACAAGAATATGGTATGTCTAGTTGAAGAAAACGAATTTTATTCGATTAATGATAATCACGACTATTTTCCTATACGGTTTCTAAATGATACTCTCAAACAACTATCACATTAAACTACATTTGTCAAAGCTAGAGAAAAGATATCATAAGGATTGAACTCTGTTTCAATATATCTTTTCAACATATATATATTGGGTTGTCAAACCCAGTGTGAGTTGTTGTTTAAATCAAACAAACTCAAGAATAGATATATGTTTCTTTATGAGCGACTCATAGAAACAAAAGGTATTGATTCTACCACAAATCTGGGAACACGTGATTGTTGCTCTATATAGTGTCTTTTAGGAAACCACCATATTTCCAAAAAGGCAAGTGGGAGAAATATGACCTCGAAGTGAACTCAAAAGAACTTCGAGTTAAGCAACAAACAAATGTAGGATACTTAGGAGCCTTTGAAAGCGCTCCACACATAAAGTCTTTGGATAAACTTCAAGAAGAATTTGGAAGGGCTTCAAGAGAATCCTAATACTCAAAGAACTTGATTAATGTCTTTGTAGATACTAACGTTTGACGTTCAATACCTAGGTAAATCTTAAATGGAATAGAACTCAACCAAGATAGATACATAGATATATTGAGGAATGACACCTATGAAGACTTTGAAAGAGATTCAAGAACATACGAGTCAGGTAAGCTACGACAAAGTAAACATTCCCAAACATGGGTTATGGTTTGAGGCCATTAAATCCTTAAATGGTATGAGGCCATTAAATCCGAAATATCTTCATCTTAAGAATCAAGTCTTTGATTTGATTGTTTTGCATAAAGGGTTCATACCCATTGGTTGCAAACATGTTTTCAAGAACATACAAATATGATATCGTATATACATACAAAAGAATTGCTATATTGGTGGTTAAAGATTACAAACAAATTCATGGTCTTAATAGTGTTGAAATCTTTTTCACCAAGTCGGAATGCTTGAACTATTTTAGATAAATCTAGCAATCATTTCATATGGAATATGGCAATTGGAAAACAAAACATCCTCCTAAATTAGACGTGTTGGAAGGAGTTGTGTACATTACACAATGAAATTTTTTTGGATGCTAGATAAAGAAGCAAGCTTAAGAAATCTATTCGTAGATTAATGCATACAGGTGGGAATTCGGACATAATTTTCAACAAAGGCTATCGAGAAATGATAGCTTTGTGAAAATAGGAATCATCTTATAAATGAGGAGTTTAGTGAGAGCTAAGTCAAATTTTTTGATTATATGAGATACATATCTCTCTATTGAAAATGACATTCAAATTCTAAATGGTTGGATTTGAAAGTATTTGTCAATATTAAAACCATGGAGAAACTTAGATCATATTTGATCAAAGATCTATTGGATAGGATCTAAAGCATTGTTTGGATTCTGTAAAAGTAATTACTAAATCAAACAGAAATGAGAAACTCGAAAGAGATTCTCAACCCATATGTGTAAATTTAAGTAATGAATGTTTTAACTAAGTGTAAATCTAAGTTGTTATGACTAAATTAGTTAAACATGAAGGACATTGAAGAGGAACCTTCACCTTATATCACATGGAAATGCCAAGATTTAGCAAGATTTGATATCTCGTGAAACAGAATGAGCTAAACGTTACATGGATAGATTTTAAATTGCGAACGGTTATTGGATTACAATCAATCATGTATGGTGTGATATATAGATCGCCAAGATAACTCGTGAGTGTTGGATCATGACGAGTTTATACCAATCTCTCTTGATCTAAAATCAAACTTCATCAGAATAATATCAAGAATTTCCAATACATTTGGAAATGTAGGATGAACACTTGAGAAGATGAAATGAAGATGAACTAAAGTTTTGATGCTACATGCATTGCCTAATAAAAATTTGGATCTGGTTGTTAGGCAAACCAAAAACATACACGGGCAATTCAGCGTCGTGATTAAAAGGTGGTAACATAGGTTCAAAACCATATGTGACGCATGGGAAACTTAATCAATGATTAGTTTCCAAGTTCTTAGTCGAAGGATGAATCTCCCACGTCTCTGTGAACTGGTTGGAGTATTCCAAAAGGAAAGCATCATTTGCAATTCTACGTTATTGAAATGAACCCATTATTGCCTAAGAAGCAATAAAAGGGAATTGTTTATATTGGGAGTTCTTCAATGAACTCAGGTTGATCACAAGTCTGCTATCTGGATGGTTTTCTATTTTAAATATGAGAATCATTCTAACAACAATGAAAGACTAGAATATTCTATAAACATATTCAGAGATCTTTTCATCTTACATCGAAAGGCTTTCGGTAGAAAAGATACTAAATAATAGCAAAGTATGATAGACTAAAAATTTCAAACAAATGAGATACAACACTCATATGAAGAAATGGAATCAAGTTTGAGTTCCATGAATGTTTTAAGTATTGGGTGAAAGGCCCACATCTGTAAAACATTAATTGTTTTAATTTTGGGTTAGAGGCCCATAAATTGGAAATCATTTGGTTTAAACATTTATCATTTATGAAATTATATTTCATATTTCATTTAATTATGGTTTAGTATTAAATAAAGAAGTCCAAGTGATTCAAAATCATTCAAATGGGATATCAAGGACGGATTCCTTCATAAAGAAATTCCCATAAGTGAACTTGAAAATTGAATCACAAAAGGATCTCTAATCCAAGTCATTGAATGCTTTCCAACTAATTGAATGTTTATTCTAACCCAAGAGAGTTTGAGAACCCTAATTCTCATTATGTCTCTATTAGAGTGTTCTTCCAAAAAGTCTAAAAACCTTGATTAAGATCTAAGCTATCAATCATCAAGGCGGATTTGCACTGTCGGTGAACCAAGTAAAGGAACTACAATTGGAGTTCTTGTCAGGGGCGGACCTACTTGACCCCGGAGGGGTCCAAAGGGACCCCATTAATTTTCAAAAAAAATTATTAAATTGATATTGAGGTAATTAATTGCACTTAAAATAATTAACATATACGTAATTAACCTACAATCATGACAATGAAATATCTTCGGTTTAATGTTTGCTTGATTAAAATTCTTCCCATGCAATTAGGGTTCAAAACCTCATAGAAGGACATTAATTCCAAAAAAATTATCTTATATTTGTCATTCTTTGATCCTCTAAACTCTTCAGTTTTTGTTTTTTTCCTTTGTAAGTCGTATTTTCTTCATCACATTTTATTGTTTTTGTTCCTATAATGATTCATGATTTTGCTTTATAAAAACACAAAAAATAAATAGTACTTCTAATAATGTATTTGAAGTAGTGTTATTTTTTCTTCAAAAAGTTTTTGGAATTTTCATAAGATATACTTCTAATAATGTATGTAATACTTCACTTTACAGACTGATAGTTGCATGCTACTTTGAACTTTTTAGAGGTCTAATTAATTACTTCGTATATAGATTTATAATGCCCATAAGTGTCTTTGTGCGCTATTTGTTCAGTGACAATTATTGTAATAAAGTAAATCTCCTTCAAAGTATGAAAAACTCGTCTTTTTCATTTTAAATTGAAATCACGCCAAATTTTTGTTGTAATTTGGACTAGGTATTGAGTTTTATTGTTAAGAAAACCTAAAATTAAAGTGCTTAAATTCTCCACATACTTTGTCACGGCGTTTATAATATTTCGACTATTTACCTTTCAACTTTAACCCACTAAAAGGAAAGAAAATCATTAATTTTTTGGACCCCCATATATGAATTCCTAGATCCGCCCTTGATTCTTGTTCGTGTTCGTTGGCATAAGAGGAAAATACGCAACAAACGTATGTATAGCTTAATTTGTACTTTATACATGCTTACTAGATTTGGGGTTATTCGCTATCATATTATGTATTTAACTGTAAACCCCTACATTATTTTCAAACGTTTAATTTTAACATTCAAGTTACAAGAAACAACAAAAATCAAATTTAGTGTAAAACATACACAATAATTTCGATCATATGCTATACAATCAAATCATATTATTGTTGATCATATTCATTTAATTTGATAGAACACGATGTTCACTTGTGTAAAGTTGTATGTACATATTTTGAAAATGTAAAAATAATGATCATTAAATTATAAATTGTTTCTGTTCATAACAAGAAGATATTATCTCCATAACAAAATAGCTAAGACCGTAACAACTGATTCCTAATCAAAGACGAAATACGTACGCTTTTTTTTCTTTGAACATTGAATTACTTAAATATGTATGAGTATGTATTCTATTAAATACATATGGTTATATGGGCGGTTTTTCAATGACAAAGTTACAATTGTTGTACAATTATTACACGTATTACTCCATATATGTTTTAACTCAATATTTTTTTAATGTAAAGATATGTTCATTTTCAAATAATTAAATGTTCATAATAAAAAGAGAACATGTTATTAACTACTGGAACTAAAGATCTTATTCATTTTAACTTTTTCAAAATCAAAAGGTATGATATTCATCTCTGATTGCATAATACGTTTATTTGTATGTAAGTTTTATATTTATCTTTAAAAGTTCATTTTCATACTATCAAGTTAGTACGTATATCATAAGTTAGTATTACGTTCATTTATAAAATAATTTCTTGTTCATGTTTATAGAGCTTGCACTGTATTATATTAGTTCAAAAGCATGTTAAAGTTCATTTTGAATATGTACATTTGTAAAAAGGTTGAATGATCAACTCTGATACATTGCAATTTTCCTCGTATATTCAATATCATTTAAAAAATTTATTCATCATTTTCAAAACAATAAATGTTCATCAATATTACCCATATTGTATATTTACTGTTTTCAGATTACAACAATCTGGAAATTACCTTGAATGTCAAATATTATGTTTAGATCGTATTTCTCAAAAAGAATTAGAAATCCGAGACTACATCAAGAGTAAGACTCAAGATTGAAAATATGAAACAACTAGGTTAGGTCCCGTGCAACGCACGGTTATTACTAAAATATTTTATTATCTCAATAGTATCTAAATAAAAGACTTGTGATATTAGGAAAACGTGAAAGTAAAAAGAATATATGCAAAAGTATGAATTCATAGTGTATAAAATAAATATCCAAATAAGCTAAATATGCATATTAGTACAATACGGAGTACAAAGTTAAGGATTATATTGTTGTATACTTACCACTTATTATTATTTTAATTAACATCCGTACTCACCGTGTATTATTATTAGACTAACATTAGAAATCAATTCTTCAATATTATATAAATTAATTAAAAAATTTAAAAAATATATAAATAAAATCAAATTGTAAAGGAGAAAATAATATTGATTCATCTTTCCTCCAATAATATATCACGTACTACGTAGTTACATTTATGGTTGTGAGAAATAATTCCCCTGACTTTCATTGATTGTGTATTGTCGGTATATATACAAACTATTTTTTGTACAATAGCGTGATATGAGGCTATTAATTAGGAATCTAATTAATACATAATATTTACAAAATAACTGCATATTCTATCAATGATAATTCAATTATATTTTTATTTCATTTTTTATCTTAGTTTCCTAAAATAAATGCAAAATAAAATCTTTTTAAAAAAATTAAAAAATATATATTTTGGCGGGAAAAAATCGCACCAGGAAATGACATGTATTATTCCTGGTGTCTATTTTAGTATAAAGTAATAGATAAGGTAGATGCTAATTTCTATCAAAATTTTGAAATTCAAGTACGGAGTATAATTTTACAAAGACAGTGTCTAACATGTTCAAATTGTTAGTAACAATCTATTTGCCTATTTTAATTGCACAATATGTACATACATATATGCTTCGAAATACTACATATTCAAACAGTAACTATATTCAATTTCAAAATAGTAAATGTTCGTTTTTTTAAGTAGAAGATAAATGTTCGTTTTCAAATCAATAGATAAATGTTAATATCTGAATCATTAGATAAATGTAAACATTAGAATTAGTAGACAAATGCTTATTTCCAAATCATTATATATGTTCATTTCCAAATCAGTAAATAAATGTTCATTTTTAAATCAATAAGTAAATGTTTATTTTCAAATTTGTATATAAATGTTCATGTTGAACAATAGAAAATGACGTCCTTTTGGAAGGGGTATACCCACCAGGGTGTACCCAAAAATTTGCGCGAGCGTACTACCCATGTTTTTGTCATAGACTCACACAGCAGCAAATGACCAGAAACTCAACATAAAAGAAGGTAAGTCAATACACCAAGTAACAAAAGCCATGCATGTCGAGGTTTGAAACTGAACACAGTGGTTCATGGAACAATCCTGTTGATCAGCATTAACGAGAACAGTGATACCAGCAGATGCACAGGCTCCAGAGAACATGAGTAGAGAAGAGATCTGCAAGACGAGCGTCATAAGAATTAAAATATGACCAACCATGAAATCCACATAGAAGGATTAGGAAAGAGAAAAAAATGAAAGATTTAAGCGGTAAATTTTCTGCAAAAGTCTATCTCCACATTGAGTAATGTTTCAGCTCAGAATTGCAATTTAATAAAATGTTGTTTAACAATTATGAATAATGTTCGTTGGAACATAGTAGACCGTCGTCATCATCAATCAACCCCAAAATATGAGGGTGACAATACATCTTAGGTGGGACTTCAGAACCTTAAGAGGCACACTGGGATACAGGTATATCATGTATGACCACAAACCATGTAATGTTGCACCAAACAACCCAAAAACATGGGGCGAACCCCCATCCCTAACAGCACCCAGAACCTCAAAAAAGCACTGCGATAGTGGTACTTTAGCTCTTAGACTCGTACAAACTACTTAAAAAGCCAACCTCCCAAAACTGAAAACAAATTGAAGAAACCACTCTTCAATTAAACGGAAATTTGCACACCAATAATTCAACCTTTTTGACAACTCATAATAATTAAGAAATTATATTCCATCTTTAATAATGAGTACAAATATTTCCCAAGCACATTGTAAATCCCACATGACAGTACAATTAACTTCTTCAGAGGAAGCATTTCAGGGGCTTTTACAATTTCTCATAATAGAATCAAGCAGGATTTTTACAAATAAATATAAATTGCTTGATTCTGTTAAAGCAAAATAAAAAATAAGGTGATATTATGACAGGGTTCCTAATGGGGTTGAAAGATTGCAAAGACTTCAAGTTTCACCCTAGGCGCAAGAAACTCAGTCTACACATGTCCGCTTTGCTGACAATCTTTTACTTTTTGCAAGAGATGATGATTGGAGTCTAAGAATTATAACTCATGCTTTTAATGTGTTATCTGAGTCTTCTGTCCTAAAGCTAATCAGTCAAAGAATTCAGTGTACTTTCGTGAGGACACTAATTTTTTTAAGTTTCAGTTGAGTATGGGTAAGCTACCTTATTGATATTGGGTGCCTCTTTCTTCTATAAGGCTTACTATAATCCAGTGTCAGCCACTTGTGAAGAAACTCTTACAGATATTGAGTGTTGGTCTGCTAAGTTGTTTTCCTATGCTGGTAGGATGAGCTTATTAAGTCTGTCATCTTCAATGTGCAGACATATTGGTGCCAAGTGTTTCTAGTGGTTTAATGTGTATTTGTTAGTGGTTGTTGCCTTTTTTTGTTTGTTTGGTCTTCTGATCAGGAAAGGCTCTTGCTTGTTTGCAGTTTGTATAACATGCTTATTTGGTTTAATAAAACTTCTACTATACCAAAACGGAAAATAGGTAGAATCATCCTAAAAGTATTGAAAGGTTAATTTTCGCAGTAGAACAAAATCAAAGTCGATCAGTGTAAATCAACTTCTTAATATTCATGCAAAAGCACCTACCACCTTTTTTTCTTTTTCAATCAAAAAATTCAAAACCAAATAATCTCATGATTCTCATCCGTTATAAAGGCCACACCATCACTCAAGGCTTCCTCCATCCACACAAACTCCACAATAGCAGAACTGAATTTGGTTCCTCTATTACCATATCTACGGACATAGGATAAATCACAAGAGAAAAAGAGTTATTTAAGAAACCAATAAGCTGTGCAATCTAGGATCAGCTTTTGAACACCAAGATCTCTGATCTCTTGCAACAGAAAACCAAAACCCAACCAACGTCATCTCTACAACAACAAGACTACAATGTGAAATGTGGGCCGAATATTTGATTTATATATGTGAAGCTGCGACGTGTTATAGAACACCATCTTAGAAGCAAAATTCGCCCCGACTATGGTGCAATTGAAATAGGCGTTGCCCCCCAAAATTTGACACAGCAATTCACGTACGTAAATTAAGGGACTGTTTTCGACAATTTACGACCTTTAATTAAGAATGTGGAGTGAGCTATGTAACCGAACCGTCTCATAATAATTGGACCGTCAATTTACGACTTAGCCCAAAGAGGAGGCCTCATCACACCGCGCACGTGTCAAGAACACGACGCGAACCGGCCGGAAGGCGGCGCGCATGGAGATGCCCCTTCTAGCCCAAACCACTAGGGGAAGTAATTCAAAGTATAAACAACACTTCCCTATATTCAAACAAGGAAACATCTTTTTTCCTTTCAATGTGGGAGAAAACACTTTTCATTAAATACTAGACTTGAAACCCACACTTTTCATTTCTACCAATGTGGGACAAACTCATTTTCACAAATGATAGTGTTAAAGCTTACTCTTTGCATTATATCAAACAACTCCGCATAAACATAAAGCATTCGACAAAGAAGTGGTTATTGACGGTTCTCTAGGTTATCACAAAGGGATCGCGAAATAAGTTGACCTTGCCTCTAGACTACTGTTGTGGGTTCTTTTGTGGTGATGACGTGTCATGCGTTCCCCGGAGGTATCAAGTATGCGCTGACACGATCTTCCTGCAACCTGCAAAACAAGAATATTCCCGTAGGAATATTCCCTCCGATGCCTAAGTAAGTATTGGCTAGAGAGAGAAATAATTTGTAGAGTGCAAAGCAAAGATAGTTTAAGGTAGGTGAGAGTGAATTGAATGCCCCTTTTACCTTGGGAACTGAACTATTTAGGGCTTGGGTTCCTTGGGAATTGATCCCATAATCCTAGCTGCATGATTAGGTGTCTTCGGGGATTGGAACACGTGTCCGGGGGGGAGTGTTGAGTAGAGCCTGATGGGCTCTTTAGACTTGGGCCTAGTCATGGATAACTTGGGCCTTTATCAAGGAGTGGTCCTCCAAGGCTTAAATGATGAGGTTTGGGCCAACAGATGAGCCCTGGGCCCATATGAATTTTGGGGGTAAGCTTGAGTCAGATCACCCTTGTCTTAGGGCCCATTGTGGAGATACACCAAGCCCACATCATTTGCCCCTTAAGAGGAGTGAAAACTGTCGTTAGTTTTTACTGCTTTTGGTTTCTCCTGTGCCGTAGTGAAATGTGGCAGTGTTAAACATTTCTTACCCCTCTATAAATAAGTGGCCATTTCAAGTGAATTTTCCCCTCATTTCTAAAAATCTCTTTAGAGCGGTAGAAGGAGGGCGATTTCAGGCGTCATTCAACCACCAACAAGTGTTTTAGGACCACCGTCATCTTCAACTCTTTGTTCTTGGAGTTCTTCATCTTTGGGAATCCAATTTTCTTGGGAGCTCCTTCTTTAATCTAACGGGTAACCTTTTTTTTGTGGAAACTTGTTTGTTGGCTTCCTTATTTTAATTTTCTTCCCTGTCAATGGTACGCCGACACAGTCGAATTGAGGACGAGGACTTGTAATTTCACGTCTTCACGGCAAGAGTTTATGCCCCCGTCCTGAGCCAATTCTTCAGCCTGTGCAGGACAACATGGTGCTGCAGCTGAGGCATCCTAACAGACCCACAGACTTGAAAAGACCGTGTTTCGAGGGGGAGTCCTCTTCTCCCATGGAGGAGGACGTCCCCGAATCAGGACGTGTAGAGGGTGCGATGGCGGGCCCGTCTAGAAGTGAAGAAGGCCACCTTCACCCTTGTGAGATCTTCCCTTTTCAGACGTGGCTGAATTATCTGAATGAGCATGGGCTGACTTTGTTGCGTCTCTAAATCTGGGCCCCGAATATGAGTTGAAAATGCTTGGGGCCTGGACTATACTAGCTTTGGCCTGGACTATACTAGCTTTGGCCTGGTGAAAGGAGAGTTTGCCGTGTATATGGCCGTCTTAAAGCTGGGTATGAGGTTTCCTCCACACCCGTTCGTGGTGGAGTTGTTGGACGACTTCAATATAGGGTTGAACCAGATGTCCCCTAACTCTTGGGCCGGCGTGTTTGGATACATCGCCAGGTGTGAGCTCGAAGGCATCACTCCCTCTTTTCCAGCGTTTCTGCGAATAGCATCGCTGTCTAAAGTCCCTCATGCCGCCGAGGGCTGGCTGGTTCTTAGTTATACGGGGGCATACAGGACAATTTTAGGTAAGGCGTCCAAGTGGCACCATTGGCGGAAGAAGAGGGTAGTCATTAGCACTACTGACGCGGTGATGTGTGAACGGATGAGGCGGTGGACGCTTCAAACCAATTTTGTTGGAAGAAGCGGTTCCTTTCCCCCTTTCTGCTAACCTATGGAAACATATATCTTCTTTTTTCAAGGCCAAGCCGATTATCGTGGGGACGAAGACAACTTGGATACCAGAGGGATGGTTGCCCCATCTGGATCAGTTGGATGACGCCACCTTCCTATCGGTTGTGGGCTTGTGTCCGTATATGCCGAGGGGTAATATCTCGTGACTTGGGTTTCTGTTGCTTTTTCTTCTTATGCTTATTCCGACGTCTTCATTTTTTTTCCAGATGAGGCTATGGAGAAGCTGGACGATGCGTCCAAGGGCCAAGTGGATATGCCGACTTAGCTTGCTGAGGGTGCTACCCTCAAGGCTATGCAACGCCAGGGCGCTGAGGCCGACCCGCCGCTTGATCCTCCAGCGGAGAATAAGAAGGTAATTTGCTTAAGGCTACCCCTTAATATATAGTTCCCTCAGTGTATCTGATTGGAGCCGTCCTGTCTTGCCAGGGATCGAGGAAGACTGCCACCACCACGGCGCCGTCTTCTAAACGCAAAGCTGGAGGGACAGGCAAGCCCTGCTTCAAGCCTGTCCGAGGTTGGTTCACACATTTTTATTGGCAGGACGACTTCAGCTCCGTATGCTAATGAAAAGGGTGTTTCTCCTGTGGAATTTTTTTCCATGGTTCGTATGGACCATAGGACATTGGGTAACTCGTCGGCCCACAAACCTTTAGCCTCATCAAGCTTCTTTCATCGCTTCAAAAATGATTTTGTTGAATGCCTCCACCTGTCCATTTCCTTTGGGGGCGGCCTACTGACGCGAAACAAGCCGTGATGCCATGATCGGCTAACCAGTTTTCTAACTTGGGCATCTTGAATTGTGGCCCATTATCAAAGACAATAGATTGAGGGACACGGAATCGAGTGATGATATTTTTCCAAATGAAGGCTCTCACATCCTGTGCCTTGGTGTTTTTCAGGGCTTCGACTTCTACCCAATTAGTGAAGTAATCAACAGCTACTATCACATAGCGCACTCCTCCTGGGGCCATTGTGTAAGGGCCTAATAAATCCATCCCCCATTTAGCAAATGGTATGGGAATTGTAATGGGTGTTAGCTTCTGAGCCGGCCGTTGAATTAAATGAGCAAACCGTTGGCATTTATCGCATCGCTTAACCAAGTCAAGTGCGTCTTCCTTGAGAGTGGGCTAGTAATATCCCGTTCTTAGAGCTTTTTCTACCAAGGCCCTCCCCCCTATGTGAGAGCTGCATAACCCTTGATGCAGATCTTCCAGAACTTCATGCCCCTTTTCTGGGGTTACACAACGGAGAAGAGGCCGGGAGAAGGCTTTCTTGTATAAGGTCTCATTCCACATCTCGAACCAGGTGCATTTCTTTTGCAGCCTTTCTGCCTGCTTGGGATCTTCAGGGAGTATCACATTCATTTGAAGTTGACTATGTCGTCCATCCAGGTGGCCCTCCGGTCTAGGATAGCTATTTCTACAACATCGATGCTTTTAGTTTGTTTTACCTCCCAAAATACATGCCGCGGGGTGTCGTAGGACGCAGAGTTGGCCAACTTGGACAACGCGTCTGCTTTGTTGTTCTCAGCCCGGGGTATATGTCGCATCTCAAAATTAGTCAGTGGTTGTATCTCTTGGCGGAAGATTTCCAAGTATTTTATCATGGCATCGTCCTTTGCTTCGTATTCTCCCTTTACTTGGCTGACAATTAGCTGTGAGTCAGATAAAACATAAATCCCTTCTGCTCCTGCTGCTTTGCTCATTTGGATTCCACATATTGAAGCTTCGTACTCAGCCTCATTGTTTGACGCCTGAAAATTGAAACGTATGGCATACTCATATATGTCCCCTTCTGGTGATTCGCAGATGATGCCGGCTCCACACCCATTTTGGGTGGCGGACCCATCTACATGAATTATCCATTGTTTCTTCTCATTTCTAATGTAAGCATGCCTAGTCATTTCTACAATAAAGTCAGCAAATGCCTGCCCTTTTATTGCCTTTCTGGGTTCATATGAGATATCGAATGCGTTGAGCTCGATTGCCTAATAGAGCATTCTTCCGGACGCTTCTAGATTGGTGAACTGTCGTTTCAACGGTTGATCGGTGTAGACTATCAGTCGATGGGCAAAAAAGTAGGGACGAAGCTTCTTGCTGACCAAGAATAATGCTAAGCCGGATTTCTCAACAGTGGGGTACTTAAGCTCAGTATTCTGTAGCACATGGCTGATGAAGTAAACGGGTAATTGTACCCCTTCTCTCTCAGTGAGCAGGACGGCACTCCGAGCGTGATCCGAGATGGCGAGATATAGACATAAGACTTCCCGTTAGAGAGGACTAACTAGACGCGACAGGGTGTGCAAGTGTTCCTTTAAACGGAGAAATGCAGCTTCCGCCCGCAGGGTCCTTTCAAACTGGGTGCCCTTTTTGATGGTGCTAAAGAAGTAGTGACACTTATCCCTAGCTCTGGACAGAAAACGTCCCAAGGCGGCTAAACACCCAGTCAGACGTTGCACATCTTTAACTGTTTTCAGGGACGTCATAGTGATTACTGCTTGCACTTTGTCAGGATTTGCCTCAATGCCTCTCTCATCGATTAGAAAACCAAGGAACTTGCCAGAAGTGACTCCAAAGATGAATTTCTTGGGATTAAGTCTCATTTGATATGCTCGAAGGGTCTCGAAAGTCTCTCTTAAGTCCTCGAGAAGGGTTGCTCGTTGTTTGCTTTTTACTATCATGTCATCAATATAAGCTTCTATATTCCTTCCGAGCTGTTTTACAAAGACTGTGTTCACTAAGCGTTGAAAAGTGGCAGGAGCATTCTTTAGGCCGAACGACATTACTTGGTAGCAATACAAGCCCTGTTCTGTAACGAACGACATTTTCTCTTGATCTTCAGGCCACAAGGGGATTTGATGGAATCCATAGTAAGCGTCCATAAAGCTCATCATTTCGTGCCCTGCCGTGGAGTCGACAAGCCGGTCTATCTTAGGTAACGGGAAGCTGTCTTTCGGGCGGGCCTTGTTTAAGTCAGTATAATCGACGCACATTATCCACGCCCCGTTCGGTTTGGGCACTGGCACCACATTGGCTACCCAATCAGGATATTGGCATGGGCGTATAAATCGGGCATCCATCAGTTTTTGCACTTCAGCGGCGGCGGCTAAGTTTCTAGCTTCACTATGATTCCTTTTCTTCTACCGCACTAGTTTCATAGTACTATCTACATTTAGCTTGTGCACTGCTACTGCTGGATCAATACCTGGAATCTCTTCTACTGTGAATGCGAATATTTCTTTGTATTCTCTCAGCAGCTATACTAATGACGCCACCATGGGGTCATCAGGAGGAATTCCAATAGGATCAGTTCGGGACGGCTCCTTTAGGTCTAAGACTATGTCATAGTGTGCTCCCACCGGCTCGGGTCGCATGTCCGCACTATGGGCCATGGACATCTCCTTGGCTCTTCGCTCTTTTTTCTGAGGTTTCATCTGCTCACTCTTTTTCGGAGACACCCCCCAAGCTGCCGGTTCTAACGTAGATAGGTAGCAATCCCTGGCCAGTTGTTGGTTTCTATAGATGGCTCCAATGTCTCCGCTGCTTCCCACAAATTTGATCAACAGTAAATGGGGGACAATTACTGCTTTCAGATTATTGAGGGTTGGGCGGCCTTCTGACAGGGCCTTCTTAGTTACTGGAGGTGTACGAATTGAGACGGGAAGCAAGATGGAGCCGATAGGACGGACGACACTTCCCCCGAAACCTACAAGGAGCTTAGATACTCTTTCTATCGTTCCAGGGTCATGCTGCAACTTCTGTAGACATTGCAGACTGATTATGTCGGACGAGTTCCCAGTGTCTACCAACACTCTTTTCACCCTGAGATTGGCCACTTTAATCTCCAAGACCAAGAAGTCATCATCATATGGCATTGCCGACTTGCGATAATCAGCTTCCGAAATTTCACATGGGGTAGGTCCACTCGCTCAGTGCGGGGGACTGAGACGAGCCAAACTGCCGTCCTTCACTAGTCGGTGCACCTGCCGCCATCCCTCCTGATATTACTGATATGAATCCGTCATCCGAGAAACTGTTGTCATTGTCGGAGACAGGTGTGCACAATTTCTGCTCCTTTATAGTGCCGACCTCACTTGCATCTGTCAAGCAGTAGGTATCCTTTGGCCGCGTAACCATCCAGTATCCTCTTCAGCATCCGACAGTTTTGGGTGTCATGTCCGGCCTCTTTGTGAAATATGCAGAACGGGGTGCTCTGTTTTGCTGAAGGCGGCCCTTTGGGAGGCAACTGCTCTATCCTCAGATTCGGTCCTTCCGTCAGGAAAATGTCTTCGAGACTAGCATTGTAGACAAAGAAGTTTTCTGTTGAAGACCTCCTTCGTTTCATCTTCATTTTGATGCCTTGGCCAGTTTCTTTTCGAGTGGGTTCCATTCGCGACCTTCTCGAGGTCATGGTGGTCGACCCGCTTGCAAAGTGGCGACTCTGGGGTTTGCAGGCGTGCCTTCGTTGTGCTGAGTTCGCCCGCCTCCCTGGACGTTCTTCTTTTACATGATAACTTTCCTCCTTCAGTGGTCGGACCTCTGAGGATAGACGGGGTCCGTCTTCAACTGACTTCCCATTTTGCTTCGCCGCTCTGCTATATTCTTGCACGGGGACGGTTTCACTGAAGGATCTTGTGATTTCTTCTTGGAGAACATGCTGAAGTCTTTCTTGCCATTCACCCGTGATGTTCTGATGGTGACAATGCAACGCTGCAGGGACCTCGCGGAGGCCGGCCGGCTTGCTGAGACATCATAATGCTTTTTAGCTTTGCCTCTCATAGTGGGCTGCCCCATGTTGATTGCAGGCCGTCCTCCTCCTGCGTCTGTCTCAGATTGCGGTTCTGCCATGATACTATACCCTTAGTTTAAAAAAGCGCGCCCAAGGCGCGCCTAGGCGCAAGGCTCAGTCAGGCACAACCCTCAGCGCCTAGAGCAGCCAAGGCACAGCGCACTCCACCAGGCGCGCGCCTAACCGCGCCTTACCGCGCCTTCAGCAAGGCTCAAGGCGTTGCGCCTTTAGAGCTTCCAGTCACAGGGAGCTATCAGGGTTTAAATGCCTTATTTTTATTTAAATGAAAAAACGTGCCTCACACGTGACATCCAACGGTCAGATTTCAATGTCAGTAGAGAGTTTGAGACTTACTCACCTACCCAAGGAGAGAGAAAACAAACTCCTCTGTTCCTCTCTTCGTTCTCCTCTGTCCTCTCTTCGTTCTTCTCGGCGAGTCGGCCTCCTCGGCTCCTCCTCCACCGCCTGCGACACCGGCTTCTCCTCCACCGCCTGCGACACCGGCTTCTCCTCCACAGCTCCAGGTATGTCTGCTACTCTACTGTTCTCTTCTTCTTCTTCTTCTTTTTTTTATCTTTCTTCTTCTTTCTTCTTTCTTCTTTCTTCCTTTTTTTGAATTTATTTTTGTTCTTCCTTCTTCCTTCTTTCTTTTTTCGATTTTTTTGATTTTATTTTTTATTTTTTTTGAATTTGAGGGGATTTATTTTCGAAATTTTTTAATTTCTTTTTTTAATTTTTTCTTCCGTTTTTATGTCCTTCTCTTCTCCTCTTCCTTTTTGGTTTTTTCCTGTTAATTTGAGGGGATTTATTTTCGAAATTTTTGATTTTTTTTCTTCCGTTTTTCTCTTCTTCTCTGTTCTTTTCTGCGTGTCATGTTTGTTCCTGTTTTAATTTTTTTTTCTGTTTTAAACTTTTACTATTAATTTCTGTTTTAATTATTAGTTTTAATTATTATTTTTAATTACTTTTTTGTAGTTGCATAGTCATGAGTCATAGTCAGGAAGTTTTTTTGGTTGCTTAGAGTAGGCAGTAGCATAATATAAGCTTATTCTCCTATTTTCAGCTTGTTAATTTACTATGGAAGGTTCTAATACCGGCACTCCATCAACGGGATCATCCGGTGTTCAAGAACCGGCCAAAAAATATGGAAAATCGGATCCTAATAATAAGAATAATTGGACGTGTATCTTTTGTGGTAAAGTAACAAAAGGTGGAGTCTATCGCTTAAAACAACACTTGGTTGGAGGATTTAGAAATGCATTGAAATGTCCTAGTTGTCCCGAACATGTAAGGGAGGAAGTCAAGAATTTCATGATTAAAAAGGCACAAGATAAGGCAAATAGTCAAATGATGCCAAACATACCTCAATTTGATGATGGTGTTGATGATGATGGGGAAGAGGAAGATTGTGAGATAGTGGGTAGTAGTGGTAAAACAAGTGGAAAGACTAGCAATCTTCCTAAAAAACCAAGGCACAAAGGCCCCTTGGACATGTTTATCAATTATAATCTTTATTTCTAACAGCTCCATACTAAGAAGAGGAACCGATTGGCTCAAAGTCGATTGAATGACATGGTATTTGTGAAATACAATCGAACTTTGTTTCGCCGGTACACGAGGAAAGACACCATTGATCCCATTCTCTTAACTGAGATTGATGAAAGTAATGAGTGGCTACTTGGGAGGATGGATGATAATGAGGAGAATGAGAATGATGATGATTTTGTATTTGATGGTGAGGATTTGACATGGGGTGCGGTTGATAGAGCCTCCGGAGCTAATGATCCTATCTATGCCACTAGAGCATCATCATCAAGAGTTGATAAAGGAAAAGGGATTGCTAGTAGCTCCACTCCTAGAGTTGTGTTGTTGGATGATGATGATGATGAGATAGAAGAGGACATAAGTGGAGACTCGGGAGATGAGGATTATCAAGTAGAGGATGATGTGTATGACGATGATGACATAGAGTACTAGCATTTTAGGATGCTTACTATCAAGCTTGAAGAACTAATGTGTTTGCTTTTCTTTCTACTTATTTATTTTATGTTGATTGTGTGGTTTGTGTGGAACTTTAAGCTACTTTCTGCTAATTACTTTGTCGTTTAGCAGTATGTTCGCAACTAATTGTGCTTTTTTTCGTCCATTTATGCATTACTAATATGATTACCATGTTGTTTTGAGTATAAAATATGTTAGTTTTGTTCTACATTGAATTTCAAGCTTTTTTAGAATTTTTGTGCGCCTTGTATCCGAAAGGCGCGCGCCTGCGCCTTGCGCCTTGCGCCATTTTAAACTAAGACTATACCTCCCCACAGACTGCGCCAAATGTTGTGGGTTCTTTTGTAGTGATGACGTGTCATGCGTTCCCCGGAGGTATCAAGTATGCGCTAGCACGATCTTCCTTCATCCTGCAAAACAAGAATATTCCCGTAAGAATATTCACTCTGATGCCTAAGTAAGTATTGGCTAGAGAGAGAAATAATTTGCAGAGAGAAGGCAAAGCAAAGATAGTTTAAGGTAGGTGATAGTGAATTGAATGTCCCTTTTACCTTGGGAACTGAACTATTTATAGGGCTAAGGTTCTTTGGGAATTGATCTCATAACCCTAGCTGCATGATTAGGTGTCTTCGGGGATTGGAACACGTGTCCAGGGGGGAGTGTTGAGTAGAGCCTAATGGGCTCTTTAGACTTGGGCCTAGTCATGGATAACTTGGACCTTTATCAAGGAGTGGTCCTCCAAGGCTTAAGTGATGAGGTTTGGGCCAACAGATGAGCCCTGCGCCAATATGAATTTCGGGGGTAAGCTTGAGTCAGATCACCCTTGTCTTAGAGCCCATTGTAGAGATACACCAAGCCCACATCAACTACAGTAGATAAAGGACACAAAGTTCTCTTAGAAAATTCTGACACTAGTAAAAAAACAGAAAACAAGAAGGCATGCAAAATCACAAAACATTGGCATAGAAAATTATCTTACCATATCACCAGCAAAAAAGATAATGACAGCTGGGCGATTCTGAAATTTGCGTTTCAATGATATTGCACGAATATTAGTCAACGCCATTGCAAGGCTCCAAAAGATTTGAAGTCCAGAAAATGCAACAAGCAAGCTGTGAGTACAGGTATACTCTGTGTCATATATTAATTAATGTAGAAGATGAAAAACCCATACATGAGTGAAGTCACGTCAATCAAGGCTCTGAAGTTTACTGCAAAATTTACTGTAAACTAAGTAATATATACGAAAGCGATAAAATCTTTAATGGATTATTTGTAACAGAGTTAGTTACTGTAATAAGCACACAACTTCATCGGTTGGATTCACTCAACGTCTCTACTCCTTACATTCGTCCTTTTCCCACCAAGTGTAACAATGTAATTTCACAATTACTCCAAGTTTCCAACAGTAGCATTACATGGCATTTTCTACTTAAGAGACGAAGCCTTAAGGTGTAAAGGGATGACAATGTGACAAACAGTCATTTCACAAATTAAGGGTCCGTTCGGGACTGTTGCCGTTTATGGTTTTTCTGTTTTTTTCATCAAAAATAAAACAAAACGGCATTCGGGTGAAGCTTTTGAAACAATCAAATATCCTTCCATTTCCATAAAACTACAACGGAAAATCAAAAACCACTAAGAGCATCAATTGTAGCTTACTCTTAGCCCCTTCTTAAGGAGAGAGAATGTCTAAGAGCTAGCTCTTAAAATAATTAATGTAACTCTTAGCTACCTCTTATTTAGAGTTTGATTGAGACATCCTCTAAATAAGAGGTAGCTCTTAGAAATAAGAGGGGGTATGAGGTGTATTTTATGTATGTTTTTTACTTATATTTCTTTAAAAAAAAAACAGAAAATATGTGAAATTGTATGTAACAGATAGTGTATAAGAGGTGGCCTATTTCTTGGATTTTTGGTAGATAACTCTTAATAAAAGATGGTGATGGTGTGGAGGAGGAGAGAGATTAAGAGTGGGTAAATAAGAGTTAGCCTTATAATTGATGCTCTAAGAGCATCAATTGTGGCTTACTCTTAGCCCACTGTTAAAAGAGAGAAAATTTAAGAGTTACCTCTTACAAAATAAGAGCTAACTCTTAAAAATAAGAGTGGGGTGAGGTGGAAGAATCTGAAGTATTTTGGTTGCTTTTTATATTAAAAATAAAATTAAAAATATTAAATAACTATATAAGAGGTAGGTTTAAGAGATAATCTATTTCTTGGTGTTTTTAGTAGCTAACTCTTATTAAGAAGGGGTGATGGGGTGTACAAGGAGAGAGACTAAGAGGGGGCAAATTAAGAGTGAGCCTACAATTGATGCTCTAAAAGTGGTTTCTGTTTTTTGGTTTTCTTTGGAAAAGCTGCGTCATTCTCTCCTCTCTCTTATAATCCTTTATGAGTTTCTTCTTCCTTCATAGATTTCCTCTCTCCTCTTGCTCTGCCCTTCATCAGTTATCATCACAAATCTACTCAAATTCTTCTTTGTTCTCTCTCCTCTAAAACGGAGTAGGATGTCTTGGGCTTTATTTTTATGATATAATTTGTTACGAAGAAGATTTGAAGAAAATTGTTGGGCTTTCAATTTTGAGAACTGAAGCGTTAACTAAGTATAAGCAGCATCATAGAAAAACAATTTATTCGAGTAATGAGGTTAGGTATGGTTGTTCTAATGGAGTTACTGAGGTTTGCGGTGTTTTTTTTAAAACAAAAAATATGATGTTTGCAAATATACAATCAAGCACCATTTAAAATTTTTGGGAAAGAAGAAGCAAAAGAGATGGAGAATTGGAGATGGAAGCAGGGTCAATAATACGTTAAAAAAAAAAAAAATTTGTTTTTATCGAGTCAGCAATAGACGCCTCCTATAAAGTATAAACCATTAACCTCGATGCATTTCATGAAAAAACCATTAAAATAAAACCACCTATAATTACAGGATAAACCTCAACCCAAATAGCAGAATTGGAAACAATATAAAAAATTTCCATGAGAAAACATGAAAGGGACTTGCTTTAAGAGTCCATCGCAATATGAAACATTCATCACGCAACAACAGTGGTTGAAAGCTGATTTCTCAATCCTTCCTCTACCCATCCCCACAATTCCACAAACTCCCCCACAATACCAGTACATGCAAATCAACCAATTACTTAATCAGCAAAAGTAAATCAAATGTGGAGTAAATTAACATCAAATTAGCAATAATAATCAGAAGAAAATTTATTAAAATAGTCACCAGAAAACTAAGACGGAGGAGAAATCACTGGTGGTGCTCATAACAACAACAGCAACAGTGGCGAAGAAGATTTGAGACGCACGCAAAACAAGGCCCAATTTGGTTCCAGGCAACCCTTTGATGTACCCCATTCTCACACCTGGTGGTGCGGCCGCGTTTTCAGCTGGCGGTTCCAGCAGCACGTCCACCGGGTGCACTGCCGGGTGACTCATTCCACTGAATTGTCTTTGATGATTAAACTGATTATTTGAAAAATATTGTTGGATATTTTCAGAGAACGAATAAATAGGAGAGTACTTTGGGTACTTTAGACTTCTTTTTCACTAAGAACAAAAGGAAGGATACTGGACTCGGTGAATTGCCCCTTTTTTTTTGCTTTTACTGTATATTTACTTTTTTCCAGGTTACTTTTACGAGTTCGTCTCAGCCCATGATTACTTGGGGCAAAATATGACACAAGTGGAGCAAATGATGTAATTTCACAAAAAAAAAAAAGTTAGAAAGGCTGAGAATTCTAAGGTAATACTCGTATTGAATATCACCATAACATGTCACGTGGCATATATGGGTTGGTATAAAAAGAGGAGGCTGCCCCACCTTTTTTTTTTAATAATTTATTTTCTTTGATTTAGGTAAATTGTAAAAATGATTTATTAAATTCCAAAATTATTTTCTAAAAATCCAAAAATAATATTTAGTTTTTAATGGTAACTAATTAAACACTAATTACACCAACTTGTTAACTTCCACCCCATCTCAAGCAACCACGGCGCCGCCGAAAAGGTCGCTGACACGCCGTCAACCAATTACGCCGGCACTACCCTACCCCAGAATTTCCGGCTACGACATACTTGCCCCGGAGATCGATCACCTCTATTCTCGTCATCGGAGGCGGAAAAATTTTACGTTGCCATTTTTCGTCGCCTCGTTCCCTTCCCCGTCGATTGTTCTCTCTCCTCTCCCCCCAAACACGTTGTTCTCTCTCATCTCCCCCAGCTTCACATTGGTTAATTCGGCCGGAGCAAATAAAATTGGACTACAAACGACTACAAACTAGATCTGAAAAATGAAAACTGTACCTCAAAATAATTCATATGAGAAAATCAATCGCTAACGATTAACCTTGTTGTTTGGTAAACAATAAAATGGGGCTCATTCATATTTGCAGGTCATCCATGGTTTCCAGAAAAGAGGACAGATGAAGAAGATGAATAACACACAAGCAGTTGAAAAGTTTGAGACGAAATACAGATAATCGTAGGTAATCTCATATATAAGTCATGGATATAACCGACACATAATTTGACAAACGTAGAGTGGTATTATCCAACACCTGTTTTGATTTATACCAACACTGAAAACCATATACTCCCTCCGTCTCGTAATACTAGCAACGGTTTGACTGGACACGCTTGCCATTGCACAACTTTGACCATTAATATTATAAAAGCTTATAAAATATTAATATTTTGAAAATATATATTAAGATGAAGCCAACAATATATTATATGCTAAAACTTGTTTTCATATATTATAAATAAAATAGCGTCAAAGTGAATTATGTGAATAGTGCAAAAAGTCAAAACGTTGCGAGTATTCCTGGACGGAGGGAGTACAATCTTACATTCCTACCAGGTTGATAAAATTACGTTGTTAACTGAGTTCTCGATCACAAGGACTTTTAGGTTCGAAATTCCTAAACCTTATCTTGGTTATTCGCTAAATATGTTTTTAAAATTTATGTGTTCTTGTCACAAGAAATTGTTTGTTATTATAATATAGGTTCACTTTAGTTCACGAACAAATTGCGTTGTTACCAAATTAGTTGCTAGAGGAGTTGTGATTCTTACCAGAAGATGAGTTGGCTATTAGCAAATGTGAAATGTAATGTAAACGACTATCTTGTTATTATAATATAGGTTCCTATAATATAGGTTTCCGTGTTCTCGATCACTGTAATTCATAAATAAATGTAATGTAAACGGCTAGTCTTGTTATTATAATATAGGTTGCCATTGGGATTGTTTAACTATTATAACCCGCGTAAAAATAGGATAACATCAAATAACATCTCCGCCTCATGAAACCAATGATATTTTACTTCATAAATAAGAGACTTAATGGGCAAACCAGTTGCTACGAGGGTTGTGAATCTTACCGAAAAATGGGTTGGCTATTCGCAACATGCGAAATGTAATGTGAACGACAGGTTTTTGTTATTAGAAATGGTTAAATATTATACGACGAATAAATAGATATCTTGCTATTCGCAACATGCGAAATATAATGTAAACAACTATCTTCTTGTATATACGGTTTATTTTGAGGAACTCAATTACGCAAAATTGCGTTGGTTCATAATTGCGCTATTAACAATTTAGTTGGCTAATGGATTTGTGATTCTTCCAGATCGGTGGTTTGGATATTAGCAACATATCAGATTTCATGTACACACTTGGTTTTGTTAATATTATGCGTGGTCCTATAAATAAGAGACTTAATGGCCAAATGGTTTGCTACTTGAGTTGTGAATCTTACCGAACAATGGTTTGGTTATTCACAACACGAAATTTAATGTGAATGAAAAGTTTTTGTTATTAGAAATGGTTAAATATTATAAGACGAATAAATATTTAGGATAAGAACAACTAACATCTCCAACTAACGATAAACAAACTATTTATCTCTTGTATATACGTTTTACTTTCAGTAATCGAATTACCCAAAACCTTGCGTTGGTTTTAAGGTTGTAGGGTAAACGACGTGTTATTGTTATTATAATGTAGATTCCTATTAGGATTGTTTAAACATTTTATAAGCAGCGCAAAAAGGATAAGATCAAATGACATCTTCGGTATGAAACCATTGGTATTTTAGATTTGCGTGTTCTCGATTACTGTAATTCATAAATAAATGTAATGTAAACGACTAGTCTTGTTACTATAATATAGGTTGTCATTGGGATTGTTTAATTATTATAACCCGCGTAAAAATAGGATAACATCAAATGACATCTCCTCCTCATGAAACCAAGGATATTTTACTTCACAAATAAGAGACTTAATGAATAACAAGTTGCGTTGTTACCAAATTAGTTGCTAGAGGAGTTGTTATTCTTACCAGAAGATGATTTGTCTATTAGCAAATGTGAAATGTAATGTAAACGGATATCTTGTTATTATAATATAGGTTCCTATTAGGATTGTTTAAATATTTTATAAGCTGCGCAAAAAGGATAAGATCAAATGACATCTTCGGTACATGAAACCAAGGGTATTTTAGATTTGCGTGTTCTCGATCACTGTAGTTCATAAATAAATTGCGTTGTTACCAAATTAGTTGCTAGAGGAGTTGTAATTCTTACCAGAGAATGGTTTCGCTATTAGCAAATATGAAATGTAATGTAAACAACCATTCTTGTTATTATAATATAAGTTGCTATTAAGATTGTTTAAATATTTTATAAATCGTGGAAATAAGATGAGAGAAAATGACATCTCCTGTACATGGAACCAAGGATATTTTAGATTTGTGTGTTCTGGCTCAATAGCGGCCACCCTATTTTCCAGCGTTAATTACTTCATATTAAGTTGCACGCCCACAAACTATTTCTTGTATATACGGTTTATTTTGAGGAACCCAATTACGCAAAATTGCGTTGGTTCATAATTGCGTTGTTAACAAGTTAGTTGCTAATGGATTTGTGGTTCTTCCCAATCGGTAGTTTGGATATTAGCAACATATCAGATTTCATGTACACACTTGGTTTTGTTAATATTATGCGTGTCCCTGAAAATAAGAGACTTAATGGCCAAATCGGTTGCTACCGGAGTTGTGAATCTTAACGAACAATAGTTTGGTTATTCGCAACATGCGAAATGTAATGTGAATGCCAAGTTTTTGTTATTAGAAATGTTTAAATATTATAAGACGAATAAAAGGATTGCATCAGATCAACTAACATCTCCAATTAACAATAAACAAACTATTTTTCCAAATATGTAATGTAATGTGAACGACAAGTTTTTGTTATTAGAAATGTTTAAATATTATAAGAGGAAAAAAATGATAGCATAAGATCAACTAACATCGCCAATTAACGATAAACAAACTAATTTTCCAAATACGTATAATTTATTATCCGGAATATAATTACCAACAACTTGTACATAGTGGAGTCCAAAACACTACTTATCAAAGCACTCAATGGCCCTATCAGGCGCATCCTCTTCAAAATTCTAGAACACAAACTTGCCCCCAACCAATTTTTAGGCCTGCTGCTACCCAACCTGCAATTCAGGCCCACTCTCAATCCCCTGCTTCTCACTTGGCACAGCGAAATACCCCAGCCCCAATTCCTTTTAATAATCATTACTCTCCTTCTTCGGCCCAACTGAGATATACCCCGCCCCTCCTCCGCAACATTCAGCCCATTTGACCAATCCGGTCCGTCCCTCCCTCCCTAACCAACCCGGCCCAACTGAGATATACCCCGCCTCCCCTCCGCGAAATGTAATTTAAACGACTAGTCTTGTTATTATAATATAGGTTTCCATTGGGATTGTTTAACTATTATAATCCGTGTAAATAGGATAAGATCAAATGACATCTCCGCCTCATGAAACCAAGGATATTTTACTGCACAAATAAGAGACTTAATGGCCAAACCAGTTGCTACCAGGGGTGTGAATCTTACCGAATAATGGTTTGGCTATTCGCAACATGCGAAATGTAATGTGAACGACAAGTTTTTGTTATTATAAATGGTTAAATATTATAAGACATATAAATAGATATCTTGCTATTCGCAACATGCGAAATGTAATGTAAACGATTATCGTCTTGTATGTACGGTTTATTCTGAGAAACCCAATTACGCAAAATTGCGTTGGTTCATAATTGCGTTCTTAACAATTTAGTGGCTAATGGATTTTTGGTTCTTCCCAATTGGTGGTTTGGATTTTAGCAACATATCAGATTTCATGTACACACTTGGTTTTGTTAATATTATGCGTGGTCCTATAAATAAGAGACTTAATGGCCAAATGGTTTGCTACTTGAGTTGTGAATCTTACCGAACAATGGTTTGGTTATTCACAACACGAAATTTAATGTGAATGAAAAGTTTTTTTTATTAGAAATGGTTAAATATTATAAGACGAATAAATAGTTAGGATAACAACAACTAACATCTCCAACTAACGATAAACAAACTATTTATCTCTTGTATATACGTTTTACTTTCAGTAATCGAATTACCCAAAACCTTGCGTGGGTTTTAAGGTTGTAGGGTAAACGACGAGTTATTGTTATTATAATGTAGGTTCCTATTAGTATTGTTTAAACATTTTATAAGCAGCGCAAAAAGGATAATATCAAATGACATCTTCGGTATGAAACCATTGGTATTTTAGATTTGCGTGTTCTCGATTACTGTAATTCATAAATAAATGTAATGTAAACGACTAGTCTTGTTACTATAATATAGGTTGTCATTGGGATTGTTTAACTATTATAACCCGCGTAAAAATAGGATAACATCAATTGACATCTCCTCCTCATGAAACCAAGGATATTTTACTTCATAAATAAGAGACTTAATGAATAACAAGTTGCGTTGTTACCAAATTAGTTGCTAGAGGAGTTGTTATTCTTACCAGAAGATGATTTGTCTATTAGAAAATGTGAAATGTAATGTAAACAGATATCTTGTTATTATAATATAGGTTCATATTAGGATTGTTTAAATATTTTATAAGCTGCGCAAAAAGGATAAGATCAAATGACATCTTCGGTACATGAGACCAAGGGTATTTTAGATTTGCGTGTTCTCGATCACTGTAGTTCATAAATAAATTGCGTTGTTACCAAATTAGTTGCTAGAGGAGTTGTAATTCTTACCAGAGAATGGTTTCGCTATTAGCAAATATGAAATGTAATGTAAACAACCATTCTTGTTATTATAATATAAGTTGCTATTAAGATTGTTTAAATATTTTATAAATCGTGGAAATAAGATGAGAGAAAATGACATCTCCTGTACATGGAACCAATGATATTTTAGATTTGCGTGTTCTGGCTCAATAGCGGCCACCCTATTTTCCAGCATTAATTACTTCATATTAAGTTGCACGCCCACAAACTATTTCTTGTATATACGGTTTATTTTGAGGAACCCAATTACGCAAAATTGCGTTGGTTCATAATTGCGTTGTTAACAAGTTAGTTGCTAATGGATTTGTGGTTCTTCCCAATCGGTGGTTTGGATATTAGCAACATATCAGATTTCATGTACACACTTGGTTTTGTTAATATTATGCGTGTCCCTAAAAATAAGAGACTTAATGGCCAAATCGGTTGCTACCGGAGTTGTGAATCTTAACGAACAATAGTTTGGTTATTCGCAACATGCGAAATGTAATGTGAATGCCACGTTTTTGTTATTAGAAATGTTTAAATATTATAAGACGAATAAAAGGATTGCATCAGATCAACTAACATCTCCAATTAACGATAAACAAACTATTTTTCCAAATATGTAATGTAATGTGAACGACAAGTTTTTGTTATTAGAAATGTTTAAATATTATAAGAGGAAAAAAATGATAGCATAAGATCAACTAACATCGCCAATTAACGATAAACAAACTAATTTTCCAAATACGTATAGTTTATTATCCGGAATATAATTACCAACAACTTGTACACAGTGGAGTCCAAAACACTACTTATCAAAGCACTCAATGGCCCTATAAGGCGCATCCTCTTCAAAATTCTGGAACACAAACTTGCCCCCTACCAATTTTTAGGCCTGCTGCTACCCAACCTGCAATTCAGGCCCACTCTCAATCCCCTGCTTCTCACTTGGCACAGCGAAATACCCCAGCCCCAATTCCTTTTAATAATCATTACTCTCCTTGTTCGGCCCAACTGAGATATACCCCGCCTCCCCTCCGCAACATTCAGCCCATTTGACCAACCCGGTCCGTCCCTCCCTCCCTAACCAACCCAGCCCAACTAAGATATACCCCGCCTCCCCTCCGCGAAATGTAATTTAAACGACTAGTCTTGTTATTATAATATAGGTTTCCATTGGGATTGTTTAACTATTATAATCCGTGTAAATAGGATAAGATCAAATGACATCTCCGCCTCATGAAACCAAGGATATTTTACTGCACAAATAAGAGACTTAATGGCCAAACCAGTTGCTACCAGGGGTGTGAATCTTACCGAACAATGGTTTGGCTATTCGCAACATGCGAAATGTAATGTGAACGACAAGTTTTTGTTATTATAAATGGTTAAATATTACTTCCTCCGTCTTTTAATACTCGCAACGTTTGTTAGTTTCACGCATGCCAATGCACAACTTTGATCATTTATATCTTAAATTCTCTTTATGCAAAAATTATAAAAAGTTGATATTTTGAAAATACACATTGAGACGAATCTAACAAGATCCCACATGACTATGTTTTATCTTACATAAAAAACACTACGAATAGTCAAAGTAGATTATATGAATAGTGGCAAAAGTCCAAACGTTGCGAGTATTAAAAGACGGAGGAAGTATAAGACATATAAATAGATATCTTGCTATTCGCAACATGCGAAATGTAATCTAAACGACTATCGTCTTGTATGTGCGGTTTATTCTGAGAAACCCAATTACGCAAAATTGCGTTGGTTCATAATTGCGTTCTTAACAATTTAGTGGCTAATGGATTTGTGGTTCTTCCCAATTGGTGGTTTGGATTTTAGCAACATATCAAATTTCATGTACACACTTGGTTTTGTTAATATTATGCGTGTTCCTATAAATAAGAGACTTAATGGCCAAATCAGTTGTGACTCTTGCCGAACAGTGGTTTGACTATTCGCAACATGCGAAATGTAATTGAACGATAATTTTTGTTTTTTTGAAATGTTTTAATATTATAAGACGAATAAAAGGATAGCATAAGATCAACTGACATCTCCAATTCACGATAAACAAACTATTTTTCCAAATATGTAATGTAATGTGAACGACAAGTTTTTGTTATTAGAAATGTTTAAATATTATAAGACGAATAAAAGGATAGCATTAGATCAACTGACATCTCCAATTATTGATAAACAAACTATTTTTCCAAATATTTACGTATAGTTTAATCGGGATTATAATCACCAATATCTTGTACATAGGGGAGTCCCAAACACTACTTATCAAAGCACTCAACGGCCCTATCAGTCGTATCCGATCCTCTTCAAATTTTTGGAACACAAACTTGCCCCCAACCAATTTTTGGGCCTGCTGCTACCCAACCTGCAATTCATACCCACTCCCAATCCCCTCCTTCTCACTTGGCCTAGAAAAATACCCTAGCCCCAAATCCTTTTAATATTAATCATTACTCTCCTACTTCGGCCCAGGTGAGATATATCCCGCCTCCCCTCCGCAACATTCAGCCCATTCGACCAACCCGTCTCGTCCCTCCCTCCCTCACCAACCCGGCCCAGCTGAGATATGCCCCGCCTCCCCTCCCCGAAATTTAATCTACACGACTAGTCTTGTTATTATATTATAGGTTGTCATTCAGATTATTTAACTATTATAACCCGTGTAAATAGGATAAGATCAAATGACATCTCCGCCTCATGAAACCAAGAATATTTTACTTCATAAATAAGAGACTTAATGGCCAAACCAGTTGCTACCGGGATTGTGAATCTTACCGAACAATGGTTTGGTTATTTGCAACATGCGAAATGTAATGTGAACGACAAGTTTTTGTTATTAGAAATGGTTAAATATTATAAGACAAATGAATAGATATCTTGCTATTCGCAACATGTGAAATGTAATGTAAACGACTATCTTCTTGTATATACGGTTTATTTTGAGGAAACCAATTACGCAAAATTGCGTTGGTTCATAATTATGTTGTTAACAAATTAGTGCCTAATGGATTTGTAGTTTTTTCCAATATGTGGTTTTGATATTAGCAACATATCAGATTTCATGTACACACTTGGTTTTGTTAATATTATGCGTGTCCCTATAAACAAGAGACTTAATAGCCAAATCGGTTGCTACCAGAGGTGTGAATCTTACCGAACAATGGATTGGTTATTCGCAACATGCGAAATGTAGTGTGGGTTGTTTAGAATTACCTTAGAATATAGAAGAAACTTACTGAATTCCTTGGTGTGTCTTAGTAAATATCACTCATAATACCTCCAGGTGTGCCTTAAGACGTGTTATTGTGGATGTTTCTGCGAAGAAAATGCTAAGTGTGAAAATAGGGGAAGCCTCTTCAACCAGGCTGTCGTTTTCCTCTAATTGGTTGTGTTTTGTCCTACAAAAACGGCAAACGTAAACTGGCTCGGGGGGGTTCCCGAGAAAACCCTCTCCGACGCTCAAGTCAGTTCTTGTAGAGAGAGAAAGTAGTGAGAGAGTCAGTGTGGGAATAATTGCATACCCGAGTAATGATTAGGTGAGACATATTTATAGTAATGCAGAATGGCATTATTAGTAAATATGGGCAAGTGTAGGGGTATGAAATCTTGGGCTTGTAAGAGGCTGAGATATGGACCCCTAAGTTCTAGTCTGAGCCCATCAAGAGGTTTGTGTTTGAGGGTATTTAAGTAATTTCCCTTAGTAGGGGTATTTTGGTAATTTTCTATTAAAGTGGGTTCCACAGGGAGGCCCGAACATTAGCCCCACGCTAAATATACGAGACTGATGACCTTCTCGAGGCTTGTGTGTTTGGTGGAATAAAATGTTGTAACTAGTTTCGTAACATGTGACCGATATAACAATATGGTACTTGTTATACCATATGGTTGATGATGTCACTCCATAACTTGATAAAGGGGGTAATGAATGTTGCTTTGATGTGCGTGAAATTGCTGAGTTTAATTTTGAGTGGGAATCCAAGCTGGCAGATGTATAACCTTGGTGAATCATGGAATCATGCATCTGGGCGGGTAGTTTATTATCATTGGCGGGTAGTTTGCTTCTTGTGAGCGAGTAGTAACACTGTCACTGGGCCAGCCTTGGCGAATACCTTGATGGAGGATGACTTGGGCGAGTGACATACCATCATTGGCGAGTAGTTTATTTACTTTATTATTGGGTCTTGTGTCACATGGCTGTTATTTGCGGCACAACTTGACGGGGTTTTGGCTGCTGATACGCGAGCGTGGGCTGTTACTTAGCGCACATGATGCACCTGTCTCTTGTTGGGCGGTCAATGTTGTTTGGGCGCTTGATGCATGCTCATGGGCTGGGCGATGCTCGTGCACACATAAGGTTGGCGGTTGTTTTGACATTTAATATACAAGGCTTGGCTTTTGTTATGTGGTGATGGTGTCACTCCTTAGTTTGGATTTTGATAAAATGGCCGAGTATATTCTTGAGCATGCCAGTTGGAAATCTTCAATGGCTAGGAACAATTAAACACTCCACTTATTCCTTGAATACTCCACTAGCATTGTCAACTCATGTTTGCATTTAACAAAAACAGCCACGTTTAGATCAACTCGAGTGATAGGCGGTTGATGTAGCTTGTTTGCCAAGTGTTGGGCAGGCGTGTGATGATGCGCGAGCAAGGCCGGGTGATGTGCTAGGCGAGGCGGTTGCTCTTCGCATCTGATGTGTGAAGGAAGTTTGCCCGAGGAGCCGGTAGCGCTAGGCTTGGCTGCCGTTTATTTGCGCTAGGCCAAGTGCTGGGTTGTTGTTCGTCGCCCATGAGACGCCATATGGGGTTCTTGTGGCTTCTGTTTTTTGCAATGCTCGTGCATGGCTATTCATGTGCGCATATGCAGTGCTTGACTGCTATTCGTCATTCGTAGTGTGCGCACGAGGCTTCTCTTGGCTAGGCGGTAGTTTGTCGCCCTAGGCACGCGCATATGGGCGGTTGTGGCTGTCATTTGCCGCACGAGATGAGGATCACGTCTAGGCGTGGCTGTCGTTTCTCGCATCTCATCTATGGCGAGGGGCGCTGGGCTTGGCTGCCGTTATCCTAGGACTTCAAATTTTTCCTAAGTATGGAAATGCTCTTTGAACGTCCTCGTACTTGAGATCATGGATGACGCACACCCGGACGTGGTTGTCGTTTTTCGCCCATGAGGGCATACTTGATCAATCGAACGAGCTGAGCCCAAGGTTGGGCGATTGTTTTCGGGGGTCCAAGGACTTGGTTTTTTTTTTTTGCTTCGAGAGTGCTGAGTGACTTGGCGCTCGCTGTTCGTGTGCTAGGCTTGGCTGAATTCTGCGCGGTAGGTGATCATTGGTCTTGGGCGATTGTGAAGCCATATGGGCCTTGGCACTACGTGGATGAGGCACGAGTGGGGTTTGGTTGTGGTCGATCTTACGGTGATGGCTTATGTTTTTCGCGCACAAGGGCATGCTGAGCCCCAGCTTGGGCGGTTGGTTGCGTGCGAGGTGAGAGCAAGCCAAGCCTAGATGGCTTCTACTTGCTGTACATGATGGTGCCATGGCTTCTACTTGCCGCACATGATGGTGTCGTGGCTTTTACTCGCCGCACATGATGGTGCCATGGCTTCTACTTTTCGCACATGATTGTGACATGGCTTCTACTTGCCGCACACATGATGGTGCCATGGCTTCTACTTTCCGCACATGACTTAGATAAATTTTGATAAGTATGGGAATGGGTTGTTGTTCTCCAAAGGAGCTAATGAGCCCCATGCTTGGGCAACGACGATGCGCCATTCTTGAAAATGTCTTAGATATTTTTGCTAAGTATGGGAATGGGCTGTTGTTCTCCAAAGGGACTAATGAGCCCCATGTTTGGGCGAACGATGATGCATCATTCTTGAAAATGTCTTAGATTATTTTGCTAAGTATGGGAATGGGCTTCTGTTCTCCAAAGGGACTAATGAGCCCCATGTTTGGGCGAACGATGATGCACCATTCTTAAAAATGACTTAGATTATTTTGCTAAGTATGGGAATGGGCTGCTGTTCTCCAAAGGGACTAATGAGCCCCATGCTTGGGCGAACGATGATGCGCCATTCTTGAAAATGACTTAGATTATTTTGCTAAGTATGGGAATGGGCTGTTGTTCTCCGAAGGAGCTAATGAGCCCCATGTTTGGGCGAACGATGATGCACCATTCTTGAAAATGACTTAGATTAATTTGCTAAGTATGGGAATGGGCTTCTGTTCTCCAAAGGGACTAATGAGCCCCATGTTTGGGCGAACGATGATGCACCATTCTTGAAAATGACTTAGATTATTTTGCTAAGTATGATAATGGCATGTTGTTCTCCAAAGGAGCTAATGAGCCCCATGTTTGGGCGAACGACGATGCGCCATTCTTGAAAATGACTTAGAATATTTTTCTAAGTATGGGAATGAGCCGTTGTTCTCCAAAGGGACTAATGAGCCCCATGCTTGGGCGAACGATGAAGCACCATTCTAGAAAATGACTTAGATTATTTCACTAAGTATGAGTTCATGTGCTTGAACTTGGCTTGTCTTTTCCTTTTGACGTGTGTTGCGCTTGCATGGCCAATGTTTGGCTTCTACTTACAACATTCTAGAAACGAAATTTGCTAAGTAATATTACTGGTCGAGCTCTTTACTATTGCCTTGAAGATATAAAGCTTTGTTTACAATGATGAGACGTTATTTAGCCTATGGCGGGCTTACATGTATCTTACCCCCACTTTCATCATTGAAAACTATGGATGTGAGCTATAAAGCTAAGTACTTTTGAGAAAGGGAGAAATTCTTAGGAGATTGAACATAAAACCTCCTAAGGTTGTCGGCGTTCCATGGACGAGGGAGGGGCTCGCCTTCAGGAGTTTCGAGTTCCTTCTGGCTTGTCTTTCTTGGCCAATGTCTGGGGGGTACTTGTCCCTCTCTTGAGGCTGTTAACATAGCATCGCCTGCCCAGTTGTTGATCCCCAAAGATTTTTCCTACGGAGCCATCTTCCAACTCAAACTGCATGAGAAGTTGGTACACAGAGATTGCGGCTTTTATTTTTCTTAGTAGAGGTCGGCCTAAGATGATGTTGTATGGTAGGGAGATGTCCACGACAAGAAAGTCTACCAACAACCGTCTTCCCTTGTTTTTAGGACCCAACCTGACAGGTAGCTTGATGGTGCCTTGAGGATGGACGACTTGACCTCCAAATCCAATGAGTGGCTGGGAGATGGTTTTCAGATCATCTTTGGAATACTTGAGCCCTTCTAGACACTTTAAACTAATGATGTCGGCGGATGATCCACTATCCA
Organism: Spinacia oleracea; assembly: GCF_020520425.1. NCBI lineage: Eukaryota > Viridiplantae > Streptophyta > Magnoliopsida > Caryophyllales > Amaranthaceae > Spinacia > Spinacia oleracea. Next base: position 53,845,855 of record NC_079490.1, read on the forward strand.
CTAACACTCGCCCTACCGTTGAGTTAGCGATTTTCATCTCGATGACCAGCGGATCGTCATGGGACTCTTGAATTGATTGGTTAGTGTTCCCACCAAATGTCATCACCGGGGCTGTTTGAGAAGCCGATGTCACTTTCAGAACTTGATGTTCCAGTGCCCATAAGCTATCCTTCGCCTTGCTCACAGACCCGCCTGTTGCCAAGCCTCCGGCTATCACTCCAATGTAGTCTCCCGTATCATCACTAAGGGACTCCTTTTCTTTGGCTTTTGCTTTTGGGGGAGGATTCTTCCTTAAGTAATTATTCAGCTTGCCCTTGTCAGCCAAGTGATCCAGTGCCTTTTTCATCTCCCTACAGTTCTTTGTGGTGTGCCCGCACTCGTGGTGAAACTCACACCAAAGTGACTTGTCTCGCTTTGCTTCGAGCATACGGATTACAGGTGGCTTAGGGAGGATGTCTTTTCCTTTGAGATCAAGGTAAATCTCCCGCCTATTGCGGTTGTACCTCGGATCCTCACCATGGTCATCAACCATAACTGACTTTTTGAGGGAGGGTTGAGTTTGGTCGTGGCTGCCGTTTGGTCTTGGCTTTTGTTTTTGACTTCTTCCACTCTCACCGCCCCAATTGATCTTACAAATATCTGTGGCTTGAATGTGCATTTGGGCCTTCTCCATTGCTTCCTCAAGGTTGGACACCCCGGACTTGATCAATTCAAACTTGAAGTCATTTGGCTGAAGACTTGCCAAGAGGGCTGCGAACTTGGTTTCGTCTTTGAGATTGTGTATCTTTAGGACTTCTTCATTGAATCTCTTAATATAATCGCGAAGGGTCTCCGTCTCTCCCTGTCTGACTGCCATTAAGTTGACACTTATCTTTTGGTGCCTCCGACCCGCCGCGAATTGGCTGATGAAAACCTTTTCAAGCTCACTGTATCTCTTGATGCTTCCCTTTAGTACGTGCTTGTTGAACCATATAAGGGCAAGACCCTTCAAGGTGGTTTGAAAGTACCTGCACCAAGTAGCTCCGCATCCAGTCTGAACGTTCATTTGAGCCGCATAGGCGGCCATGTGTTCTTCTGGATCCGTAGTTCCATCGAAAGGCTCGATGGTAGGGACCTTCACTTTGTCTCGGCGAGGGGTGTTCATTATTTCTTGGGAGAAGGGAGTGAGAGCCTCTTGCAATGAGGAGGTATGCCTGTGCCTATCAGTTCTTGGTGGAGGGGAGTCCCATCTTCCCCTTGGGGAAGTATGCCTACCTCTACTCTCTAGGAGAGGCGAGTGTGTTCGCTCACGGCGTGGAGGGCTCCTTCCTATTCTTGAGGGTGAACGATACCTAGGGCGATGAGAGGATGAATGAGCCCTTGGCTGTTGGTCGGGGAGTGAAACCCTTGTCCTGGGGGAATGGCCTCTAGCCTGGCTAGGGGGTGAGTGACGTCTCCTTGTGGGAGAAGGTGAGTGCCTCCTGAGAGATGTCCTTCGGGAGCTGACCTCGATTGGTCCGACTGGCTTTGAAGGAGTGGGGTGGTCTCGTGCGGAGGTCGTAGTCTTGGCACTAGAGGGGGGTAGACCTCGGGTGATCCTATCATTCTTGATGGCTTCTCTGGCTTGTTTGAGGCGCCTCCTGTGCAAGAGGTCTCGAGCATCATGGTCTCCTCTGTGCAGCTGTCGATCTTCAATTACTCGGCGTGCATCTTGGCTGGCCCTTGGTTGGCGAGGGCGAGGCTGTGCCCCACCCCTGTCACCTAGCCTGTCCTTTACACTTCGAGGTTGTGCCCTGTGGATGGTATGAGATGTTGTGCTCACCCTTGAGCTGTTAGGGAGGTTTGGCTGTCTCCTTGAAGGTCCCTCTCCCATTCCTTGGAGGTTGCGGATAGCTGCGTTGACTTGAGCAGCCATATGCTCCAGATCCCTTTTGGTGACCAAGTTCTCAGGGTGACTCTCGATATGGGGTTGTTGGTTCTCATGGTCCTGATCACCATCGTGATCATCTCCGTTCCGCGGAGTAGGCATTAACACGTAATTGGGATGAGACTCTGATCGATGAGAGGAGGAGTGTTGCCTAGTTCGTCGAGTGTTAACCATGGCTTGTAGTTGACTTCCCCACAGACGGCGCCAACTGTTTCTGCGAAGAAAATGCTAAGTGTGAAAATAGGGGAAGCCTCTTCAACCAGGCTGTCGTTTTCCTCCAATCGGTTGTGGTTTGTCCTACAAAAACGGCAAACGTAAACTGGCTCGGGGGGTTCCCGAGAAAACCCTCTCCGACGCTCAAGTCAGTTCTTGTAGAGAGAGAAAGTAGTGAGAGAGTCAGTGTGGGAATAATTGCATACCTGAGTAATGATTAGGTGGGTCATATTTATAGTAATACCGGAGGGTATTATTAGTAAATATGAGCAATTGTAGGGGTATGAAATCATGGGCCTGTAGGAGGCTGATATTTGGGCCCCGAGATTATGGTATGAGCCCATCAGGGGGTTTGTGTTTGAGGGTATTTGAGTAATTTCCCTTGATAGGGGTATTTTGATAATTTCTGTAAAGTGGGTCCCACAGGGGGCCCGAACATTAGCCCCACGCCAAATATACGAGACTAGTCGTTTGAGGCTTGTGTTTTTGGCGAATAAGATACAGTAATTGGTGGGATAATATTATGGTTGATGATAATATCCTAAGTATTTACAGAGTATATATTGGTGGGTTTACAAGAAGAAGGGCGGTTGTTTTGAGGGGCATTGTTTTATGGGTTGTAAAATATGGCGGATGATGCACAATGTTTGTGGGCCTATGCTTTTTGGCGGATGATATTTGCAGGAGGAGTTGATATTTGAGTGAAAATGCTAAAAGTAAATCAACAGCCAAAAGAGAGTAGATCCTAAGATAATGGTTTTGATGCATTGTGATGGAAATGATTTTGAGCTACACATTTTCTTTGTCTTTTGTGTAAAAGACAAAAGAAGATATAGATTGAAGTCCCATGCTTTGAGTGACTCATGATTGGGCGGCTGTTTCTTCACTCGGCGTGGCTGCTCTTTGTTAATCGGGCAAGAGGCCCCGATTTGGCGTGGCTGCTCCATTTTTTTTTTTTCGCCGTATGTACTTGGGTAGGATGATGGCTGATGCTTTCTCTTGTCATACACATGAAGGTGCCATGGCTTCTACTTATGGTGCCGTGGCTTCTACTTTCCGCACATGACTTACTCGCCGCACATGATGGTGCCATGGCTTCTACTTTCCGCACATGATTGTGCCATGGCTTCTACTTGCCACACATGATGGTGCCATGGCTTCTACTTGCCGCACATGATTGTGCCATGGCTTCTACTTGCCACACATGATGGTGCCATGGCCTCTACTTATGGTGCCATGGCTTCTACTTGCCGCACATGATGGTGCCATCGCTTCTACTTATGGTGCCATGGCTTCTACTTGCCGCACATGATGGTGTCGTGGCTTTTACTCGCCGCACATGATTGTGCCATGGCTTCTGCTTCTACTTGTCATACACATGATGGTGCCATGGCTTCTACTTATGGTGCCGTGGCTTCTACTTTCCGCACATGACTTAGATAAATTTTGATAAGTATGGGAATGGGCTGTTGTTCTCCAAAGGAGCTAATGAGCCCCATGCTTGGACGAACGCCGATGCGCCATTCTTGAAAATGACTTAGATTATTTTGCTAAGTGTGGGAATGGCCTGTTTGTTCTCCAAAGGGACTAATGAGCCCCCTGCTTGGGCGAACGATGATGCGCCATTCTTGAAAATGACTTAGATTATTTTGCTAAGTATGGGAATGGGCTTCTGTTCTCCAAAGGGGCTAATGAGCCCCATGTTTGGGCGAACGATGATGCACCATTCTTGAAAATGACTTAGATTATTTTGCTAAGTATGGGAATGGGCTGTTGTTCTCCAAAGGGACTAATGAGCCCCATGCTTGGGCGAACGATGATGCGCCATTCTTGAAAATGACTTAGATTATTTCACTAAGTATGGGAATGGGCTGTTGTTCTCCAAAGGAGCTAATGAGCCCCATGCTTGGGCGAACGATGATGCGCCATTCTTGAAAATGACTTAGATTATTTTGCTAAGTATGGGAATGGGCTTCTGTTCTCCAAAGGGGCTAATGAGCCCCATGTTTGGGCGAGCGATGATGCACCATTCTTGAAAATAACTTAGATTATTTTGCTAAGTATGGGAATGGGCTGCTGTTCTCCAAAGGGACTAATGAGCCCCATGCTTGGGCGAACGATGATGCGCCATTCTTGAAAATGACTTACATTATTTCACTAAGTATGAGAATGGGCTGTTGTTCTCCAAAGGAGCTAATGAGCCCCATGCTTGGGCGAACGATGATGCGCCATTCTTGAAAATGACTTAGATTATTTTGCTAGGTATGGGAATGGGCTTCTGTTCTCCAAAGGACTAATGAGCCCCATGATTGGGCGAACGATGAAGCACCATTCTAGAAAATGACTTAGATTATTTCACTAAGTATGAGTTCATGTGCTTGAACTTGGCTTGTCTTTTCCTTTTGACGTGTGCTGCGCTTGCATGGCCAATGTTTGGCTTCTACTTACAACATTCTAGAAACAAAATTTGCTAAGTAATATTACTGGTCGAGCTCTTTACTATTGCCTTGAAGATATAAAGCTTTGTTTACAATGATGAGACGTTATTTAGCCTATGGCGGGCTTACATGTATCTTACCCCCACTTTCATCATTGAAAACTATGGATGTGAGCTATAAAGCTAAGTACTTTTGAGAAAGGGAGGAATTCTTAGGAGATTGAACATAAAATCTTCTAAGGTTGTCGGCGTTCCATGGGCGAGGGAGGGGCTCGCCTTCAGGAGTTTCGAGTCCCTTCTGGCTTGGCTTTCTTGGCCAGTGGCTGGGGGGTACTTGTCCCTCTCTTGAGGTTGTTAACATAGCATCGCCTGCCCACTTGTTGATCCCCAAAGATTTTTCCTACGGAGCCATCTTCCAACTCAAACTGCATGAGAAGTTGGTACACAGAGATTGCGGCTTTTATTTTTCTTAGTAGAGGTTGGCCTAAGATGATGTTGTATGATAGGGAGATGTCCACGACAAGAAAGTCTACCAACAACCGTCTTCCCTTGTTTTTAGGACCCAACCTGACAGGTAGCTTGATGGTGCCTTGAGGATGGACGACTTGACCTCCAAATCCAATGAGTGTCTGGGAGATGGTTTTCAGATCATCTTTGGAATACTTGAGCCCTTCTAGACACTTTAAACTAATGATGTCGGCGGATGATCCACTATCCACTAACACTCGCCCTACCGTTGAGTTAGCGATTTTCATCTCGATGACCAGCGGATCGTCATGGGACTCTTGAATTGGATGGTTAGTGTTCCCACCAAATGTCATCACCGGGGCTGTTTGAGAAGCCGATGTCACTTTCAGGACTTGATGTTCCAGTGCCCATAAGCTATCCTTCGCCTTGCTCACAGACCCGCCTGTTGCCAAGCCTCCGGCTATCACTCCAATGTAGTCTCCCGTATCATCACTAAGGGACTCCTTTTCTTTGGCTTTTGCTTTTGGGGGAGGATTCTTCCTTAAGTAATTATTCAGCTTGCCCTTGTCAGCCAAGTGATCCAGTGCCTTTTTCAGCTCCCTACAGTTCTTTGTGGTGTGCCCGCACTCGTGGTGAAACTCACACCAAAGTGACTTGTCTCGCTTTGCTTCGAGCATACGGATTGCAGGTGGCTTAGGGAGGATGTCTTTTCCTTTGAGATCAAGGTAAATCTCCCGCCTATTGCGGTTGTACCTCGGATCCTCACCATGGTCATCAACCATAACTGACTTTTTGAGGGAGGGTTGAGTTTGGTCGTGGCTGCCGTTTGGTCTTGGCTTTTGTTTTTTCCTTGTTCTACTCTCACCGCCCCAATTGATCTTACAAATATCTGTGGCTTGAATGTGCATTTGGGCCTTCTCCATTGCTTCCTCGAGGTTGGACACCCCGGACTTGATCAATTCAAACTTGAAGTCATCTGGCTGAAGACCAGCAAGGAGGGCTGCGAACTTGGTTTCGTCTTTGAGATTGTGTATCTTCAGGACTTCTTCTTTGAATCTCTTAATAGAATCGCGAAGGGTCTCCGTCTCTCCCTGTCTGACTGCCATTAAGTTGACACTTGTCTTTTGGTGCCTCCGACCCGCCGCGAATTGGCTGATGAAAACCTTTTCAAGCTCACTGTAGCTCTTGATGCTTCCCTTTGGTACGTGCTTCTTGAACCATATAAGGGCAAGACCCTTCAAGGTGGTTGGAAAGTACCTGCACCAAGTAGCTCCGCATCCAGTCTGAACGTTCATTTGAGCCGCATAGGCGGCCATGTGTTCTTCTGGATCCGTAGTTCCATCGAAAGGCTCGATGGTAGGGACCTTCACTTTGTCTCGGCGAGGGGTGTTCATTATTTCTTGGGAGAAGGGAGTGAGAGCCTCTTGCAATGAGGAGGTATGCCTGTGCCTATCAGTTCTTGGTGGAGGGGAGTCCCATCTTCCCCTTGGGGAAGTATGCCTACCTCTACTCTCTAGGAGAGGCGAGTGTGTTCGCTCATGGCGTGGAGGGCTCCTTCCTATTCTTGAGGTTGAACGATACCTAGGGCGATGAGAGGATGAAGGAGCCCCTGGCTGTTGGTCGGGGAGTGAAACCCTTGTCTTGGGGGAATGGCCTCTAGCCCGGCTAGGGGGTGAGTGACGTCTCCTTGTGGGAGAAGGTGAGTGCCTCCTGAGAGATGTCCTTCGGGAGCTGACCTTGATTGGTCCGACTGGCTTTGAAGGAGTGGGGTGGTCTCGTGCGGAGGTCGTAGTCTTGGCACTAGAGGGGGGTAGACCTCAGGTGATCCTATCATTCTTGATGGCTTCTCTGGCTTGTTTGAGGCGCCTTCTGTGCAAGAGGTCTCGAGCATCATGGTCTCCTCTGTGCAGCTGTCGATCTTCAATTACTCGGCGTGCATCTTGGCTGGCCCTTGGTTGGCGAGGGCGAGGCTGTGCCCCACTCCTGTCACCTAGCCTGTCCTTTACACTTCGAGGTTGTGCCCTGTGGATGGTATGAGATGTTGTGCTCACCCTTGAGCTGTTAGGGAGGTTTGGCTGTCTCCTTGAAGGTCCCTCTCCCATTCCTTGGAGGTTGCGGATAGCTGCGTTGACTTGAGCAGCCATATGCTCCAGATCCCTTTTGGTGACCAAGTTCTCAGGGTGACTCTCGATATGGGGTTGTTGGTTCTCATGGTCCTGATCACCATCGTGATCATCTCCGTTCCGCGGAGTAGGTATTAACACGTAATTGGGATGGGACTCTGATCGATGAGAGGAGGAGTGTTGCCTAGTTCGTCGAGTGTTAACCATGGCTTGTAGTTGACTTCCCCACAGACGGCGCCAACTGTTTCTGCGAAGAAAATGCTAAGTGTGAAAATAGGGGAAGCCTCTTCAACCAGGCTGTCGTTTTCCTCCAATCGATTGTGTTTTGTCCTACAAAAACGGCAAACGTAAACTGGCTCGGGGGGGTTCCCGAGAAAACCCTCTCCGACGCTCAAGTCAGTTCTTGTAGAGAGAGAAAGTAGTGAGAGAGTCAGTGTGGGAATAATTGCATACCCGAGTAATGATTAGGTGAGACATATTTATAGTAATGCAGAATGGCATTATTAGTAAATATGGGCAAGTGTAGGGGTATGAAATCTTGGGCTTGTAAGAGGCTGAGATATGGGCCCCTAAGTTCTAGTCTGAGCCACTAGTAGAAAAAACCCCTGTTGCAGCCCCCTTGTTGCAGCGTACAGGTATTAATACGCTTCAACAACCAGTCGGTCAACGCGGGTCAAACCCTTTAAAGGGTTATTGCAGCGTACAATTTAATTGTTCCCTGCAAAAAAGTTTGTTGCAGCGTACATTTTAAAAGCCCCCTGCAATAGCCTGTTCTTATTGCAGCGTACAATTTAAAAGCCCCCTGCAATAGCCCGTTTAAAAAAAAATTCGCTGCAGTATTAGTTGAATAATTCAAAACAAATCAAAGCATCTCAAAATTTGGGTTCTCGCACTTAACTCTCTTCTTCTTCCCTTAGATTCCCTGCGTCGTCCCCTCAAAAAAAATACCATTCCCTGCATCGCCCAAAAAGCTTCCTCGTCGATCGTACTGGCCTCCTTGCCAGTCGCTGGTGGGTCTCTTTTTCGCCTCCTCTCCAGTCGCAACCTGTTAGCTTGCTCGGCCGGTGGTTTCAAGGAAAAACTTAGCTGGCTCGCGCCGGTGGTTCCAAGAAAGAAAGTTGCTCGCGTCCTGCTTTCCGTCAACCTCTTCCATGTCCCTTCTTTTGGGTTTGTTCAAGTCGCTTATCTGATTTTCGTTTTAAGAATTAGGGTTTGTTCATTTCATTTTTAGGGTTGTGTGAGTTTGTTCAATTTGTTTTTAGAGTTCAATTCGTTTTTAGGGTTTGGTCATAGATAAAGATGTGGTGGTGTTGGAATTAGAGAATGGTGGTGGGGTGGTGGTGGTGGGGTGGAGCAAGGGAGGTGGAGTTGACGGTTGTATTTTCACTACGCACTTGAATCATGTATGACAGTGTACCCGAAATCTCTGACAAAACCCACCAAACTCCATAATTCTATATTTCTTTTATTGTATTTATGCTGTCTTAAGTTGAGTACATCTTGCCTCTTTTTAGCTTGTAATTTCTGCTACAGATCTCCAGTGGTGCTTGTTCTTGTTCTTAATCTTCTGTATTAATATTCAAACTTCTGTATGCAAGATGCTGATTGATTTTCTCTTCATTACTTGTCAGGTTCCAGAGCAAGATTGATTCTGCTGAAGGATCATAGCTGCCAGGACATTCATACCCGTCATGTTGCACAAGGTTGTAGTTGCCTAATTGGTGATGGTGGTGGTAACATTGCCTTGTAAGATTCCCTGTGTATTGGTAACTCCCTTAAGAACTGTGTAGTAGATTTCATCATTCCATGTGTCTTATGAAGTTGATTTCTAACTTGAGAATTATTGCCTCTAAAGTGTGTGTATTTCTAGTAGTTATCCTTTCATTGATATGTATATGAACTAAAAATCGGTTAGGAGCGGGTCACATGAAAATGGTGTCGAACATTGGTAGAAAGGGATTCAATATGTTCTGGACTCCTAGGAGATTCAATATATTTTGCCAACCATCAATTGTTCAACCGAGCTTAAACTTCAGATTGAATTGTGTTGCAGATGAAGAAGAATGGAACCTGAAATTTTCTTTCAGTTATCTTCGCTTGATATTTACAGAACGTAAAATGATGTTGCTGAACTTATGTTATTTTTAGGAACTAAAATGTTGTTATGAGCTATAAGTATGTTTGAGGGAAATGCCAATTTATATTATAATATATGTTCCATTTCAGTGTTATTGCTTTTGGGACTCTTTGCAGTCATCTAGTAAGTTAGTTTTTAGATTAATTCAAGACTAATTTTGCTGTTCTTGTCAGTAAACTAAGAGTTAATTAATTGACGATGATTGTTTTCAACAGGGAACAACTTTGCTTTGGTTGACATCCATGATCCCTTCACTGAAACCATCACCTTGTGCTTAGTCTAGTGGTGAGAGTTGTGCCTCAGCTACTCCAATTCAGTATTATTTCTGTTTGGTTCTTTTTGCCTAATCTCGATAAAGAGAATCCCAACAATAAAAGGGTTATAGATAGTTTCTTCAACTGGTATTATGCCTCAACAAGATTAGCAACTATAATTGCTTTGACAGTTATTGTGTTTGATTTTCTATCATAATTTTTGTAAATCTATAACCTACAATTCAAACCTTGCAGTTAGTTTTTGTTTACTGCGTCATGTGCTGAAATTATGCCAAGTTGTAGTCTTTTAGAACAATCTATTGTTGCATGTCGTTCTTATTTTTTAATAGAAAGGGTATTCTAAATGCAAGAGCACCATTTCCTAATAAGAGTAATAACACTTCAAAAGTGTGCAAGTAAAAGCTAATGAATCTTGTTTTAAGAAGATATACAATTAGAGTACATGACCACAAATTTATGTCCTTTATTGCAAATGAGTTGAGCTAACTCGAGTTTTGTGCTGTTAGAGCATTGCTTTTTTGTGCAATGTTGTTTTGAGCTAAACCCAGTTTTTCTCACTTGGTTTGAACATGCTTCATGTTCCAATGAGTTTGCATATGAGCAACTCTAACAATTAGTTTGTCTACTGTTGAGGGCCGTGTCATTTTGGTATTTTATATTAACGCAGTATCTATGTGTGCTGCTAGGGAGGGTGGCAGTAGGGGTTGACTTCTGTGTACTTGTGCAGGCATGTATGTCTATATATTCCTTTGTGATGGTGTTAATAGAATTGTCTGTGTAGCAGATGTAAGGAAATTTTGGAATTAGTCTGTTATTGCTTAGTTTTTCCTCATGTTGACAAGATCACCTTTGGTCTGCAGTGATAAGGCTTTCTTTGTTGACCTATTTGTGCGGGCATCAAATGTACCAGCTATAAAGATGTATGAAAAGGTAAGGCTCTTTTGACTTTTTTATGTTCTTTTTTCTTATGCTTTCTCTGTATTAGACTGAAATGCAGTTCATGGAGATTCTAAACAATTTGATTTCTCTGTATAATGTATAAGGACAATAGTTAGTTCTACTGGTCTTCTTTCTATAGCTTACACTCACAATTACATTTATGAGATGCCTCGGCCTACTCAAGCTACGGCTGATTTTTTCTTGTTTTTCAATGATTCGTTAAGGACATATGGCCTGAATATATCTTTGGCTTTGAAATAAAGTTTTATATAGTATACACAAAAGGTCTTGGAGTCAAAGGTAAATTGTTGAAAATGGTTGTGCTAATCATGTTGTGAATCAGTCAACAATAGTTATGGCTGTGATGTCTCAAGCCATCGATTATGACATACACCGCAAACCATAGTTATGTACTATGAAGGTTCATGCATACAACTCTAGTTTGAAAGTAAGATAATATTTGTTATGATGGTGTTTGTCAGAATGAGCTGATATGGAATAGCTTTGGTTATTACTGTTTTGTTTGATTTTATCTGTCATTTATGTTACTGTATTAGTCTATTCTCATTTGGTTAAGAAAGCTGCGCTCCTTTTTATTATTCCCCCAAAAGGCTGTGGACAATCATATGCCTCTTGCTGTCAAGAATCGTACCGTTGAGCAGATTCGTGGACTGGGACTTGTGTAAATGATCTAAAGTCTGAACTATTGCTTTAGTGTTAGATGACTTAGATCATTTATGATCTGCTTGAGATCACCAGCAGTATGGTTTAGTGTTAGATCCGACTTCAAGATTGCTTTTTTGGTGGCATGCAACTATTTAGAAGCCAAGAGAGGAAATTCAAGGGAGGTGAAAACGAGAGTGAGGGGTAGATCATATTGGAGGAGACAGAAGAAAGAGGAGGGCTAATTAAGAGATAGCATAACAGGGGAGGTGCACATAGGAAAGGTGGCATTAGGTTTCTATAATATGGGGTAGGAGTGTTTTTGTCCCTTTCTTTTAATATTTGGGAGTAGCAAAATAGTCATGTACGAATGCGTCGTAGCACATTTCGATCAGAGATACTAGCAACCGACTTGCATTCGTCACCAAGGCGATGCGCTTGCTAAAACTTCCGACTTGAACTTTGACACAGATCTAAATTCTACGACTGTGAGACCAGTTGATTAATATGCTTAGTTTTAAGTTTCTAAGACTTATTCTAACTACTTATACACATTTAAGGCTTGTTTGGTCGTTATAGGACATATTTAGGCTAAAATGACATTTTCGCTCCAAACTATGAACTAAAGAATCTAAGGACTCATTTTAAACTTACTAAATGTTTTATATGCTTAGTTTTGACTTTCTAGAACTCATTCCAATCCATTTATGCATATTTAAGGCTCATTGTGTCGTTATAGGTCATATTTAGGCTAAAGTGCCATTTTCGCTCCCAACTTTGAACTTAAGAACCTAATGACTCATTTTAAACTTATTATATGATAAATATGCTTAGTTTTAAGTTTCTAAGACTTATTCTAATCTATTTATGCACATTTAATGCTTGTTTTATCGTTATAGGTCATATTTAGGATAAAATAAGGCATTTTCGATCCCAACTTTAAAATAAAGAACCTAAGGACTTATTTTAAGCTTATTACATGTTTAATATGCTTAGTTTTAAGTTTCTAAGACTTATTCTAACTACTTATACACATTTAAGGCTTGTTTGGTCGTTATAGGACATATTTAGGCTAAAATGACATTTTCGCTCCCAACTATGAACCAAAGAACCTAAGGACTCATTTTAAACTTACTAAATGTTTTATATGCTTATTTTTAACTTTCTAGGACTCATTCCAATCCATTTATGCACATTTAAGGCTCATTGTGTCGTTTTAGGTCATATTTAGGCTAAAATGACATTTTCGCTCCCAACTTTGAACTTAAGAACCTAAGGACTCATTTTTAAATTATTATATGATTAATAAGCTTAGTTTTGAGTTTCTAGGACTTATTCTAATCTACTTATACCCATTTAATGCTTGTTTGATCGTTATAGGTCATATCTAGGCTAAAATAAGGCATTTTCGCTCCCAACTTTAAAATAAAGAACCTAAGGACTCATTTAAAACTTATTACATGTTTAATATGCATAATTTTAACGATCTAAGACTCGTTCCAATCTATTTATGCACCTATAGGCTCATTGGGTCGTTATAGGTCATATTTAGGCTAAAATGACATTTTCGCTCCAAACTATGAACTAAAGAACCTAAGGACTCATTTTAGACTATTAGGACATTGTCATTAGTTTCTTGAATGTTAAAATGTGATATTTAATTTGTATTTAATCTAATGTTTAATTTAAATTTCTGTTTTTGTAAAGGTCTACACTCCGAGGATTGCGCCTTATGCGAGGAATTTGATGTGGTTCGTGAGCAATGGGCTAAGTTTTTTACCAGCAAGTATTTATTATTGGCTTTAGCGCGCTTGATCGAGTTGGTTTAGTTGTTATAGAATAAATTTTATATTAAAATGTATGTTTATGTTGAAATTGGAACATATATTTAAATGTAATATGTGCACTTTGGTTTTGGGATATATAGTATACAAAACTCCAGTTGTTGTTTTTATATTTGTTATACAGGTTGCGTTATTCTATTATTGTTTTGACAGGTTTCTATATTTGGTGCAAGGCACTCTAGGTATCCCTAAACAAAATTAGAATTTTCCCGCCAAAAGTGCTTTGTTGCAGCGTACATATATATTGTACGCTGCAACAAGGGAAAAAATTTTCGCAACATTTCAGACTTGTTGCAGCGTACAAATAAATGTACGCTGCAAGAAGTTGAGTCTTTTGCAGCGTACATATATATGTACGCTGCAACAAGTCCAAATTTTTGCCAATTTTTTGGCACTTGTTGCAGCGTACATACATATGTACGCTGCAAAAAACCCCTTTTAGCAGCGAACATTGTACGCTGCAACAAGTTCAGACTTGTTGCAGGCCCCCTAGTTGCAGCATACGATGTACGCTGCAACAGGGGTCTAAAAGCCCGCTGCAATAAGGGTTTTTTCTACTAGTGAGCCCATCAAGAGGTTTGTGTTTGAGGGTATTTGAGTAATTTCCCATGATAGGGGTATTTTGGTAATTTTCTATTAAAGTGGGTTCCACAGGGAGGCCCGAACAGTGGAAATTCTAGTTTTTGGGGTCTTTAACAAGCAACAAATTACTGAACTTTTTAGAGTCATTAATATATGTAATACAACTGCTGACTGGACTTTGTAAGAATTGACTGAACTTTTAAAAGCAGAACAGTAGGGACCTTTTAAAACAGAACATGATACTTTTGACAGAACCTGACTTTATGAGACAGAACTGGACTGAACCTTATTATCTTAGATTGCAGGGTTAGGGTCAGGGTTTGGCTGCTGGTTAGGTTTGAAGTCTTGGTCACTAGTGCAGCGGTGTGGTTTGTGTTTAGTAGCAGTTTGTAAGTCTGTAAGTCTGTTGTTGCTGTTGTTGTTTAACTTGAAGGGTAGAGGTTGTGAATAATCTTAATGTTTATGTATATTGTACCCTTTACGCTTCTGTCTAAACTAACTAGGTAGTGTTACTCTATAGTCTTCATTTAACATGGTTTTATTATTTTCATTTCACGTGGTTTCTCTATAGTCTAACGATTTGTTTTCTACATGGTGTTGATTAGTATAAAAAAATGAAAACTGGAAAATCTTAATTGTATTTAGCTAATAATGTTAAGATCTAGGTGGAACTAAACTGAAGACTTTGCTAGGTATTATTTAGAAGACTACCCTAATCACTAAGTATTAAAGGTAGCTCTTTGAGGTAGCAAGTTTTATAGCTAAATGATTGAAAACATATATTTTTTTTTAAAATAATGACGTTAAGTTTAACCATTAGTTTGAATTGAAAGTAGAGGCTCCAACGTGATTCTAGGTTGCTGACATGTTGTGGTAGGTGTATTTGTTTTATTTTTATCTTTATCTTTTGCATTCAATATATATTACAATCTTAATATAGCCTTTGATTTGAGATATGATTTATTCCAGTCAATTTCTAATTGAATTTGTCCATTTGGCACAAATTGAAGGGGATAACAAACGGATACAAGACTCTAGTGAAGAGCAAAAGGCTTGCGTCAGGTTGAGTTGCACTCCCGTAAACGAACCAGGTGATTAACATAATCTCAGATGATTATGTTATTAACAATGCTCGACAAAGTAGTCTTATTATATTTCTCGTGAATTTGTGTGAAGTGTCATGTTTAAATGTTATGCATTTCTGTCCTTGTCGCATGTTCCTATTGTTATATGTTGTTGAATAAAAGGCTGCTACCCTTCGTAGAATTCTAGGATTTTGGATGTCAAGTTCTAGATTCTAGGATTTTGTGTGATAAGGTTACTTTTTGGATGTGCGTGGTCTAAGGGTTGTCTAGGCTCTTTTGTTCTTGTGTGTACTTTTGTTCTCTTGTTTGTATATGTGTTCCTTACTAAAAAATCCTTGGAATAAATAATGTTTTTTTAGATATGGATACTAGTTGGATTGATTTACGCAATGGGGATCCTGCTTATTATAATGGTTGCATGAAATTCATTGAACTTGCGAAGGAGACTCTTATTGATGGAAAAACACGATGCCCGTGTAATAAATGCAAGTTAAATAAATGGCATTTCGTAGAAGATGTTGGAGGACATATTTTGTTAAACGACTTCCTTAAGAAATATAGAAATTGGGTTTTCCATTGTAGAGTCGATAAAGGGTGTTAAGATTCAACTTAATCTTGTGTTGTCTTTCATTCATCATGTACAATTCCTTTTATATGCAAATCCAAAGAAAGTTACAGTTTCCCAAAGGCAATGAAACTACCGTACTAATACCTCCTAATTAAGTAGGTAACTTCTTTAATAAAACCTCCTAGTTAAGTACAAGAAACTCACTATATAACTCTCCTAATAACTTCTAATTAATGAAGGATCATAAACATCTCAATACCCCCCTTCAAGTTGGAGAGTGTGGATCTCGAACACCCAACTTGCGCAATAAAAACTTGAACTGTGTTTTTCCCAAGGCTTTTGTAAATATGTCTGCAAGTTGTATCTTTTTTGGCACATATGAAGGAGCAATAAGTCCGTCTGTAATAGCATCTCTCACAAAATGACAATCAGCCTCAATGTGTTTAGTCCGTTCGTGAAAAACGGGATTCTGTGCAATATACAATGCCGACTAACTATCACAATAAAGTCTCATTCCTTTCCCATGTTTTACACCTAAGTCTCTAAGTAACTGTTTTAGCCACTTTAACTCCCATGTAACGGCTGCCATTGAACGATACTCTGCCTCTGCAGAAGAACGAGAAACAGTGGGTTGTTTCTTAGTCTTCCAAGACACGGGAGAAAACCCGAGCAATACGAACCATCCACTTAAGGATCTCCGAGTGAGAGGACAACTTGCCCAATCAGAATCACACCATCCTTCCAAGCTTAAGTCATTGTCCGACCTCAATAAAATCCCTTGACCTGGATTCTTTTTCAAATATCGTACTACCCTTAGGGCTGCTTCCCCATGTTGCTCCCTAGGTTGTTGCATAAACTGTGACAAAATGTGTACGGAGTATGCGAGATCAGGCCTTGTAACACTCAAGTAAATAAGTCTCCCAATGAGTCGCCTATACTGATCCACATCCTCATATAACTTTCCATTGGCAAATGCTAGCTTATGATGTTGTTCCATGGGGAACTCTGCTGGTTTAGCTCCCAACAACCCGGTTTCAGAGATGATATCCAATGCATACTTTCGCTGACATATAAAAATCCCTTGAGTACTACGAGCTATTTCTAGCCCTAAGAAATACTTCAACATTCCTAAGTCCTTCATCTTGAAACATCTCCCCAAATAAGCTTTAAAAGCCGACAAAGAAATTTTATCGTTCCCTGCAATAATCATATCATCAACATATATAAGGACATTAACTTGAATATTTCCCCTTGTCAATGTGAACAATGAATAATCTGAATAGGACTGCACAAATCCATATTTCTTCAACGCCGTTGCTAATTTTGCAAACCAACACCGGGGAGCTTGTTTCAAGCCGTACAACGATTTTTTCATCCTACACACAATGTTTGACTTTTTATTAGCAAAACCTGGAGGAATTTTCATGTATACTTCCGCTTCCAAATCTCCATGTAAGAAGGCATTGTGAACATCCATCTGATGTATTTCCCACTTCTTAATTGTTGCTATTGCTAAGAATGTTCGTACAGTCACCATTTTCGCCACATGAGCAAAAGTCTCGTTGTAGTCTAGTCCTTCAACCTGATGGTTTCCAAAAATCACCAATCTCGCTTTCAATCTCTCTAGATTCCCATCTTCATCGCGTTTCTCTGTATAGACCCACTTGCTTCCAAGTGCCTTTTTTCCAGGAGGAAGCTCTTGTAACACCCAAGTTTTATGATCTTCTAGTGCTCGTATTTCTTCTCCCATAGCATTTCTCCATCCTCTTGATTGCATTGCCTCCTTAAAGGTTTTAGGAGGATCACCTACATTTAGGGTAGCTATATATTTCTTATGACTGTCAGAAAAACGTTCACAGTTTACAAAGTGTGTAATAGGATAAGGAGTACCTGAGGAAGTCGACGTAGAGGGTGAACAATTGGAAGGAATTTTCTCTTTCACTATAGTATGCATCATATACTCACGGTAACGAGAGTTGGGAAACTTTTTCCTCATTCCCCTCCCCATTTCAGTCACCCCTTCCACTACCGGAACTCCACCATCAACCACATCTTCCACATTTTCTACATCTTCTACATTTTCCTCTTCAGTCAACCCCTCTTCACATTGCTCAATTGTTGTTGGTGTTGTAGTTGGTGCCTCAACAACCCCCTGCCTGAATCCAACACCAGTCCCACTATTTTCTCCAAAAATCACCTCCTTAAAATCATCCTCATTAACCCCATTAGCCCCATTCCCAATGCTAGTAGACTCAATTGTAGTATCATGTAATTCTGACAAGGGAAATACATGTTCAAAAAATTTCACATCTCTAGAAACAAAAACCTCTTTTGTTTCTAAATCATACAATCTCCATCCTTTTTTGCAAAAGGATACCCAATAAACATGCATTTGCGGCTACGACTAGCGAATTTATCACCTCTATGTTTCTTATTATGAGCATAACATAAGCATCCAATCACCTTAACATCATCCATGTCAGGGGCTTTACCAAACAAACATTCATACGGGGTCTTATAATTAAGTATGGCAGAAGGAGTTCTATTAATCAAGTGACATGCCGCCAAAATACAATCCCCCCAAAATTTTAATGGTAAATGACCTTGGAACCTTATGGCACGTGCAACATTTAAAATATGTTTATGTTTGCGTTCCACTCTTCCATTTTGTTGAGGAGTCCCAACACAAGAAGTCTCAAATATAATGCCGTTCGAAAAAAATATTCTTTTAAGCACTTAAATTCTGTGCCATTGTCACTCCTCACCCTTTTTATTTTCTGACCAAATTGCCTCTCAACCAATGCCACAAAATTAAGAAACATAACCTCAACTTCCAGTTTATTATAAAGTTAAATACACCCAAACGGATCTCAAAAAATCGTCTACAATTGTCAAGAAATAGGACACCCCACAAGATGAACGCGACCTATAGGGTCCCCACAAATCACAGTGAACAAGTTCAGAACTTTTACTAGCTCTACTACCACTAATGGGAAAACTCTCATGGGGTTGTTGCGCACGAAAACAAACATCACAACCATCTTTATTCTTGCTATTAAATTGACTCACATATGGAAGTTTCCTAAGTACTTTCTCCGATGGATGCCCTAAACGCTTATGCCATAACTCCATTGACGAATCACTATCAACTGCTAGAACCTTCACTTGAGGGACACCCCGGAAAAAGAAAAGTCCATCATTTCGCTCAGCCACTCCAATCAACATCCTCATCTCGCGGTCCTGTATGACACACAATGTATTAGTAATTTGAATGTTACATTTAGCTGCATCTAATAGTTGTGTTACAGAAATCAAATTGCAATTTAATTTCAGCACAAATAACACATTCTCAAGTTTCATATTTTTGGGTGACATAACACTGCCTGTATGTGTCGCTTCTGTTGAATGCCCATCTGGAAGTCCTACTGGACAATTGCTTATTTTCTTTACATCAAACAAGTTTTTGAAAGTTCCTGTTACATGGTGAGTTGCCCCTGTATCTACAATCCACAAACACTCACAATTCAAACGATCACGAGGCTTAGGTAAGTTGAGAAAGTCCAATAGATTTTTCCATTGAGCTGGGGTTATGCCCGCTAAGCCTGCTGTCTCCGGAGCTCTTGGTTGTGCCTGTGAAGTACTCATCTGCCCCGAACCCGCTGTAGTTTTGTTGGCACGAACAGAAGACTCACACTTCCATGCATTACTCCCAACCGTTCCTCCACGTCCTCTTCCAGCAGAAGCTCCACCTCGGCCTCCACCACGGCCAGAAGCTGGTGCACCGCGACAATACCCCCTCCCACCTTTAGGTCTATCTCCCCACCATTCCGGGAAGCCATGAATTTGGAAACATGTACCCTGGTCATGACCTTCACGGTTGCAATGGGTACAAAATTTGTCAGAATTATCAACATGCTTAGATTTACCTCGTGTATCGGATTGAACCTTAAAAGTAATATTGTTGTCACGATCATCTTTTTCTAATGTCGAGCTTCCACCATGCAACCTTTCTTCTTGAATCAAGCTTTGATAAGCACGATTTAATGATGGAAGTGGTTCTTGAGAGAAATGATTTGACCTTGTAGACCCATATGCACCATCAAGTCCAATTAAAAACCAATGCAATCGGTCTTCTTCCACCATTTGTGTGTATTGAGCACCAAGGCCACATGTGCAGTTGCTACAACCTCTACACGTGCATGCCGGAACAACCACATAGGTAGTTAAGTCATCCCATATTTTGCTTAAGCGAGCAAAATACATCACCACAGACTATGTTTTCCCTTGCTTACAGTCAACCAATGAAGATTTGAGTTGACAAATCCGAGTCCCATTCACCACACAATATCTCTCCTACAAAACCTTCCATAATTCACTTGCATTTTGATAAGGCGATTTCCCGTCGTTGAAAAGAAAACCACCTGACCAAACAAAATTTATAAACTCCTAACTAACCGGCTATATGGACTATAGCGACAAGCATAGGGATCATCCCAAGAGAATGAATATGTTTGACTTTTCAATCTAATGCGTTCAAAAGCTAGTTCGGAAGGAAAATGAGTTTTTGTATTAATCTAATGAAAGCAAGAAAAGCACGAAATGCAAACAAATAAAGAGATTCTAGAGATTTTGGGAATCGGCAATGGAAATTGAATCAAAGGGAGAACAAGGTCAAAACAATCATGAATATGCAACGACTTAGCACATAGGGGAATAGAATCGAATGACGTGCTCATCACCTCTCGGATGGAGCACGAAAAGCTTTCGCCTAATCCTAAAATAGATAACTTGCATATAATAGGAACCACTATTCACTTGCATAAAATAGGCTCACAATGTCTTGCCAAACCTAGACTATGCATTCCAATCAAATCCTAATCAATTAGTATTTGCAACTTGTGAGGGGGTCGAAAAAGCACGAGGCTAATGCGTGACCTCGTCCCTTGTTGGTGTGACGTTTCTTTTTGTCAAATCAAGTGTAATTGGATTTCCTGTGAGTTTACACCCAATTGACTAGTAATATAGGAGTCGCCATTCAGTTTTTAACGACAATGAGAAAAACTGACAAAACCCGGTTATCGTGACATAAAGGGAGTGCAATTATGTTTGACCACGACGGCCGTAGGTTCCCTTGTGATCCCTGGTGTGGGCATCTCTCAACATACACCCGCAAGTTAGAGATTGAGGGTTCAGGGGACTGTAACTACCGAGAGGAGTACTCGCTCTTCGATAACTCCAGAGGCAGGATATCCTTACTAGCTCAGCATAAATAATTGATGGGACATGCGTTAACTATTAAACTAATCCGAGTTGATTTTAATAATATGCAACATATAATACTAGATCGAGCGCGATTATCTGATTTAGATTGTTTTAAGGGACCTAGCATGATAATCCAATTTCCCAACATATTATCTTTATTAGGCGTGATAGAACAATCAGATTTAGTTAGTTTAACAGTTCATAAAAGGGCGAGGAAAGCAATTAAACCATGGAAAAGGGACACATTACGACGCACCCTTGAGAGGTGCGTCACGGTTCTAAAAAAACTAACCACTTTGACTTTGCTATTTCTCCTTTTATTTAACAAATCTCAAGTTATGGGACAGGATACGTTCTGTTCGATTTATGGATCTATTGCGATAGAACGTGTGATCAGTTTTGCAGCGTGAGGCTTTGGCTTAGGGGTTTAGAGTCAATACTAAGAATAATAATTGTGTGTTGTCCCCTTTTCACGTCGAACTTGGGCTATATTTATAGAAAAGAGTTCATGGAAAGATAGAATGGTAGAGCTCTAATCCACGAGGAATTAGGAAAGAATACGTCCCAGGTAATTTCAGCGCCCAGGCTTGGGCGCCGAAGATTTCGGCGCCCAGAGCCAGGCGTTGAAAATAGGATCTGGGCTGTTTTCTTAGTCAGATTCGGATTCCTAGAATCCGGAGTGTTTGAGACTTAATCGAGTCTTTTAGTGCGTATTAACCTTGTGACGGAATGCGTCTG
Organism: Spinacia oleracea; assembly: GCF_020520425.1. NCBI lineage: Eukaryota > Viridiplantae > Streptophyta > Magnoliopsida > Caryophyllales > Amaranthaceae > Spinacia > Spinacia oleracea. Next base: position 53,867,095 of record NC_079490.1, read on the forward strand.
GGCCCGTTACGAACTCTGGGCTCGTTAGGATTTTAATTAATACGTGACTCTTATTTTCGAATCATATTAGGAATAGGATTCTCTCATAATCTCTATCTCATTTAGGATTTATGTTGGAGTGCAACACCTAATTCTGACAGGTTTCTATCTTTTATGACTTGCCACTTTTAACAACTACCCATTACGGCAGTTACTATTTTTAGCAGGTTTCCATAAATAGCAGGTTTCGGGTGAAATAAAAAGGGGAATTGAGATTCGTTATTTTATAGGAGATGCGTTGTCAAGTGGAGATTTATGTTCTCATCATTGAACCTTCCCTTTCGGGAATGGGGACAAAAGTAGGTGTCTACAGTTAGCCCCCACTTTGACTGAGTCTTGGAGTAAGACGATGGTCAAAGTATTAGACGGAGTGCGTCGCACAAGCCATGGTGACCTGTTTTTGCGAGGGTCTCACGAGCCCCCGAGTGATAACATTTGACTTAAGGGTCATCACTTGAAATGTTGACATATCCCTCACGTGTCATTGGGATTTGTCAACGGATAGTATAGAATATTCCTTCACTTTGTCATTGGAAGTATCTAAAGAGGCGTAGAAACTCCCTCACTTTGTCATTGGGAGTAGTTACAGATGTTTTCGAAATCAAAGCTATAAAGTGTAATTAGGCCTGGCCAAGCCCAATCACGAGGTAAAAATGTTTTTAAAGATTCTCATTTTCAGGGTTAGCTAAACGAGAAAACCCCCTTGTTTTTATGGGACGTAAAACGAAGGAAAATCCAGCACATCGTTCTTTTTGGAAAAAACGGAAAACCATTCTTTTAAATATTGGAAAAAGGGAAAGTTACGCACATCGTTCTTTTTTGGAAAAAACGGAAAACCAATCTTTGGAAAAAGGGGAAGCTACTCACATCGTTCTTTTTTGGAAAAACGGAAAACCAATCTTTGGAAAAAAGGGAAACTACTCACATCGTCCTTTTTTGGAAAAACGGAAAACCAATCTTTGGAAAAAGGGGAAGCTACTCACATCGTTCTTTTTTGGAAAAACGGAAAACCAATCTTTGGAAAAAAGGGAAGCTACTCACATCGTTCTTTTTTGGAAAAAACGGAAAACCAGAAAAAGTTATCGCTGCAGTGATTAAGGACCTGCGCGGTTAGTGACGCAGACCCCGCCGGCTAAAGATGGCAAACCTGTCCGTTAAGGGTGGACACCCCGTCCGATGGAAGTGGACGAATCTGTTTTTGAAATTTGAAAATAAGGACCTACGCGGTTTTGTGACGTAGACCCCGCCGGCTAAAGATGGCGAACCTGTCCGTTAAGGGTGGACACCCCGTCCGACGGAAGTGGACGAATCTGTTTTTGAAATTTGAAAATAAGGACCTACGCGGTTTTGTGACGTAGACCCCGCCGGCTAAAGATGGCGAGCCTGTTTCATTTTGAATTTTGAAAATTTTATTTTTGGAAAACTGAGGATCTGCGCGGCTAGTGACGCAGACCCCGCCCGCTGAGGGTGGGCGAGCCCATTTTGAATTTCTTGCTTTTTCATTTTGCCTATGTAGAAGGGCTTTTGTGATTGCAACCTGTTGGTGGGTCGCAATATTTCCCGATTAGGTGTGTCCTATAAGTGGGTCCACACTGTGTATATTTTTTTGTTAACGATATTGCAAAATACCGTTTTTGGGAGAGAAATATCAAGATAACGGATATTTTACACAAGTAGGGATTGCGCGTGTCCGACAGCGAATATTCGCTATCTGGGAAACACTTTCAGCGCCCAGCTCTGGGCGCGAGAATTCCTAACGCCCAGAGCTGGGCGTTGAAAATGCGAAGGGGAGACTGGTCTTTAAATACGCGGACCGTCTCCTTCCTTTCCCATTTCCACCATTTTCGCTCAAACTCCTTACTTCTTTCAACTGATTTTTTGCTCGTTTCTTCACTTTTCTTTGCCAATTCTACTCCAAGTCACTCCCTAATCTTCCCAATGTAAGTAATTTTCAGTAATTTTGAGCTTTTTTTGTCAATTTCAGTATTTTTGGTCAAGTTTTTTTTTTTTTTTTGTGTGCATGAAATTGATTTGGGGGGTTTTGATTTTGTGCCCCTTTCCTTCAATTAGGTAGTTGTAAATGTTCTACATAACATGTTAATTAGTTTGTGCATGTCAATTTTCGCAAGTATGTTGATTCTTGTTGAATTTGGGCATGTTTATACTAGCCCCCAAGTGTACATACGACTCTAGTGTTTTCTTACAATGTAGGTGCTTTTGGTATATTGCTTGCGTTCCTCATAATTCATGAATGACAAATTACGGAAGAATTTTGATTTTGTTGGAGTTAAAATTTTTTACTTAGGGAATTTTTGCTTAATATGAAATTAGTATCATGTTTTTAGGGAATAAAAATTGTATGACTCCATTTTATGAGTGGAATGCACTCTTTTAGTGATTGGTGTGAGTGCCAATTATTTTAAAGGTATAATGCCTTCTTGTGTCGTTGATCAGCATGTCTGACGAGTCGTCACCTCCTTCTGTGGCCACAAGGAGCGTGGCATGACGCGTCAGTCTACTGGAGCGGGATCTCTATGGGTGGGTCCTGAGTTCTACGACGGTCGGGACCTGCACTACGACCTAGAGCACCACGTGACTACCCGCCTTCATGCGAGGAGGGACACTACGGTTCGCGGCTACGGTGCAGCGACGAGCGAGACTGTTTTTGGTTTCCTGAGCTCGGACGCCCAGGCTTTGGTGAGGGCGAGCTCACTGTTTCCGGTGGTCGAGATTTTCTGGGAGATACTGCGGCTTAACATCTCCCTGTCCTTTCTGCGGTCGTTCATGAGGTGGTTGTGGGATACCACCAACACTTTCCATTTTCCTTGGGGTGAGATGACGATCACTCCCGAGGACTACACGGCTTTGACGGGCTTGACCTTTACAGGGAACCCCGTTCGCCTGAGGTCGGATGGCCCACCGCCGACCGTTGCTGAGGGTACCAGGCTCTTGGGCTCGTAGATGGGCATGAGATTGCCTTTGTACCAGCCCCGTGGGATACCTTTTGCTGACCTGATGTGGGCCCTGGAGCATGGGTGTAGACGCCTACTTTTGTCCCCATTCCCGAAAGGGAAAGGTTCGATGATGAAAACATAAATCTCCACTTGACAACGCATCTCCTATAAAATAAACGAATTTCGATTCCCCATTTCATTTCACCCGAAACCTGCTATTTATAGAAACCTGCTAAAAATAGTAACTGCCGTAAAAGGTAGCTTCTAAAAGTGGCAAATCATAAAGGATAGAAACCTGTCAGAATTAGGTGGTGTATTCCAACATAAATCCTAAATGAGATAGAAAACTGCGAGAATCCTATTCCTAATATGATTCGGAAATAAGAGTTACGTATTAATTAAAATCCTAACGAGCCTAGAGTTCGTAACGGGCCCAGACGCATTCCGTCATAAAATTGATACGCGCTAAAAGACTCGATTAAGTCTCAAACTCTACGGATTTCAGGAATCCGAATCTGACTAAAGAAAACAGCCCATACCCTATTTTCAACGCCTGGCTCTGGGCGCCGAAATCTTCGGCGCCCAGGCCTAGGCGCTGAAAATACCTTGGTACGTGTTTTTTCCTAATTCTTTGTGGATTAGAACTCTGCAATTCTATCTTTCCACGAACTCTTCCCTATAAATAGACCCCTAAATTCGACGTGAAAAAGACACACAACACATAATTATATTTTGAGTATTGACTCCAACCCTTAGCCTAAGCCTCTCGCTGCGAAATTGTTCACGCGTTCTGTCGCAATCGATCCATAAATCGAACAGAACGTATCCTGTCCCATAATTGAGATTTGTTAAATAAAAAGGAGAAATAGCAAAGTCAAAGTGGTTAGTTTTCTGAGAACCGTGACGCACCTCTCAAGGGTGCGTCGTAATGTGTCCCTTTTCGATGATTTAACTGCTTTCCTCGCCCTTTTTATGAACTGTTAAACTAACCTAATCTGATTGTTCTATCACGCCTAACAAATATAATATTTTTGGGAAATCGGATTATCATGCTAGGTCCATTATGCTATTTAAATCAGATAATCACGATCGAATTAGTATTATATGTTGCATATTGCTAAAATCAATTCAGATTAGTTTAATAGTTAACGCATGTCCCTTCAATTATTTATGCTGAGCTAGTAAGGATATCCTGCCTCTAGAGTTATCGACGAGCGAAGTACTCCTCTCGGTAGTTACAGTCCCCCAAACCCTCAATCTCTACCTTGCGGGTGTATGTTGAGAGATCCCCACACCAGGGATCACAAGGGAACCTACGGCCGTCGTGGTCAAACATAATTGCACTCCCTTTATGTCACGATACCCGGGTTTTGTCAGTTTTTCTCATTGTCGTTAAAAACTGAATGGCGACTCCTATATTACTAGTCAATTGGGTGTAAACTCACAGGAAATCCAATTACACTTGATTGAATAAAAAGAATCGTCACACCCACGAGGGACGAGGTGACGCATTAGCCTCGTGCTTTTTCGACCCCCTCACAGTGGCGACTCCACTGGGGATAGTGAAGGAAATACTCGTGCTTGTAGGTAATCAAAATAGCCGAAGGGTGAAACGATCCTACCCCGCGTTTATTTCCCCATCAAGTTGGGACGACCTGAAAATCAGCATATTAATGTGAACGGGCAGAACCTCATAACGAATCTCGGCTCCCTCGGGAGTCGAGACTAAGGATACCTCTTTTCCGCCAATAGGGGGGTGCATACGCCACACATGTCGCCCACTCGGTACTTGTGCAGGTAGTACACCTATCCTGAACCCAATCGCTCGCTCATTAGGTCCCTCTCGCCTGCATGCCCCCTTGGCTTGCACTTGCGGGTTGGCCTCTTGAGCGAAATTCGTCTGTTGAAGACACTACCTCGACCGGGGCATGTGTTGGATCTACGATAGAAGCGGTACCAAGCCAGGCGCAAATAAACTACCCATAGAAGCCTATCATAAACTACGTGGCATATTTAATTTTCAAATCCATGTTTGTAATGTAGTTATGTGCAGCGAAATATGTGATTGTGTGTGACAAACTATCCCGGAAAACCAACGACCTTAAAAATTGCCCAAATGTTCATAGAGTAATTTGCCAAAGAGTTATACCAAAACACGTGTTCCGCAAACCCGAATGATCGCCATAAAAATAAGCGACGCTCGGGATGGCCTGTAACGAATCCCACAAACGCTGTTACGCGTAAAGGACGTTATTAGGCAAGCACGCAAATCGAAGTCGCATAAACAGAAGACAGAAAACGAGAACCAGCCAGAGACGCATTTTCAACGCCCCTGGCTGGGCGCCACAATTTCTCACGCCCCTCGCTGGGCGCTGAAGTTGCTGCTTGGCCTTCTGGTCAGGCGCAACAGCCTCGGTGCCCGCGCGAAAGGAGAATACGTAGCGCAAAAAAAATGTTCATAAAAAGTATTGCTACGAGGGCGTAAGAAAAGCACTCGATTTCAAAAGCGACTCGCAAAAAATTAATAACTCTTTGTGTCGTTGTTAGGCCTCCTACGACGACAATACCCGGCACCAAAACCGAACGTGCTAATAACTATGAATGTCACACGGGCAAGTGTTTCGAAAATCCAAAGAATGACCAAAATAAAAAAAAAACCAAAAAGTGTACCGACAAAAGAAAGAGTGAAAAACCAATTTAGAGAGTCGGAGGCTAGACTAAGTAATGCTTGAAACTTTGGGAACCTAAACTTTAGCTTATCTTATGCCTAGGACTGGTCCTGCCACTTGGTGCCGATCAGGGAATCAACGGTTAGTGCGTCTCGAAGATACATCGCCAACACCAGGTTTAGTGACTCCAAGCTCTGTCCGTCGTCCCTCATTTCAAGGATCTCCTCTTCCCCAACCTCGATTCGCACCTTCAAACATGTCCATCGAAGATTTGCGAGACCAGATGGTCCAAATGACCCAACTTATGGGCCAACTGAAAATGGAAAATGAAGCTTTAGCGGCTGCGCAAGCCAAAAATGATCTCGATAACGAGAAGAGGATTGAAAAAATGGTCCTACAGCAAACCATGGGGAGAAAATACTTCTCCCTCGATCCTAAACCTTTTCCTGGCAAATTACCAGAAAAGTTCAGTTCATCTGACTTACCAAAGTTCAAGGCCACGGACAACCCCCTGTGATCATCTACTGAGCTTTGTGAATACCATGAACTTGAAAGGCGTGGACAAATCCATGTATTTACCTGCCTTTCCTTTGTCCTTGGAACCTATGCCGCTCAAATGGTACTATCACCAGGACCCTAAGCTCTTCCCCACTTGGGAAGACTTTGTCAATGTCTTCATCAAGCAATACTCGTCGAACATGGATTTCCAAGTCACCATGCGCGAGCTGGAAGTTCTCTTCCAAAAGAAAAATAAGGGTTTCACAACCTACTTTGCTAGATGGAGGGACCAGGCGGCCCAGCTAATCAATAGGCCTCCCGAAACAGAATTGGTCCAAAAATTTATTGACAACCTGGACCCGGCTTACAGACAACACCTTAGGTACCTGGGACTTGACACTTTCAAAAGAGTTTATGATGTGGGAATAAAGATCGAGGACGACCTCGCCAAAACCATACAGAGCAAACACACATATAAGACCAACACCTATAATCGGGGTAACACATCCCAAGCCCAAGAAGTCCATGCTGTAGAAGAGACTCCCGCCCGAAGAAACCCTGGAAGATGGGTCCGAGACCGAAAGTTTGCCCCACTCGGGTCGACTTTGGTACAAGCCTTTGAAAGACTAACCAATCAAGGAAAGTTGAGACCTATAGGCCCCACCCGTGACCCTCATGTCAAAAGCAAATATTGGGTCGAAGGTACTTACGGCAAATTCCATCAAGGAAATGGGCATGACACTGAAAACTGCTCGAATCTAAAACATACGATCCAGGACATGATAGAGGATGAAGATCTCCCTAACGTTGGCAAACCCAACAACAACAAGTGCCCACTCGGCTCTTGTCACATCTCTCTCGACCAACCAGAGAATTTCGACCCCACGGTGTATATTACACCTCAAGGTGCACCACTCGCTGTGGTCCCTATGGATCGAATCGAGAGGGAAGTGTGCGGTGTGTAGAATGATGATGCTGAAGATATTTACCTATCTCAAGTCTCGGGCCAGGACCTCTTCACTGAAACTTGGCCCGGGTATGCTCTCATTGACACCACCCCTCAGGAGCCCGAGGTCGACAACCTCACCCGATCCGGAAGGATATACCAACCGGATATTCACCCACCTCCTATGGACGACATCCCGGTTAGGCAAACTCCTGAGAATGGACGGCACGCCACCGTCGCGGAAGTCATTGAAAATCCTCTCCTGAAACAACTAAAAAGAACCAAGGCCGAGATTACCATATGGGATCTTATGTGTACTTCGAAGGAACATCGCGAAAAGCTTATTCGCTCACTTGACCTCATCTCAGTACCTACAGATATCACACCTGACTCATTGGTTAGCCATGTCACAAGAGATGCCGGAGAAAAGGCCATAGTTTTCACTGATAAAGACTTACCCAAAGAGGGGGGTGCTCACAATAAAGCCCTTTACCTAGTGGTTGGATGCAAAGGACAAAACATCCCCCTAGCGCTCGTAGATAATGGTTCGGCGGTTAATGTCTGCCCATTGCGAACCGCCCCTTGCTTGGGGCTAGGAAACGATGACTTCCAAACCTCCACGCAAGGGGTACGAGCTTATGATAACTCCCGAAGGCCTGTATTGGGAAAAATCAACCTTACCATACAAACCGGGCCTGTGGCACGCACCATGGAGTTTCAAATAATCGACATCAAGCCCACTTTCAACCTCCTCTTGGGGCGACCTTGGCTCCATGACTTAGGAGGTGTGGCTTCTACCTTGCACCAAATGGTTAAACTTAACCATAACGGGGTAATACTAGAAATCCGCGCCCCTCCTCTCGACGTCAGTTGTACTATGGTTGGAACGGCCGAAACTGCAGACGACCTTTATGGGTTTCAAATGGAAGAAACAATCCAGTTCATCGAAGATTATGATCCAGCATTCCTAGACCCGCATGCATCCCGAGTCATCCCTAGAATGCTGTTAGCTCAAGGTTATTTCCCAGGAACCCCATTGGGCATAAGGAAGAAGGAATACAAATTCCATCCTTTTCCCGACAAATCTACTCCCTTTGGCTTAGGTTATGAACCAACGGAGGAAGATACTGCTGACCGCCTATCTAGGCTACGCCTTAACAAAGCATAACAAACCACCCTCCTTCCCCCATATCAAAGGACCCTTAACGGGATGTTCGTTCGGGAAGGAGAAGAACACCCATGCTGTGATTTCCCTGAACCCTTCGTTCAGGATGGCTTGCTAAAACCCGGATTTGAAATTTTCCATGACTACCACACCTTGGATGAGGCACCCCACCTCACCAAGACTAAAACAGCTGAAATATTGGACAACCAGGCTCTATGGACATTGTTTAACGAATCGAGGCCTATGGAGAACGAGACTGTGATGACTACCCTAGCTTTACAAGATGAAGGTTTCGATCCAACCCGGTTAATCTCTCCTGCATCAACACTAGAAGAGGTCGAGAACGGATGGGTGAAGACATATCAGTGGGTCAAAGCAAAAGGAATGGAATTCAAGATGAGTACCGGTGAAGGACCGAAGTTTTATGAGACTAAACCCCAGGCTTGAGCCACATAGAGCACCATTAGTAAAAAGCGCCTAGTAGTTCTTTAGATTGGTAGAAAAAATAATAGAGACTTTAGATGGTCCTAAGGCCGCTTAGAATATAGGTCAGTTTTATTTTAGTGTGTTTTCCTTACTTTCCGAATCAATAAAGGCGTAATATTTCTCCTAAAATTTTTATTCTAACACTAAATAAACACCAAATGTATTTGCAAAATACAAAAATAAAGAGGCGGCCCACTAGGCCCAACAAACAAAGCCCACTCGGTTTTGAAATAGTGCCATGGGAACCAATTCCCGAAACCCACAAAATAAACCACACTATCCCATTCATATCCCCAAAACCTAAAAAGCCAACCAGTGTCATCATAAGAGCCAATCCATGCAACCCAAAATCAAAGGAAATGAAAATCCAAAACAATGCCAATGTTACCAAAAAAACAGATTCATAAAACATAGATTCCATCATACCCTTCACTAACAACCCACCTCTAAAGCCTACACAAAGGTCTTCATAACTTCCGCACCCTAACTCCATTTTCAAAACTGTTTCGAGTCACCAATAGAAAAAATTAATCCGGACAAAAATGTATTTCACGCTAACAGTCAAAAAAGCCTCCAAAATAGCCTCAAAATCAACTTTAAATACGAGCAAAATATCAAGGCACAAAAAAAAGAAATAGAAATAAACGCAAGAACATGTGAAGCAAAGCGTCAAAAATTGACCGCCCAAGTCATTTTCAGCGCCCAGGGCTGGGCGCCGAAATTTCTGACGCCCCAGCCTGGGCGTTGAAACTCTCTGCCTGCCAAAAGTTTTCTTTTCGAAAGTGCTCGTCATTTTATCCGCACACAACGGAAAAATAACGAACACTTGGGGGGTACAGTACGTATCCAAATAGGTTTACCAAGAATATAACTATACAAATTAATCGAATTTTACGCGACTTATGGCAAAAAAAAAGAGAGAACGACAGATGAAAATAAAGATAATACTTCACTCATTTGACCGATCAAGTAATATGTTTCCACCTCAGGGCATATCTACCGAAATCCGGCATACTAGAACCTATTCTAAAGCTAGAACTACGCGCGACCTGATTCTGACAAGATACGTAGGCAATCCTTACCAAGGATTCGGTCCAAATAAAAAAAATATTTTCTTTGTGCAAAAAGTGTTAGACATATAAAATACATAAAAAAGAGGAGAAACAAAAAAAAAGAGTGAAAATGAAAACTAAAAATACGCCTTTATTAAAATATAATAAGAAGGAAAACAGAGTGCTAAAAATAAAAACAAACACGACTGAAATAAATAGAGGGCACCTACACCCTAGCAAGAACTACATTACTCTAGTTCTTCTGGATCATCAAATAAAGTCTTGTAGAAGGCAATATTCGCAGGATCCACCCCCATAGTCTTCTGCGCTGCCCCAATGTCAATCTCCATAAAAACCGGCTCCTAGACACTAACTTCCAAAGATGCCAAGGCTTCAGAAACATTCTCAGTTATAGCCCGCTCAGCCTCGAGGGCATAGGCAATGGTGGGAGAAGGATTATTATCATCAACTAGACTAGCCACTGTTTCTACAGGCGGCTGAGCCTTCCTAACCCATACATTATTACGGCGACGATCTCCGCGAGAGCTTGCATTTCTTTTAACAACAGCAGGCCCCTTCATGTTAGGCATCTTTTTAGGCCTGAAACTGGAATGGGGAGGAACTTCCTTTCGCTTTCGATCAGGACGAGCTTTCACAGTCTTAACACTATAGGTACGAGGTTTGGCAGAATTAGGACCCTCATACTTAACACGAATACGAAGTATCAAAAGCTCAGCCGGCTCCCCATTACGAGCCTCGGTCCTCACATCTTTGTCATCGGAGCTCATCCACAACTTGTAGTTTTCAGAAAGACCCACAAAGCCATTTGTAGCTACGGCCCAACGCGGGAGATCATCATAATACTTAGCCCACGCTAAGACCCGTGTTTGTGAAAAAGCCACTACCTTAGGTGGTACTGTATCAGAAAAGGGGATAGTCTGCCTTAAACCATATTGACGCATGACTCGGTAAGGGAAAATATAAATGGGACGAGATAGCCCCAACAAAGAAACATAAACCGATACATCAGAACCCCCTGTCATAGTAGTCAAACCCCACCATGGTACCACCCACTTAATAGAACAAATGCCATAAGTAAAAAAGGAGGTCCATTCGGCCTCGTCCTGGCCTTGGTGAAAGTATTTTCGGTTACCCAAAGCTATAGGGCGATAATGTTTAGGATCGGCAGGAGCTTCCAAAAGTCTAAGCCGTTCCGCAAGCCAAATCTGCAAAAACAGGTACGATCGAATCAAAAGAATGAAAAGAAAGACAAAACGGTTCCTGGGGCGCAGTTTCAACGCCTAGGACCAGGCGCCGAAAATTCCAGCGCCCAGCCCTGGGCGCTGAAACTAGCCCCAGGCAAAAAGAAATATATGCAAAAGGGACGTGTATGCGCGCAAAGAAAAAATCGATTACCTGCAGTAATAGGGGGCTTCCCTTAAAATGTTAAGATTTGGCATCCTTCCTCAACTCATCCGCACTCAGCAAAGTCTCGGCAACAACCAACGACATAATAGAATAGCAACTTTCCATCTGGCTAATCAAGGGGATCAACCTTATGTCACCGAACTCACCATTGTTATTCGATAGCAAATAATGATTCAACAAGCAAAATACAAGGGCTCGAATATTCAATTTCTGTTCGGTCATATTCTTACTAGGCCTAAAGTGATGTTTTACAAGTTTTGCCAAGTTAACCTTATCATTTACAACAATTTCAGCAAACATGTTATCATCTAGCCCTAGGAAAACCCTTATGGTTGTTTTACCCTCTTCAATAGTGCCAGGAGTAACAGGAGTAGCATTAGTAGGATAACCAAGGATCGCAGCAAATTCATCGGGCAAATGACATATTTCGTTGCCCCGAAAGGCAAAAACATGATGATCGGAGTTTCAAAAGTTTAGGGCAGCATGCAGAAAATTATAATCAATATTAATTTGTTGTAAGCCTAGAAGTTCCTCTGAGTGGTATTCTTTTAACAAAGCTTTTTCTGTGGGAGTAAGGGCCCGTAGCCAACGCCTAACAGTCCGTTGGAGTGAGAATGTAGGGATCGACATGGCGAAAGCAATGAAAAATTAAAGCACAACAAAAGGAAAAGAAAGAATTTGAGAGTAGTAGAAAATAGGGACGTATCTAGCCCCTATATATAGCTGAACGCACCCAATGACATCCTGATCCCATTCGGAAACGTGTTAGGAAATCCGAAAGTCAAATATTACCAGGAAAGGACTTTCAGCGCCCACGGCTGGGCGCCGAAATGTTTAACGCCTGGCCTTGGGCGCTGAAAGTGCAGCCCAAGGCCTAGATTTCACAAAACACGGAACAGGAAAGGACTTAAGACCGTGTTGCTAAACACGAGGCCCTATTGCAAGTAGGATCAAGCCCAAAGCACCTTTAGCACCCAAATAAGCGAGAAAAAAAATATAACATTAAAACTTGGTCGAAACTTAGACTCGTCTCAGAAAATGCTTGTGTACACTTTTCAAAAAAAAACAAGTTAAATATCATGGTCATTCTTCGAAACACCAAAAAAAAATATGTGTCGTCAAGTCATTCGTTTTCCAAATAAAAAATGTTTGTCTGTCAAAGGGTTAATCTGGGCCAAGCTAAAACCGGATGTCGCCTGAAAACTAAAGTCGCACTCCACGGCTTTGCCAAAGTAGCACACTACTATAAAAGGTCGCTCGCACATACGAGCATGACCCCAAACATGATTACAAGATGCGAAAAACAAACCGACGAGCCCCAGTGCTTGGGGGCTCGCGAAAAAATAGACTCCAACAAGGAGCGCGCAATCAAAATCACATTCCCGGACTACGCCATACACCATATCATGTTTGGATATCTCAAAAAAGAACAACAACAGGTTCGACCTCATTGAAAGGACGTCACTGACACTTGTGCACGGTCCTCTGATCAAAGACCAAGTCGAGCCGTAAAGACTAGCTGAAAATCACGAAAGCAGACGGTCGCAAGACAAAGATCCGTCTGAACACGTTGTCACCCACGTTCAGGTTACAACTAAATTCTAGCATCCCTCGAAAGAATTCGCTCTTACAAGAATGAATAAAAAGAAATTCTCAAAAGAAATCACAAAGAACCAAAGAAATAGGAACTTGCCCATCTTCAGACGGCAAGATCGTGTCACCAACTGCGCGAGTTCCCAAATAAAAAAAAACGAATTCAGGGACGTCCACCCTTAGCGGACAGGGCTCGCCCACCCTCAGCGGGCGGGGTCTGCGTCACTAGCCGCGCAGGTCCTCAGTTTTCGAAAAAATAAAATCTTCAAATTTAAAATAGGCTAGCCATCTTTAGCCGGCGGGGTCTACGTCACAAACCACGTAGGTCCTTATTTTCAAAAAAGCAAAACAAATTTCAAAATAGATTCGTCCACTTCTATCGGACGGGGTGTCCACCCTTAGCGGACAAGGCTCGCCATCTTTAGCCGGCGGGGTCTACGTCACAAACCGCGTAGATCCTTATTTTCAAATTTCAAAAACAGATTCGTCCACTTCTATCGGACGAGGTGTCCACCCTTAGCGGACAGGCTCGCCATCTTTAGCCGACGGGGTCTGCGCCATTAAACCGCGCAGGTCCTTAGTCGCTGCAGCGATAACTTTTGCTGGATTTTCCTTCGTTTTACGTCCTATAAAAACAAGGGTGCTGGATTTTCCTTCGTTTTACGTCCTATAAAGACCAGGGTGCTGGATTTTCCTTCGTTTTACATCCTATAAAAACAAGGGGGTTTTCTCGTTTAGCTAGCCCTGAAAATGAGAATCTTTAAAAACATTTTTACCTCGTGATTGGGCTTGGCCAGGCCCAATTACACTTTATAGCTTTGATTTCAAAAACATCTATAGCTACACTCAATGACAAAGTGAGGGAGTTTCTACGCACCTTTAGATCCTTCCAATGACAAATTGAGGAAGTTTCTATACTATCAGTTGATAAATCCCAATGACACGTGAGGGATATGTCGACACTTCAAGTGATGACCCTTAAGTCAAATGTTATCACTCGGGGGCTCGTGAGACCCTCGCAAAACAGGTCACATACACCATGGCTTGTGTGACGCACTCCGTCTAATACTTTGACCATCGTCTTACTCCAAGACTCAGTCAAAGTGGGGGCTAACTGTAGACGCCTACTTTTGTGCCCATTCCCGAAAGGGAAAGGTTCGATGATGAAAACATAAATCTCCACTTGACAACGCATCTCCCATAAAATAAACGAATTTTGATTCCCCATTTCATTTCACCCGAAACCTCCTATTTATAGAAACCTGCTAAAAATAGTAACTGTCGTAAAAGGTAGCTTCTAAAAGTGGCAAATCATAAAGGATAGAAACCTGTCAGAATTAGGTGTTGCATTCCAACATAAATCCTAAATGAGATAGAAAACTGCGAGAATCCTATTCCTAATATGATTCGGAAATAAGAGTTACGTATTAATTAAAATCCTAACGAGCCTAGAGTTCGTAACGGGCCCAGACGCATTCCGTCATAAAATTGATACGCGCTAAAAGACTCGATTAAGTCTCAAACTCTACGGATTTTAGGAATCCGAATCTGACTAAAGAAAACAGCCCAGACCCTATTTTCAACGCCTGGCTCTGGTGGGCGCTGAAAATACCTGGGTACGTGTTTTTTCCTAATTCTTTGTGGATTAGAACTCTGCAATTCTATCTTTCCACGAACTCTTCCCTATAAATAGACCCCTAAATTCGACGTGAAAAAGACACACAACACATAATTATATTATGAGTATTGACTCCAACCCTTAGCCTAAGCCTCTCGCTGCGAAATTGTTCACGCGTTCTGTCGCAATCGATCCATAAATCGAACAGAACGTATCCTGTCCCTTAATTGAGATTCGTTAAATAAAAAGGAGAAATAGCAAAGTCAAAGTGGTTAGTTTTCTGAGAACCGTGACGCACCTCTCAAGGGTGCGTCGTAATGTGTCCCTTTTTGATGATTTAACTACTTTCCTCGCCCTTTTTATGAACTGTTAAACTAACCTAATCTGATTGTTCAATCACGCCTAACAAATATAATATTTTTGGGAAATCGGATTATCATGCTAGGTCCCTTATGCTATTTAAATTAGATAATCACGATCGAATTAGTATTATATGTTGCATATTGCTAAAATCAATTCAGATTAGTTTAATAGTTAACGCATATCCCTTCAATTATTTATGCTGAGCTAGTAAGGATATCCTGCCTCTGGAGTTATCGACGAGCAAAGTAATCCTCTCGGTAGTTACAGTCCCCCGAACCCTCAATCTCTACCTTGCGGGTGTATGTTGAGAGATCCCCACACCAGGGATCACAAGGGAACCTACGGCTGTCGTGGTCAAGCATAATTGCACTCCCTTTATGTCACGATAACCGGGTTTTGTCAGTTTTTCTCATTGTCGTTAAAAACTGAATGGCGACTCCTATATTACTAGTCAATTGGGTGTAAACTCACAGGAAATCCAATTACACTTGATTGAATAAAAAGAATCGTCACACCCACGAGGGACGAGGTCACGCATTAGCCTCGTGCTTTTTCGACCCCCTCACAATGGGGTGGAGGAGTCGTCTTCGAGACAGGCCCGACTGTTCTACCTCCATTTCATTACTTCCACTTTTCTATCGGGTCCGACTGACACCTTTGACCCGAGGTAGATAGGCATGGTGGAGGACGTGTCTACGCTGGGTGACTATTGCTGGGGTGATTTGGGCTATGCGACGCTCGTCGGCCAGATGAGTTTGGCGGTGCGCGACTCGGACCCGCATAGACGTCACTTTGTCATTACATTGGCGGGAGTGCCGCGTTTGATCGAGGTATGTGCCTAGCCTTTCTTTTGTTTTCTTGCTTTTACCGGGCCCCCTTTTTTGACGTATTATTGTCTTTTCCTTTTATAGCTGTGGGCCTTTGAGCACTTGCCTTGGCTGGCTCCCCGAAAGGGGCAGAGGCCTTTGGAGTACCCTGCCGGTCGTCGTTGGGGTTGGAAGAAGAAGCTGACTGCGCGTCCACCGCCCGATACCATGTGGGATCTCATTCGGGACGGGAACCCTGAGCATGTGCAGAGTCTTATCCTCTATCTTGTATTTCGTCTTTTTTCTTTTATTTTCTATGTGCGAGATCTGACCGTGTCTGTACAAAACAGGTGGTTTGGACCCCATGGCTCTCCTTTAGGGGTACTTATGCTTCGATCAGGGATAGTTATGCCCTGAGCCAGATGTGGGTCTTGTTCGTTGGCCGCCGCGACCCTGTCTGGTACTTGGGAGAGCGGGTACGTATGCAGACGGTCGGGGTTCTTTCGGTGCCTAAGCCTCTGCCTGCGACCATGCTGTCAACTCGTTCGATAGGCGAGTCGTGGAGGGTCCACTCGAGGACTGGCGTACCGGCGACGGAGTTGGTTATAGCGGGAGCTGGCTATTATCAGTTTATCCAGGATTCTCTTCGTCACCCGGAGCCTGGCGTTGTGAGTTGCTCTCTCTTTTTGTACTGATTTTTTGTTAGTGTTTTCATGCTCGTGCCTTTGTGTTTATGTTTACTGTGTTTTGTTCAGGAGTATCCTGACCCTTCGTTAGGGGGATGGGTGCTTCCTGATGCTCGGATCTCGTATACCGGAGAGAGTGGATCCGAGATTGTGGAGACTGTCCCGGAAGACCGGGTTTTCCATGCTCCGCTCCCTGAGGGAGTACAGGCGGTATGCACCTTTTATTTGTGCACTCTTCTTATATCTTTTGTTTTTTTTTCTTTTGTTACTAACATTCCTGTTTCAGGTTCCGGCCCGTACGGCCAACGCGATGGTGGGGTGATCAACCGGTTGAAATCCGCGTTGGTTCGGGCCCGATCTGCACTTTCTTGCAGGACCCACCACTCCACTCGGGTAATATGCCCTCTTTTTTTCTTTTGATCTGTACCTTTTGTTTGGCTTTCCGTTACTCACCATCCTTTTCGTTTTTGCAGACAGGGGCTGGACGAGCCGGGGCCGACGACGCAGGTCCCTCGGGTGGGGAACGCGGTCGCGAGGAGAGAGAGAGAGGGCACGACACTCGCCCCTACGGCATCGCCGTTCCGACGTGGGGGCGAGTTCTTCCGGGGAGAGGTCCGAGCCGGAGCGTAGGCGACGTTCCGTGTCGGTGGCTCGAGAGCCTAGCCCTGAGTTGCAGCCACAGCCTAATTTTTGGGGTGATTCTGGCTGGGGGTCTTCATACCACGGGGAGTGGAGTGGATGGACCTGCGAGGCTTGGAGACATGAAGCCGATGACGAGTCTTAGGCTTGCCTCCTGTTTTGTATATATACATTCTTGTATTTCGCATGCATATATATTTTTATTTTTTTGCGAATTTTTGGTGCAAGAATGTTTTGAGCCTTCCATGGGCTTTGCCTCAACATATTATAGCAGTACTAGCTTTCTAAACCAACGACGAATTTCAAAAAGAGAAATAATTCCATATATAAAAAATGAGTTCATACAAGAGTGCACACATATTTTTAGACTAGCCGACTACTTGGGGTATTACATATGCATGTTCACTATTTTTTCGTTTTTTGCCGACTCGTGCCAATACTCCTTTGTTGGGCTTGTTCCTGAAAATTCTTGTGTCTTTTCTTTCATTCTATTTGGCCTTGCCCGTGCATGGGTTAGGGTATAGTGCCCTTTATAATATCCTTTTGTTTTGATGTGTTCCATGACTTTAGTATTTTTTAATTTTTATTGGACCGAATCCTTGATAAGGATTGCCTACATATCTTGTCAGAATCAGGTCGCGCGTAGTTCTAGCTATGATTTTTTGAAATTTTTGAAAGGGGTGTTCATTACACATCTGCTACCCCCCAAGTGTTCGTGGTTCTTTTGATGATCCGAAAAAGGAGTACGAACACTTGCAGAAGCGGGAGGATAGGTGGCAAGAGAGAATGACGCCCAAATTCGGGAGTAGGAAGTATGGGCGCCCAGGCCTGGGCGTTAAAAATATAGACGCCCAGTCCTGGGCGCTGAAACTTTGTCCTTCGTCCTTTCTACTTTAGCGAGTTTTAAGCCGTTTGCTTAGAGTAATGCGCAGAATGCTTGCTTATGAGTCTTAATGTGTTTTATTAGATGCCTTAACTCCGGACTGAATTTTATTAAATATAGTACTTTTTTAATTGGTCTAAATTCGTGAGGTTAGCGAATTCCGCTCCATCTATGTCGGCTAGTTGGACTGCTCCGCCAGGTAGGATGGTCTTTACAAAATATGGTCCGGTCCAATTAGGCCGGAATTTTCCTCGAGGGTCCGTAGTAGGTGCGCGGACTTCTTTTAACACAAAATCGCCTTCTTTGATATTTCGAGGTTTGACTCTTTTGTTGAATTGCCTTGCGATGCGCTTTTGATACACTTGCACGTGATGTAAGGCTCTCAACCTCCGTTCGTCTAAAAGGACGAGCTCGTCGTACCTAGCTTGAACCCAATCGACCTCGGGCAGCTTGCTTTCTAGGACGATCCGGAGGGAGGGAATTTCCAACTCGATCGGTTGAACTGCTTCCATTCCGTATACCAAGGAATAGGGTGTTACTCCAATGGAGGTTCGGATTGAGGTTCGATAGCCCCATAATGCGAAGTGTAATTTGTTGGGCCAATCCTTATAATTTTCGGCCATTTTTTCGATTATGACTTTAATATTTTTGTTGGCCGCCTCTACCGCGCCGTTCATTTGCGGCCTGTAGGGAGAGGATTTATGATGTTTGACATGATATTTTTCAAGTAGGTCTTGGACTTCGGCCCTAAAGTGGGAACCTTGGTCACTTATGATTTCATGTGGAACCCCGTATCGACAGAATATGTTCTTTTCTAGGAATCGAGCGACATGTTTGGCCGTTAATTTTGCATAAGAGACTGCCTCTACCCATTTAGTGAAGTAATCAATTGCGACTAAAACGTACTCGTGTCCCCCTACGCCTGTTGGTGTTACCTTGCCGATTATATCTATACCCCAGGTGGAAAAGGGCCATGGAGAAGTGAAGGTGTATAGTTCTGAGGGAGGCAAGTGGTTAAGCTTACTGAAGATTTGGCATTTTGGGCAAGTTTTTACAAAGTGATGGCAATCGGTTTCCATAGTGGTCCAATAGTACCCTGAGCGGGATATTTTTCGGGATAACATTTTTCCGTTCATATGAGGTCCGCACACGCCGTTATGGTATTCTTCCATTAGTCTTTGGGCTTGGTTTTGGTGTACACAAAGTAACTTGATTTTATTCGGCGTGTATTTGTACAGTTCCCCCAGAATTATGCTATATTGTGAGGCGAGGAGGCGTAGGGCCTTTTGTGCTCGCGGGGAGGTTTTTGGGGGGATTTCCCCACTTGTTTTGTAACGAAGGATGTCCGTATACCATGGTTCTTCTTCGGTGTTTTCAGGTTCGGAGTCTATGGCACAGCAATAAGCCGGCTCTTTCCTTCGTTCGACCCGAAGGGTCATTCCGTCCCATTCATTCGGGATGTTGAGCATTGAAGCTAGCTTTGCTAGTGCATCCGCGAATTGGTTGTCGTCTCTTGGTAAGTACGTATACTCGATTTTTTCGAATTTCTCGACTATTTGGTCTAAGTGAGCTTGATATTTTGAGAGACTAGTGCTTCTGACCTTCCATCTTTTGGATATATGGTTGATTATTAGGGAAGAATCCCCGAAGACTTGTAGATACTTGACTCCGAGGCTAACTGCGGCCTCTAGCCCAACTATGCGGGCTTCATATTCGGCGGTGTTGTTTGTGGCCTCGAAGTCAAGTTTAACGGAAATTGGTATATGGGCCCCTTCGGGACTGACTAGGAGAACTCCGACGCCGCATCTCTTCTGATTGGACGCGCCATCGAAGTATAGTGTCCAATAGTCGTCTCGTATCATCAGAAGTTCCTCGTCAGGGAGGAGGTAAGCTTCCGTGGTTTCCTCATTCGTGGCATGCTCGGCCAGGAACTCGGCCACCGCTCTTCCTTTGATTGTTTTATCTGGCATGAATTTTAAGTCGAATTCTGAGAGCATGACTAGCCACCTGGACAGGCGACCATTTAGGGCGGGCTTTTCGAACATATATTTTAAGGGGTCTAGTTGTGACACTATATGAACAGTGTGGGCCAATAGGTAATGTCTGTGTTTTTTGGATGCCCAGACGAGGGCGAGGCAGGTTTTCTCAAGTTCTGTGTATCTCGTCTCGTACTGTATGAACTTCTTGCTCAAGTAGTAAATGGCTCGCTCGGATCCATGTACGCACTGTGAGAGCATAGCTCCTGCGCAGTATCCGTGACGGTTAGGTATAGGCGTAAAGGGATTCTAGGCAAAGGCGGGTAAAGGATGGGTGGTAAGCTTAGATATTCTTTGATTTTATCGAAGGGAGTTTGGCATTGTTCATTCCATTCGACTTTTTCTTCTTTTCTTAACTTTTTGAATATTGGCTCACAAGTCATAGTAAGCTTGGAAATGAACCTACTAATGTATTGCAGCTTTCCTAGGAAGCCCCTTATCTGTTTTTCAGTTTTCGGTGGGGGCATTTCGGTAATGGCTTTGATCTTGGATGGGTCAATCTCGATTCCTCGCGTACTAACAACATATCCTAGCAATTTTCCAGAGGTTACCCCGAACACACATTTTTGTGGATTTAGTCTCATGTTATATTTCAAGATTCGGGTGAAGAACTTTCTAAGTGCTGGGAGGTGACCGTGCCGGTCTTTAGATTTGACGATCATGTCGTCTACATAGACCTCGATTTCTTTGTGTATCATGTCATGGAGTAACGTGGTGGCTGTTCTTTGATAGGTGGCCCCCGCGTTTTTCAAACCAAAAGGCATTACAGTGTAGCAATATGTACCCCAAGGGGTAGTGAAGGTTGTTTTTTCCATGTCTTCTTCTGCCATAAGTATTTGGTTATATCCGGTGTACCCGTCTATAAAGGAGAGAAGCGCGTGTTCTGCGGTGTTGTCTACTAGTATGTCAATGTGAGGTAGAGGGAAGTCATCTTTGGGACTGGCTTTGTTGAGGTCTCGAAAGTCTACGCACATTCGCACTCGTCCGTCTTTTTTAGCTACGGGGACAATATTGGCCACCCATTCTGGGTAGTTGGAGACTTTTATGAAGCCTGCGTCTAATTGTTTAGTGACTTCTTCCTTTATTTTCAAGGCTATCTCTGGTTTGAGCCGCCGTAGCTTTTGTTTTACTGGCGTCATTTTGGGATCTAGCGGAATTTTATGCTCAGCGATTTCTCGATCTATTCCTGGCATGTCTTTGTAGGACCAAGCAAAGACACCCTCGAATTCCCGCAAAGTGGAGATTAGATCGGCCTTTTCAGTGGGAGTTAAGGTGAGGCCAATTTTAATGATTTTAGGATTTTCTTCTGTTCCAATGTTTACCGATTCTGTGTCCTCAATTATAGGAGTTTTGAGTTCTTGTTCATTTACAGCTTTTATTAATTCGGTATATTCCTCTTCTGGCTCTTTTTCGTGCTCATTAGTGGCGAGACATTCTGCATTATTACTCGGATTTTTAAGCGGCATATACTCAAAAGTTTTGTTTATCTTATTAAAGTCATGAAGCATTACATCAAAAAGATCTCCCGGAGTAGATATTTCCGGGTTTAAACTATTTTTGGGAGGGGTTACAATTTTGCTAGGTTCGGACTCGGGGTCAGAATCGGATTCAGACTCTAATTCTTCGTACATCGGACCCTCTCCCGCAGATATCTTGAACTTCATCCCACGAGCATTAGTCCATTTGAAAGTCTTGCGCCACCCTCGTTGGATTTGGTCATCTTTTGAGGGTGATGGAGCGATCAACTTAGTAGGATCGAACAATTCATCTTGAAGGGCTAATGCCATAATTTCTGTTTCATTCCTCGCTCTTTTCTTTTCTAACCCAAACAATAGCCCGAAAGCATGTGAGTTGGGGAGCGTTTTTGGCATAGCGTGGTTCTTTGAGGCGAGTGGCCTTTGAGAACGTAGAGGGTCGTGTTCCATAGCATGCATCTCTTGGGTTTGTGCGAACTCTAGGCATAGATGTTCGGGATATGCTTCTTCCATCACGCTCCTTGATGGCTATCACGGGTAGGTATTCAGGGGCCCTGCATTATTGTTGTGGAGTAGGAGACACATTAGTTTGTTTCGTGAGTCGGTCTTTAGACATTTTATGACTACCCTTAAGTCGGACTAATATGTTTGGACTACTATGTGTGCAATTTGAACTCTTTATATTTTCGAAAATCTTTGCCCGTGTGACATTTATAATTATTGGCAGGTTCGGTTTTGGTGCCGAGCATTGTCGTCGTAGGAGGCCTAACAACGCCACAAAGAGTTATTCTTTTTTATGAGTCGCTTTCAGAATCGAGTGCATATCTTACGCCCTCGCATCAATTTTTTTTACGAACGGTTTTTTTGCTACGTCTTTTCTTTTTCGCGGGCACCGAGGCTGCTGCGCCTGACCAGAAGGCCAAGCAGCAACTTCAGCGCCCAGCGTCGGGCGTGAGAAATTCTGGCACCCAGCCAGGGGCGTTGAAAATGCGTCCCTGGCTGGTTCTCGTTTTCTGTTTGTGTCTACTTTTGTTTATGCGACTTCGATTTTGCGTGCTTGCCTAATAACGTCCTTTACGCGTTGTGCAGCGTTTGTGGGATTCGTTACAGGCCATCCCGAGCGTCGCTTATTTTTGTGGCGATCGTTCGGGTTTGCGGAACACGTATTTCGGTATACTCTTTAGCAAATTGGTTTATGAATGTTTGGGCGATTTTTAAGGTCGTTGGTTTTTCTAGGATAGTTTGTCACACACAATCATATATTTCGATACACATAACTAACATTACATCATGAAGCAATAATGATATGTCACGTAGTTTATGATAGGCTTCTATGGGTAGTTTTTGCGCCTGGCTTGGTACCGCTTCTATCGCAGATCCAACACATGCCCCGGTCGAGGTAGTGCCTTCAATAGACGAATTTCGCCCAAGAGGCCAATCTCGATGTAAGCCAAGGGGGCATGCACCAATGAGAGGGACCTAGTGGGCGAGCGATTGGGTTTGGGACGGGTGTACTACTAGCGAAAGTGCCGAGTGGACAACATTCGAAGCGTATGCACCCCCCGGTTGGCGATGGGTATCCTTAGTCCCAACTCCCGAGATGAAACATCAAGGGAGCCAAGATTCGTTATGCGGTTCTGTCCATTCACATTAATATGCTGATTTTCAGGTCGTCCCAACTTGATGGGGAAATAAACGCGGGGTAGGATCGTTTCACCCTTCGGCTATTTTGATTACCTACAAGCACGAGTATTTCCTTCACTATCCCCAGTGGAGTCGCCACTGTGAGGGGGTCGAAAAAGCACGAGGCTAATGCGTGACCTCGTCCCTCGTGGGTGTGACGTTTCTTTTTGTCAAATCAAGTGTAATTGGATTTCCTGTGATTTTACACCCAATTGACTAGTAATATAGGAGTCGTCATTCAGTTTTTAACGACAATGAGAAAAACTGACAAAACCCGGTTATCGTGACATAAAGGGAGTGCAATTATGTTTGACCACGACGGCCGTAGGTTCCCTTGTGATCCCTGGTGTGGGGATCTCTCAACATACACCCGCAAGGTAGAGATTGAGGGTTCGGGGGACTGTAACTACCGAGAGGACTCGCTCTTCGATAACTCTAGAGGCAGGATATCCTTACTAGCTCAGCATAAATAATTAAAGGGACATGCGTTAACTATTAAACTAATCTGAGTTGATTTTAATAATATGCAACATATAATACTAGATCGAGGGCGATTATCTGATTTAGATTGTTTTAAGGGACCTAGCATGATAATCCAATTTCCCAACATATTATCTTTATTAGGCGTGATAGAACAATCAGATTTAGTTATTTTAACAGTTCATAAAAGGGCGGGGAAAGCAATTAATCCATGGAAAAGGGACACATTACGACGCACCCTTGAGAGGTGCGTCACGGTTCTCAGAAAACTAACCACTTTGACTTTGCTATTTCTCCTTTTATTTAACGAATCTCAAGTTATGGGACAGGATACATTCTGTTCGATTTATGGATCGATTGCGACAGAACGCGTGATCAGTTTTGCAGCGTGAGGCTTAGGCTTAGGGGTTTAGAGTCAATACTCAGAATAATAATTGTGTGTTGTCCCCTTTTCACGTCGAACTTGGGCTATATTTATAGAAAAGAGTTCGTGGAAAGATAGAATTGTAGAGCTCTAATCCACGAGGAATTAGGAAAGAATACGTCCCAGGTAATTTCAGCGCCCAGGCCTGGGCGCCGAAGATTTCGGCGCCCAGAGCCAGGCGTTGAAAATAGGATTTGGGCTGTTTTCTTAGTCAGATTCGGATTCCTAGAATCCGGAGTGTTTGAGACTTAATCGAGTCTTTTAGTGCGTATTAACCTTGTGAAGGAATGCGTCTGGGCCCGTTACGAACTCTAGGCTCGTTAGGATTTTAATTAATACGTGACTCTTATTTTCGAATCATATTAGGAATAGGATTCTCTCATAATCTCTATCTCATTTAGGATTTATGTTGGAGTGCAACACCTAATTCTGACAGGTTTCTATCTTTTATGACTTGCCACTTTTAACAACTACCCATTACGGCAGTTACTATTTTTAGCAGTTTTCCATAAATAGCAGGTTTCGGGTGAAATAAAAAGGGGAATTGAGATTCGTTATTTTATAGGAGATGCGTTGTCAAGTGGAGATTTATGTTCTCATCATCGAACCTTCCCTTTCTGGAATGGGGACAAAAGTAGGTGTCTACACAACTACTACTCAATTAGTCATGGATATCCTATCACCAAATCACATTTAATCACAACAACAATAATGAATTTCCCCAAAATTTCCCAAATTCAATCCCAAGGCTTCAACCCTAACCTCTAGACTAAAACTACTCAACTAGCATGATTAACATCAAAATTAAAATAACATTAATCCTAATAATGAAACTAATTGAATTAATGAAACTAATTGAATCAACAAAATTCAGAAAATTCAAACATCCAAAAATTGGGGAAAAATCAAGAACATTCAAAATGTGAAACTAATTCTAGAATTCAAGCATGAAATCAAAGCATAAACGAAATTAATGAAGTAATTAAATAATTAAAGAACAAATCAAAAAGAAATGTAGAATTATACCTTGAATTGTAGAAATTGCATCAAACTTGAAGAACAAAATTGAAGAACAAAACTCAAATGAAAGAGAAAAGAAATCTGAAATTTGATGATACAATTCAACTAAGAATCAAGAATTTGAAGCTAAGAATCCTAATCTCTAATCTAAGTCCTAAACTAATTCTCTCTCTGGAATTCTAAGCTAATCCTAAAATATGAAAACTAAAAATGAATTACGTAATAAAAAACTTCACACAAACAATGCTGCGATTTTCTGAATTTAAAGCATCTCCGCGTAGCCGTGTTCGATCGAACAGAGGGTGTGTGTGGTCGCACAGGGTCTGTTCGGTCGCACAACAAAGTGTGTTTGGTCGTTTACAAAA
Source organism: Spinacia oleracea (assembly GCF_020520425.1). Lineage (NCBI taxonomy): Eukaryota > Viridiplantae > Streptophyta > Magnoliopsida > Caryophyllales > Amaranthaceae > Spinacia > Spinacia oleracea. The sequence continues at coordinate 53,892,403 of NC_079490.1, forward strand.
ATTGGGGCATTCTGTGAACAATCTGCCCAGCTGTGCGCCCGCACAGCCTGGCTTGTGAGACCGAACTAAACTGCAGGAGCTGTTCTGATTGCTGCGTGTTGCTGCGCTTTTTTGCTCGTGCATGGCTGCTATTCTTGCTCGTGCTGCTGTACTATTGTGATGCTATAAGGCTCGAGTCAAGGGACCTTGTTGGTGAGCTTAGAGAGTTGCTGAAAAGCACGAGCTTGGGCTGCTACGAAGGCAACTGAACAGCTAGCTGCTGTGATGCTCGTGCAATACTCAAGGCTGTTGATGCTCGTGAGGCTGCTACTGTGTTTTGGCTCTTGCGTGATTTGCTAGCTGTGTGTTGATGGCTGCACATATGCATGTGGTTTGCTCCGTCGCTGCACTAAACAAACAACGAATAGCCAAGTTATCAAAATCGCCTAGCACACTTATTAAATCGCATAGCATTTTATTAATTCGTATCGCATATTTGCAAATCGTAAAATCATATTAAACATCGTCAAGCATAATGGCACATTGATAAACACGTTAATGCTCAAAAAGACCCTTACGCAATGAGAATGCGCACAAAAGGCACGTTTTAAGAAAAAACGACTAAAATCTACGCAGGACGAGAAAATATTACGATTAATGCAAAAATGCGATAAACGAACTAAAAATGATAAAACTAAGCGAAAATAATAATAAAATGCTAATAATATGAACTAAAATCCTAAGCTAAGAGCGACATAAATGTCAGGTTATGATACATATGAATAAACATAAATCATGCGGAAAAACCATAAAGCCAGGAAACATATTATTTACACATAATCATTTAGCATAATTCAGATGCATACACTTTGTAGCGTGCCCTCCCTAGCTGCGCCCGAACCGAAAAAGAACAAGTCTTTAGGACTCCAAGTGTCGTCCCTCCGTAGATAGTCCACAGCACGTCCGGATCCGCCTTAAGATTGACCAACTAGAATCGCCCTTAAGGTACTATACATTTCGGCTAAATAGGGCAAGTGTTTGTGGCTGATTTTTTCTTGAAAATCTTACCTTTGAATACTTCAATCCTCGATGTAAATATGTGACCCTAGGCACCTTTTTATAGAGTATATGGAAAGGAATTATAATCCTATTAGAATACAAATCTATTTAATTATAATCCTACTAGGACTCTAATTAAACAAACTTTATCTATTAGGATTAGATTTAATCATATTACGAATCCCGGTAGCCTTAGGATTCCGAGTAACACACACGAGTGGCGCACAAGCACCGCACGCCCGCACGCAGGCCTTGCGGCCCACGCCGAGCGCACAGCACAAGGCCCACTGTCGCAGCCTTATCCGTGCGCGCTCCCAAGCTTCGGCTGGGCCTGACCTTTGCGCTGGGCCTGGTCGTTTGCTTGGCGTGTGGTTGTTGCGTTTGGCTAGCTGGGCGATGGCCCGGCTTCGTGCTGGGCCTTCGTCTGGCAGGCCTCGTCCGATGCTAATTCGTACGATACGCTTCCGATTAAATTCTCGATTCCGGAATTCATTTCCGATACGAACAATATTTAATATTTCCGATTCCGGAATTAATTTCCGTTTCGCACAAATATTTAATATTTCCGTTTCCGGAATTATTTTCCGATTTCGATAATATTTCCTATTCTGACAATATTTCCGTTTCCAGCAATATTTCCGTTTCCGGCAATATTTCCATTTCCAATAATATTTTCCGATACGAACCATGTTTCCGTTTCCGGCAACGTCTACGACTTAGATAATATTTATATTTCCGATGCGATCCATATTTCCGTTTCCGGCAATATCATCGTGCCCGGAGTATTCATTTCTTGCATTTGACGATCTCAGCTCCCACTAAAACCAAGATCCGTCGATTCCGAATATCCATAGATGGAGTATTTAATTCCATTAAATACTTGATCCCTTTACGTACTATTTGTGTGACCCTACGGGTTCAGTCAAGAGTAAGATGTGGATTAATATAATTAATTCCACTTGAACTGAAGCGGCCTCTAGCTAGGCATTCAGCTCACTTGATCTCACTGAATTATTAACTTGTCAATTAATACTGAACCGCATTTATTAGACTTAACATTATATGCATACTTGGACCAAGGGAATTATTTCCTTCAGTCTCCCACTTGTCCTTAGGGACAAGTGTGCATTTCCTAATTCCTCTGTCGCTCGATGCTTGCTCTTGAACATAAGGTAAGAGTTGGCATCCTTATTACGTCCAGAGGTGTTTCTCGGTTTCAGAGTTCAACTGATCAAATAAACAGATAATCATAACCTATGATTCATCTGAGCACGGCCATGCATTTTACAGTTTCTAGCTCTCCGAGTGGCCTTGTACAACTTTTAAGCATCTCATCCCGATTTATGGGAGGACAATCCCAATCTTGCGATCCTGAGATTAGACTTCGTTTGATAGGTGATCACCTGAGCGTTGCCTTTATAGCCTCCTTTTACGGTGCGACGGTTGGTCAACGTCAAAGTAACCAGTTCTCAAACAAGTAATCTCAAATCACTCAGGTATTGAGGACTTAGTGTCTAATAATTTTAATGAAATTTACTTATGACAGATTTTCATCTCTTATAGTAAAGTTTCATAGGTCTGTCCGATACTAGTCTTCCCAAAGTAAGTATCTATGCAAATGATTACGACATTGCCATGTCCACATAGTTCAAGAAACAGAACTACTAGTCATCTTGCATTCTAGTCGTCTAACGTTTTCTATGCGTCCATCTTTATAGAAAACTCCAACCAGGGACCATTTTCAACTTTTGACATTCAAGTTCACTTGATAGACATTTCTTAGTCACAGGACTGGTCTTGATAGTCTATCTTGAATATATCGTCAATTTGAAGGGAATCATCATTTAATAAACCACAAATTAAATGGAAAAATGAATTCTATTCATTTATTGTGAATGATTAACCAATAATGTTTTACAAAGTATTAAACTCTAAAACTTTAAAACATTAAACAAGGACATCAAAGCCATTCTCTAATATGCTTGATTCCCATAGCTGCAGTGTGCGAGTTGTTCTTCGCCTGCGGCAGAGGTTTAGTCAATGGATCTGATATGTTATCATCAGTTCCAATCTTGCTTATCTCGACTTCTTTTCTTTTAACGAACTCTCGTAGAAGGTGAAATCTACGAAGTACATGCTTGACTCTTTGGTGGTGTCTAGGCTCCTTTGCCTGTGTAATAGCTCCGTTATTATCACAATATAGGGCTATTGGTCCTTTAATGGAGGGGACTACACCAAGTTCACCTATGAATCCGCAATGTACTCCGCTTCAGTTATAGAATCCGCAATGGTGCTTTGCTTAGCACTTTTCCAGCTTACTGCACCTCTGTTGAGGCAGAAGACAAACCCAGACTGTGATCTGAAATCATCTTTGTCGGTTTGGAAACTTGCGTCCGTATAGCCTTTAACAATTAATTCATCATCTCCACCATAGACCAGGAAGTCATCTTTGTGCTTTTTCAGGTACTTCAGAATATTCTTGGCAGCAGTCCAATGTGCCTCTCCTGGGTCTGACTGGTATCTGCTTGTAGCACTGAGTGCATACGCAACATCCGGACGTGTACATATCATAGAATACATTATTGAACCAATCAATGATGCATATGGAATCCCACTCATTCGTCTACGCTCATCAAGTGTTTTTGGGCACTGAGTCTTGCTTAGAGTCATTCCATGAGACATGGGTAGGTAGCCTCACTTGGAGTCTGCCATCTTGAACCTCTCAAGAACCTTATTGATATAAGTGCTTTGACTAAGTCCAATCATCCTTTTAGATCTATCTCTGTAAATCTTGATGCCCAATATGTACTATGCTTCTCCTAGATCCTTCATCGAAAAACATTTCCCAAGCCAAATCTTGACAGAGTTCAACATAGGAATGTCATTTCCGATAAGTAATATGTCGTCGACATATAATACTAGAAAAGCTATTTTGCTCCCACTTACCTTCTTGTATACACAAGATTCGTCTGCGTTCTTGATGAAACCAAAGTCACTGACTGCTTCATCAAAACGTATATTCCAGCTCCTGGATGCCTGCTTCAATCCGTAGATTGATTTCTTTAGCTTGCATACCTTTTTAGCATTCTTTGGATCCTCAAAACCCTCAGGTTGTGTCATAAACACAGTTTCTGTTAAAATGCCGTTTAAGAAAGCGGTTTTGACATCCATCTGCCATATTTCGTAATCGTAATATGCAACGATTGCTAATATTATCCGAATAGACTTTAGCATTGCAACTAGTGAAAAGGTTTCATCGTAATCCACACCGTGGACTTGCCTGTAACCTTTTGCAACCAATCTAGCTTTGAAAACTTCAAGTTTTCCATCCTTTTCCTTTTTCAGTTTGAAAACCCATTTGCTTCCAATGGATTGGTAGCCATCTGGCAAATCGACCAAATCCCATACTTGGTTTTCTGACATGGAGTCTAATTCAGATTGCATGGCTTCTTGCCATTGCTTAGAGCTAGGGCTCGTCATATCTTGTTTGTAAGTCGCAGGTTCATCACTTTCAAGTAATTGAACATCATAGCTCTCGTTCGTCAAAATACCTAAATACCTATCCGGATGAGATCTTTATCTCTGCGATCTACGCGGGGTTACATCTCTAGATTGTCCATGATTCTCACCAGATACTTCTAAATATCTCTGAGTTTCATCTTGAATGTCATCTTGAGCATTCTCTAGAGTTTGTTGTTCGACTCGAATCTCTCTGAGGTCTACTTTTCTGCCACTTGTCATTTTGGAAATGTGATTCTTTTCCAAAAAGATACCATCTCGAGCAACAAACACCTTGTTCTCAGATGTATTGTAGAAGTAATACCCCTTTGTTTCCTTTGGATAGCCCACAAGGATACATTTGTCAGATTTTGGATGAAGTTTGTCTGAAATTAATCGTTTGACGTATACTTCACATCCCCAAATCTTAAGAAAAGACACATTTGGAGGCTTTCCAAACCATAACTCATATGGAGTCTTTTCAACAGCTTTAGACGGAGCTCTATTTATAGTAGTGCAGTTGTGTTTAGTGCATGTCCCCAAAATTCTATTGGAAGTTCGGCCTGACCCATCATTGATCTAACCATGTCTAGCAAGGTTTTGTTCCTCCGTTCCGACACACCATTCCATTGAGGTGTTCCATGAGGAGTCAATTCTGATAGAATTCCACATTCTTTCAGATGGTCATCAAATTCATAGCTCAGATATTCACCGCCTCTATCAGACCGCAGTGCCTTAATCTTCTTGCCTAATTGATTCTCTACTTCACTCTGAAATTCCTTGAATTTGTCAAAGGATTCATACTTATGCTTCATTAGGTAGACATAACCATATCTAATGAAGTCATCAGTGAAAGTGATAAAGTAGCTGAAACTAGGGGTGTGCAGAATTAGACCTGGACCGGAATCCGGTTCGGATCCGGACCTGAATTGTCCGGTCCTGACCGAACCGGTGGATTTCGGACCGGACTCCAGTCCAAGAAAATATGTGATTCCGGTTTCCGGACCGGACCGGGTAAAATCCGGAAATTTCCGGTCTGGACCGGAAACCCGGAATAATGCTTTTTTTTTGTCAGTAAAAAAATGCTACGTAAAGATGCTAGATAGATATAGAAGGAAAAGGTCAAAAAAAACACTCAAAACCCTAAGCTCTTTCCCTTCCTCCAGCCGTCACTTTCCCTTCTTCACTTTTTCCTTTTCTTTCTCTCTCATCCTCCCTTATTCTACAACATTAATCAATGAAAAATCAATTATCATCTACCTCTAACCATAAAAAAATCCTAGATAAAACCATGAATCATGAATGTCGCTTCTGATGATTGATGAACAACCAATTATTTTGAGTTGGGCTAGTTCTTGATTTTCTCTCTCCTCTTTTTTTCTTCTCTATTTTGATTATTTACTCTTGTAAGTTGTAATGGGGTTTATTTTATTGAATTAGATCAGAGATACTGAATTATAAGCTCAATTTGATATTCATTTATCATTTTTTAGAAGAAATTTTCATGCTCTACAGTGGTTTATGGTAATTGAAAAGGAAGAAGTGAGTAAATATAATTTTAATTTTTGTAAAACATTTCCTACCGGTCAAAAACCGGAACCGTCCGGAAAAATCAGGTCCGGACCGGTCTCCGGACACAGAGAATTCACGATTCCGGTTCCGGTCATTTCCGGTTCCGGCCCGGACCGGTCCGGACTTGGACCGATGCACAGTCCTAGCTGAAACCACCCCTAGCACTTGTACTCATTGGTCCACATACATCTGTATGGATTAAACCCAATAGTTCAGTTGCTCTTTCTCCAACTTTAGAGAAAGGTTGCTTTGTCATTTTGCCAAGCAAACATGATTCGCACTTACCATAATCCTCTAAGTTAAATGGTTCTAGAATTCCTTCCTTTTGAAGTCTTTCCATGCGTTTCAAGTTAATATGGCCTAATCGACAATGCCACAGATAGGTGAGATCTGAATCATCCTTTTTGGCCTTTTTGGTATTTATGTTATAAACTTGTTTGTCGTGATCTAATAAATAAAGTCCATTGACTAATCTAGCAGATCCATAAAACATCTCTTTAAAATAAAACGAACAACTATTGTATTTTATTAAAAAGGAAAATCCCTTAGCATCTAAGCAAGAAACATAAATGATGTTTTTAGTAAGACTTGGAACATGGAAACACGCTTCCAGTTCCAATACTAGCCCAGAGGGCAACGACAAATAATAAGTTCCTACAGCTAATGCAGCAATCCGTGCTCCATTTCCCACTCGTAGGTCGACTTCACCCTTGCTTAGCCTTCTACTTCTTCTTAGTCCCTATGGATTGGAACATAAGTGTGAGCCACAACCTGTATCTAATACCCAAGAAGTTGAATTAGCAAGTATACAGTCTATAACGAAAATACCTGAAGATGGAACGACTGATCCTCTCTTCTGATCTTCCTTTAGCTTTGGACATTCTCTTTTGTAATGGCCTATTCCATCACAATAAAGACATCTTGATGTGGACTTGTCCTGCTTTGATTTAGCATTGCCCTTGGACTTTCCACCTTTCTTGAACGGTCTCCCTTTAGCCTTGAGTAAATCTTTGGCTTCACAGTCCAGTATTATCTCAGCCTTTCTGACAAGGTGAACAAATTCTGCAACTGTTTCTTCTCTTGGTTCACTTAGGTATAGTTGCTTGAAGCGACCAAACCCACTGTGCAGTGAATTGAGCAAGATAGAGACTGACATCCTTTCGCTTATTGGTGTTCCTAGCAAACTTAGGCGATCAAAATATGAAAGCATAAGATCCACATGGAACCTTAGTGGGACGCCTACCCTTTGTTTGGTGCAAAGGAGCTGAACATGTGTTTCTTGGACCTCCATCCTATAACACCTGTTGGGAGAACTAACCTTTAGACCAGACATTGATTCAATCAACTCATGGACGTTCAGGTCCCTGTCCTCCGTGCTTCCACGACAGACATCCCTCAGATTCTTGATGAGCGTAAAAGGTTCATAAGCTACAAACCTTCTAGCCCATTCATCAGGGATATTGTTCAGCATGAGACTCATAACCTTTTTCAGATCCGCATCCCAGGCGGAAAATCTTTCAGGGGTCATGTCTCTGGCATAGTAGCTTGGCATGGGATGTAACAGTACATACTCAAGTCCATTGAGTCTGACTATTTCAACTAGCTTAGCTTCCCATTCAAGAAAATTTGTTAGGTTCAGCTTGACCATAAGCTCAGAACCCATGATGATGTTTTGCTTGTTATTTGCCATAGTAAAACTACAATAGAAAAAGAATAAACAAATAAATAATCATTCACAGTTTCTCTTAATAAACTTAAATTCTAGCATACATGCATAATTCAATGTTCATTAAGATTTTTATTCATGTTATGTGTTCCGGCAGGTGTGAATAAAATGATTTCAAGATCCTAAAATCCATTAAAGAATTAAGCACATTATGTATTTAGACTAAATTCTAAAATCTTTTAGGTAAGCAAAAGCCTTTTGCTAATAGTCTAGAAACTACTCTTGGTTGATAGGTACGTCTAAGAACTTATTAGGTAAACCTATCGATTTTGCCACAACATAAAAGGACTCCTTACTTATATCTTTGAGTTTCACCAAAACTAACATGTACTCACAAATATTTGTGTACCTTACCCCTTTAGGATCAATAAGTAACACCTCGCTGAGCGTAATCTATTACTAGATTGATGTAAAGGTTATCCAAGTAAGTGTTATTTTGGCATGGCACCTTTTAACTCAATTTTTAAGTTTGGAACTTAAGGCTCTTACTATGTTGGTTAGATTTTAAGTGAACTAAAATCCTTAATCATGCAACATAATCAAGCTTCGATCTCATGCATATTTAAGACATATTTAAAAGCAATAAATAACTTAAAGCATGCATAAGATAAATGTGATCTAGTATGGCCCGACTTCATCTTGAAGCTTCAACTTCAAAGTCCGTCTTGAAAATGGATTGGAAACTCCGTCTTGAATTTCACCGTGGGAGGCGCCATTTTCTTCAAATAGGATAAGCTATAATTAAACTAATTACAACTATTTGATGGTACGCAGACTATATTTGAATTGAAAAACAAATTTGGTACTTTAGACCAATTACATTCAAATTAATGGTACGCAGACCATATTTTCTATCCTATTTGGGCCATACTAGTCACTTCATAACCTGCAAAACAGTACATATACAATATATACCATTCACCCATTTATTATCATGAATGGCCCACATAATTGGTTAGTAAAAACACATTGTATGCATCACATAAATATTTGCAGCAATTAATCAAGGGCACCAATAATCTACCAATTATTCAGTCCTTATTAATTCTAATCAAGTTGTTTAACCTTAAAGGATTTGTAGACCTAATCAAGAGTTTATGACTAAAATTGCTCCACTTAAACCAATAAATTCATATGTTTTACTAATTTTAAACATAAAAATGTATTTCTAGTCTAACCGGAAACATACAAATTTAATTAAAATTTAAAGCTCATATAAATTTATAATTGAATCCATTTTATTTAATTTATTTTTCAGTTGAATTAAATGAATTTAAATTAATTCAAGGTTTAATTTTAGTAAAATAATTAGTATAAATAAAATTTATAGTAATTATAATATTCAAAATTAAAATCCGAGAAAACAATTTAAATTATTAATTTTAAAATTAATTAAAATTATTTCCGAACTGAAATTCCTAAATTAAAATTCAAAACGACTCAATCGTAACACGACGAGCACTTGGGCTTGCGCCCAAGCCCCAACGAGTCCACGAGGCTTAACGCCCCTCGACCGATCGTACATCACCACGCAAGCAGGCCACACGCAACGCAGCAAGCACAGGCCACGCTGCGCGCAGCCCGCTCACTCGTCGCGCCAGCTCGCTTCGCGTCTGCTTGCTTCGCTGGGCGCGGCAGCGCGCGCTGTGGCGCAGCACGCTTGCTGCCCACACGCGTCTGCTCGTTGGCTTGCGCCTTGGCCCATCGCCCTTGCTTACTCGCCCACTGTGCGCACAACACTCGACACAAGGGCAGCGTGCTGCCTTGTGCTCGTGTGCCATGGCCCTTGCTCGCTGCACTGTACCGCATGGGCGACGAGCTCCCTTGCTCGTCGTCGCATGCCCGCACTATACAACACCCCTTAAGGGTAACACGTAGCGTCCATTGCTTTGTGCGTGCAAGATTTATGGGCGTGCTTTATAAAAATTTAAAATTTTTAATTCAAAATTAATGACAAATTAATAAATCATATTAATTTCATAATTTTAGGGCGAAAAATCAAAAATTTATTAATCAATTAATTTCCGATTAACATGGATTCAAATCTAGGTCATAAAAATTTAAAATTTAACATAAATTAATAATTTTTATGGTGGATTTTAATCATGGATACCTAGTTAAATTATTAATTAATTATGAAAAACAAATCAATTCTAAATTATTCGAATTTCAACAAATTAATCATAATTACGAATTAGGTTGTATAATTAACAAGTCTAGGCATTCATAATTGTTAAACATATACTGTAGGTCAATCAAAAACTTAAGATTTATCAACAACAATCGCAAATACTTAATTTAACATCTTAAATTTACAAACTTTTGCGTTCGAAAAACTAAAACCTCCGAAAAGTCATAGTTAGGCTTCGAATTTGGGAATTCTGGATTCGGCCGAAAAACACTATTTTTGTCAAAATTTTAGAATGCCTTTTACATGCGAAATTGACACAAAAATCACTCGATTTAGATGAGTAACGAAGAAACTGCCGAAAAACTGCGTACATATAATTAAATAAACGCAATTTGCAATTAATTACGAAAACTAATCACCCCTTTAATTCCTTGCAAATTTGTAAAATTTAACCATGTTCATGCAATTTAGATTATGAAAATAATAAGAGGCTCGTGATACCACTGTCAGGTTATGATACATATGAATAAACATAAATCATGCGGAAAAACCATAAAGCCAGGAAACATATTATTTACACATAATCATTTAGCATAATTCAGATGCATACACTTTGTAGCGTGCCCTCCCTAGCTGCGCCCGAACCGAACAAGAACAATTCTTTAGGACTCCAAGTATCGTCCCTCCGTAGATAGTCCATAGCACGTCCGGATCCGCCTTAAGATTGATAAATTAGAATCGCCCTTAAGGTACTATAAATTTCGGCTAAATAGGGCAAGTGTTTGTGGCTGATTTTTGCTTGAAAATCTTACCTTTTAATACTTCAATCCTCGATGTAAATATGTGACCCTAGGCACCTATTTATAGATTTTATGGAAAGGAATTATAATCCTATTAGAATACAAATCTATTTAATTATAATCCTACTAGGACTCTAATTAAACAAACTTTATCTATTAGGATTAGATTTAATCATATTACGAATCCCGGTAGCCTTAGGATTCCGAGTAACACACACGAGTGGCGCACAAGAACCGCACGCCCGCACGCACGCCTTGCGGCCCACGCCGAGCGCACAACGCAAGGCCCACTGTCGCAGCCTTATTCGTGCGCGTGCCCAAGCTTCTACTGGGCCTGGCTTTTGCTCTGGGCCTGGTCGTTTGCTTGGCGTGTGGTTGTTGCGTTTGGCTTGCTGGGCGATGGCCCGGTTTCGTGCTGGGCCTTCGTCTGGCAGGCCTCATCCGATGCTAATTCGTACGATACGCTTCCGATTAAATTCTCGATTCCGGAATTCATTTCCGATACGAACAATATTTAATATTTCCGATTCCGGAATTAATTTCCGTTTCGAACAAATATTTAATATTTCCGTTTCCGGAATTATTTTCCGATTTCGATAATATTTCCGATTCTGACAATATTTCCGTTTCCGGCAATATTTCCGATTCCGGAAATATTTCCATTTCCAATAATATTTTCCGAAACGTACCATGTTTCCGTTTCCGGCAACATCTACGGCTTGGATAATATTTATATTTCCGATGCGATCCATATTTCCGTTTCCGGCAATATCATCGTTTCCGAAGTATTCATTTCTTGCCTTTGACGATCTCAGCTCCCACTGAAACCAAGATCCGTCGATTCCGAATATCCCTAGATGGAGTATTTAATTCCATTAAATACTTGATCCGTTTACGTACTATTTGTGTGACCCTACGGGTTCAGTCAAGAGTAAGTTGTGGATTAATATAATTAATTCCACTTTAACTGAAGCGGCCTCTAGCTAGGCATTCAGCTCACTTGATATCACTGAATTATTAAATTGTCAATTAATACTGAACCGCATTTATTAGACTTAACATTATATGCATACTTGGACCAAGGGCATTATTTCCTTCAATAAATGTCGCTCATCAAACTCCCCCAAGCTAAACCTTTGCTTGTCCTCAAGCAAAGCTAGAATGAGAAACGGGAAGGAGAATGAGCTTATTTATTCAAAATCAAAATTACGAAAAGAAGAACTACAAGAATGCACACTAACTCACTTTCGTAGGAATCACGTGTTAGGTTATGATACATATGAATAAACATAAATCATGCGGAAAAACCATAAAGCCAGGAAACATATTATTTACACATAATCATTTAGCATAATTCAGATGCATACACTTTGTAGCGTGTCCTCCCTAGATGCGCCCGAACCGAACAAGAACAAGTCTTTAGGACTCCAAGTGTCGTCCCTCCGTAGATAATCCACAGCACGTCCGGATCCGCCTTAAGCTTGACCAACTAGAATCGCCCTTAAGGTACTATAAATTTCGGCCAAATAGGGCAAGTGTTTGTGGCTGATTTTTGCTTGAAAATTTTACCTTTGAATACTTCAATCCTCGATGTAAATATGTGACCCTAGGCACCTATTTATAGAGTTTATGGAAAGGAATTATAATCCTATTAGAATACAAATCTATTTAATTATAATCCTACTAGGACTCTAATTAAACAAACTTTATCTATTAGGATTAGATTTAATAATATTACGAATCCCGGTAGCCTTAGGATTCCGAGTAACACACACGAGTGGCGCACAAGCATCGTACTCCCGCACGCAGGCCTTGCGGCCCACGCCGAGCGCACAGCGCAAGGCCCACTCGTCGCAGCTTTATCCGTGAGCGCGCCCAAGCTTCGACTGGGCCTGGCTTTTGCGTTGGGCCTGGTCGTTGCTTGGCGTGTGGTTTTTGCGCTTAGCTTGATGGGCGATGGCCCAGCTTCGTGTTGGGCCTTCGTCTGGCAGGCCTCGTCCGATGCTAATTTGTACGATACGCTTCCGATTAAATTCTCGATTCCGGAATTCATTTCCGATACGAACAATATTTAATATTTCCGATTCCGGAATTAATTTCCGTTTCGAACAAATATTTAATATTTCCGTTTCCGGAATTATTTTCCAATTTCGATAATATTTCCGATTCTGACAATATTTCTGTTTCCGGCAATATTTCCGATTCCGGCAATATTTCCATTTCCAATAATATTTTCCGATACGTACCATGTTTCCGTTTCCGGCAACATCTACGACTTGGATAATATTTCCGATACGATCCATATTTCCGTTTCCGGCAATATCATCGTTTCCGGAGTATTCATTTCTTGCCTTTGACGATCTCAGCTCCCACTGAAACCAAGATCCGTCGATTCCGAATATCCATAGATAGAGTATTTAATTCCATTAAATACTTGATCCGTTTACGTACTATTTGTGTGACCCTACGGGTTCAGTCAAGAGTAAGCTGTGGATTAATATCATTAATTCCACTTGAACTGAAGCAGCCTCTAGCTAGGCATTCAGCTCACTTGATCTCACTGAATTATTAACTTGTTAATTAATACTGAACCTCATTTATTAGACTTATCATTAAATGCATACTTGGTCCAAGGGCATTATTTCCTTCACCACGGTTGCATTTAAGCGCATGCAACAAGCCCTTTGAACCCCACAATTGCTCATGAGGGCGAGTGGGATCTCGCAAGGGTTTCCAAAGAGAAACACCCATAACTCTTCCAAAAATTGAATCAAGGAAAGACCTAAAATGAAAAACAAACCAAGAAAAAGAAAGAAAGAAAAGAAAAAGAAAGAAAGGAAAAGAAAATAGAAATGAAAGAAAAATGAAAAATGAAAAATGAAACTACAAAATTCAAGAAAAGGGTCTTTATTATGGAACGAGCACAAAAGAATGCTAATATTACTAACTAAATAAACGAATGCACGCTAACCAATGTCCTAAGTCGAGTGAAAGATTCAAATGCTAAGGAAAGAGAACTAAGGGCAAGCACTTATCAATTCCCCTTCAACCGAGCATACCATGTCAAATCTCTAGATCCCATCCACCCTTCAGAATAGTTTCTCAAGACGCCGCGAAGGCGCCGGAAAACAAGAATTGCAAGGGAGAAGAGAAGGTTACTCGACATCTTAGCACGACAATCCCATTCCATAAACATGACCAAATCCTCTCTCCAACGACAATGACTCAACTCAAAAGGGTGAAGAGGACTTTTTGGGGTGTAACGTAGGCTAGGGGTAAGGTGTGGAACAAATTTGGTAATTGGTGCTCATACCTAAAGTGAAGCGCAATGAATGAACTCAACTCAAGCAAATCGAACCAAAACAAACTCATACCACTTATTTGGGGTACCCCCAAGCTTATTCAACAACAAAACTAAACTAAAACTCTTTTTGAACTTTTCTTGATTTGATTTTCTCTTTTTTTTTGTTTCAATTGAAACTTTTCTCATTGCCTTGTTTTTCTCTATTTTTGGCTTTTTCAAAACTTTCCTTTCTCTTTTTGCTTTTGCTTATTCATTCACTATTTACCACATAATTCTCAAACTTTGCCATTCATACCAATCAACATTCATTCCTCAACTTTGCATAATCATTCAAAATCATCAAGCAACATAACACAAAGCTTCACTATCACTTCTAAGGGTGAAAATAAAACAAAGGCTATTAGGCTTGTAATGTGCTTATAAGAAATGAAGGGGAAAGGCTCAAATGGCTAGCAAGGGGGAAAATGCAAACAAAAATATATGAGAAAGATAGAAAATAAAGTCCTAAACTAAAAAGAGAAATAGTCACCGAAAGAAATGCCTCTATCATCCCTTAAAGTAGTTCGGTCGCGGTCTCGGGAAGGAAATAGTCAAATTCGGGAGATAAGAAAGTCAATGCCAAGGATCCATGCCACTCAATATATGAATACAATGTGTTTGGGCTAATGTGAACATGATCCTCACCAATGGGAGCAAATACTACTCTCTCCGGTTTCAAGTCACTAGAGAGATAGACACCGTCTTACCACAAACCAAGGGTTCAAGACTCATGCTACCCAAAGTTCTAACCGACTTTCTTGACACCTAAATCCTAGATTCGACCCAAGACATTGAAAACCGTGCAAACATCTACCAATTAGGAATAAAAGCATTCTAGCATACAAGTACCAATTTTATTTGCCCAAATCAAGAATAATGCCTAAGAAACCTAGAAAAACTTGCTTTGACAAAGATCGAAAAAGGAACCAAAAAGAAAGAAAAAGAAATGAAAAAGGAAATAAGGAAAAGAAAAGTAAGTAAAAAGGAAAAGAAAAATAAAGAAAATCAATGAAACTAATCAAGAAATATGCACAAAATCCAAAATATTCACAAAATCAAGCAATCCATCACATGGAGATCAAAGTAGCAATACAAATAATAAAATCTCCCCCCAAGCTTGAATTAGGCCATGTCCTCAAGGCCTAAAACGAAACTAGGAGGGGCACAACTACCCATCCAACCAATGCCCCGCATAAATGATGCCCGACCCCAAAGAATGCAAGAGAGTTAGAATGATATTACCGGAAATGTCGTGGGAGCAAGTCCCGTAAAGAACCGTAATAACGAACGAACTCACCAAGAAGAATAGCCAGACATGGCAAAGATGGATGCAAAGATTTCCACATCAAGAAAGCTTGAGGCACAAAAAACTTCAAAAATCAAGAAAAATTAATATACATGGGCCAAATGGCCAACACCCACGGGTTGCCTCCCGAGAAACGCTCTTTCTACGTCATTAGCTTGACGCCGCTTACCTCTAGTAAGTACCCCGACAATGATCGCAATAGTTTGTCCTATGCAATGGCAAACATATCCAATAGTAACAAGTAGGCAAGAGTCAAATGAGATGCAATCACAAAGTAGAATGCAACTCTATGCCTACGGGGTGTGGGGAACCAAAAATAAGAAAAATCAAAATGAAAAACAAAAGAAATACTTGTTAGGTTATGATACATATGACAAAACATAAATCATGCGGAAAAACCATAAAGCCAGGAAACATATTATTCACACATAATCATTTAGCATAATTCAGATGCATACACTTTGTTGCGTGCCCTCCCTAGCTGCGCCCGAACCGAACAAGAACAAGTCTTTAGGACTCCAAGTGTCGTCCCTCCGTAGATAGTCCACAGCACGTTCGGATTCGCCTTAAGCTTGACCAACTAGAATCTCCCTTAAGGTAGTATAGATTTCGGCTAAATAGGGGCAAGAGAGTGGCTGATTTTTCTTGAAGATCTTACCTTTGAATACTTCAATTGTATCTATAAATTATGACCCTAGGAACCTATTTATAGAGGTATGGAAAAGGAATTATAATCCTACTAGGATTTGGATATATTAATTAGAATCCTATTTTAACTCTAAATAATAAATTTAATCTATTAGGATTAGGCTTTAATCAATACACGAATTCCGATAGGATTAGGATTCGTTACGAACATGAGCATCGTATGTCCACGAGCATCGCACCACCCGCGCAGGCCTTGGGCCCACACGAGCAGTCGCTGCTCGCAGCCCAACAGCACGCTCAGCGTGCGCGCGCCAAAGGCCTTGTTGGGCCTGGCCTTGCGCTGGGCCTGGCGAGGCTGTGGCAGCTCCATGTTGGGCGCTCGGCTTGCTGGGCGCGGGCCTGGCTTTGTGCTGGGCCTTCGTCTAGCAAGCCTCGTCCAATGCTAATTCGTACGATGCGCTTCCGATTAAATTCCCGGTTCCGGAATTCATTTCGGATACGAACGATGTTTAATATTTCCGATTCCGGAATTAATTTCTGTTTCGAACAAATATTTAATATTTCCGTTTCCGGAATTATTTTCCGATTCCGATAATATTTCCGATTCTGACAATATTTCCGTTTCCGGCAATATTTCCGATTCCGGTAATATTTCCATGTCCAATAATATTTTCCGATACGTACCATGTTTCCGTTTCCGGCAACATCTACGACTTGGATAATATTTATATTTCCGATACGATCCATATTTCCGTTTCCGGCAATATCATCGTTTCCGGAGTATTCATTTCTTGCTTGTGACGATCTCAGCTCCCACTGAAACCAAGATCCGTGGATTCCGAATATCCATAAATGGAGTATTTTATGCCATTAAATACTTGATCCGTTTACGTACTATTTGTGTGACCCTACGGGTTCAGTCAAGAGTAAGCTGTGGATTAATATCATTAATTCCACTTGAACTGAAGCGGCCTCTAGCTAGGCATTCAGCTCTCTTGATCTCACTGAATTATTAACTTGTTAATTAATACTGAACCGCATTTATTAGACTTAACATTAAATGTATACTTGGACCAAGGGCATTGTTTCCTTTAGTCTCCAACTTGTCCTTAGGACAAGTGTGCATTTCCTAATTCCTTTGTCGCTCGATGCTTGCTCTTGAACATAAGGTAAGAGTTGTCATCCTTATTATGTCCAGAAGTGTTTCTCGGTTTCAGAGTTCAACTGATCAAATAAACAGATAATCATAGCCTATGATTCATCCGAGCACGGCCATGCATTTTATAGTTTCTAGCTCTCCGAGTGGCCTTGTACAACTTTTAAGCATCTCATCCCGATTTATGGGAGGACAATCCCAATCTTGCGATCTTGAGATTAGACTTCGTTTGATAGGTGATTACCTGAGCGTTGCCTTTATAGCCTCCTTTTACGGTGCGACGGTTGGTCAACGTCAAAGTAACCAGTTCTCAAACAAGTAATCTCAAATCACTCAGGTATTGAGGATTTAGTGTCTAATAATTTTAATGAAATTTACTTATGACAGATTTTCATCTCTTACAGTAAAGTTTCATAGGTCTGTCCGATACTAGTCTTCCCAAAGTAAGTATCTATGCAAATGATTGCGACATTGCCATGTCCACATAGTTCAAGAAACAGAACTACTAGTCATCTTGCATTCTAGTCGTCTAACGTTTTCTATGCGTCCATCTTTATAGAAAACTCCGACCAGGGACCTTTTTCAACTTTTGACATTCAAGGTCACTTGATAGACATTTCTTAGTCACAAGACTGGTCCTGAAAGTCTATCTTGAATATATCGTCAAATTGAAGGGACTCATCATTTAATACTAAACCAAGATTAAATGAAATATGAAAATACCTTTCATATATGATAAATGTTCAACCCCATTGTTTTACAACCATGGGCCTCAAACCCATCTTTAAAACAGTTCATGGAATTCAAAGCTATGCTTGGTTTCCAGTGCTACAATGTGAGTGTTGTTTCTCACTTGTTGCATAGGTTTAGTTATCATGCTTTGCCAATCTTAATATTCTTTTCATCGAATGTTCTTCGAGATATGATGATAAGATCTTTTGAGTATGTTTATTTTGTGATCTAGTCTTTCTTGCTACAATAGTGGTTCTACGCATTTTGCAATGAAGAACCATTAAGTCAACAAACATGTGATCTTCCCAAGTTCAATGAAGAACTCATTAATATAAACAACCCTGTTTTATTGCTTCTTAGGCAATAAGTACTTTTACTTCAACTTTATAGGTTGCTAGTGATGCTTTGTTTGGAATTACTTATCCAAGAAGTTCACAGATATGTGGAAGGCTTTCCATCTGTATCTCAGAACATAGAAATTAATATTTAATTTCCCACGCAACAATTCATGGTCTCCAATCCATGTTGCCATTTCAAAACACGATGCTCTTTAGCTCGTCCTTGTCAATGGTTAACTCCAAGGGAATCTTGCTTGATCCTTTGCCAGTGTTTATGCGTGTAGCATCAATATTTAGCATATCTTTATTTCCTTGAATCAAGAACTATTCCTATGTACCTTTTCAAGTACCATAAGTTTTTCTTGATCTCAATCTAGTTGATCTTCACTTAGATCAATAGAGACTGGTATATGTTTGTCATGCCTAAAGCCATACGATACGTTTTTGGCGATCCTCATATTATATCATACATGATAAATTCTTTTGCAGAATAATTCCCAATTGAATTCTATTCATGTAACTTTAGCTCATCTAGTTTCAGTAGATACTAATTCGAGCTAAATTCTTTGACATATAATATAGGTTAAGAATCTCATTTAGACTCTTTGATGTTTAACTTAGTAAATGCTTATACATAGTTCAAACATCCTATACTTAGATTTATTCATATGGGTCGAATATCTCCAATGGAGTCTTTCGTGTTTGATTTAGTAAATGCCATTACTTAATTCAAAACAATATCATAAGATATTTGTAAATAGATCTTAATACCCAGTATGTACTAAGTTTCGCCTTGGTCCATCATTGATGAATAATTTCAAACCTAAGTCATTAGCATTTGAATGTTATTTCACAATAGAGAGATATGTGTGTGATACACATAGGACCAATTAATTTTTATGTACTCCCACTAAACTTCTTATATATCTATAAGAATCATGTACATTTTATGAAACTAAAATACTTATTAGCTTCACTAAAAAAATACAGTTCCAATTCCCAATTACTTGCTTAAATCTGTACTTAGATTTCATAAGCTAGCTTTCTCTTTCAAGCATTTATTTGGATCCACAAATCCTATGACATGCCATGTATATAGTTTCTTCCAACATTTGATTGAGGAATACGTTTTGTCATCCAATTGCCATATGTACCAATATGCAATCATTGCTTGAATTATAGACTTAAGCATGACGATTTTGCATGAGGCTTCAACACAATCCATGCCGTGAATTTGCTTGTAACCTTTAGCAACTAATCTAGCTTTGTGTGTGAACACAATTCCATGTTTGATGGTTTTTATCCTTAAAACAAACTTGCACCCAATAGGTGTGAAACTATTCTTGCAAATCAACAAAATTTCAATTTTGTCATCAAAACCTTTAGTATGTTTTATGGCCTCTAACCATTTAAAACATTTGAGTCTATATATGGTCTCTAACCATTTTAGGGAATCTGGGTTTCGTCATAGCTTTCTTACAAGTCACAAACTCATTAATCTGCGCGATAAAAGTTTGACTGCAAGTTGTAGGTTTCTTCACTATCTAATAGAAGAATCTTATAGTTTCATTGACCCAAACTCTATGTTTCTTCACTATCCAATAGAAGAATATAATAGTTCCAGTGACTTGAACTCTATGCCTACTTGAGTATAGAACATCAAACAAATAGAATATCAATAGCCACTTGAAAGTCCTTTGAGTATTCTGTTCTCCTTGAAGCACTTGTAAAGTCTTCTAAGAGATGTCTATTCTTTAAAGACACTTCTAAAATCCTTAAAGAATAAGTGTTCGGATTTTCTAAAGAACTTCGAAAAGCCTCCGGAATGTCCGATTTATGTTTGTTGTTCGCCTCGAAGACTATCGAGGTCTATTTTCTCCCACTTGTCATTTTGGAAACGAATGTCCAAAAGGACATTATTTCGAGCAAACAAACATTATGTTCTCAAAAATTCGTGGTAGAAACAATACCCTTGTGTCTCATTTGAATAAATCACAATGAAACATATATCTATAATTGGGCCTTAGTTTGTCGAACGACAAACACTAAGCTCCCACTGAGGTTTGCAACTCTCTAGATATATTTTATGAAAAGTTATTCTGAAATTACTTTTCAATAGCTTTGACTAATTTGGTTTAGTTTGGTGGTAGTTGAGCATTTTGTTTTAGAAATTATAGGAAAAGTCTTTATGATTCATCATTAATCGAATCAAGTACTAATTGACTTCGATTATTCCAACTAAGATATGCCATATCTTATGGACCTAGATTGTGAAATTACAACACACAATCATTGATGATCATATTTGGTCTCAAGTAATCATCAACATGATCTAACCTAGATCTTTATGATTTCTTGCCAAGTGGATTTTATACTTCTGATCTTTGAACTAGCCAAACAGATTCAAACTTATATCACATTGAGTAAATAAACCTATATTCACTCAAATCTAGGTGATATAATAATATCATAAAATATTTCTTTAGCTTTGAACTCTATTGTCTAGGTGTTCTAACAATAGTTCATATCTTTTGTTACTTTCAACAAGTAAGACTAGCTTGTCTTGAATGATCTAGAAATCAATCAACTTTCAAAAGTCCATCAAATTAGAGCTTATGAATGTTGACTTGTTGATATGGTTTAAGCAACAATGCCAAAGATTAGTGGAACTCAAATCAAGAGATTGATTTGAACCTAGTAAAGTTCTTATTGTTAAAGAGTTGTTTGTTTTAATCAAGCATATTGACTCAACCCGTAAATGACCATTTCATTCAAATAACAAACAAACATTGTTTTTGTCTTTCTTGAATGTGAGTCTTTCTGTGTTTGAAAACAGAAATTTAGGTATGCTGATTATGGAACAAAATAGCCATTAAGTTCCAGCCTTTGAAGGACTTAAAACAAACTAGATGATCCTACAACTAATGTAGCACTGCCATGCTTCATTTCCCACTTGTAGGTCATTAGTGTATCCTAGCTTCCATTGTTTGAGTTATTACCAAAGTAAGAACCTCAAGCGGTATATGATACCAAGGAAGTTTGATTACTAGGTCACTTCTCTTTAAACATTAACTTTTAGGTAGAAACGGAATTGTAAATTCCATTCATTTGTTCCTTTGTTTTCCTATTTCTTGTACCCTTTCTAATAGCCTTAAGAATTGAATTATCTAGTATTGACTTCTATACTCTGTTTAGACTTGTCCAATGTCACTCCAAAAAAGTTCTTACCATTTATGTTGAATATTTTTGTTTCAACTAGATGATCTTACCAAAAGCTTCTAAAGTTCTCTAATCATCGATCTATTCGAATGTCTAGGGACTAGACTCATTCGAGAATTAAATGGACAAAGATATTAGGTTGTTAACCATTGGTAAAGCTCAGTGTTTAAACTCAATGCTTTATGATCTCAAAACTACATTGTATTTTGAATTCACAAGCACCAATCGGTTTGCCATTCGATTTTGATACTCGAAAACAACCATAAAAGTCACTAAAAGAAACGTACATTTTAAATTGCTCATTTTCTCTCATTTCTATGAATCGTTCTTGGATTCATTACCAATCGAGGAAATTTACTGTTACCTTTCTAAAAGGATTTACTGCAGTGCAACATATTTAATTATAAACAATAATTAAAACATACATTGAAGCATGCAAAGTCTAAACATTTATCATGAGTAATAACTTGAAAATTAAAGCAATCATGCAATTAAACAAGTCATTAGCATTTTATTCGAATTTATTGTTCCGGCAGGTGTGAATAAAATGATTCCAAGTCCCTAAAACCATTGAAGAATTAAGCACATTATGTATTTAGACTCAATTCTAAAATCTTTTAGGTAAGCAAAAGCCTTTTGCTAATAGTCTAGAAACTACTCTTGGTTGATAGGTACGTCTAAGAACTTATTAGGTAAACCTATCAATTTTTCCGCGACATAAAAGGACTCCTTACATATATCGTTGAGTTTCACCAAAACTAACATGTACTCACAATTATTTGTGTACCTTACCCCTTTAGGACCAATAAGTAACACCTCCCTGAGCGAAAACTATTACTAGATTGATGTAAAGGATATCCAAGCAAGTGTTTATTTTGGCATGGCACCTTTTAACTCAATTTTTTTAAGTTTGGAACTTAAGGCTCTTACTATGTTGGTTAGATTTTAAGTGAACTAAAATCCTTAATCATGCAACATAATCAAGCCACAATCTCATGCATAATTAAGACATATTTAAAGCAATAAATAACTTAAAGCATGCATAAGATAAATGTGATCTAGTATGGCCCGACTTCATCTTGAAGCTTCAACTTCAAAGTCCGTCTCGAAAATGGTAACTTCGTCTTGAATTTCACCGTGGTAGGCGCCATTTTCTTCAAATAGGATAAGCTATAATTAAACTAATTACAACTATTTGATGGTACGCAGACCATATTTAAATTGAAAAACAAATTTGGTGCATTAGACCAATTACATTTAAATTAATGGTACGCATACCATATTTTCTATCCTATTTGGGCCATACTAGTCACTCCATAACCTGCAAAACAGTACATATAAATATATACCATTCACCCATTCATTATCATGAATGGCCCACATAGCTGGTTAGTAAAACACGTTATGCATCACATAAATATTTGCAGCAATTAATTAAGGGCACCAATAATCTACCAATTATTCAGTCCTTATTAATTCTAATCAAGTTGTTTAACCTTAAAGGATTTGTAGACCTAATCAAGAGTTTATGACTAAAATGCTCCCACTTGAACCAATAAATTCATATGCTTTACTAATTTTAAACATAAAAATGTATTTTTAGTCTAACCGGAAACATACAAATTTAATTAAAATTTAAAGCTCATATAAATTTATAATCGAATCCATTAATTTAATTTATTTCAGTTGAATTAAACGAATTTAAATTAATTCAAGATTTAATTTTAGTAAAATAATTAGTATAAATAAAATTTATAATAATTATAATATTCAAAATTAAAATCCAAGAAAACAATTTAAATTACGAATTTTAAAATTAATTAAAATAGTTTCCGAACTGAAAATTAAAAAATTAAATTCAAAACGCATCAATCGGGTCAAGACGAGGCCATGGGCTTGCGCCCATGCTCCGTCGAGTCCTCGAGGCAGCATCGGCCCTTACGAATGATCGCACTGCAAGGCACGAGCAGCTGCCACGCGCAAATGCAGCAAGCCGAGCCACGCTTGCGCGCAGCATCGCTCGCTGCTTCGTAGCGCAGCAGTTGCTTGGCGAGGCTGGGCGAGGCAGCGCTCGTTGCTGCGAGGCAACCCTCGCTGCACGCGCGCGCGCCTGCCATTCTCGCTCGCCTTGCTTCTTCGCCCATCCGCCCATGCATCATCGCAGCACTCGACGCAAGGCAGGTGTGAGGGGGTCGAAAAAAGCACCAGGCTAATGCGTGACCTTGTCCCTCGTGGGTGTGACGTTTCTTTTTGTGAAATCAAGTGTAATTGGATTTCCTGTGAGTTTACACCCAATTGACTAGTAATATAGGAGTCGCCATTCGGTATTTAACGACAATGAGAAAAACTGACAAAACCCGGTTATCGTGACATAAAGGGAGTGCAATTATGTTTGACCACGACGGCCGTAGGTTCCCTTGTGATCCCTGGTGTGGGGATCTCTCAACATACACTCGCAAGGTAGAGATTGAGGGTTCGGGGGACTGTAACTACCGAGAGGAGTACTCGCTCTTCGAACACTCCAGAGGCAGGATATCCTTACTAGCTCAGCATAAATAATTGAAGGGACATGTGTTAACTATTAAACTAATCTGAGTTGATTTTAACAACATGCAACATATAGTACTAGATCGAGCGCGATTATCTGATTTAGATTGTTTTAAGGGACCTAGCATGATAATCCAATTTCCCAAAAATATCATATTTATTAGGCGTGATCAAACAATCAGATTTAGTTAGTTTAACAGTTCATAAAAGGGCGAGGAAAGCAATTAAATCATAGAAAAGGGACACATTACGACGCACCCTTGAGAGGTGCGTCACGGTTCTCAGAAAACTAACCACTTTGACTTTGCCATTTCTCCTTTTATTTAACGAATCTCAAATTATGGGACAGGATACGTTCTGTTCGATTTATGGATCGATTGCGACAGAACGCGTGATCAGTTTTGCAGCGTGAGGCTTAGGTTTAGAGTCAATACTCAGAATAATAATTGTGTGTTGTTGTTTTCACGTCGAGCTTAGGGCCCTATTTATAGAAAAGAGTTCGTGAAAAGATAGAATTGTACAACTCTAATCCACCAGGAATTAGGAAATAACACGTCCCAGGTATTTTCAGTGCTCAGGCCTGGGCGCCGAAGATTTCGGCGCCCAGAGCTAGGCGTTGAAAATAGGATCTGGGCTGCTTTCTTAGTCAGATTCGGATTCCTAGAATCCGGAGTGTTTGAGACTTAATAGAGTCTTTTAGTGCGTATTAACCTTGTGACGGAATGCGTCTGGGCCCGTTACGAACTCTAGGCTCGTTAGGATTTTAATTAATACGTGACTCTTATTTTCGAATCATATTAGGAATAGGATTCTCTTGTAATCTCTATCTCATTTAGGATTTATGTTGGAGTGCAACACCTAATTCTGACAGGTTTCTATCTTTTATGACTTGCCACTTTTAACAACTACCCATTACGGCAGTTACTATTTTTAGCATGTTTCTATAAATAGCAGGTTTCTCTAAAAAGCAGGTTTCGGTTGAAATGAAGAGGGTGATTGAGATTCGTTATTTTATAGGAGATGCGTTGTCAAGTGGAGATTTATGTTCTCATCATCGAACCTTCCCTTTCGGGAATGGGGACAAAAGTAGGTGTCTACAATTAGCCCCCACTTTGACTGAGTTTTGGAGTAAGACGATGGTCAAAGTATTAGACGGAGTGCGTCACACAAGTCATGGTGACCTGTTTTTACGAGGGTCTCACGAGCCCCCGAGTGATAACATTTGACTTAAGGGTCATCACTTGAAATGTCGACATATCCCTCACGTGTCATTGGGATTTGTCAACGGATAGTATAGAATACTCCTTCACTTTGTCATTGGAAGTATCTAAAGAGGCGTAGGAACTCCCTCACTTTGTCATTGGGAGTAGCTACAGATGTTTTTCGAAATCAAAGCTATAAAGTGTAATTGGGCCTGGCCAAGCCCAATCACGAGGTAAAAATATTTTTAAAGATTCTCATTTTCAGGGTTAGCTAAACGAGAAAACCCCCTTGTTTTTATGGGACGTAAAACGAAGGAATATCCAGCACATCGTTCTTTTTGGAAAAAACGGAAAACCATTCTTTTAAATTTTGGAAAAAAGGGAAAGCTACTCACATCGTTCTTTTATTGGAAAAACGGAAAACCAATCTTTGGAAAAAGGGGTAGCTACTCACATCGTTCTTTTATTGGAAAAACGGAAAACCAATCTTTGGAAAAAGGGGAAGCTACTCACATCGTTCTTTTTTGGGAAAAACGGAAAACCAATCTTTGGAAAAAAGGGGAGCTACTCACATCGTTCTTTTTTTGAAAAACAGAAAACCAGTCTTTGGAAAAAGGGAAAGCTACTCACATCGTTCTTTTTTGGAAAAATGGAAAACCAGTCTTTGGAAAAAAGGGGGAGCTACTCACATCGTTCTTTTTTGGAAAAACGGAAAACCAGAAAAAGTTATCGCTGCAGCGACTAAGGACCTGCGCGGTTAGTGGCGCAGACCCCGCCGGCTAAAGATGGCGAGCCTGTCCGCTAAGGGTGGACACCCCGTCCGATAGAAGTGGACGAATCTGTTTTGAAGTTTGTTTTTTTTTAAATAAGGAACTACGCAGTTTGTGACGTAGACCCCGCCGGCTAAAGATGGCGAGCCTATCCGCTAAGGGTGGACACCCCGTCCGATAGAAGTGGACGAATCTGTTTTGAAATTTGTTTGAAAATAAGGACCTACGCGGTTCGTGACGTAGACCCCGCCGGCTGAAGATGGCGAGCCTGTTTTTTTGTTTTGAAGATTTTTATTTTTCGAAAACTGAGGATCTGCGCGGCTAGTGACGCAGACCCTGCCCGCTGAAGGTGAGCGAGTCATGTCCGCTGAGGGTGGACGTCCCTGAATTTGTTTTTCTATTTGGAACTCGCGCGGTTCGTGGCGCGATCTTTCCCGATTGAGGTGGGCAAGTCCCTATTTCATTTGTTCTTGTGATTTCTTTGAGAATTTCTTTTCTTATTCATTCTCGCAGGAGCGAATTCTTTCGAGGGATGCTCGGATTTAGTTGTAACCTGAATGTGGGTTGACGACGTGCTTAGACGGACCATTGTTTTGTGGTCATCTTCTTTCGTGGTTTTGAGCTAGTCTTTATGGCTCGATTTTTCCACCACTTGGGTCTTTGATCGAGAACCACGTACAAGTATCAACGGCGACCTTTGTCTTGAGGTCGTAAACTGGTTTTATTTTTTGAGACATCCAAACACGGGACTTCGTACAGCGTAGTTTGGGAATATTGTTTTAACTTTTCATACTCTCTTTTGAAATATATATTTTCTTTCGAGCCCCCAAGCATTCGTGCTTGACGGTCATTTCTTGTCAAAGGGGTTCCTTGGGGATACGCAATTCGTGATGTCCTTGATCATGTTTGGGATTGTACTCGTAAGTGCGAGCGATCTTTGTAGTGGTGAGCTACTCTTGACAAAGTCGTGAGGTGCGACTTTCAGTAAGGAAATCGGCAATTTTCGAGTCGAATGGATACGGCAGGGCCCAATAGAAGTTAAGGCCTTTTTGAGCCTGGGTTCATTTTCGGCGCCAAGGCCTGGGCGTTGAAATAATTCACGCCCAGGTGGGGCGTTGAAAGTGTTGTTTGGGCTGGTCTTTTGATGACACAGTTGGCCTCTTATTCATTCGTTTATTTCACTTGGAAGTTCTATGTATTCTCTTTTCTTTTGTTTTTTCTTTGTTTTTGGAACGTGATAATTTTCTTGAGAAGCCGTAGCCGATTGGTGGACTACGGTGCTTGTCGCTTTGGGGCGATTATTTTAAGGAATTGTTGCTCTTAAGGCGTACAGTTATTGCGGTAGTTGGGCGAGTCTATATGACCCGAGGAACATACCTTGAGGCGTAAGACTTTGACCGCTCTTGTTGTTGTATATTTTTCCTTTTGAACGCGTTCATGAATGTTCGATACTTAGAATGATGATATGCATGTGCGAACGAGCGTTCATAGAATGGCCATTGTGTGCGGTCCATTAATCAGTTTGCTTGAATCATTTTTTTTTTGAGCAATGACTGATTTTGAATAGTTTGCTTAGAAGCTTGATAGGGTTCAGGCCCATTCATGAAGTGGGCTCAAACATCGTACCCTTTCGATTGTTCAAACATTTGCTTCGAGATTTTTTTTATTTTTCTATGGTTGTTTCGTAGCTTGGAGCCCCCAAGTATGCATGTTGGGATGCTTCCTTTTGGCGTACGATTTTGTAGGTTCTTTTGAGAAAGATGCCTTGGGGTTCCGCTCGTGTAGGTGCGAGCTATCCCTTCCGCGGTAGGTAATGTTTTTCTACCTTTAATTCTTAATGTAGAAGTCGTGTGGCTTGCATTTTGAATTTGGGCGATAAGTAGTCTTTGCCTCTTTTACACATGCTCTTGGTCGTGCCCGCATTAGTGCAATATGCCTCACTCTTTTTTTTTAGACTTGTACCGTGGGATGGTTGAACTTATGGTGCGACGTAGGCTTGTGTGGCCTAACCGCATGTATTAGAATATTTCTCCAGGTGTTGGGATATCATTATTATTTCTTGCGTTGGAGTACTTCGTTACGCCTTGTTCAGGTGCTCGAACAAGTGTAGCACCTTCTGCGTGGGTTTGCACGGCTTATTACTTCGTTCGATGCGAGGATTCTTAGGTGTTTCTTTCTTATTTTTATATCTGGGCAAAACTTGGCTAGCAGAAAGATTCAGCGCCCAGGCTGGGGCGCTAAAGATATCGGCGCCCAGCTCTGGGCGTTGAAAATGATTTCTGGGTATATTTTGACAGTTCTTATCCTTGATTTTTTCTTTCGCTTTTGCTTTGGAACGACGTAGACTGTGTAACAGGCGCTTATAGGGCGAGTGTTAGGTGCAGTAGTTTGATCGGAGTTTTGGTGACTCGCGATTTTCAGTTACCCTTGTTAGTGGGGTGACTTTATATATTCTAAGTAGTGCTTAGAATTTGGGAGGGGTTGTGGCCATTCTAAGGTTCGTTTTACACGATCAAACCTTAGGATTGTGCCCCTATGACGTATGTATGGCATTAGCGTCGAGAATTTGCGATAAAATCATCATTTTGAGCATTTTTAGAGTGTTTTTCTCAAGCCCCCAATTATAGCTACGGGATTGGCTTTGTGCTATAATGCTTCGCATACGTTTTTATGCGTTCATGGTGACATGGATCATGAATAGTTTGAACCAGACTCGTTTAGTGCGAGGCACGTTCGAGTAGTGATTTGCTACTTCTTTTGTAAATGTCGTATTATGCGACATCGCCATGGTCAAGGTAGTCACATGTCGAAGTATGCCTTGACCAAAAGCTAGGTGCCTTTCTTTACCCATAATCATATTTAGAAATCCTTTTGACTCACTTGCAACATCGAGATAAACGCATACTTAGCTTAAACCAACGACACTTTATTATGTTCGAAGAAGTCTTTAAAAATCATTTGAAAATTATTTAAAATTCGAGTCCTACTGTGTACAATCCGAGGTGTCCTAAGTAGGTTGACTTATAGAAGGGTTCGTACAGGATTACATGAGTGAATCAAAATACTGTTACGATTTTTGGAATGCTGTCTAAGGATTTGCTGGAAGCCAGGGTGCAGGCGTCAAGATATTACTTGTGCCCGTTTGGCATATGTTTTTAGGCTTTTAGGGCCATCTTTTCCAGAATTGCGGGAATATAAACCGCTCTCAAACTGATTTAGATTTACTTGGTGTATGTCTGTACAAAAGGTCAAGGTATACTTAGTTCTTTCCCTAGCCCTTTCATTTTAATTTTTTAGCCCCCAGTTGCTATTATGTCTTCCCATTAATGATGCTTTTAGATTTCGATTTTAGATGCCCGTGTCATATGTCTGAGTAGGGTGAGCCTTGGTTAAGTGCCAAGTCCTATTGACAATGTCTGATTTTTTTCAAAGGGGATTAGCAAGCATTCGAATTACCATGATCGGGTGCCCTGAGTTCGAAGGAACGATGGGGTGATGCCGTAGAACAATCCTCTTCATTGCAAGCTTACTGCCTTTACTACTTGTTGGCGACTATGACTGTGTCTAGTGGTGAAAGAAGGTCTTTAAGCGAACGACTATGTCTAGTGGTAAAAGAAGGTCTTTAAGTGAGTTAGTTCGCTTTAGGTTAAGTCGAGCACTTTAGAGGTCATGGACGCTTGCGCTAGCCCCCTTTCAATTGAGGCAAAGTGATCTTTTGAGTCTTGGCTAAGTGCCTAGGAGTGTGAGTGCTCCTTCTGGCAAGGGTACGTGCCCTTATTATTTTTCGATGTGTGCTCATTAATTTTGGCATCTTGATGACTTGGATTCTTCTTTTGACTTAAGTTTTTCTTTCGACTTGGATTGAAAGTACTTAAATTTCAATAAGGGACTCTATTTCTTATTCTTGTTATTCTATAGGCTTTGACATTTTGCAAATTGATTGGACCGAATCATGGATTGCCTACGTATCCGCCTTAAATAGATTTAATTTGGAATCAGGTCTTGCGTAGTTCTTAGCCTAGAAAATGGTTTCTTAGAATGCTGATTTTAAACAAGTACGTTCGAGTGGAATCGTAATGTTTGAAATAGGGTGAAATAAGTGAAGTTTATTATTATTTTAATCTGCCGCTATGCCGTAAGTTAAAATTTTGTTTTATTTTTTTAAGTACATGTATTTTTTTGGTGGTACGTATATCTGAATACGTGTTGTACCCCCCCAAGTGTTCGTTATTGTTCCGTGTATGTGCGGATAAAATGACGAGTACTTCTGGACAAATTTTAGCAAGCAGAGAGACTCAGCGCCCAGGCTGGGGCGCTAAAGATTTCGGCGCCCAGCTCTGGGCGCTGAAAATGACTTCTGGGCGGATCTTTTTTGGTGCGCTAAATGCTTCTTTTTCTTTTTAGACGAACTTTTAAAGGCGCTTTGCAAAGTTTTCTTTTTTATTATTTATTATTTTTTGTACTTTTCATTTGTCTTCCTTTTTCATTCGTGACTCAAGACGGTTTGTATTGGTCAAGCATGAGGATTACATCGGCTATGACTCACAATTTGCAGCCTCAAGCTAGGGTCATGAGCTTACATCAACCAAGGCCAATGAGTAGCATGGGGAAGGCTCAAGGGTATATCAACATGATGTATCCAAACAAGGTATATGGTCATTATGCTAACGGCGGTGTAATATTGGGTATGACGCACGTGTCAATGGCCGTACGTGGTTTGCAGTTGACAACAAGAACAAGAACAAGAGTCGAGGTAATGGTTTCTTGGGTTATGGAAATGAGAACATGGATGGGTTAAATGAGCTGAACAGGGGCCCTAGAGCGAAGGCGTCTAAGAACATAAGGATTGGGAAGGGTAGACATCGTAGAACTTTATGTATGATTTGGATTGGTTGACTCAAATCTTTTCCTTCGTCTATTTGGGTAAATTCCGCACTTTGGGAGGTACGGGCTAAGTACTTCATGGCTCGCTCTTTTCGCTCTCCCTTTTCTCTTTCTTTTTTTTCTTTTTGCTTGGGATTTCTTCCCAACATAAATCCTTCAAAATTTTTTATATTTGGGCTAAAAGGTAGATGGTTGTGGTCTTTGAGTCACGAGGCGAGACTGAGTGAGCCTCGTTTGGTAGGCCTATAGTGGACCTTTAACTTTAGTGGGCCTAGGGTGGACCTTTAGTTTTAGCAGGCCTAGGGTGGACCTTTAGATTGTCTTACTTTGCAAGCGTATTTAGTCGTTTCTTAAAATGTGCAAATAGCGTAGATTCAAAATGTTATTTTTACTTTATTGAAATTTAACGAAAGAATTACATCGAAAATTATTTTTTTGCTTCTTTTCAGATTCCAGTTTTCGGGATTTAATTGGAAGTTGTGATTTAGACTCGAACTTTCATTGATTTTTCTGATTATAACCCGTGTAGGAATACAAGGAGGTGGCCTAGACTCAAAATGATGACGTGGCGTAAGCCTATAATGCTTGACCAAGCGACTTTCAGACTTTAGGCTAATTGGACCATAACTTTCGTTGGTTGACACTTTAGATTTTAACCCTTGGGTGTTCATTTGTCATGCGCCATTTTGCTTAATGTTGGCAAGGTAGTTAGTTGGGGAGATCGAATTTTTATTTTTGCAAGACTAGAATCATTAGTGCGGCTTCTCTCTTAGTGTGTATTGCTTTACCCCAATGGTAGCTTTATGGCATGCCGGTTTGGGTATTTTCATGGTTCGTCATGTTGCATTCATGGAAAATCTTTTAGTCCGTACTTAGGAGTATTTCAAGGAGTGAGTGACTCGAGAGGACTATGATAGTCGTGACCCAATGTGATCATGAGCCTTGAGGCCATTAATAATTTTTGACAATGGTATTGACACCTTAGGTTCACTTTGGGGGTTGTGCGACTATGGGGGAATGATTTTCAGAATGTGACTGTTTCCATTTTGCAAATACTATAATATATTCTTTTTATTGGTGAGAGAGTATTGAGGCCGTGGATTCTTAGCAAGGGATGACAATTACATATGGGTGCTTATTGATTTAAATGTTAGGAAGGGAGACTCAATATGGTTTAACCTTTTAACTTGCAGAACGACACCAAGCATTAGGACCGATTCTATGGATAAGATAACTAAGACTTAGGATTTGGATAGTACTTTGGCATAGCCTAGTCTAGACTCGGATTTTTTTTTTTTTTTTGAACATTTATTTTTTTCTTGAAGACTTTATTCGAACATTATTTTTTGAATACTTTGCCCATGTGACATTCAAGGTTATTTCGATTAGCGTGCTCGGTTTTGGAGCCGAACATTGTCGTCATAGGAGGCCTAACAACGACACAAAGAGTTATTTTATTTTTTTACAAGTCGCTTTTAGAATCGAGTGCCTTTTCATACGCCCTCGCAGCAATTTTCATGAATTTTCTTTACTGCTACGTATACTTTATGCACGGGCACCGAGGCTGCTGTGCCTGACCAAAAGGCCAGGAAGCAACTTCAGCGCCCAGCGTGGGCGTGAGAAATATTGGCGCCCAGCCAAGGGCGCTGAAAATGCGTCCCTGACTGGTGCTCGTGTTCTGTTCGCGTATATTTTTTTTGTATATGCGACTTAATTTTGCGTGCTTGCCTAATAACGTCCTTTACGCGTTGTGCAGCGTTGTGGGATTCGTTACGGGCTCTCCTGAGCGTCGCTTATTTTTGTGGCGATCGTTCAGGGTTGCGGAACACGTATCTTGGTATAACTCTTCGGCCAATTGGTTTATGAATGTTTGGGCAATTTTTTAAGGTCGTTGGTTTTCTAACATTATTTGTCACACACAATCACGTATTTCGCTACACATAACTAACATTATATCATGAGGCAAGATAATAATTTGTCACGTAGTTTATGATAGGCTTCTATGGGTAGTATTTGCGCCTGGCTTGGTACCGCTTCTATCGCAGATCCAACACATGCCCCGGTCGAGGTAGTGCCTTCAACAGACGAATTTCGCCCAAGAGGCCAATCACGACGTAAGCCAAGGGGGCATGCACCGATGAGAGGGACCTAATGGGCGAGCGATTGTGTTTGGGACGGGTGTACTACTAGCGAAAGTGCCGAGTGGACAACATTCGATGCGTATGCACCCCCCGGTTGGCGATGGGTATCCTTAGTCCCAACTCCAGAGATGAAACATCCCAAGGGAGCCAAGATTCGTTATGCGGTTCTGTCCGTTCACATTAATATGCTGATTTTCAGGTCGTCCCAACTTGATGGGGAAATAAACGCGGGGGTAGGATCGTTTCACCCTTCGGCTATTTTGATTACCTACGAGCACGAGTATTTCCTTCACTATCCCCAGTGGAGTCGCCACTGTGAAGGGGTCGAAAAAAGCACGAGGCTAATGCGTGACCTTGTCCCTCGTGGGTGTGACGTTTCTTTTGTCAAATCAAGTGTAATTGGATTTCCTGTGTGTTTACACCCAATTGACTAGTAATATAGGAGTCGCCATTCAGTTTTTAACGACAATGAGAAAAACTGACAAAACCCGATTATCGTGACATAAAGGGAGTGCAATTATGTTTGACCACGACGGCCGTAGGTTCCCTTGTGATCCCTGGTGTGGGGATCTCTCAACATACACCCGCAAGGTAGAGATTGAGGGTTCGGGGGACTGCAACTACCGAGAGGAATACTCGCTCTACGATAACTCCAGAGGCAAGATATCCTTACTAGTTCAGCATAAATAATTGAAGGGACATGTGTTAACTATTAAACTAATCTGAGTTGATTTTAACAACATGCAACATATAGTACTAGATCGAGCGCAATTATCTGATTTAGATTGTTTTAAGGGACCTAGCATGATAATCCAATTTCCCAAAAATATCATATTTATTAGGCGTGATCGAACAATCAGATTTAGTTAGTTTAACAGTTCATAAAAGGGCGAGGAAAGCAATTAAATCATAGAAAAGGGACACATTACGACGCACCCTTGAGAGGTGCGTCACGGTTCTCAGAAAACTAACCACTTTGACTTTGCTATTTCTCCTTTTATTTAACGAATCTCAAATTATGGGACAGGATACGTTCTGTTCGATTTATGGATCGATTGCGACAGAACGCGTGATCAGTTTTGCAGCGTAAGGCTTAGGCTTAGGGGTTTAGAGTCAATACTCAGAATAATAATTGTGTGTTGTTGTTTTCACGTCGAGCTTAGGGCCCTATTTATAGAAAAGAGTTCGTGGAAAGATAGAATTGTAGAACTCTAATCCACGAGGAATTAGGAAATAACACGTCCCAGGTATTTTCAGCGCCCAGGCCTGGGCGCCGAAGATTTCGGTGCCCAGAGCCAGGCGTTGAAAATAGGATTTGGGCTGTTTTCTTAGTCAGATTCGGATTCCTAGAATCCGGAGTGTTTCAGACTTAATCGAGTCTTTTAGTGCGTATTAACCTTGTGACGGAATGCGTCTGTGCCCGTTACGAACTCTAGGCTCGTTAGGATTTTAATTAATACGTGACTCTTATTTTCGAATCATATTAGGAATAGGATTCTCTCGTAATCTCTATCTCATTTAGGATTTATGTTGGAGTGCAACACCTAATTCTGACAGGTTTCTATCTTTTAGCACTTGCCACTTTTAACAACTACCCATTACGGCAGTTACTATTTTTAGCAGGTGTCCATAAATAGCAGGTTTCAAAAAATAGCAGGTTTCGGGTGAAATGAAGAGGGTGATTGAGATTCGTTATTTTATAGGAGATGCGTTGTCAAGTGGAGATTTATGTTCTCATCATCGAACCTTCCCTTTCGGGAATGGGGACAAAAGTAGGTGTCTACGGCAGGGCTGCTGCCTTGTGCTCGCGTGCTACTCGCCTTGCTTGCTGCATTCGTACCGCATGGGCGACGAGCTCCCTTGCTCGTCGTCGCATGCCCGCACTATACAACAGCCCTTAAGGGTAACACGTAGTATCCATTGCTTTGTGCGTGCAAGTTTTATGAGCGAATTGCATAAAAAATTAAAACTTTTATTTCCAAAATTAATGACAAATTAATAAATCATATTAATTTCATAATTTTAGGGCGAAAAGTCGAAAATTTATTAATCAATTAATTTCCGATTAACATGGATTCAAATCTAGGTGATAAAAATTTAAAATTTAACACAAATTAACAATTTTTATGGTGGTTTTTAATCATTGGTACCTAATTAAATTATTAATTAATTATGAAAATCAAATCAATTCTAAATTATTCGAATTTCAACAAATTAATCATAATTACAAATTAGGTCGTATAATTAACAAGGCTAGGCATTCAAACTTGTTAAACATATACAGTAGGTCAATCAAAGATTCAAGATTTATCAACAAGAATCGCAAATATTTAATTTAACATCTTAAATTTACAAACTTTTGCGTTCGAAAAACTAAAACCTCCGAAAAGTCATAGTTAGGCTTCGAATTTGGGAATTCTGGGTTCGGCCGAAAAATATAATTTTTGTCAAAATTTTAGAATGCCTATTGCATGCGGAATTGACACAAAAATCACTCGATTTGGATGAGTAACGAAGAAACTGCCGAAAAACTGCGTACATATAATTAAATAAACGCAATTTGCAATTAATTAACAATTATGAAAATTAATCACCCCTTTTAATTCTTTGCCAATTTGTAAAATTTAACCATGTTTATGCAATTTAGATTATGAAAATAATAAGAGGCTCTGATACCACTGTTAGGTTATGATACATATGACAAAACATAAATCATGCGGAAAAACCATAAAGCCAGGAAACATATTATTCACACATAATCATTTAGCATAATTCAGATACATACACTTTGTTGCGTGCCCTCCCTAGCTGCGCCCGAACCGAACAAGAACAAGTCTTTAGGACTCCAAGTGTCGTCCCTCCGTAGATAGTCCACAGCACGTCCGGATCCGCCTTAAGCTTGACCAACTAGAATCGCCCTTAAGGTAGTATAGATTTCGGCTAAATAGGGGCAAGAGAGTGGCTGATTTTTCTTGAAGATCTTACCTTTGAATACTTCAATTGTATCTATAAATTATGACCCTAGGCACCTATTTATAGAGGTATGGAAAAGGAGTTATAATCCTACTAGGATTTGAATTTATTAATTAGAATCCTATTTGAACTCTAAATAATAAATTTAATCTATTAGGATTAGGATTTAATCAATACACGAATTCCGATAGGATTAGGATTCGTTACGAACATGAGCATCGTATGGCCACGAGCATCGTACCACCCGCGCAGGCCTTGCGGCCCACACGAGCAGTCGCTGCTCGCAGCCCAACAGCACGCTCAGCGTGCGCGCGCCAAAGGCCTTGCTGGGCCTGGCCTTGCGCTGGGCCTGGCGAGGCTGTGGCAGCTCCATGTTGGGCGCTCGGCTTGCTGGGCGCGGGCCTGGCTTCGTGCTGGGCCTTCGTCTAGCAAGCCTCGTCCGATGCTAATTCGTACGATGCGCTTCCGATTAAATTCCCGGTTCCGGAATTCATTTCCGATACGAACAAGATTTAATATTTCCGATTCCGGAATTAATTTCTGTTTCGAACAAATATTTAATATTTCCGTTTCCGGAATTATTTTCCGATTCCGATAATATTTCCGATTCTGACAATATTTTCGTTTCCGGCAATATTTCCGATTCCGGTAATATTTCCATTTCCAATAATATTTTCCGATACGTACCATGTTTCCGTTTCCGGCAACATCTACGACTTGGATAATATTTATATTTCCGATACGATCCATATTTCCGTTTCCGGAAATATCATCGTTTCCGGAGAATTCATTTCTTGCTTGTGACGATCTCAGCTCCCACTGAAACCAAGATCCGTCGATTCCGAATATCCATAGATGGAGTATTTAATGCCACTAAATACTTGATCCGTTTACGTACTATTCGTGTGACCCTACGGGTTCAGTCAAGAGTAAGCTGTGGATTAATATCATTAATTCCACTTGAACTGAAGCGGCATCTAGCTAGGCATTCAGCTCACTTGATCTCACTGAATTATTAACTTGTTAATTAATACTGAACCGCATTTATTAGACTTAACATTAAATGCATACTTGGACCAAGGGCATTATTTCCTTCAATACTCCCTTCTTCATGCTCCTTTAGGGAAGGAGAATCATTAGGATCAATAGAGGAAAAAGAATCCTCAAGCGGTGGGAGATGGGACAAAAAGGGAAAAGAGATGGAAAATGAAGGATAAATGTTGAGTTTCTTCTTTCGGAATGGGGAATGAGGGAAGGGAGTGGGAACAAGAGATTCACAAATAACTTCACTCACATCACAAAGAGAACAAGAAATCTCAACATAAGATCCTTCATTAACTTTTAAAAGTTTTTGGTTGGCACATTCACTTTTTTCCTCAATTTGAATCGACTTAAGCACTTCGAGGCAAAAAGGAGCAAATAAATTTTCATCACCATCATCAAGGCATTCACTCAAAGAGGAACGAGTAGGAACAAACTCTCTGATACTCAACTCCTCAATGTCATGCATCATAGGTGGCAATGTAGCCTCAAACTCATCTCTTCTCCACGAAACATCCTTTATAGATTCTTGAATTAGGTTAGAGATTCCCAAAAAGCCTTTTACAACTCGTTGGGACATGACCTCAAATGAATTCAAACTAGAATCTATTATTTGCTCTTCTTGAATTTCAAGATACTTCATGAAAAGGAGCCTCTCAACCAATGATTTTGGAGATTCAAAATTCAAAGAGCTTAGGAAATTATCATGGAGAAAGAGAAGATCATCAAATGTAATCGATTCGTCATTTTAAGAAACAAAGGAATTTGCCAATTTTTTGGTTTTCAAAGAAAAAGAAAATGAAAAATGAACTAGTCTAGAGAACTAGAATGAAAAATCAAACAATGATGTCATTCCCCGGCAACGGCGCCATTTTGATAAGGCGATTTCCCGTCGTTGAAAAGAAAACCACCCGACCAAACAAAATTTATAAACTCCTAACTAACCGGCTATGTGGACTATAGCGACAAGCATAAGGATCGTCCCAAGAGAATGAATATGTTTGACTTTTCAATCTAATGCGTTTAAAAGCTAGTTCGGAAGGAAAATGAGTTTTTGTATTAATCTAATGAAAGCAAGAAAAGCACGAAATACAAACAAATAAAGAGATTCTAGAGATCGATTTCAGGAATCGACAATGGAAATTGAATCAAAGGGAGAACAAGGTCAAAACAATCATGAATATGCAACGACTTAGCACATAGGGGAATAGAATCGAATGACGTGCTCGCCACTTCTCGGATGGAGCACGCGAAGCATCTAATCTATTGAAGAGCTTTCGCCTAATCCTAAACTAGATAACTTGCATATAATAGAAACCACTATTCACTTGCATAAAATTGGCTCACAATGTCTTTCCAAACCTAGACTATGCATTCCAATCAAATCCTAATCATTTAGTATTTGAAACTACTACTCAATTAGTCATGGACATCCTATAACCAAATCACATTTAATCACAACAACAATCATGAATTTCCCCAAAATTTCCCAAATTCAATCCCAAGGCTTCAACCCTAACCTCTAGACTAAAACTACTCAACTAGCATGATTAACGTCAAAATTAAACTAACATTAATCCTAATCATGAAACTAATTGAATTAATGAAACTAATTGAATCAACAACATTCAGAAAATTCAAACATCCAAAAATTGGGGGAAAATCAAGAACATTCAAAATGTGAAAGTAATTCTAGAATTCAAGCATGAAATCAAAGCATAAACGAAATTAATGAAGCAATTAAAGAATTAAAGAACAAATCATAAAGAAATGTAGAATTATACCTTGAGTTGTAGAAATTGCATCAAACTTGAAGAACAAAATTGAAGAACAAAACTCAAATGAAAGAGAAAAGAAATCTGAAATTTGATGATAGAATTCAACTAAGAATCAAGAATTTGAAGTTAAGAATCCTAATCCTAATCTATAATCTAAGCCCTAAACTAATTCTCTCTCTAGAATTCTAAGCTAATCCTAAAATATGAAAACTAAAAATGAATTACGTAATAAAAAACTTCACACAAACATTGTTGCGATTTTCTGAATTTAAAGCATCTCCGCGTAGCCGTGTTCGATCGAATAGAGGGTGTGTGTGGTCGCACAAGGTTTGTTCGGTCGCACAGCAAAGTGTGTTCGGTCGTTTACCAAAATTGGGGCATTCTGTGAACAATCTGCCCAGCTGTGCGCCCGCATAGCCTGGCTTGTGCGACCGAACAGAACTGCAGGAATTGTTCTGATTGTTGCGTGTTGCTGCGCTATTCTTCTCGTGGATGGCTGCTATTCTTGCTCGTGCTGCTGTACTATTGTGATGCTTCAAGGCTCGAGTCAAGGGAGCTTGTTGGTGAGCTTAGAGAGTTGCTGAATTCTGCTCGTGCATGGCTGCTATTCTTGCTCGTGTTGCTGTACTATTTTGATGCTACAAGGCTCGAGTCAAGGGAGCTTGTTGGTGAGCTTAGAGAGTTGCTGAAAAGCACGAGCTTGGGCTGCTACGAAGGCAATTGAACAGCTAGCTACGGTGATGCTCGTGCAATACCCAAGGCTGTTGATGCTCGTGAGGCTGCTACTGTGTTTTGGCTCTTGCGTGAGTTGCTAGCTGTGTGTTGCTGGCTGCATATATGCATGTGGTTTGCTCCGTCGCTGCACTCAAGAAACAACGAATAGCCAAGTTATCAAAATCGCAGCACACTTATTAAATCGCATAGCATTTTATTAATTCGTATCGCATATTTGCAAATCGTAAAATCATATTAAACATCGTCAAGCATAATGGCACATTAATAAACACGTTAATGCTCAAAACGACCCTTACGCAATGAGAATGCGCACAAAAGGCACGTTTTAAGCAAAAACGACTAAAATCTACGCAGGACGAGAAAATATTACGACTAATGCAAAATGCGATAAACGAACTAAAAACGATAAAACTAAGCGAAAATAATAATAAAATGCTAATAAAATGAACTAAAATCCTAAGCTAAGAGCGACATAAATGTCGCTCATCACATCTTCATAATAAGATAAAGTCGAACGTAGAGTTGGTTCGACAGTGTTTGATAGCCAAGCCACCAACATAGAGTGCACTGTGTTCCAATCTTCTAATTTCTCCTCTTCTGTAGGTTTTGGGACAGTCCCTTCCAAAAACCCAAACTTACACTTTGCCTTCAACGCAGTTCGTATAGCTCTCGCCCATTCATCATAATTATCTCTGCGTAATTGGACTGGTGTGATTATGTTTCCTGGGTTATCATTTGAACCAAGAAAAAATACATCAATCTTCTTGGTTTTTCCTTCATCCTCTCCTGCCATCTCTCACGAATTGTGATTCTTATTTTCTTTCTTTCTTTCCTTTTTTTTTTGTGAAAAAAATAATTTCTCTAAGGTCGTAACCTTACGTTGTTGATACCATGTTAAGATTCAACTTAATCTTGTGTTGTCTTTCATTCATCATGTACAATTCCTTTTATATGCAAATACAAAGAAAGTTACAGTTTCCCAAAGGCGATGAAACTACCGTACTAATACCTCCTAATCAAGTAGGTAACTTCTTTATTAAAACCTCCTAGTTAAGTTCAAGAAACTCACCATATAACTCCCCTAATAACTTCTAATTAATTAAGGATCATAAACCTCTCAATAAAGGGAGAAATACCTTTGAAACCCCTAGTGATATAGGAAATGCAATAGGTCAAGATGACATGGGAGGGTTGCTAAGAGCAGCCTTTGGTGTTGACAATTCAGAGTCTGATAATGAATCCCAAGACATGCACAAAAATGAAGGTTTATTTGACATGCACGAAGAGTTTAATTTTCATTGTGAGGTAAATAATTAACTTCCATCAAGTAACTCAAGTGAAGAAGATGATAAGCGTAAACGACTAATGGAAGCTGTCGATGAGGGTCTATACGAGGGATGCACTACTTTCTCAAAGTTATCCTTTATTTTACACTTGTTTCACCTTAAGTGTATGTTCCACTAGTCTGCAGAGTCATTTACTAAATTGCTTGAACTTCTAATAGACGCATTTCCTCAAATTAAGGAGTTTCCATCGTCTTATTATGAAGGAAAGAAGATAGTGAACTATTTGGGGTTAGGATATGAGAAAATCGATGCATGTCCAAATAATTGCATTTTATATTGGGGTGAATTTGCGGAAAAAGATGAGTGTCATGTTTGCCATATATCAAGGTGGAAAACGGTGAAAGAAAAGGAGAATAATAAAGGTGAGAAAGGAAAAGAAATATGTAAGAAGGGCGAGCCAGCTAAAGTAATGCGATATTTTCCTCTTATACCTAGGCTAAAGAGACTTTACATGTCATCTAAAACAGCCTAGGATATGAGATGGCATTTTGTCTATGAAGATGATAAGATCTTAAGGCACCCGTCGGATGGTGAGGCTTGGAAAAGTTTTGATAAAAGATATGTAGAATTCTCCGAAGATCCTCGTAGTGTTAGATTAGGTCTAGCGAGTGATGGTTTCAATCCATATCGTCCAATGAATACCAATTATAGTACATGGCCGGTGATTTTGATTCCTTATAAGTTGCCACCGTGGCTGTGTATGAAGCCGTCATCATTCATTTTGTCCTTGCTTATTCCGGGTAAACATAGTCCTGGGATAGATATTGATGTGTATTTGTAACTAATAGTCCACGAGTTAAAGTTATTGTGGGAAGGTGTAGATGCCTATGATGCGTATAGTGGAAATAAATTTAAGATGCGAGCAGCCTTACATTCCACTATAAACGACTTTCCGGCATATGCTATGTTGTCCGGTTGGAGTACAAGAGGTTACAAAGCTTGCCCTACATGTGCCCATGATACTAATTCATATTGGTTTGGCGGAAAAATGTGCTACCCAGGGCATCGAAAATAGTTTCCAATTGATCATCCTTATCGTTCTCAAGGTAGTTTATTTGACGGGACAAATGAATATGGTATTTCTCCGGTCCCTGCAAGTGGGACAGACATTTTGGAGGAATTAGATAAGGTTAAGTATGTTTATGGACAGTCAAAGGAAAAATCTAAGAAAAATTCTAAGAAAAGAAAGAGACAACAAGGTGAAACTTCTCATGATGAGCTGGATGATGGTGATGGTGGTGAAGAGGAAGCCAATAGAGTTATTTGGAAAAAGAAAAGTCTATTCTTTGAGTTGGAATATTGGAAACATAATCCGCTAAGACATAATTTAGATGTTATGCACATTGAAAAGAATGTGTGTGACAATGTGATAGCAACTCTTTTAGATATGGATAAAAGTATAGATGATAAGCAAGCAAGACATGCTCTCAAAGAAAAATATATAAAATCTCATCTTTGGCCAAAATCTCATCCTAATCGTGTTAATGACTATTTTCCTCCAGCTAAATACACCATGTTTACAGAAGAGAAAGAACGCTTTTTAATGGTCATAGAAAAGCTTAAAGTTCCCGATGGATACGGGTCTAATTTGCAAAGATGCGTGAATATGAAGCAACGTAAACTTATTAATTTGAAAAGCCATGACAATCATATTCTAATGCAAGATCTTCTTCTTGTTGTTTTAAGAGCATCGAATGCCACAAAAGTTATTGACTTGATTGAGGAGTTGTCCGACTCTTTCAAGAAGATTTGTTCGACCACTATTCATTCTGATGACTTGGATAATATTCAGTCAAAACTTATTTTGACTCTTTGTGAGATGGAGAAAGATTTTTTACCAATATTCTTTACAATCATGGTTCATCTACTAATTCATCTAGTGGATGAGGTCAAACTTGGCGGACCTGTTCAATATCGATGGATGTATCCCATTGAAAGGTCAATATCTCAAGCCTCAATTTTATATTATTTTATCATTTCAATTAAAATATATATTCACTATTTTTATCTTTTTATTTCACAATCACTTTCTTCATTCTATAAAAGGTACTTGGCATTTTTGAAATCTCATGTAAGCAATAAAGCCCATCCTGAAGGGTCAATTGCGGAAGGATACCTTTTATGGGAGACGATTATATTCTGCTCTAGATATTAAGAAAGTGCCCAGACCATATTCACCCGGCCTAAAAGAAATGAAGATGGTGTTCTAGACAACAATACCTATTTATATCATTCGGTTTGTCGTGTGGTAGGAAAGTAAGAAAATGTTCAACGAAATGACAAAAGTTTAAGACAAGTCCATCGCTATGTTTTGCTTCATTCAGATGAGATGAAACCTATTCTTGAGTAAGTAGTGTCATGAGTTAAATTATTGTTTACCAACTATTAATTTTTTAGTAACACATTTTTTTTCAATGTTTAAAGTGCTTTATATGCCAAAACGACAAGAGGGTCAATTTGGACAAAGCCAATTCAACGAAATTATTGAAACTGGGTGGATAATCAATGAGTTCCCTGAGTGGTTGCGGAATCAGGTTATATGTCGTAACCTTTTGGATGTTTTTTGTTTTAGGCCTATAACATAGATGATATTACAATAGAAGGAAAGTTGAGAAAAGCCTTGGTCTATGGTTTAAGTAATCACAGTAGAAGATTTAAAAGCGTCATTATCAATGGCTATAAATTTGATACTGTGGATTGCGAGCGATTTCGAAAGACACAAAATTCTGGAGTTTATGTAGAAGAAGATGGGCAAGATTATTATGGAAGACTCCAAGAAATATTCGAATTAGATTGGTTCCTTCAAGGTTATATTGTTTCGTTGTGATGATTGGGTTGATATACATAGGGGTTTGAAAATATACCCAAATGGTAGTGCTCGTGTAAATTTCTCGAAGTTGATGCACACTGGCCAAAATTTGCATGATGATCCATTTGTTTTCTCATCTCAGGCAAAACAATGTTTTTACGTTGAGGATGAGATACAAAAAGGATGGTTGCATGTTATTAAGACTAAGCCTAGAGACTTTTTTGACATAGGCGATGATAAGCCTTAAATTTTTGCTTTTGCTCCAACGTTATATGTATTGATGTCAGTTGAATGGATTTCTTTCTTTATATGGTATTTTGATAATTTGTTTTGTTTCTAGAAACATCTTTAGTGTATATATGTCATTGGTAGAAATATCTTTCTAGAAATATCTTCAGTGAATATCTTCTTTGGTAAGTTCTTTCTTTCTAGATATTACTTTGGTAGTTTCTATTTTCAATAGTTAAAGGCTGGATTTTATGTGTTTTTTTTATATGTTCAATAGTTAAAGGCTGCAAATGAGTGCAAAGAAAATTACTTAGCTTGTTATTAAGCATAGGTCACGAGCCTGTGCTTTCACTTTAGTTTAGTTCTTTCCTAAACTTGATTTCATAAATGCAGTGTACAGTAGACTCCTACTTCCAAATGATAAATGCAGAAACTCGATCTTTCTATATTGAGTTCTTACTAAACTAGTATGAGAAACGTAGTTTTTCCTCCTGCATAGGTTTATATGAGCTTCTTGAGTTGATGCCCTCTGTAACTTGAAAAATATAACTGCAAGAGTGTCCAATTTAGAGTTTTAATTTTAATTCTCAAGGGTGCTTGAGCATCCTTTAACTTGTTAGTTCAGTATAAGATTTTTGGAGTTTCTCACTTTGAAGTAGATGTTAGTTCAGTATAAGATTGTCATGTATAATATTGTAATTAACTGAATAGTGTCATACCCTACACTAAGTAGCTAAGTTTATACTCCTCTGGAGTTTCCCACTTTGAAGCAGATGTTATT
Source organism: Spinacia oleracea (assembly GCF_020520425.1). Lineage (NCBI taxonomy): Eukaryota > Viridiplantae > Streptophyta > Magnoliopsida > Caryophyllales > Amaranthaceae > Spinacia > Spinacia oleracea. Next base: position 53,937,145 of record NC_079490.1, read on the forward strand.
GCTTGATGGTTTTTGAATCGTGATTAGTGTATGAATTTGTTGCTGCGTTAGTACACAACCAGTCTTTAGTCTACTAGTGTGTTTTGTTGCGTTGATAATTCAAAGGCAGATTGATAAGTTTACATGCTACTGTCTGTCTGTGTTTTGTTAGTCTGGAAATTACGCTGACTGTATATATCCTATGAGGCTTCCAACTGTGTTGTCTGGATGGAGAAAGAAAGTGTGACTGTATCATTACATATCATACTAAACAGAGACATTCACCTAAAGGAAAGCATACAAATATCATTAATGGAGTGTTAACAGTTTTCTAGAATGATGTACTGTTTTTGGATTCGTTCTTGTTCAAGGGTCCCAGAGTAAACCTGGTTTGCATTCAAGATTCAGACTTACACTACAAGAAAATTTAGATACGGAGGCAACACCTTGAGGCAATTCATTTTTTATGGCCTCTAAAAGTGCCTTTTAGCATTAGTTAATTATGGTAGCCTCTAAAAGTTATTTTTAGGGTCGGTGAAATTTAGCCTGCCCCTAAAAGTACTTTTTAGCATTAATAAAATAATGGTTGCCCCTAAAAAGTTTCTGTAGCATCAAAAGAAATTAAGTTGCCCCTGAAAAGTACCTTTTAGCATTAATGGAATAATATTTGCCTCTAAAACTGTTTTTTAGCGTTAATGAAATTTACGTTGCCCCTAAAAATTACTTTTTAGCATTAATGAAATAGTGGTTGCCTCTAAAACATTTTTTTAGCATCAGAAAATAATGGTTGCCTCTATAACTTTTTTTTTTAGCATCAATGAAATTTACGTTGCCCCTAAAAAGTACTTTTTAGCATTAATGAAATAATGGTTGCCTCTAAAACAGTAGCATCAAAAAATAATGTTTGCCTCTATAACTTTTTTTTTAGCATCAATGAAATTTACGTTGCCCCTAAAAAGTACTTTTTAACATTAATGAAATAATGATTGCCTCTAAAATATTTTTTTTAACATCATAAAATAATGGTTTCCTTTAAAACTTCTTTTTTAACATCAATCAAAATTTTGTTGCCCCTAAAAAGTACTTTTTATTATTAATGAAATAATGGTTGCCTCTAAAATATTTTTTTAGCATCAGTGAAATTTAAGTTACCCCTAAAAACTACTTTTTAGCATTAGTGAGGTAATGGTTGCCTCCAAAATATTTTTTAGCATCAGTGAAAAATAAATTGCCCCTAAAAAAGTATTTTTTAACATTAATGAAGTAATGGTTGCCTCTAAAAAAATATTTTAATTGTCCCTTATTTTTTTTAGCTTTAATAAAATAATATTTTCCTCTAAAACCTTTTTTTTAGTATCAATGAAATTTATGGATGCCCCTAAAAAGTACTTTTTAGCATTACACAAATTTTAGGTCAAGTCTTTAATTTTTATTGTTCGTTTTTTGCTTTTCATCCATATTTTGTTCTCGTAACCGTGGTTTTTACATTCTTCTGTTCATTTCTCCGACTTATTTTTCATGAATTAGCTAGGTTTCTGTTTTTTTTTCTTGGATTAATAAGGGTATGATAAACTAAAGTAAACGATCAACCAATAGGAGAATAATATTATAAATTAATTATAGCCAATGTAGGATTCGAACCTACATCATTGTGCAATTGCACAAAGCTCTGCCAATTGAGCTAATACACTCTTTTTATTGGTATAGTGTCGTGGTAGTTTTAAGAGGAGAAAACAAAGTGTAGTGACATATTAGAGTGTGAAGCTTCATATAAAACAAAGGGTAGTGACATTATTAGTTCACATAGTCTTTTATTATCTTAAGTGAGCCCATGCGAACCAGAATTTCTGTGCTAACTGATGTGAACAATTCTGCCCATGTAGTTAGTACTAGCTCGGAGAATGAATTAAAGAAGTTGAAAGACGCTGATGACTTTGATCTAGCCTAACTGATCAGAATAACGAGCAATGATCAACAACAGAAACAAGAAAAACAACCAACACAACGCCAAGCAAAACAATCAACAAAGTTGCACGTCAGTAAGTTGCACGTCATGTACTTCAGATCAAGTTCTTTTACACAAATATGGGCATTCATTTCGAAAATCTCATAAAATTTTCACATCTGCTATAATAGTTCAACAATTAGCCCGTGTTACACTTAAATTTTCCCATCTGATATAACAGTTCAAAAATAAGCTCCAGTTACCTATGCAAAACTACAAAAACCAACCAAAAAAGTAGAAAAGTCAATTGAGGTCAACTTTTGTATAAACTAGTCTTTTACAAACTATAATTTTCACACATCAAGCATGCTTCAACACCCTTTGCAGCACTTTCCAATCACCACCAGCACGTATTTATGAAACCAGCACAGCGAGAGACTAAAGAATCCCCCACCGATCTCTCGAGTTGAATAGATCTCCTATTTCAAAATTATAAGATAAAAAATAAGAAAAAAACCAAAAGACGTGGAATAACGAAACATTTACAAGCCAACAAGCACAACTACTGGGGCTACACTTCATCTGTTGACCCGATCAGACCTGAAGTGTGCCTGGTTTAGCTCGAATGTATTTTCTTAGTTCCCGTAGTCTTGTAGCAGACTGATCAGAACCTAGAGCTTTGGTATTGTTCAGTGCAGCTTTGGTTCTGGGTTAGTTCAACAAATGGTGAAGGTTAGATGGGTTTTGGAGGCTGCAGTACTTGGTAAATTGAATTCTTAGTGTTGTTTTCTTGTCCTGACTTGGTTCTTGGATAAGCGAAATTTGGTACCTCCCAAGGATCGATTTATAGGTGGCTGCTAATGCTGATCTTCTGGGAGCCTCTTTTGGATGATTGGACGAGGTAGATTACCAGTTCAACCTGAAAAGAAGCATAGAAAAATATCGTTTAAAAATCGTTGACTCTTGTATAACATATCCTACCAAATGTCCTTACATTTGCAGTTTTTCTTCATTGTCTTCCTCAATACGTAATTAAATAGCATGGCAACCTGGCATTGGCTCAAAAATCCTTTGACTATTCTATGATATAATTTAAAATAGCAAACTGATAACCCTTGCATCAACACAAATTATGAATTCGGTACTTAACAGTTCTGCATATGTCTCTATCAATAAACTGAATAACCAAGAGTTATCTGCTCTAATTGCAAACCAAGCAAGATATGGAGATAATGGAAACTTGAAACGAAATTGGAATTTTAATCACCCAAATTCTACTGATTTAGATTGGAATAGATGAATTAGGCTAGGCAGTTCTGAACTGGCTGTCAATTGAATTTAAAAAGTGTTATACTGTAAAAAAATTAGGGTTTTTGATTGAGAGAGAATGTATACCATAAATTGAATCTGTGTAAACAATACACATGTTCTAATCATGAAAACGATGAATGCACCATGGGAGTGTCTAATATATGATACATGAAGCATTTGAAAGAGAAAAGTAAGTGACTGATCTACTAGGGGGGAGGGGAATTGAGTATTTCAACATAGTCCGGATAACATGCTCAAATGACTAATTATTTAATAGCAGGGCTACTTCTAGGCACGCTCTAAGAATCAAACTTACGGTTAGGTACAGAGATGTGTGACAGTCATGACAAGGCAACACAGGAGCATCTTTAAAAAAAAACAGTAATGACAAAGCAAGGCATGAGAATCTTTAAAAGAAATTAAATAGAGAAAAAAAAGTAGCTTGATGATATGAATGAGAAGGATACCTATATGAAGCGGCAGGGTCAGAAGAGAACAAGCTATTTAAAAGGCCTGTTTCAGAAAGACCCACAATATTAGAAGGGATACAATCACTAAAACACGCACATGCCATCAAAGTCCTCATCATGAGACAATTAGCTTAATGAAAACTAGATACTGACTACAGGCTTCAAGAATCATTGCACCATATTCAAATGCCAACCCTACTGTTGCTCAATACCCTACTAGCAAAGGAACATCACACGCCGAAGATCAGAACAACAAATCATATCAGAACTCACCACAACTGAACAACACTCAGTGAAACAGAACAAAAGCAATAAAAAATCAGACTAGTACACAGTCACACAGAGCAGAAGCACAAACAACTACAATCCATTTGTCCCTACTTGTATGACTCATCTTATTCATTTACAATTTTAATTATCTCCAGCAGAAGCAATGATCAACAGAAACAAGTAAAACGACCAACACAATACCAAGAAAAACAGCCAACACATTGCCAAGAAAAATATCACCAAACACTTCTAAATGTTAACATATTCACCTGACAACCTGTCATATTTTTCAGAAACCGAGGAGGCAAGTAAAGAGTTATAGGATCATAATCATGGAGGTTAAAGATTGAACTAGCACATACTTTCCAAGGAATTGAAACTTTTGTTCTTCACGAATACCAAACCTCTCCAACGCATCAGTATTTATGCTACTAACGACATTAGGTGGTTTTGCATTTGTAGAAGAGGGTTCAAAGTCATACTAAGAAGACATTTTGGCATTAAGCGCTAGCCATCAAACATATTAACCAAAAATCATTGACCTGAAAGTCTGAAACGGAAAAGGCATTGAACTCGTGTAAAATGGCATTAAGCGCTAGCTTCAATTTTTGATGTGAATTGTTCGATATTGCAAATCTGGCACCAGAATTACACTAAAAATTCAATCAATTCATACTAATTTAAGCTAATTGACTTTTGCCAGAAAAAAAAGAATTTGCAAGCCACTGTGAAAACTCCAGTTATCATACCTATTGCCTCAATCAGGATTCAAGGTTAGCTATGGACAATATCAACAATTCAAGCCTAAAAATAACAAACAGGCATCTGAAGTCAAAATACTCAATCAAAAGTTAAAAAAAAAGGGCTTAATTCACAAATAAATCAAACCCTAGATTCAGCAAAACCAACATCAAAACAACAACAATGTACTCGATCAAGGGCGGGGACAGGTAAACCTTGACGCATTTCCCAGGCTTCAAAAATCGATCTTGGACGAGGATTGATAATTAGAGAAATCAAAACCCTGTATTTTCTTGAAGATTATGAGTGTAACTGATGCAAATTGCCGGTTTTGAATATTCTCAATCTAACGTCACTAGTGATAGCCAACAACAGGTGTTGGTGCTGGAGAATTAATTGACGACGATGTACACCTAGAAGGTTGGTGAGACTGCTTAAAGCTAAGTGCAAGGCTGCAAGCAGGTCAAAGCAAGATAGAGTTACAAGGAGGGTTTTATTACTTAAAAGCAACTACTCCCTCCGTATTTATTTAAGAGATACAATTGGTCGGGCATGGGTATTATGAAAAAAAATTGAATGAAATAAAGTAATAAAACAAGTGGGGTTGAGTAGATATTTTAATAAGTAAAAAAAGTGGGACCATGTCATTTTAGGGGATGCGGGGTGGGAGTGGGGTGTAGATAGATTATTTAAGTGTATCGTTATTCGACGTCCTCGTACGCTAATAACGTCCGCGTATTTTACATGAAAGGACATTTTTGCCTTTATAAAATTTACCGAGTCCGACAGCTCCCTCTCCACCACCATCCTCTTCCTTCACCTTCTCCACCGCCATCTCCTTCACCTTCTCCACCGCCATCTCCTTCACCACCATATCACAATCACTACCACCTCTTTCACCACACACCATCACGCAACAGCCGCACCACCGCAAAAACAAGCCGCACCACTACTCAACACCACCACGCAGCCTCGTCGGAGGATTGAATTTTTTTAAAAAATTTAAATTTACACTTGAATGCCGCCTGGAAATGGAGGAACAGAGTCATGGTGGCCCGCCCAGAACAGGCGGCACCCACCATGGCTGAGCCGCAAAACTAAGGTGGGTGTGTCATGGTGGGTGCCGCCTATTCTGGGCGAGCCACCATGGTTATGTACCGCCATTCCTGGGCGGCAAGCTGTAGTTTTTTTAAAAAAAAATTGACCCTCAATTAATTGAAAAAAATTGTTTTAAATTTGTGTTTTAATCCACATATATCTGTTTAAAAGAAATTTGTAAAAAATTAGGTAGGTTTACAATTAAAAAAAAACATTAATTTTTTTAAAAAAAATACATGAATGCCGCCCAGAAATTGCGGGTGAAGCCGTAGTTGTGCCGCCCTGGATAAGTGGCGGCGGCCATGGTCCACCCACCCAAGATCTGCGGCAGAACCATGGACGCCACCGCTTATCCAGGGCGGCACAACCACGGCTTCACCCGCAATTTCTGGGCGGCACAGGGATAAAAATGTTTTAAAAAAATCAAAAACTTACCACTCGCAGCCGCGACGCAGGCGGAGGCTGGGACGGCGGGGTCATTCTTGGGGCGGCGCGGTAACTGGGTCGCAGCAACAGAACCAGCGCGGTGGTTGGGGTTTTGTCGAGCAGCGATGATGCGGGGGACAGCGGCAGTGTGTGCGTTGATGGTGGTGGTGTTGTTGTCCGGTTTGTGGTGGTGGTGGTTGTGTGGCGCGGTTTCTGGTGGTGGTGGTGGTGTGGCGCATTTTCTGGTGGTGGTGGTGATGGTGAGGTGGTGGTGGTGATTTACAACAGAGAAATAAGGTTAAGGTGAGAGAAGGGGAGAGGGAGGGAGGGGGGAGGGGTTAATTTGTTTAGGGGTACTAGCGTAATTTTACCTTTGAAATGAGGGCGTTTTTAGCGGAATAGGACGTCGAATAAAAACCCCCTTATTTAACTAGATGGTGGGGTTGATAAGTTACTAAAAATGGCAAGTGTATCTCTTAAATAAATACGGCCGGAAAAGGCAGGTGTATCCCTTAAATAAATACAGAGGGAGTAACAAAAAGGCACAATCTACACACTATTGTAATTTAAAGGAACACACAGTCGTGGCACATAACCCAAACAGTAGCAAAGAGGTTGTAAATTTTGTAATAACATATTGACATTGTGTAAATGAATTTTGCATGAAACTATAAAGGCAATATAATTGAGCAAGAAATCAGACTACAGATCCAAGCAATAAGATCTAACTTATAACCTAAATCAGTACAGAGACCATCATAACCGGACATTCAAGCGAGAAGTAATCAGGGAAGTGTATTTCTTCAATGCCTAGAACATTAAGGGCACATTCATTATCCCGGATATAATAGCAACATTCATGAATAAAAATATTAATTCTCACAGATTTGCATTACGCCAATAAAAAGGAAGAAGTGCAGAGTGGAAGTCGATGTAACCTACTGTAATTTAGAGTTTGACAAAAATATCCAAGTTTCCCTACTCAAATCAAAGGTGTACAAGTAAACAGTACTAATATCCAGGTGAATACATCCGTTTTACACCTACCACCAGGATAAATGCAACGCCTAAAGGCTATAAATTTAAGCATAAACTGCTTCAAAAGGATTCTGAAGTAAGTAATTACTATCATAGATTTCTTAATTTTCGGAATATGAAATTTGAACATGTCAGTTTGACTCCCTTTTCTTATGGTATAACCCTAAAGTTCAAATTACAAAATCAACCAAAATATCCAACCAATTTGCAATATTTCTATTCAATTGAACCAAAATCAATCTCAGGGCAGACAAGGAGAGAGGTAGGACCGTTGGTTGGTGATAAAAGATCAATTAATCATAACATACTTTAAGTAAATTTTGCATAAAATAACATTATTTGGCTCTTAATTAGCATGACAATATTTAGGGTTTCAGCTGCAAAATCAATAAAAACAACAACATTAATAAAAAAAAATTAAAGGTACTCCCTCCGTATTTATTTAAGAGATACACTTGCCTTTTCCGGCCGTATTTATTTAAGAGATACACTTGCCATTTTTAGTAACTTATCAACCCCACCATCTAATTAAATAATACATCTAATTTACTATATGACCCACCATCCTATTAAACAAATAATTTCATAAACCCACCCCACCTCCCACCCACCAAAATGGCATAGTCCCCACATGATTAATTATTAAAATATCTATTTTCCCGCTGAAGGTTTTGAAGTACTTAAGGTTTAGAGTGGCAGGATCTATATTGGGTTATTATTGATTATGATTAATCAACGGTTAGATTTGGATTGGAAGGTGTTATGTGGATTATAACATTTAAATTGTATCTTCTCTCATTTTTCAAGTGGCGGGAGTGTATTATGAAGTATTATTATATATTACTGAGTACAATTTCTCCGTCCCAAATTACTCGTTATACTTACCTTTGTACAAAGTTTTAGGTGATATGTGGTTGTTTGGTTATTAACTCTTATTTTATTGAAAACGTAGATGTACATGATAGGAGTTAGTGGGGTATTTTTTTTTAATCGAATGAGAGAGTGCGTGGGTCAAAAAAAATAGTGGGACAACTAATCTGGGACGGACGAAAAAGTAAAGTGTAACAAGTAATCTGGGACAGAGGGAGTATTAATTAAAATTTAAGGAGTATTTTTTAAAAAATAAAATCATGCGAAGGGATGAGATTTAGGGAAGTGTGCGTTTCGCGTTTGAGAAGTCTTGGTAGAATGGTACTCCTTTGTCGGCTGGAAGTGAAAATAAAAGTTCTAAATATAATCCCACAATTTCAATGTTTTTTATGTCGTTTTTTTATTAAAATTTATGTTAAATGTCGTTTAGATTTTAAAAAACCAAAACTTAAAAGATAAGTTCTTATAATTAGGGGTGAGCTAAATAGGTCAGTGTCGGCTTTGGAATAAGATCCGGTTACGACTGAATTGGGAATTCGACCTTTTGAGTTATTTAAACTACGATATAATGAGTACTATGTTGCATTTTATTTAACTGAAAACTGAAACATAACTTGTTTTAACAAATGAATCTTATCCAATATAACGTATGAAGTACTTAAGTATGTATTTAATTGAGTCATAAAACATTACTTTATCTAAACTAATAGGTAATTTATATACTTTGTTGTTTGAACTTGTTTACACTGAATGAATATATATAATTAAAAGTCAATTATGCTCGGGTCACTATGTTTTACTTTGTTAAAACAATTGATCTAATTTGAAATATAAATAAAGGTGTGTGCGTTATGTTCAAATTATATAACATTTGAACTTTTTCTGACTACATCTGATGTAATTGTACCTGACTGGTATGAGATTATTATGAATAAACAATTGGCCAAACAAAGTAAAATTGTTTATACTTCTTAGAGAAATAAATATTAATAACACAGAAGTTGCTTTCTAGAAGTTTGTTCAAATAATGCCTTGTTGTATATAGAGAAAAATTTCCCACTTTATCTAATCCTAAACTAACTAATGGAATCAAACATCATTTAATCACATCATCAAAATCCTCAATTCAACATTCAAAGGTTTAACCCGAACCTTTAGATATGAACTACTCATTGAGCATGATTAGAAGTAGGATTAAGCTAGCTAGCACAAAACATAATCATGAACCTAATCAAAGCAATTAAGAAAACACAATTAACCTAAATAAAAAAAAACATGAAAAATAAATCCAAAAATCAACCAGAATTTAATGTGCAAAATTAAATCCAAAAAAATCAATTAACATAGTCGAAGTATAAACTAAACTAACAAGAAATTAAAGAATCAAATAACTTATTAAAGGGAAGAGTAAGAATTACACCAAAATTGCTTGAAATGTCGCTCATTATTGGAGCACATATGAAGAACTTAATATACTTTATTAATAGAAAGTGCACTCTAATTGACAAAGTGTAATGCTTAACTTTTTATATTAATAAGTTATTCTTAACTAGTCATATTCTCTAGAAAAAATTGTGTAAGAAATAATATTATATATCGTTTTAAAAGTTATAGTTTGGGCTAATAGCAGTGGATTTTGTGTTAATAGTTAATCATAGGTGTAGTGTTAACAATTATGATTTTCGTGTCAATAGCTAAGTGATAAAATGCTGACAATAGCGATCTTATAAGTAGAAAATAAAAAAAATACACAAAAGTGTCCAAAAAATTTATTATACACCAAGATATATTTTATCTAAATTTTTTAACTTTACCGTGTTTTTTGTAAATTTTAATATATTTTGATTAACTTTAATATTATGAAAAATCGATAATTTATAAAGGTTTATATGATTACTTTTCTACATTATTAGTGATTTTGAATAAAATAACTTTTATTAAAATGACAAAAATTATCACTAAATATAGATAACTTTAACCTATATAAAAAGTAATTTTTAAGCATTTTCAGTGAACTTTTACCCCGGTATACAATATTTATTTTACACCACATAAAAATAAGAATTGTGATTAAACAAAGCGTACCCAATAATATTTTGGGTTAGATAGATTTTATAAAATTGGCGTGCTAAGTAGAAATTAGAACCAACAAACAAAATACTTCATCTGTTCCATAAATACCGCACCATGGTTGACTTTTACTCCTCTAACACCTTACTTTGACTCTTAATATTTCAAATTGTGTGTAAATAAAAATTATAAAAAATGATATTTAGAAAATATATATGGATACGATCTTAGTATAATTCTTAAATGGACTTGGTCCACACTAAATTTATTGTGGACCATGTCTTAAAATAAAGTTAACAACTTGTACCTAATTTATTTTGGTATTTTATTAGGATTATTATGGGAAAAAAAAATCTAATTAGTGTCGTTGATACATGTTGTGCTTGAATAATGTGATTTTAAGTCATAATTCGCTTTTAAAAACATAGGGTTACTATGCTTCAAAAAATGGTTACTATGTCTAAAAATATTGGTGTTTAATTTATTATAGTTACTATATAAACAATAAAGGTCACTATGAGCGTAAAAAGATGCTAGTGAAAATTATTGATTTTGGGTCCGCACTAATATTATTGTGGACCAGGTCCACGCAAGAATATTCCACGATCTTATGTATAAATCACAGAAAATTGCCAAAGTCGTAGTATGTATAGTGCAAAAAAACAAAATGATACGATATTTTCAGAACGAATGAATTATGGTTTTTTTGATCGAATAATATGAAATTTAAAAGTTTCTAAAAAGTATGTAAGTGAAAAGGGCTGAAAAATAAAATGGCTGAAAACTCCCGCCTAATTGAAAAATTAAAGCAATTTAACCCTAATTCAATCTCTCCCTTCGCTTTCTCTCTCCTCACTTCCATTACCCTCAAATCGGTATAGGTCAGACGCCATTGCAAGAAAGCTGGCCAAACTAGGTTATATGTGCCGACGGGACTTCAGTTCCTCAAAATGGTATTACCCTCTTCTCTCTCTATTTTTTAATTTTCTTTCCTGATTTCTGCAATTGAATTGACAGATAGATTTTCAATCTCCCTGTAAATTTCCTCTGTTTGTGGATGAGAATTGTCATGGTATACAAATTCTCGTCTCCAATCAAATAGTGGCGAAGCCAAATTAGATTTCATCTCTTCTAATACTATGTTGATTCATCTTCCCCGCCTGCTATTTCGCCACAATTGAAGAAGAAGCACGAAAGAGTAGAAGGAAGAACTGCTACTCAAACCGTTGTCGATCGGAAAGTTTAATTACCATGTTTTCACTTCGATTTGAAAGCTTCCTGGATTTTTTTTAGCGCACAAAAAAAATGAGAAAGCCAAGGCAACCCTGCCCTGCCCACTCCCTACTCGTCAGTGATATGTTGAACTCATTCACTCCAAGTAGTTTTTTGTTTTAAGGTTTTTTTCCTTCATTATTTCTAGAATAGGAGCCCTTTGAGATGAATTTGAGTCTGTTTGTTTTGTTCCAGGTGAATTTAGATCTGGAGTTGTGTTTATGAGTTTTTTCTTCTTTTTTGTTTCAAATGCTTTGATTTATCTCTCTTCAATTTGTCGAGTAACTTGGGTATTAGGGTTATTGATATTGTTTCTGATTTTGGTTTGATTCATGATGATGTGGAGTGACCCTGGACAACCATGATGATTCTGATTATGAAGTCAGACCTTGTATTACAGATGCTCCAAAGACCAAGTTCAAGATCAAGGTTTGTTGGGTTTTTTAATATTGATTTTTTTGGCACTTTTTCAGCTATTAGCTATTGAAAATGATGATGTTTCTTATGAATTTTACTTTGTACTTACCTTAAATAAATGATCCTGCAATTGCAATTGCTGCATAAAATGGTGGGTGTTTGGGGGAATGTTGAATGTTGCCAATGTCTTGCTCAATTGATGTGTAAGCTTATGAGTCGATTTTTGGTGTTGAATCTGTTTTGTTGGATCATAACATTGAACTAGTAGGTTCTGATGTTTATGGACTATAGAACCAGGCTGCTGTAATGCTCTCCATTTGAAACAGATGTTTGATAGTTGGGAGATGCATTTCAATTGAATTCAGATGGTGTAAACAGTGTAGTTTATTGTTTATTTACATTGCATCTAAAGAGAATAATTAATTTATGTGAGTGTTGTTTTTTCTGAGATCTTTGGTTTAGAACTATAGAAGGAAGTAGTATATCAGCAGGACGTATTATCAAAGAAGTTTTAATGTAATTTTGATTTTCAGGCTGGTAAAACATAGAGTGTAAGGAAATGTCATTTGATTAAGTCAAAATTTTCCTGAAACTACATGGACGATGTATTGATGAGAATTTACTTTTTTGATGAAATACGAGAAATGTGTTTTCATTTATATAATAAAGTGTTGGTTATTCTGAAAATGTGACGAAGTTTATGAATAAGTATGGAGTATTAAGATTTTACAATTTAGGGTGGCTCATGTGAGTCATATATATTTTGTTAACTTCTGAATTGATTGCTCTTGTTTACTGATTTACGGAGACAATATTAAAGTAGGCCTGTTTTTGAGCTTGAACTATGTCTTGCAACTCCTCAGCAAAATCAAGCATTATTTTCTGCTGCAACTATTGAATATATATATGAACCTACATCTGTCGCCTCAAAAGCTAAGGGTAAAATTTTATTTGAAAAAATGCTTATATATATTGTATACTATGTCTGGGTGATAGATACAACAGACCTTTGTATCCGCGAGGAGTTTATGTCAGAATAAAGAGACAACATCAGCGATTTATATGTTTAATTGAACTTTGTGGTAAACTACAGCTCATAAAACTAGGTAAATATGTTTTAACATGCTTAACTGTCTGAATTGTACTTCTAAAAATCCTTCTTTTAACCGTTTCTTTTGATATGTGAAGTGGTGTGCTCACAATAATTCTTGTCTTGGTGACTGCTTCTATTTGAGTACCTAACAACGTTGTTGTCTGTAGGGGTTAAAGAAAAGTCCTTTTAGCAGGTGCAATTCCTCCAATTTGGGATGGTTATACTGCATCTATTAGTGCTACATGATGTTATGCGTACTTTAAGCAGAAAGAGTAATCATATTCATTAAGTCCCTTTAGTATTTTTGTTTCTTTTGGCATTCTTCTCAAAACAAGCTCGTATTTTTTTAAATTCTATCGAAGTGCATTTCTGGAAACAAATGCTCTTTATTGGTTTGATAATCTTAAGATCTTCTCTGCTACATTGCAGACTGAAAAAATACATGATAATTGTTTTCCTTGTGTAGGCTTTAAAATTTTAGCATTCCCGCTCAATCAATTTGGTGGCCAAGAACCTGGCTCAAACCTGAAATGAAGAATTTTGCATGTACAAGGTTCAAAGCTGATACCCAATTTTTGATAAGGTTTGTTAGTAAATTCACCATCTTAGAATCTCTAGAGAACCATAGTTCCCAAACACACCATGACTGCTACTGGTACTGACTGCAACAGGTGGACGTGAATGGTCTAAATACAGGCCCAATTTACCGGTTCCTCAAGTCCAAGGTGGGTTTTCAAGTGACTTAGTCAAGTGGAATTTCTAGAAGTTTTGCTGCTGCTGCCTTGCTATTGCTGTTCGGCTGATACTGCTGTTCTTCTGATACTGATGTTCTTCTGCTGATACTGTTGTTTGGCTGACACTGCTGTTCTGCTGTTCTTCTTTTTGTTGATTTAGTTTGACTTTTTATAAAGTTTTGTTTATGCACCAATCCATTGAACTTTAATCATGCATTAAAGTTGTCAGTAGTGATAGAAATATCCGAATATACCAATCAGGCTTCGTCTAAGACATTTTTTTTGACAACTATTCCAAGACATGTTATTTTTGTGGTTTTATTGTTAGTTTTGGGCTTGCGGGTTGTTGCAAGCCCTAGGGTGTTTTTTGGTTGAGGTTGAACAACAATTGGTTTTCTTTTGTTTAATAATATTTTTTGGAGTTGATAAATCTTCGATTCCTATGAAATTGTGTGGTTCACTTTTGCTATTTTATCATGGTTATTTCTTATAGGTGATCGTGCTTGCAAATGTATGAAATAAATACGCTAGCTTTATTTTCGCTGCCTCTAAACACCTTTCATATATTATCAAATTGTATTTAAATATCATTATTTTAAAAATAAGATACTTCCTCTAATTATATTTAGAGGCATGATTAAATGGTTGCCCCTAAATATACATCGTTTTAGAAACAAATTTTTGTACTGCATCTAATTATATTTCGAGGCAAAATCATATGGTTGCCCCAACTTTTTATATTGCCTCTAATATATTTCGAGGCAAAATTATATGAATGCCCCTAAACATACATATAATGTCTTTAGAATCAATTTTTAGTATTGCCTCCAAATATATTTTGATGCAAGAATATGTGGTTGCCTCTAATTATATTTTGGGGCAAGAATATACGATTGCCTCTAATTGCATTTTGAGGCAATAATATGTGGTTTCCTCTAATTATATTTTGAGGCAAGTATATATGGATGCCTTTAATTATATTTCGAGGCAAGTATATATGGATGCCTCTAATTCATTTTGAGGCAATAATATGTGGTTGCCTCTAATTATATTTTGAGGCAAAAATATATGGTTGCCTCTAAATGTATGGACTTTTAAAAGCAAAGCATTGTATTGCCTCAAAAAGGGGCTTTAGAGGCAACCACTAATTAGCGACGGACTTATTAGAGGCATCCACTTTTTTGCTTCAAAAACTCATTAGAGGCACATCCCCGTTTTTAGAGGCAATAATGTAGTGCCTCTGTAAGCGATTTTTTCGTAGTATTAGTTTGTCCTTGGCCAGGAAGATTGCGGCCTAGCTGCATTTGTTGATATGCCAAGAGTTCAATTGGTTTAAAGATCATTGACTTGGTTTCTTGGTTTAAAGATCAGTGACTTTCTTGATTTAAAGATCAATGACTTTCTTGACAAAAGTATCAATTGACTGCTACTTTGTGGTTCCATCTAGGATTATGTTTTGTTAAATGACATCACTTTTGATTATTTACCATCTTATACATTTCCTTCTTTGCATGTTGGCATACATACTTCTGTATACTTACACACCTCTTGGTATTCTTGTCTTTCAGGGACGAGATGAGTTATCGTAGCAAACGAACTAGGATTGCAGCTCTATATGAGTCTCTTATTGCATCTGAAATTCCTCCACAAAAGGCTCAAAGGGCAGTAGCATCACAGTCAGCACCACAGTTAGCATCACAGTCAGCACATCCACACAAGAATCACCCCACTATCCCAATCCCCTTGCGCTCACTCCAAAATACAAGGTCGGTATCATCACAGTTAGTCCATCCACCAAAAAATCACCCATGATTCCAGTGCCCTCCCCCTCAATCAAAAATACAAGGCCGGTATCATCACAGTCAGTCCATCCACCAAAAAATCACCCCACGATTCCATTGCCCTCCCCGTCACCCAAAAATACAAGGGTGGTGTCATCACAATCAGACCATCCACCAAAAAATCACCCCACGATTCCAGTGCCCTCGCCCTCACTCCAAAATACAAGTGGAATTAATGACAGGTGGGGGCCATTTAATCCTCCAATTACCACTAGCACTCAACATGGGCCTTCGTCTTCCACTACCACTAGCAACCCTATTTGGAAAAATTCACTCACTGTACTGGGAATTCACCAACAACACCTAAGGATAAATATATAAACAATATAAGTGATAGAAAAGCAACAGAGACATTCAAAGAATCATGTGATGGAACAGAAAAAGAGGTCTTCAAAGGATCTAAGCCTCGACATCATGAGTCGCTCCCTGAATGGCTAAGTGCAGTTAAGTATGATAACAAGGAGCAGGTTTTGACCATAGGTATATTCACTTCCTCCTATTTTAATGAATCATTTATTTTCATACGGTATAGTTTCCTAAGATTAAAAAGTTCGACTTGTTGATGTCCCTGCTGGTTACATTGTTACTAAATATATTTCTAACCTGAATTTATTTCAGCATTTTCAGATTAATTAGGTGCTTGCTGTTGTAGCCTTCATATTCTTCCTTAAATTACTTTAAATGGTATTGAAATGTTATATAGTTCTAGAGTACCTAGTCTGCACACCTATAGGTTCAGCATATTCTGGCCAGAACCCTTCAACTGATATGATATATGTGTTGTTCTAGTTGCCATATAAGTCTCTGTCACTTTCAGTGGAGGTGCTTAAAAATGACCCTGAAACCAATGCTGCTAATCGTAAGCTTCTGCATCAACCAATGAATGACATTTACTCATTTACCTGGCCTAATGAATTCACCCTCATGCATCTTAATGATGGTTGTGAGGGGGTCGAAAAAGCACAAGGCTAATGCGTGACCTCGTCCCTCGTGGGCGTGACGTTGTCAAATCAAGTGTAATTGGATTTCCTGTGAGTTTACACCCAATCGACTAGTAATATAGGAGTCGCCATTCAGTTTTTAACGACAATGAGAAAAACTGACAAAACCCGGTTATCGTGACATAAAGGGAGTGCAATTATGTTCGACCACGACGGCCATAGGTTCCCTTGTGATCCCTGGTGTGGGAATCGCTCAACGTATACCCGCAGGGCAGAGATTGAGAGTTCGGGGGACTGTAACTACCGAGAGGAGTGCTCATCGATAACTCCAGAGGCAGGTTATCCTTACTAGCTCAGCATAAATAATTGAAGGGCATGCGTTAAACTATTAAACTATTCTGAATTGATTTTAGCAATATGCAACACATAACACTAAATCGATAGTGATTAACTTATTTAGATTGATTTAAGGTACCTAGCATGATAATTCAGTTGTCCAAGGTATTATCTTATTAGGCGTGATAGATCAATCAAGTTATTAGTTTGACAATTTTATAAAAGGGTGATGAAAGCGATTAAATCATATGAGGGACACATTACAACACACCCTTGAGAGGTGCGTTACGGTTCTCAGAAAACTAACCACTTGGCTTTGCTATTTCTCCTTTTATTTAACGAATCTCGGGTTTTCAAGCAATGTTCCAGTAATTAGGCTTAATTTATCAGCTACAAGGGGCAGGACGCGTTCTGTTCGACTTTTGGGTCGATTGCGACAGAACGCCGGATCAATTTCGCAGCGTGAGGCTAGGCTTAAGGCTAGAGTCAATACTCAGGTTATGGAAATTGTGTGTTTCACGTCGGTTTTGAGGCTGTATTTATAGGGAAAGAGTTTGTGGAAAGATAGATTTTTAGAATACGAATCCAAAAAGAATTCGGAGACGACACGGCCCCAGGCATTTTCAGCGCCCAGGGCTGGGCGCCGAAGATTTCGGCGCCCAGATCCAGGCGTTGAAAATGGGATCTGGGCCGAGTTCTGTGTCAGATTTGGACTCTTAGAACGCGGAGCTTTTGAGACTTATCCGAGTCTTTTAGTGCGTATTAACTTTATGACGGAATGCGTCTGGGCCCGTTACGAACTCTAGGTTCGTTTGGATTTTAATTAATACGTAACTCTTACTTTCGAATTATACCAGGAATAGAATTCCTTTTGCAAATTCTATCTCTTTTAGGATTTATGTTGGAGTGCAACACCTAATTCTGACAGGTTTCTATCTTTTATGACTTTGCCACTTTTAACAACTACCTTTTACGGCAGCTACTATCTTTAGCAGGTTTCCATAAATAGCAGTTTTGGCTGAAATGAAAAGGGTGATTGAGATTCGTTATTTTATAGGAGATGCGTTGCCAAGTGGAGATTTGTGTTCTCATCATCGAACCTTCCCCTTCGGGAATGGGGACAAAAGTAGGTGTCTACAGTTAGCCCCCACTTTGACTGAGTCTCGGGATGAGACGATGGTCAAAGTACTAGACGGAGTGCGTCATACAAGCCATGGTGTATGTGACCTGTTTTGCGAGGGTCTCACGAGCCCCCGAGTGATAACATTTGACTTAAGGGTCATCACTTGAAGCGTTAACACATTCCTCACGTGTCATTGGAATTTGTTAACCGATAGTATAGAAACTCCCTCACTTTGTCATTGGAAGTATCTAAAGATGTTTTCGAAATCAAAGCTATAAAGTGTAACTAGGCCTGGCCAAGCCCAATCACGAGGTAAAACGTTTTAAAAGATTCTCATTTTTAAGGTTAGCTAAAAGAGAAAACCCCCTTGTTTTTATAGGACGTAAAACGAAGGAAAATCCAGCACATCGCTTTTTTTTGGGAAAACGGAAAACCAATCCTTTGATTTTTGGAAAAGGGAAACCAGAAAAAGTTATCGCTGCAGCGACTAAGGACCTGCGCGGTTAGTGACGCAGACCCCGCCCGCTGAAGGTGGGCGAGCCTATCCGCTGAGGGTGGACGCCCCGTCCGATAGAAGCGGACGAATCTGTTTTGATGTTTTGAAAATAAGGACCTACGCGGTTTGTGACGTAGACCCCGCCGGCTGAAGATGGCGAGCCTGTTTTGTGTTTTTGAAGATTTCATTTTCGAAAACTGAGGACCTGTGCGGTTAGTGACGTAGACCCCGCCCACTGAAGGTGGGCGAGCCCTGTCCGCTAAGGGTGGACGCCCCGCCCGCTGGAGGTGAGCGAACCTGGATTCGTCTTTTTGATTAGGGACCCGCGCGGTTCGTGGCGCGATCTTGCCCAATTGAGGTGGGCAAGTCCCTATTTCATTTGTTCTTGGGATTTCTTTTGAGAATTTCTTTTTTATTCATTCTTGTAAGAGCGAGTTCTTTCGAGGGATGCTCGGATTTAGTTGCAACCTGAATGTGGGTTGGCAACGTGCTTAGACAGACCATTGTCTTGCGGTCATCATCTTTCATGGTTTTGAGCTGGTCTTTACGATTCAATTTTGCCACTACCTGGGTCCTTGATTAGGGGACTATGTATAAGTATCAACGGCGACCTTTGTCTTGAGGTCGTAATCCGGTTTTATCTTTTGAGATTATCCAAACACGGGACTTCGTACAGCGTAGTCTGGGAATGTTGTTTTAACTTTGCATACTCTCTTTTGAAATGTTTATTTTCTTTCGAGCCCCCAAGCATTTGTGCTTGACGGTCATTTCTTGTCAAAGAGGTTCCTTGGGGATACGCGTTTTGTAATGTTCTTGATCGTGTTTGGGATCGTGCTCGTAAGTGTGAGCGATCTTTGTAGTGGTATGCTACTTTGACGAAGTCGTGGAGTGCGACTTCATTTTCCGGGCGACAAAGTTTGCTCCATTTTTCAATAATTAATACATCGAGCTTTTTTTGGCCTGGATTGATCTTTTGACAAATAAACACTTTTTAATTTGAGAAACCAACAACTCGATTTTGTTTTTGTGTTCCGAAGAATGACCTTGATTTTTTTTTATATTGCCTTAAAAAATGTACACGTATTTTTTCCTTGAGATGACGATTGTTTGTGAAGGTTTCCACAGAAAGACCTCTGAGTTCTGGCAAACGAGTCTAAGTTTCGACAAGTTTTAACATTTGTTTTCACTATTCGGGCTCTAAAGGTGCTTTGGGCTTGATCTTGATTACAACAGGGCCTCGTACGATTTTAAGTCCTTTCCTGCTCCGCGTTTTGAAGGGTCCGGGTCTTGGACTAGATTTTCGGTGCCCCTGGAAAGGCGTTAATAATTTCGGCGCCCAGCTTTGGGCGCTGGAAATGCTATTTCGACAGTTTTCTTTTCTTAATTTCGGATTTCTTAACACGTTTCCGAATGGGATCAGGATGTCACTTGATGCTTTCGTGTATATATAGGGGTCAAGTACGTCTTTCTTTTTCACCACTCTCCATCTTCCTTTCTCTCACAATTGCCTAGCTTTTACTCTTTCCTATTCTTGCCATGTCGATTCCTCCTTTCTCCCTCCAACGAGTTGTTAGGCGTTGGCTAAGAGCCCTTAATCCCACAGAAAAGGCTTTGTTGAAAGGATACCACTTAGAGGCATTCTTAGGCTTACAACAAATTAATATTGATTATAACTTTCTGTATGCGGCCCTAGACTTTTGGGATTCTGATCACCATGTTTTTGTTTTTCGGGGCAGTGAAGTATGCCCTCTGCCAGATGAGTTTGCCGCGATCCTTGGTTATCCTACCAATGCTACTCCTGCTACCCCTGGCACTGTTAAAGAGGGTAAAACAACCATAGGGGCTTTCCTAGGACTAGATGCTAACATGCTTGCTGAGATCGTTGTGGGTGATAAGGTTAATTTGGCAAAGCTTGTGAAACACCATTAGTGAAGGAAATAATGCCCTTGGTCCAAGTATGCATTCAATGTTAAGTCTAATAAATGCGGTTCAGTATTAATTAACAAGTTAATAATTCAGTGAGATCAAGTGAGCTGAATGCCTAGCTAGAGGCCGCTTCAGTTCAAGTGGAATTAATGATATTAATCCACAGCTTACTCTTGACTGAACCCGTAGGGTCACACAAATAGTACGTAAACGGATCAAGTATTTAATGGCATTAAATACTCCATCTATGGATATTCGGAATCGACGGATCTTGGTTTCAGTGGGAGCTGAGATCGTCACAGGCAAGAAATGAATACTCCGGAAACGATGATATTGCCGGAAACGGAAATATGGATCGTATCGGAAATATAAATATTATCCAAGTCGTAGATGTTGCCGGAAACGGAAACATGGTACATATCGGAAAATATTATCGGAAATGGAAATATTGCCGGAATCGGAAATATTGCCGGAAACGGAAATATTGTCAGAATCGGAAATATTATCGGAATCGGAAAATAATTCCGGAAACGGAAATATTAGATATTTGTTCGAAACGGAAATTGATTCCGGAATCGGAAATATTGAATATTGTTCGTAACGGAAATGAATTCCGGAATCGGGAAATTAATCGGAAGCGTATCGTACGAATTAGCATCGGACGAGGCCTGCCAGACGAAGGCCCAGCACGAAGCCGGGCCATCGCCCAGCAAGCCAGCGCGCCACAAACGCACCAGCCAAGGCTGCGCCAGGCCCACCGCAAGGAAGGCCCAGCGCGCGCCAAGGCTACGGCAGCGTGTGGGCTTGCGGCAGTGGGCTGCGAGCTCGCAGGCTGCGCGCGCGCGCATGGCGCCCCTCGTGGGCTGCTGTGCGTGCGTATGTGTTTGTGTGCTACTCGAATCCTAAAGCTACCGGGATTTGTCATATGATTAAATCTAATCCTAAAAGATTTAGTTTATTTAGTTAGAGTCCTAGTAGGATTATAATTAAATAAATTAGTATCCTAATAGGATTCCAAATCCTTTTCCATAACTCTATAAATAGGTGCCTAGGGTCACATATTTACATCGAGCATTCAAGTATTCAAAGTGAGTTTTTGAGAGCAAAATTCAGTCATACAATTGCCTATAAAGTGCCGCAAATTCTAAGTACCTTAAGGGCGATTCTAGTTGGTCAATCTTAAGGCGGATCCGGACGTGCTGTGGACTATCTACGGAGGGACGACACTTGGAGTCCTAAAGACTTGTTCTTGTTCGGTTCGGGCGCAGCTAGGGAAGGCACGCAACAAAGAGTATGCATCTAAACTATGCTAATTGATTATGTGTAAATAATATGTTTTCCTGGCTTTATGGTTTTTTCGCATGATTTATGAATTGTCATATGTATCATGTTCCAAGTCTTACTAAAAACATCATTTCAGTTTTGGAACTAGAAGAATGTTTCCATGTACTCATTGGGCTAGTTTTGGAACTAGAAGAATGTTTCCATGTTCCAAGTCTTACTAAAAACATCATTTCAGTTTCTTGCTTAGATGCTAAGGGATTTTCCTTTTTAATAAAAGACAATAGTTGTTCGTTTTATTTTAAAGAGATGTTTTAGGGATCTTCTAGATTAGTCAATGGACTTTATTTATTAGATCACGACAAACAAGTTTATAACATAAATACCAAAAAGGCCAAAAAGGATGATTCAGATCTCACCTATCTGTGGCATTGTCGATTAGGCCATATAAACTTGAAACGCTTAGAAAGACTTCAAAAGGAAGGAATTCTAGAACCATTTGACTTAGAGGATTATGGTAAATGCGAATCATGTTTACTTGGCAAAATGACAAAGCAACCTTTCTCTAAAGTTGGAGAAAGAGAAAATGAACTATTGGGTTTAATCCATACAGATGTATGTGGACCAATGAGTACAAATGCTAGAGGTGGTTTCAGCTACTTTGTCAGTTTCACTGATGACTTCAGTAGATATGGTTATGTCTACCTAATGAAGCATAAGTCTGAATCCTTTGACAAATTCAAGGAATTTCAGAGTGAAGTAGAGAATCAATTAGGCAAGAAGATTAAGACACTGCGGTCTGATAGAGGCGGTGAATATCTGAGCTATGAATTTGATGACCATCTGAAAGAATGTGGAATTCTATCAGAATTGACTCCTCCTGGAACACCACAATGGAACGGTGTGTCGGAACGGAGGAACAGAACCTTGCTACACATGGTCAGGTCAATGATGGGTCAGGCCAAACTTCCATTAGAATTTTGGGGACATGCACTAAATACAGCTGCACTCACTATAAATAGAGCTCCGTCTAAAGCTGTCGAAAAGACTCCATATGAATTATGGTTTGGAAAGCCTCCAAATGTAGATTTGGGGATGTGAAGTATACGTCAAACGATTAATTTCAGACAAACTTCATCCAAAATCTGACAAATGTATCCTTGTGGGCTATCCAAAGGAAACAAAGGGGTATTACTTCTACAATACATCTGAGAACAAGGTGTTTGTTGCTCGAGATGGTGTCTTTTTGGAGAAAGATCACATTTCCAAAATGACAAGTGGGAGAAAAGTAGACCTCGAAGAAATTCGAGTCGAACAACAAACTCTAGAGAATGCTCAAGATAACATTCAGGATGAAACTCAGAGATCTTTAGAAGAATCTGGTGAGAATCATGGTCAATCTAGAAATGTTACCCCGCGTAGATCGCAAAGATATAGATCTCAACCGGAAAGGTACTTAGGTATTTTGACGAACGAGAGCTATGACGTTCTATTACTTGAAAATGATGAACCTGCGACTTACAAACAAGCTATGACGAGCCCTAGCTCCAAGCAATGGCAAGAAGCCATGCAATCTAAATTAGACTCCATGTCTGAAAACCAAGTATGGGATTTGGTCGATTTGCCAGATGGCTACCAAGCCATTGGAAGCAAATGGGTTTTCAAACTGAAAAAGGACAAAGATGGGAAACTTGAAGTTTTCAAAGCTAGATTGGTTGCAAAAGGTTACAAGCAAGTCCACGGTGTGGATTACGATGAAACCTTTTCACCAGTTGCAATGCTAAAGTCTATTCGGATAATGTTAGCAATCGCTGCATATTACGATTACGAAATATGGCAGATGGATGTCAAAACTGCTTTCTTAAACGGCGTTTTAACAGAAACTGTGTTTATGACACAGCCTGAAGGTTTTGAGGATCCAAAGAATGCTAAAAAGGTATGCAAGCTAAAGAAGTCAATCTACGGATTGAAGCAGGCATCCAGGAGCTGGAATATACGTTTTGATGAAGCAGTCAGTGACTTTGGTTTCATCAAGAACGCAGACGAATCTTGTGTATACAAGAAGGTCAGTGGGAGCAAAATTGCTTTCCTAGTATTATATGTCGACGATATATTACTTATCGGAAATGACATTCCTATGTTGAACTCTGTCAAGATTTGGCTTGGGAAATGTTTTTCGATGAAAGATCTAGGAGAAGCACAGTACATATTGGGCATCAAGATTTACAGAGATAGATCTAAAAAGATGATTGGACTTGGTCAAAGCACTTATATCAATAAGGTGCTTGATAGGTTCAAGATGGCGGACTCCAAGCGAGGCTACCTACCCATGTCTCATGGAATGACTCTAAGCAAGACTCAGTGCCCAAAAACACTTGATGAGCGTAGACGAATGAATGGGATTCCATATGCATCATTGATTGGTTCAATAATGTATGCTATGATATGTACACGCCCGGATGTTGCGTACGCACTCAGTGCTACGAGCAGATACCAGTCATACCCAGGAGAGGCGCATTGGACTGCTGCCAAGAATATTCTGAAGTACCTGAAAAGGCACAAAGATGACTTCCTGGTCTATGGTGGAGATGATGAATTAATTGTTAAAGGCTATACGGACGCAAGTTTCCAAACCGACAAAGATGATTTCAGATCACAGTCTGGGTTTGTCTTCTGCCTCAACGGAGGTGCAGTAAGCTGGAAAAGTGCTAAGCAAAACACCATTGCGGATTCTACAACTGAAGCAGAGTACATTGCTGCACATGAAGCAGCAAAGGAAGCTATATGGCTAAGGCAGTTCATAGGTGAACTTGGTGTAGTCCCCTCCATTAAAGGACCAATAGCCCTGTATTGTGATAATAACGGAGCTATTGCACAGGCAAAGGAGCCTAGACACCACCAGAGAGTCAAGCATGTACTTCGTAGATTTCACCTTCTACGAGAGTTCGTTGAAAGAAAAGAAGATTTGATAAACAAGATTGGAACTGATGACAACATATCAGATCCATTGACTAAACCTCTGCCGCAGGCGAAGCACAACTCGCACACTGCAGCTATGGGAATCAAGCATATTGGAGAATGGCTTTGATGACCCTGTTTAATGTTTTAAAGTTTTAGAGTTTAAATCTTTGTAAAACATTATTGGTTAATCATTCACAATAAATGAAAAGAATTCATTTTTCCATTTAATTTGTGGTTTATTAAATGATGAGTCCCTTCAATTTGACGATATATTCAAGATAGACTGTCAGGACCAGTCCTGTGACTAAGAAATGTCTATCAAGTGAACTTGAATGTCAAAGGTTGAAAATGGTCCCTAGT
The DNA here is from genome assembly GCF_020520425.1 of Spinacia oleracea. Lineage (NCBI taxonomy): Eukaryota > Viridiplantae > Streptophyta > Magnoliopsida > Caryophyllales > Amaranthaceae > Spinacia > Spinacia oleracea. Next base: position 53,962,144 of record NC_079490.1, read on the forward strand.
CGGAGTTTTCTATAAAATTGGACGCATAGAAAACGTTAGACGATTAGAATGCAAGATGACTAGTAGTTCTGTTTCTTGAACTATGTGGACATGGCAATGTCATAATCATTTGCATAGATACTTACTTTGGGAAGACTAGTATCGGACAAGACCTATGAAACTTTACTGTAAGAGATGAAAATCTGTCATAAGTAAATTTCATTAAAATTATTAGACACTAAATCCTCAATACCTGAGTGATTTGAGATTACTTGTTTGAGAACTGGTTGCTTTGACGTTGACCAACCGTCGCACCGTAAAAGGAGGCTATAAAGGCAACGCTCAGGTAATCACCTATCAAACATAGTCTAATCTCAAGATCGCAAGATTGGGATTTTCCTCCCATAAATCGGGATGAGATGCTTAAAAGTTGTACAAGGCCACTCGGAGAGCTAGAAACTGTGAAATGCATGGCCGTGCTCGGATGAATCATAGGCTATGATTATCTGTTTATTTGAATAGTTGAACTCTGAAACCTATAAACACCTCTGGACATAATAAGGATGACAACTCTTACCTTATGTTCAAGAGCAAGCATCGAGCGACAAAGGAATTAGGAAATGCACACTTGTCCCTAAGGACAAGTGGGAGACTGAAGGAAATAATGCCCTTGGTCCAAGTATGCATTCAATGTTAAGTCTAATAAATGCGGTTCAGTATTAATTAACAAGTTAATAATTCAGTGAGATCAAGTGAGCTGAATGCCTAGCTAGAGGCCGCTTCAGTTCAAGTGGAATTAATGATATTAATCCACAGCTTACTCTTGACTGAACCCGTAGGGTCACACAAATAGTACGTAAACGGATCAAGTATTTAATGGCATTAAATACTCCATCTATGGATATTCGGAATTGACGGATCTTGGTTTCAGTGGGAGCTGAGATCGTCACAGGCAAGAAATGAATACTCCGGAAACGATGATATTGCTGGAAACGGAAATATGGATCGTATCGGAAATATAAATATTATCCAAGTCGTAGATGTTGCCGGAAACGGAAACATGGTACGTATCGGAAAATATTATCGGAAATGGAAATATTGCCGGAATCGGAAATATTGCCGGAAACGGAAATATTGTCAGAATCGGAAATATTATCGGAATCGGAAAATAATTCCGGAAACGGAAATATTAAATATTTGTTCGAAACGGAAATTGATTCCGGAATCGGAAATATTGAATATTGTTTGTATCGGAAATGAATTCCGGAATCGGGAAATTAATCGGAAGCGTATCGTACGAATTAGCATCGGACGAGGCCTGCCAGACGAAGGCCCAGCACGAAGCCGGGCCATCGCCCAGCAAGCCAGCGCGCCACAAACGCACCAGCCAAGGCTTCGCCAGGCCCACCGCAAGGAAGGCCCAGCGCTCGCCAAGGCTACGGCAGCGTGTGGGCTTGCGGCAGTGGGCTGCGAGCTCGCAGGCTGCGCGCGCGCGCATGGCGCCCCTCGTGGGCTGCTGTGCGTGCGTATGTGTTTGTGTGCTACTCGAATCCTAAAGCTACCGGGATTTGTCATATGATTAAATCTAATCCTAAAAGATTTAGTTTATTTAATTAGAGTCCTAGTAGGATTATAATTAAATAAATTAGTATCCTAATAGGATTCCAAATCCTTTTCCATAACTCTATAAATAGGTGCCTAGGGTCACATATTTACATCGAGCATTCAAGTATTCAAAGTGAGTTTTTGAGAGCAAAATTCAGTCATACAATTGCCTATAAAGTGCCGAAAAGTCTAAGTACCTTAAGGGCGATTCTAGTTGGTCAATCTTAAGGCGGATCCGGACGTGCTGTGGACTATCTACGGAGGGACGACACTTGGAGTCCTAAAGACTTGTTCTTGTTCGGTTCGGGCGCAGCTAGGGAAGGCACGCAACAAAGAGTATGCATCTAAACTATGCTAAATGATTATGTGTAAATAATATGTTTTCCTGGCTTTATGGTTTTTCCGCATGATTTATGAATTGTCATATGTATCATAACCTAACAATTAGACCTAGTAAGAATATGACCGAACAGAAATTGAATATTCGAGCATTTGTATTCTGCGTGTTGAACCACTATTTACTGTCGAATAATAATGGCGAGTTTGGTGACATAAGGTTGTTCCCCTTGATCAGCCAGATGGAGTGTTGTTATTCCATTATGCCGTTGGTTGTTGCCGAGACCTTGCTGAGTGCGGATGAGTTAAAGAAGGATGCCAAGTCTGAAATTTTTAAGGGGAGCCCCCTATTGCTGCAGGTAATCGATCGTTTATTTGCGCACATATATTTGTTTTTTATTTTTTTTGTTTGCCCCTGCCTGGAGCTGATTTTCAGCGCCCAGGGCTAGGCGTCGTATATTCTGGCGCCTGGTCCTGGGCGATGAAAGTGCGTCCCAGGCATTATTATTTTTCTGATCGTACCCGTTTTTTTGTAGGTTTGGCTCATGGAACGGCTCTGGCTTTTAGAAGCTCCCGCCGATCCTAAACGTTATCGCCCTATAGCCTTGGGTAACCGAAAGTATTTGCACCAAGGCCAGAACGAGGCCGAGTGGGCCTCCTATTTTACTCATGGCATATGCTCTATTAAGTGGGTGGTACCGTGGTGGGGTTTGACTAATATGACGGGGGGTTCCGAGGCATTAGTTTATGTTTCTTTGTTGGGGTTATCTCGGCCCATTTACATCTTTCCTTACCGAGTCATGCGACAGTACGGCTTAAGGCAGACTATCCCGTTTTTCGATACGGTACCACCTAAAGTAGCGGTCTTTTCCGAAGCGCGGGTTCAAGCGTGGGCTAAGTATTATGGTGGCCTCCCGCGTTGGACCGTGGCCACCGATGGCTTTGTGGGTCTTTCTGAAAACTACAAGTTGTGGATGAGTTCCGATGATAAGGTTGTGAGAACTAAGGCTCGAAATGAAGAGCCGTCTGAGCTTTTGATACCTCGAGGTAGGGCTAAGTATGAGAGTCGTGATGCTGCTAATCCTTGTGACCATGGTATTAAGACTGTAAAAGCTCATCCTGATCGAAAGCGAAAGGAAGTTCCTCCCCGTTCCAGTTCTAGGCCTAAAAAGGTGCCTAACATGAAGGGGCCTGCTGTTCACAAAAGAAATGCAAGCTCTCGTGGAGATCGTCGCCGGAATAATGTATGGGTTAGGAAAGTTCAGCCCCTAGTAGAACCAGTGGCTAATCCAATTGATGTTGATAATCCTTCCCCTCCCATTGTTTGTGCCCTTGAGGCTGAGCGGGCTATAGCTGTTCAAACCGAAAATGTTTCTGAGGCCTTGGCATCCTTGGAAGTTAGTGTCAAGGAGCCTGTTCTTATGGAGATTGATATAGGGCCAGCGCAGAAGCCTGTGGAGGTGGACCCTGCGAACATTGCCCTCTAAGAGACTTTGTTTGATGATCCGGAAGAACTCGAGTGGTGTAGTTCTTGTTAGAGTGTAGGTGCCCTTTATTTATTTTAGTTGTGTTTGTTTTTCATTCCTTAGCACTTTTGTTTTCCTTCTTATTTATTTTTAAATATTAATAAAGGCGTGATTTTATTTTTCTTGTTTTCCTTTTGTTTCTCATTTTTATTTGCTCATTTCTAACACTTATGCACGTTATATTATTTTATTTGATTGGACCGAATCCATAAACAGGATTGCCTACGTATCCTTGTTAAATTACTTTAACTTAGAATCAGGTCGCGCGTAGTTCTAACTAGAATAGATTCTAGGATGCCGAATTCGATAAGTATGTTCTGAGATGGAAACATATTATTTGAAACGGTAGAATAAGTGAAGTTTATTATTTACTTTTAATCTGTTGCTTTGCCGAAAAACAAAAAATTGTTTTTATTTTTTTAGTGCATTTTATTTTTTGAGTACACGTATTTTGCACATCATTTTTTTCATGTGTTTTTTTTTTGTGGTACGTGTACGTGTTGTACCCCCCAAGTGTTCGTTATTTTTCCGTGTATGTGCGGATAAAATGATAAGCGCTTCTAGGCAAAAGTCGGTAAGCAGAGAGATTCAGCGCCCAGGCTGGGGCGTTAAAGATTTTGGCGCCCAGCCCAGGGCGCTGAAAATGATTCCGGGGTAAGTTTCTTGGCGCGTTGCTTCTTTTCCTTGACATGTTCTTGCATTTATTTCTTTTTCTGTGTTTTGTTTTACTCTTTGTTCGGCAGGAATCAATTTTGACGCTATTTTGGAAGCTTTTTGGACTGTTAGCGTTAGACGCTTTTTCGTCCGGATTAATTTTTTCTATTCGTGACTTGAAACGGCTTTGAAAATGGAGTTAGGGTGCGGAAGATATGAAGGTCTTTGCGTAGGCTTTTTGGGTGGGTTGAGGTGCGTGTTGTTAATGAAGGGTATGGTGGGGTTACGTTTTATTAATTTTCTTTTTAAGCAACATTTTCATTTGTTTTGGATTTGGTTTCCTTTGATTTCTTTGGGTTGCATGGGTTGACTTTTATGATTGCACGGGTTGACCTTTATGTCTTGGCGATATGAAGGGGATGGTACGGTTTATTTTGTGGATTTCGAGAATTGGTTTTGATGTCACGATTCAAGACCAGTGGGCCTTGCTATTGGGGCTAAAGTGGGCCGCTTCCTTATATTTTTTGATTTTATATTTGCGAATATGATTAGTGCTTGTTTAGTGTTAGAATAATATTTTAGGAGAAATCTTACGCCTTTATTAATTTGGAAAGTAAGGAAAACAAACTGAAATAAATTAATCAATATTCTAGGGGGTTCTTAGGACCATATCTGGGGCTTTATTCTTTCTATCATCTAAAAAAACTAATAGGCGTTTTGCTAAAGTGCTCTCTACGGCTCAAGCCTTGAGTTTAGTCTCGTAGAACTTTGGTCCTTCGCTTGTACTCATTTTAAACTCTATTCCCTTTGCGTTGACCCACTGACACGTCTTCACCCATCCGTACTCGGCCTCTTCTAGTGTTGATGTAGGAGTGATTAACCAAGTTGGATCGAAACTTTCATCTTGTAGAGCTAGGGTAGTCATCATACTCTCGTCCTCCCTAGGCTTCGATTCGTTAAACAATGTCCATAGAGCTTGGTTGTCCAATATTTCAGTGGTTTCAGTTTTGGTGAGGTGGGGTGCCTCATCCAAAGTATGACAGTCATGGAAAATTTCGAATCCGGGCTTTAGCAGGCCATTCTGAACGAAGGGTTCAGGGAAGTCACATCATGGGTGTTCTTCTCCTTCCCGGACAAACATACCGTTAAGGGTTCTTTGATATGGGGAAAGGAGGGTGGCTCGTTTTGTCTTGGCTGGCTTAAGGCGTAGCCTAGACAAGTGATCAACAATATCTTCCTCCGTTGGTTCATAACCTAGGCCAAAGGGAGTAGATTTGTTGGGTGGGGGATGGAACATGTAGTTCTTCTTCCTTATGCCCAATGGAGTTCCCGGGAAATATTTTAGCAATATTTTAGGAATGACCCAGGATGCACGCGGATCTAGAAATGCTAAATTATAGTCCTCAATGAATTGGATGGCTTCATCCACTTGAAAACCGTAAAGGTCTTCCGCAGTGCCGGCCGTTCCAACCATAGTACAGCTGACGTCGAGAGGAGGGGCGCGTATTTCCAGAATTACCCCGTTATGGTTAAGCTTAACCATTTGATGCAGGGTAGAAGCCACACCTCCTAAGTCATGGAGCCAAGGGCGTCCTAAGAGGAGGTTGAAAGTGGGCTTGATATCGATTATTTGAAACTCCGTGGTACGTGCCACGGGCCCGGTTTGTATTGTGAGGTTGATTTTTCCCAACACAGGCCTTCGAGAGTTATCATAAGCTCGTACTCCTTGCGTGGAGGTTTGGAAGTCATCGCTTCCTAGCCCCAAGCAATGGGTTATTCGCAGTGGGCAAACATTTACCGCTGAACCGTTATCTACGAGTGCTAGGGGAATGTTTTGTCCTTTGCATCCAACCACTAGATAGAGGGCCTTGTTGTGTGCGCCTCCTTCTTTAGTTAAGTCTTTGTCAGTAAAAACTATTGCTTTTTCCTCAACATCTCTTGTGACGTGGTTAACCAACGAGTCAGGTGTGATGTCCGTAGGGACTGAGATGAGGTCAAGTGAGCGAATGAGTTTTTCACGATGTTCCTTTAAAGTGCACATGAGATCACAGATGGTAATCTCGGCTTTAGTTCTTTTTAGTTGCTTCAAGAGAGGATTTTCGATGACTTCTGCGACGGTGGTGTGCCGCACGTTTTCAGGAGTCTGTCTGACTGGGATGTCGTCCATAGGGAGTGGGCGAATATCCTGTTGGTATACCCTTCCGGACCGAGTAAGATTGTCAACTTCGGACTCTCGAGGGGTGGTGTCAATGGGAGCATGCACGGGCCAAGTTTCAGTAAAGAGGTCCTGGCCCGACACTTGAGACAGGTAGACATCTTCGGCATCATCATCCCACACGCCACACACTTCTCTTTCGATTTGATCCATAGGGACCACGGTGAGTGGTGCACCTTGAGGCGTGATATACACCGTAGGGTCAAAGTCCTTATTTTCTGGTTGGTCGAGAGAGATGTGACAAGAACCGAGTGGGCTCTTGTTGTTGTTGGGTTTTCCAACGTTAGGGAGAGGTATTATTTCATCTTGTATCATATCCTGAATTGTGTTTTTTAGATTCCAGCAGTTTTCAGTGTCATGCCCATTTCCTTTATGGAATTTGCAATAGGTGCCCTCGACCCAATATTTACTTTTGAATGAAGGGTCAGGTGTGGGGCATATGGGCCTTAGCTTTCCTTAATTGGTTAGTCTTTGGAAGGCTTGTACCAGAGTCGACCCGAGTGGGGCAAACTTTCGATCTCGGGTCCACCTTCCAGGGCTCCTTCGGGTTGGGGTTTCCTCTAAGGCGTGGACCTCTTGGGCTTGAGGCGTGTGGCCCCTGTTGTAGGTGTTACTTTTGTATGCAGTCTTGCTTTGTACTTTTTTTGCAAGGTCATCCTCGATCTTTATTCCTACATTATAAACCCTTTTGAAGGTATCAAGGCCCAAGTACCTAAGGTGTTGTTTATAAGCTGGGTCTAGGTTGTCAATGAACTTTTGGACCAATTCAGTTTCAGGAGGCCTATTGATTAGTTGGGCCGCTTGGTCTCTCCATCTAGCAAAATAGGTCGTGACACCTTCATTTTTCTTTTGGAAGAGTACTTCCAGCTCGTGCATGGTGACTTGAAAATCCATTTTCGACGAGTATTGCTTGACGAAGACATTGACAAAGTCCTCCCAAGTGGGGAAGAGCTTAGGGTCCTGGTGGTAGTACCATTTGAGTTGCACATGTTCCAAGGATAAAGGAAAGGCGGGAAAATACATGGACTTGTCCACACCTTTCAAGTTCATGGCATTCACGAAGCTCAAGAGATGATCACGGGGATTGTCCGTGGCTTTGAACTTTGGTAAGTCAGATGAACTGAACTTTTCCGGTAGTTTGCCGGGAAAAGGTTTAGGATCGAGGGAGAAGTACTTGCTCCCCATGGTTTGCTGCAGAACCATTTTTTCGATCTTCTTCTCGTTATCGAGGTCATTTTTGGCTTGCGCGGCTGCTAAGGATTCGTTTTCCATTTTCGGTTGATTCATAAGTTGGGTCATTTGGACCATCTGGTCTCGTAATTCTTCCATGGACGTGTTTGAGGGTGCGAATCGAGGTTGGAGAAGCGGAGACCCTTGAAAGGGGGAATGACGGATGGAGCTTGGGGTTACTAAACCTTGTGTTGGTGATGTATCTTCGAGACGCACTAACCTTTGATTTTCAGATCGACACTAAGTGGCAAAACCAGCCCTATGCATAAGACAAGCTAAAGTTTAGGCCCAAAGTTAAGCAGTACTTAGTCTAGACTTCTGACTCTTTCTATTGGCTTTCTATTCTCGCTTTTGTTGGTACACTTTTGGCTCTTCTATTGGTCATTCTTTGGATTTTCGAAACATTTGCCCGTGTGACATTCAAGGTTTTAATTAGCATGCTCGGTTTTGGTGCCGAACATTGTCGTTATGGGAAGCCTAACAACGACACAAGGAGTTCTTTATTTTATAAGTCGTTCTTAGAATCGAGTGCCTTTTTTCATACGTCCTCGTAGCAGATTTGTTGCGAATTTTTTTTATTGCTACGTATATTTCACGCGCGGGCACCGAGGCTGCTGTGCCTGACCAAAAGGCCAGGCAGCAACTTCAGCGCCCAGCTCTGGGCGTTGAAAATGATTGGCGCCCAGCCAGGGGCGTTGAAAATGCGTCCCTGACTGGTACTCGTATTCTGTTCGTCTATCCTTTTTTTCGTACGACTTAATTTTGCGTGCTTGCCTAACAACGTCCTTTACGCGTTGTGCAGCGTTGTGGGATCCGTTACAGGCCGTCCTAGGCGTCGCTTATTTTTGTGGCGATCGCCCGGGGTTGCGGAACACGTATTTTGGTATAACTCTTTGGCCAATCGGTGTTTATGAATGTTTGGGCAATTTTTAGGGTCGTTGGTTTTCCAGTATTATTTGTCACACACAATCTCAACACAATCACATAATTCGCTACACATAACTAGCATTACAACATGAAGCAAGAATAATATGTCACGTAGTTTATGATAGGCTTCTATGGGTAATATTTGCGCCACCTTGGTACCGCTTCTATCGTAGATCCAAGGCGTGCCCCGGTCGAGGTAGTGCATTCAACAGACGAATTTCGTCCCAAGAGGCCAATCACGATGTAAGCCAAGGGGCATGCACCAATGAGAGGGACCTAGTGGGCGAGCGATTGGGTTTGGGACAGGTGTACTACTAGCGAAAGTGCCGAGTGGACAACATTCGAAGCGTATGCACCCCCCGAGTGGCGATGGGTATCCTTAGTCCCAACTCCCGAGATGAAACACACCAAGGGAGCCAAGATTCGTTATGCGGTTATGTCCGTTCACATTAATATGCTGATTTTCAGGTCGTCCCAACTTGATAAGGAAATAAACGCGGAGTAGGATCGTTTCACCCTTCGGCTATTTTGATTACCTACGAGCACGAGTATTTCATTAACGTTCCCCGGTGGAGTCGCCACTGTGAGGGGGTCGAAAAAGCACAAGGCTAATGCGTGACCTCGTCCCTCGTGGGCGTGACGTTGTCAGATCAAGTGTAATTGGATTTCCTGTGAGTTTACACCCAATCGACTAGTAATATAGGAGTCGCCATTCAGTTTTTAAAGACAATGAGAAAAACTGACAAAACCCGGTTATCGTGACATAAAGGGAGTGCAATTATGTTCGACCACGACGGTCGTAGGTTCCCTTGTGATCCCTGGTGTGGGGATCGCTCAACGTACACTCGCATGGCAGAGATTGAGAGTTCGGGGGACTGTAACTACCGTGAGGAGTGCTCATCGATAACTCCAGAGGCAGGTTATCCTTACTAGCTCAACATAAATAATTGAAGGGACATGCGTTAAACTATTAAACTATTCTGAATTGATTTTACAATATGCAACAAATAACACTAAATCGATCGTGATTATCTTATTTAGATTGATTTAAGGTACCTAGCATGATAATTCAATTGTCCAAGGTATTATCTTATTAGGCGTGATAGATCAATCAAGTTAATAGTTTGACAATTTTATAAAAGGGTGATGAAAGCGATTAAATCATATGAGGGACACATTACAACACACCCTTGAGAGGTGCGTTATGGTTCTCAGAAAACTAACCACTTGGCTTTGCTATTTCTCCTTTTATTTAACGAATCTCGGGTTTCCAAGCAATGTTCCAGTATTTAGGCTTAATTTATCAGCTACAAGGGGAAGGACGCGTTCTGTTCGACTTTTGGGTCGATTGCGACAGAACGCCGGATCAATTTCGCAGCGTGAGGCTAGGCTTAAGGCTAGAGTCAATACTCAGGTTATGGAAATTGTGTGTTTCACGTCGGTTTTGAGGTTGTATTTATAGAGAAAGAGTTTGTGGAAAGATATATTTTTAGAATACGAATCCAAAAAGAATTCGGAGACGACACGGCCCCAGGCATTTTCAGCGCCCAGGGCCTGGGCGCCGAAGATTTCGGCGCCCAGATCCAGGCGTTGAAAATGGGATCTGGGCCGAGATCTGTGTCAGATTTGGACTCTTAGAACGCGGAGCTTTTGAGACTGATCCGAGTCTTTTAGTGCGTATTAACTTTATGACGGAATGCGTCTGGGCCCGTTACGAACTCTAGGTTCGTTAGGATTTTAATTAGTACGTAACTCTTACTTTCGAATTATACCAGGAATAGAATTCCTTTTGCAAATTCTATCTCTTTTAGGATTTATGTTGGAGTGCAACACCTAATTCTGACAGGTTTCTATCTTTTATGACTTTGCCACTTTTAACAACTACCTTTTACGGTAGCTACTATCTTTAGCAGGTTTCCATAAATAGCAGTTTTGGCTGAAATGAAAAGGGTGGATTGAGATTCGTTATTTTATAGGAGATGTGTTGCCAAGTGGAGATTTGTGTTCTCATCATCGAACCTTCCCTTTCGGGAATGGGGACAAAAGTAGGTGTCTACAATGGTATAATTTTGTTCTGGCATCTTAACACGGATTAGAAAATGTGTAAATTTATCCAATGATCTGTTATAAAAAAAAGTTTATAATTTTCTGATTTGGACAAGATGTTTTACTATAAACCTATCATTCTCGGAAACAAAAGAAACAAAAAAGATAAGTGTTTTCCGCATATCTATATACATAGTATCCAACCTCAACAATCATGGTTGTCCGACCCTGATGTACGCCACCAGTAAGGGTTTTATGAAGGTGAGACCCAAACATGGTTGTCCCTGTCGATACGATAATGTGGATAAAATATCCTATGCGCGCTTCAGACACCATCACAAATTCTTAATAATTTAGGGTTCCTTGTTAGCTTGTTGTTGTATTTGAGTTAAATATATTCTAGTGCTATCAAAGATCACAGTAATTCTGCTTCGTTAATTGTAAAAAGTATGCATTTTCGAGAATTATTGGTATGCCTAGGTTTTCCCTGTAATAATGATGATTTCCTGAAAATGCATCTCCTTCTCTTTTCTAGGCTGAATGATTTTACTCTTTCATGTTGCCTTTTCCCAGATGCTGCCGGTAATCAACAACTAGTTAGTGGGTCTATTCAACCATTAGACGTTTGGAATAACAATGGAAACATCAAATATGTTGTGCACTTTAATGAACTATACCAACCAATTAGGAAAGGTGGGCATATTTTAGTCAGATTCCTTTGAAGTATTGCAAAGCAAGAACGCTACTGCCCAATTTCTGAAAAGACTTGGGATGAACTAGACAACTATTTTAAAGTTGACATCATCACATTGATTAGGGTATGTTTCTTCTCTCTTGCTAATTTTTTTAAGAATGAAATTGTGTTAACTCATATAGTCATTCATGGATTCGTATTTTTTAAGGACCGCTTTGTGATTCCTGATGATACCAAGTATGACGATCTAGCTCTCCAACGTGTTGATAGAGTGTGAAGGCAATATAAATATGAAATTTTAAAAAAAAAATTACTACACACAGAGTGTGAAAACTGTAGAAGAAATTAAAAAAGATGTGGCACCTGGAGTTTCCAAGCAAGACTGGGTGAATTTGGTCAACTATTGGGAATCATCCAAAGGGAAAGTAAGTTTTTAATATATGAACTTGATATCTAGATCGATTAAAGTTATATTCAGCCCCCTGTACACGTATTAAAAGATGTTTAATTACTTTGCAGTGATTGTCTGAGTACGGAAAAGAGGCATGAGCATCTTTGAGTCAATTACATTCTAATGGAAGTGGAAGCTTTGCGAATACACGTGTTGATTATGTATAAGACCATTAATATCCAACTACACTACAACTTATAACCGTGATATGTCTCTATAATAGTGCATATAACTTGTTTCTATGTGTTGCTATATTTAGGAAGATGAACATGGAGAAGTTATGAGCCTAATAGAACTTTAGCAAGCTTGTTACAAGAAGAAGGATGGAACCTTTATCGAAGGCACATTCACTGAAGACTTTTTGGTAAAGTTCTGATGGTTATTCTTAGCTTGTACTTTCTTTTGTATAATTTTATTCTCCCATTTATTGTTCGTATATGCTGTGCAGGAAGATGTTAAGGTAAAGGCTGAATCTTTAAAGCTTCTTTATCCTCCTGTCTCCAAGTCATTTAAGGAGATCAAGAATGAGGCTTTTGAGGATACACTATATAATGGAGAAGTTCCTGAAATACCACAAGGTTATGGATTTGGTGTTCGTAATGGCGACATTTATGGGGTGCATGGTGCACTCAGAAAAGCAGGGTTTGGTAAAGGAAAAAGGAGGGTAATAGAAGTGGATAACATCAATATCGAGGTATCAAGGTTGAACCAAGAGAATAAGGAAATTCATAAGAAAAATGAAGAGATAAAAGACAAGTGCCACTAGTAGAAAAAACCCTTATTGCAGCGGGCTTTTAGAACCCTGTTGCAGCGTACATCGTATGCTGCAACTGGGGGACCTGCAACAAGTCTAAACTTGTTGCAGCGTACATTGTTCGCTGCGAAAAGTGCTTTTTTGCAGCGTACATATATTTGTACGCTGCAACAAGTGTAAAAAATTTGCCAAAATCATGACTTGTTGTAGCGTACAAATTGGTGTACGCTGCAAAAAACCCATCCTGTTGCAGCGAACATCTATTTGTACGCTGCAACAAGTCATGATTTTTGCCAAATTTTACAGCCTTGTTGCAGCGTACATATATATATATGTACGCTGTAACAAATCACTTTTGGCGGAAAAAATTGAATTTTATTTAGGGATAGCTAGAGTGCCTTGCACCAAATATAGAAACTTGTAACAACAATAATAATATCTCAAATTGTATAACAAATATAAAAACAATAACAGGTGTTTTGTATATATCATAAAACCAAAATGCACGTACTACATTTAAATATATGTACGTCCCAATGTCAACGTACGCATACATTTTAATATAAAAGATTGTTCTATAATATCTAAACCAACTCGATCAAGCGCGCTCAGGCCAATAATAATACGCATTCCACGGAGTAGAGACCATTGCTCACGAACCACATCAATTTCCTCACTAGCATAAGGCGCATTCCTCGGAGTATAGACCTTTACAAAAACAAAAATTTGTAGGGAGCATTAGATTAAATGCAAATGAAATGTCACATTTTAACATTCAAGCAACTAAGAAAGAAATATCCCTAAAACTCTTGTAAATAGTACACGATGTAAAATATAGAGTTCCTAGTATCTTGTCTTGTAAAGTTTCTGCTTCTGACAGAGAAACTGGTTGTTAACTGTCTCCTTGGGTTGTTTACTTATAAGAAGGATATAATACTCACTTACAACCAAGAAAAAAAGAAAGAAAAATAATGCTACATCTATCTTTGAAACGAATGAACCGATTATGGGGTTAGCTATGCAAGTCACTAAACTGGTTTCTCAGGAAAAGAAAGCTCCAATTCACAATTAGTGAAGGACTTCCAAAAGTCCCTGCTATACAAAATTTTCAATGAAAATTTGAAATTTTTTAGTACCAAGTTCAAGTAAATGTGAACATGTTCCTGCTGGTGTAAAAGTAAATATAGATTCCTGATCATGTTTTTGTTCCCTCATTATAACACTCACAATAATTCAGCTGAATTCAATTACTGCCATCTCAACAATTTTAATTCAATCATCAAAACTACTAGATTCAACCATATAAATTTAATTGGTTATTGTTTAGTTTGAGCAGAAATGTAGAATTGTGTAAGAGAGAAAGATGAAAAGAACTTTAGAGTGGTGGTACAATTTGCCTTTTGGTGAAGTACTTGCCTCCTCTTTTACTATCAGATTCTCTCTATACTGATTCCATTACACTTTTGTGCCGGAATGCTAAATGTTTGAGTGCACAGACGCTCAAACAAAAGGCCTAAATTAGTAAAAATAAACTACGGGAAAATCCTATTGACCAAAACAATAAAAAACCAACTGCACGAATAAGTCGCAAAACAACTTGCAGACGCTGGAAGTTTCCAGTGCACAACAGGTTAGTGCAAGAAAACAATTACGTTGCTCACCCCTTCGTTAGTTTATTCTAGCGCTATCTGGTTCAGTTGTTGCATACGACTTCTAAACATACTTAATTCTAAAAATCGATTTGTGAAGTAGTTATTAGTCCTCTAATAACACCAATGGAAGGCATAATACCGTTCATGCTAACATAACTTTGACGTTCATCTAAGCTAGTTATCAAAAACCATTTTTAAAAGAATCATTCCGAGTCTAGACTAAATTCTGTCCAAGTAAACTCCATAATCCTAAATATAATTGTCTTATTCATAGGGCCGGTTCCACTACTTGGTGCCGAACTGAAAAAGATTAATGTGTCTCGAGTCTTCCACCCCAATTTCTAACCCCATTGCAGAAATAGTAACTCCCGGCTCCACTTGTCATGTTCCTTTTCCAGGATCCCCGAGCTTCCATTCCCTGTCACAAAAAAATATCTAAACACAGCTCAAACAAATGGCTACCACCGTGGAACATCTCTCTACAGAAAATCAATCCCTAGCAGTTGCACAAAGCTACATCTGCTATGGCTCTTCAGGGCCACTCTCCCAGAATAGCGCCGCCGAATTTAGACCAATGATTTTCAGTGACTGTAACATGCTGAACGATGGGTACCTATACCACACACTTTTGGGCTATGTTCGGGTTAGAAAAGAAGCCACTATCCAAAGAAGAGGCGCAATAATGACCCTGGCTCTGCAAGATAAAGAATTTGATCCCATTAAGTTGATTGCTCCATCCCGTCCACCAAAGGACAAGTTGAGCGTGGCTGGCACAAAAACTTCATGTTGACTAACACCCAAGGAATAAAGTTCAAAGTGTCTGCTGGAGAAGGCTCAGTGTTTGATAACTCTGAATCTTAGTCCGAATCCGATAGTGACGAATCTGTAGATACTTCTCAATGTAGCATAGATCCAGAAACTTCCACTCCGGAAGCCCTTTTCAATGTAATGCTTAATGATTTCTATAAAATGAACATAGTTTCTGCGTATACGCCGTCTAAAAGTCTGAATAGCCAAACTGAATGCGTTACAAATGATGAATATGAAGATGAATATGATGAATTCACCAAAGCTAAAAATGAACAAGAATATAAAAATCCAGTGGTTAAGCATACTGAATCAGTAAACATTGGAACCGAGGAAGATCCAAAACTCGTAAGGATCGACTTAACCTCAAATCCCACTGAAAAATCCGATCTAATCTCCAAACTTAGGGAATTCATGGGTGTTTTTGCATGGTCCTACAGAGACATGCCCGTAATAGATCGAGAAATCGCCTAGCATACGATACTTACTGTCAGATTCTCTCTATACTGATTCCATGATGGTAACTTTACAAATTCAGTGCTCGAGTTGCGGGGTATAATATCAGGTATTAGTTATACATAAATTTTTGCGTACGCAATAAAATAAAATGTGAAATTACAGGCATGATATAAACTGCTCTCATCTCATATGATATTTATAAGAATACAAGTGACTCCACAATTACAGATTCCTCAACAGATGAATTATTAGGCCAAACTAAAATTTTAAAGACCTATCTTCAACTATTGAGAAGTTATCAGATCTTATCTGATGAATTTGTGAGCAGTAGCCAGGTCACACAGGAAATCTATTACAAGCAGGGTTGAGGGGAAGAAAGAGAGAGAAGAGGGGTATTAGCTCGTCGACTGAGTCCAGACTCTATTCTGAAATAACAGAGTTGTTTTCTCCCGTGCTCTTATTTGTTTCTATAGGTCATATTTAGGTTGTTCATGGGTGTTGTATATAACGGCAGTACACTTTGACTCCTGTTTAAAGGGTTTTACTAGCTTTAAACTGGTTTATCTCAGGATAATGGCCTGATAAATGAGACCAGCTTTGAGGAGAGCTAACATGAACCTAGGTTTTATTGGCTTTAAACTCATTTAGGCGTTGTCTATTAACTGGTTTTTTCCAGGAGAAGGCTGCTTTGTTAGCAGGTTAGAACTTAGAAATTACGCGGGAAACTGGACTAAAAATGTTTCAGGAAAGAAGACAAACCTCGTATAACTTCTTACTTCTTCCTTTAGATTCAATTGGGAACTGTCTCAGCATTACAAACAATCTGGAGTCGTTCATAGAAAACATGACAAGTAAATACAGATACGAAGTATACTGGTATACCAAATTTGCATTGTTGTTCGGTTATAGACGATCAAACTACTCAAACATTCAAAAACTGACCTTCGTCCGTAAAACAAGAAACTGATCGCAGCAACAAATGAGACAGCTGACAGAATATAAAGAAGTTTAGACAGTCTGAAAATAGTGGTCCCATAACAAAAAAAAAATCATCATCAATAACAGAAACGAACCTGTAATAAAGATCCGTCCTACGGTTTCCAATGCTTCACTGTTATACAACCAGAGAAAAATCCAGATACAAACCTAAAGCATAAAATATAACTATCACAGATTCAAACCCTTCGAAAATAAACTGGTAACAAATCACTGACATGAAAGATAAAGTAAACATGAGATGTAATAAACCTGTATGAAGTAAATTCCAGCGTTTAGCAATATGTAAACAAGCCTCAGCTTATCAGTTGGAAGATCCAGTAACACCAATGTTAGAACCTGTCAGAAGCAGAATATCAATGCTATTTTAATTTTCAGAACTTGCTGCGGTTTGCATCTAAAGCATAAACCTTCAAATGAAACAATAACATAAACAACTAGTTACAATTTCCACCCTATATCCCTAAATAATCATGGGAAACTAAGAGCCATCAATGGCAGTAAGTGTACAACAGTACAAGGATACGAGTAACAGTCTTTTTCTGACATTACTAGGCATACCTGCAATCCAGCATGATGGTGACAGTGATATATCAGACCACAGAGCGAAATACCGATAATAAAAAGTGATTGTTAGCTGGTTTTTTCCAGGAGAAGGCTGCTTTGTTAGCAGGAACATTTTTGTCTCCAATGACTTATTTGGCACTTACTAGAACTACAATGAGGCCATGTAACTTAATGCTTGATGCTTCTGTACTGTGTAACTCATACTTTTTTAGCTTAATCTAATTCTGCCCAGTTTATTACCAAAAAAAAAATGAGGCCAGTAGAAAACTAAAATAAGAAAGACTAAAATGACTGCTGCAAAGCACAAGAACAGTTAAATACAAGTTGTGCCAAATACTAAACTAAAACAATCAATAGCAATTACAGGTAACTTAAAGACAATGAAGTACCACATTGTATTACCTAAACACTAGTACTGATAAAAGTAAATTCTCGAAGGAATCAATGGACGTTAACACACTATGTAAACCAAACAATATCCACAGGCCTTGGTTCCCTGGCTGGGACACTATTTTTATCTTTAGCCAGCAAAAAGAGCTAAAACGCACAGAAAATCCACCAAAATCTCTAAAAATGTGGCTTACAGCACCCTGACAATCTGACATTATTCTAATAATATCAATCTCACCGAAACTCTACTAAACCAAAACACTACCTTAATTCATCTTTCCTTCCTAATTTTTGTTGGAAGTTCTTATTAGTGACACACAAAGAAAAGAGAAAATCTCCTAAACAATCTCCGAAATAATCCACAAACAGACTTGGCCCAACAGGAAAATACAATTCATAACAAAAGCATTTACATCCAAATCATACATAAAAAAAACCAAAAAACAGACTTGATAAGTACACAACTCAAAAAATATAAAATATTTGAGAAAAGGGAAGAAATCATAAGCAGCAGGAGGGGTGAGACAGAAGAAAGGGAAGGAGAGAGATTAAGAGACGGGAATACCTCGTCGGAGAAGTCGACGCCGATCGCCAATGAGTTTGCGGTTCTCTAGAAAGACGATGCTAAAATGCAGGTTTCTTGGAAGCCCTAGCATCAAGAAAATTACCATAAGGTAAACCCAATAATTCCGACCCCGCAACAAGCCCAAATACAGTGAAAATTTTCACAAAGATCAATTTACACTAAAAGAATAACATCACCAAGATATTATGAAATAAACCAAATTGCGACCAAGATATTATGAAATAAACCAATGAATTCATTAAATTAACATATGAATCAAAAAATTTGAAAAATTAATTCACCAAATTAACAAACAAGAAGTGGTTTCAGGAATAAATACAGTCATAAAACAAACAAGAAGTGAGCTACTTACTTACCCCCGAACAAGTGGTTTTCTAGTCTTCCTTTGGCCAAAAACTCGTACACCAGAAACCAATCTTGGCCATCAAGGAAGTATCCAAACAGTTTCACCAGATTAGGATGATGCAGTTGGCCAATATAGTTTAACTCTGACTGCATCAAATAAGCGTACGTGCTATAAGGAATCGAAATAGACCAGCTAGGAAGAGTCAATGACAAATGAGCGAATATAGAAAGGTAGCAAAACATTACCAACCAATACTCCTTGTCACCCTGGAAAACTTCAGGTTTAAGGTTCTTGAAAGAAACAGTCGTTCCAGTTTCAGTTGTTGAAGGAGAGAGAGTCTGCTCATCAATCCACCCCTTGAAAACTAAATCAGAACCATCATCGCCGTTCTTTCACCAGTTGAAAAGGACGAGCTTCCATCGTACATATCTACCAAAATTTCAAGTTAGATTCATTTATATGATCCATATATCACAATTACCATAAAAGGTCGATCGGATATGCTTCTATTAAGCTTAATAAATAACTTGATGAAAGAAAGCAACAAGTATTTTTCAACATATGCCAACATGAATAAGACCTTCTATTATTTTATATATGTTGTGACTAATCGTTAACAATAACTCGACTGAAACTAAAAACAATGATCCATTTCGAAGTAAAAGGGCAAAAGGCTAGCAGCAACGATCGATTCGTTTACCCTGTTGATTTATACCCACGAAATACTAGCAACATAACCCAGAAAGGCATTTTCCTAACAAATTAAACCCAAAACCATCATCATTCTTCAATCTATCATGTTATCAAATTCTCAAATCCAGAACAATCTAACTTACACTTCTTAATTAAAAAAACAGCAAGATTTAATAAAAACAAACTGCAAACAACTGATTGAAATAAATCTTTGAGTATAGAGAAATTACCAGCAAGCTAAGTGAATCCGGATGATGCGAATTTCCAAAACTGCTAAGTATTAAAGACAAATCAATCCACAAGAAAACAATTAAACCTACTAAGTTGCTTATAATACTTGCCTCTCCGTTTCGTCTCAACTCTCAAGTAATCTCGGCTTGCTCCGTCGACCACCACTGTGGGCTGTCGTCAGTCACTCACGCCGCTGCTGTGGAGTGGTTCTGAATGGTGCTCTGCCACCGATACGAAAAGCCCTAACTCCCAAATCCCCAAATTCTAATTCACAAACCCTAATTTTTTGAGAAGCAGAGGAGAGAGAAAAACGCAGAGGGAAGAAGAAGAAGGCCAGCGAGGAAGATCGAAGAAGAAGAAGGGGCAAGGTCTGCGGTGTTTCCGGTAGAGCTGAGGGAAGATCGAAGAAGAAGGGCCAGGTGTACGGTGCGAAGGAGAGGAAGATCGAGAGAAGAAGAAGAGACTACTGAGGGTGGGATATGAATTTCGAAATTGGTCACGAGGTTTGAGATAGAAATGTTTCGTCTGAGTTAAAGTTGCAGCGAAAAAAATTTACAAACATGTTATTGCAGGGGGCTTTTACCATGTACGCTGCAAAATAAAAGGCCTATTGCAGGGGGCTTTTACTATGTACGCTGCAAAAATCTCTTTTGCAGGGGGCAATTAATTTGTACGCTGTAATAACCCTTTAAAGGGTTTGACCCGCGTTGACCGACTGGTTGTTGAAGCGTATTAATACTTGTACGCTGCAACAAGGGGGCTGCAACAGGGGTTTTTTCTACTAGTGTGCGATGAGAATGCAAATCTGATTAGGACAATGACATCGCTGTTTTCTCAAGTTTTAGAATCCATTCGCAGTGAAGATGCTTCAACACAACTTATAGACGCTGCACAAACCGCCTTGTGTATGGCTAACCCACCGGTATTATTTAAACCCTTTCACTTAGCATTTTCTACTATTTTCTTTGACTTCTTTTGAGGCTACACTGTTTTCTGTGACATTATGTGAAATGTGTGATCGATTGACTGACTGTAATGAGTAAAGAACTAAACAAGCTTTATACAAAACAGAACTGGGCTTTACAAAGCAGAACTTAGCTTTACAAAACAGAAATGAGCTTTACAAAACAGAACTGGGCTTTATAGAAAACAGAACTGAGCTTTACAAAGTTTTGCATCCTCTGTTACTCATGTTGCTACATAGTGGACATGATTAATTGTCAGACAAATTAACTGATCTTAAAAGTGTTGTATGGAAGTCTGATCTTAGGAGCAACCCCTTAATTGTTTAAGCAGTTTGATTAACAGAAAATCAATTACATTTTGGTGGTTGTAAATTGGCTCGATGAGAATGTCTGTTTGATTTTAAACATACTTTGTAGTTGGTACTTCCAAGAGGCTGATTTTGAGTAATCAGTCAGATTCTAGTGTCCGAGTAGGGAGATTAGTGATGAGGTTTTCCTCCTAGCACAACCTGATCTTTTGTTAACTAAGAAAGCTAGAATTGATTAAGGAATGTGTCTTAACACTTATTTATCTCGAGGCTGCCTTAAAATAGGCATGTATTCATTGTTACAGCAGTGCTTACATTTTATACAAGAACATTCTCATTTTTCTGAATGCTCTTCTCTTTTAAGAATCCTACATATAGGTCCGTCCCGCTTAAGTCACTCGATGAGAGTCTTTGGTTTTGATCACCTTCAGACATGCTCTTTACAAACTCTACCAAATGCCTCCAATTATCTCCTTCAAACAACCTTTTGTTCATCCTTAAATATGTAAAAGCACTTAATTCACTTCCTGAGTGTGACTTGCTGGTTGCTAAAACCTGCCCAATCGCACTTGCATCATATCTCTCCAAAGCATTTTCTCCAGCAAGTTCGATCTCTTGTATTATAATATCATGTTGTTAATTCAGCTGCATGAGATCAGGTTTTGTAATGCCAATGAATTACTGCTACTTTGCCGGACAGTTTCGCCCCAGTATCCTTAAATACTCCATGAGCAACTGCAAGAATGTTCTTGCCATGCTCAATTAGTTTCGCGTTCTACCACTCTAGGAAGAATTTTCCATATGATGTACTCCATGTTCCGTCTCTGCGAAAGAATCCCGTGTTTTCTGGATACTGTTGGTACTGGCCCGAATCATGTGGGCCACTTCTTCCTCATTCTTGCTCTCCAAATGCCTCAGCTGCTGCTTGTAATGATGCTTTCATATACTTTTTTTCAATGAAAGAAAAAGGAAGATGAGTCCATGTCTGATGATTTCAATTGGTTAGTTAATTGTGAAACAATTCTATATATAATTTTGATTTGGAATTATCCTATGCTATTGTTTACTATGGACTTCTCTTAATTTATTTTTACACCGTGGTAGAAAATATTATTAACCGTTTGTATTTTTTTTTTCTTAAGGCCCGTGATGCATTTGGAGATAATGATGGTGGAAGAAAAGAATCAAGTGGTGATGCATAGCTCGTTCAACTATGAATCTGATATTCTTGAACTTATATTGAGTGGCCTTTGTTTTGAAGATGACATTTTAGAATAATAAGTTGGATGACATTTTTTTTGCTGCTTAGTTGTTGTTTTGGTTGCGTGTTTCTGTCTTGTTTGGCTTGCTGTTGCACTGTTGTTTCTGCAGGTGTTTGCTGTTGTTTTCAGCTGCATAGGTGCTGTTTCTTGCTGTTGCAGGGTGTGGGTTGTGCTCCTGACGTGTGCAGGCTGTTCTGCAGGGAGTCACTAGAGGAAAAAACCTCAAGTGCGGGCTCATTTTAAGGGGTTTAGTGCGGGCTTTTACATGTGCAGCACATGGCCTGCCCGCACTTGGCATTTCTCAAGTGCTGCCAATATATGAGCCCGCACAAAACTATTTTTGTGCTGCCAATTTAGAAAATGTGCCCGCACTTGACAACTTTGTGCTGCCAATTTTCGAATACGTGCCCGCACTTGACAAACTTTGTGCTGCCAATTTTTTAAATGTGCCCGCACTTGACAACTTTTGTGCTGCCAATTTTTAAAATGAGCCCGCACTTGACAAACTTTGTGCTGGCAATTTTGTAAATGAGCCCGCACTTGACAACTTTTGTGCTGCCAATTTAGAAAATGTGCCCGCACTTGACAACTTTTGTGCTGCCAATTTTTAAAATGAGCCCGCACTTGACAAACTTTGTGCTGGCAATTTTGTAAATGAGCCCGCACTTGACAACTTTTGTGCTGCCAATTTTGGAATGAGCCCGCACTTGTGATATATATACGAGCCTATAAACGAGCCGTATTTGATATATATCCTATTTTCCTGCCACATATTTTATAGAATTGGACCACGCCACTAGTTAACCTCCATACATCATATAAAAAAGTACCCAATTATATAGATAATTAAATTGTACAGTTGAAAACTCGATTACATAACAGTCATAAAAAACTAGCATCCGTAACCTAAAATTCATTACAAGGAAATATCAAAAACAATAATAAAATTCACTACAAGAAAATATCAAAGACAATCACTAGAAATGAAGTTTGCCAACTTTTCTCGAACTTCATTTATCTCTTCAATCGTGAAAGGCTCCTCCCTCGAATTTTCGAGTACCTTACGAAGATCGACAATAAAAAAAATATATGTATACTTTAGTTAGTTATATTATAAATATTGTATCGTAAAATAAAGTAAGACTTAATTTGCTCATACCAATGAAATAAAGAATAAAATTGTCGTTTTCGATCCAAACTCTTAACTAATGAACCTATATAGATATTCTAAACCTTTTACATGTTTAACATATTGTTTTTATGTTTATGAGTATCATTATTACCTAATTTGGTCAAGTTATGCACAATTAAGGGTCGTTTGATCGTTATATGTAATAATTTTACTAACATTGTCGTTTTTGCTCCTAACTTTTAACTAATGAACCTAAAAAGGTATTCCAAACCATATAATTGTTTAACATACTTGGTTTTATGTTTCTAAGTCTCATTCTTACCTAGTTTGGCCAAGTAATGCATATTTAAGGGTCGTTTGATCGTTATATGTCATATTTTGACTAAAATTGTCGTTTTCGCTCCTAACTCTTAACTAATGAACCTAAAAAGGTATTTGAAGCCATATACATGGTTAACATACTTGTTTTTATGTTTCTAAGTCTCATTCTTACCTATTTTGGTCAAGTTATGCACATTTAAGAGTCTTTTGATCCTTATATGTCATATTTTGACTAAAATTATCGTTTTCGCTCCTAATTCTTAACTAATGGACCTAAAAAGGTATTTGAAACCATATACATGTTTAACATACTTGTTTTATGTTTCTAAGTCTCATTCATACCTATTTTGGTCAAGTTATGCACATTTAAGGGTCGTTTGATTGTTATATGTCATATTTTGACTAAAATTGTAGTTTTCGCTCCTAACTCTTAAATAACGAATCTAAAAAGGTATTTGAAACCATATACATGTTTAACATACTTGGTTTTATGTTTCTAAGTCTGATTCTTACCAATTTTGGTCAAGTAATGCACATTTAAGGGTCGTTTGATCCTTATATGTCATATTTTGACTAAAATTGTCGTTTTCGCTCCTAACTCTTAACTAATGAACCTAAAAAAGTATTTGAAACCATACACATGTTTAACATACTTGTTTTATGTTTATAAGTCCCATTCTTACCTATTTTGGTCAAGTTATGCACATTTAAGGGTCGTTTGATCGTTATATGTCATATTTTGACTAAAATTGTCGTTTTCGCTCCTAACTCTTAACTAACGAACCTAAAAATGTATTTCAAACCATATAAATGTTTAACATATATGGTTTTAAGTTTCTAAGTCTGATTCTTACCTATTTTGGTCAAGTAATGCACATTTAAGGGTCGTTTGATCCTTATATGTCATATTTTGAGTAAAATTGTCGTTTTCGCTCCTAACTCTTAACTAATGAACCTAAAAAAGTATTTGAAACCCATACACATGTTTAACATACTTGTTTTTATGTTTATAAGTCCCATTCTTACCTATTTTGGTCAAGTTATACACATTTAAGGGTCGTTTGATCGTTATATGTCATATTTTGACTAAAATTGTCGTTTTCGCTCCTAACTCTTAACTAACGAACCTAAAAAGGTATTTCAAACCATATAAATGTTTAACATATATGGTTTTAAGTTTCTAAGGCCCTGTTCTTTTTGGCTTAATTTCAGCTTCAGAACTTATTTGGCAGTTCAGTTCAGTTCAGTTCAGTTCAGTTCAGGAGCATTCAGTTCAGTTCAGTTCAGTTCAGTTCAGTTCAGTTCAGTTCAGTTCAGGAGCATTAAATTCAGTTCAGTTTAATTCAGTTTAATTCAATTCAATTCAATTTAATTTAATTTAATTTAATTTATTTTAATAATAATAATTATTATTATAATATATTATTATTATTATTATTAATATTAATTATATTATTATTATTATTAATATTAATTATATTATTATTTATATTATTGTATTACTTATTATTAATATTATTATATTATTATATTACTTATTATTTATACTTATATTATTATATTACTTATTATTATTATTATTTATAACTAAATATTTATTAATAATTAATATAATTTATTATTATTTTTATTAATTAGTATTATTTATTATTTATTATTTATTATTTATTTTTTATTATTTATTATTAATTATTAATTATTAATTATTAATTATTAATTATTAATTATTAATTATTAATTATTAATTATTAATTATTAATTATTAATTATTAATTATTAATTATTAATTATTAATTATTAATTATTAATTATTAATTATTATTATTAATTATTAATTATTAATTATTAATTATTAATTATTAATTATTAATTATTAATTATTAATTATTAATTATTAATTATTAATTATTAATTATTAATTATTAATTATTAATTATTAATTATTAATTATTAATTATTAATTATTAATTATTAATTATTAATTATTAATTATTAATTATTAATTATTAATTATTAATTATTAATTATTAATTATTAATTATTAATTATTAATTATTAATTATTAATTATTAATTATTAATTATTAATTATTAATTATTAATTATTAATTATTAATTAATTATGAATTTTATTATTTATTATTAATTATTATTATTAATTATTAATTATTTATTATTATTATTTATTATTTTTATTATATTATTTTTATTATTATTATTTATTATTTATTATTTATTATTTATTCGGTTTATTATTTATTATTATTATTTATTTATTATTTACATTTATTAGTTATTATTTATTATTTATTATTAGTATTTATTATTTATTATTTATTATTATTATTTATTATTTATTATTTATTATTTATTATTTATTATTTATTATTTATTATTTATTATTATTATTTATTATTTATTATTTATTATTTATATTTATTATTTATTATTTATTATTTATTATTTATTATTTATTATTTATTATTTATTATTTATTATTTATTATTTATTATTTAGTATTTATTATTTATTTATTATTATTTATTATTATTATTTATTATTTATTATTTATTATTTATTAATTTATTATTTATTATTTATTATTTATTATTTATTATTTATTATTATTATTTATTATTTATTATTTATTATTTATTATTTATTATTATTATTTATTATTATTATTTATTATTTATTATTATTATTTATTATTTATTATTTATTATTTATTATTTATTATTATTATTTATTATTTATATTTATTATTTATTATTTATTATTTATTATTTATTATTTATTATTATTATTATTTATTATGTATTATTTATTATTTATTATTTATTATTATTTATTATTTATTATTTATTTATATTATTATTTATTATTTATTATTTATTATTTATTATTTATTATTTATATTTATTATTTATTATTTATTATTTATATTTATTATTTATTATTTATTATTTATTATTATATTATTATTTATTATTTATTATTATTATTTATTATTTATTATTTATTATTTATTATTTATTATTTATTATTATTATTATTATTATTATTTATTATTTATTATTATTATTTATTATTTATTATTTATTATTATTATTTATTATTTATTATTTATTATTTATTATTTATTATTTATTATTTATTATTTATTATTTATTATTTATTATTATTATTTATTATTTATTATTTATTATTTATTATTTATTATTTATTATTTATTATTTATTATTATTATTTATTATTTATTTATTATTTATTATTTATTATTTATATTTATTATTTATTATTTATTATTTATTATTTATTATTTATCATTTATTATTTATTATTATTATTTATTATTTATTATTATTATTATTATTATTATTTATTATTTATTATTTATTATTTATATTATTATTATTATTTATTATTTATTATTATTATTTATACTTATTATTTATTATTTATTATTTATTATTTATTATTATTTATTATTTATTATTTATTATTTATTATTTATTATTATTATTATTATTTATTATTATTATTTATTATTTATTATTATTATTATTATTTATTATTTATTATTTATTATTTATTATTTATTATTTATTATTTATTATTTATTATTTATTATTTATTATTTATTATTTATTATTTATATTATATTTATTATTTATTATTTATTATTTATTATTTATTATTTATTATTTATTCTTTATTATTTATTCTTTATTATTTATTATTTATTATTTATTTCGGTAATATATTCTGTTAAGTAAAGTTCAGTTCAGTTCAGTTCAGTTCAGTTCAGTTCAGTTCAGGAGCATTCAGTTCAGTTCAGTTCAGTTCAGTTCAGTTCAGTTCAGTTCAATTCAGTTCAGTTCAGTTCAGCTCTAAAGAACAAGGCCTAAGTCTAACTCTTACCTAGTTTGGTCAAGTTAAGCACATTTAAGGGTCGTTTGATCGTTATATGTCATATTTTGACTAAAATTGTCGTTTTCTTTCCTAACTCTTAACTAATGAACCTAAAAAGGTATTTGAAACCATATACATGTTTAACATACTTGGTTTTATGTTTCTAAGTCTCATTCTTACTTTGTTTGGTCAAGTTATACACATGTAAGGGTCGTTTAATCGTTATATGTCATATTTTGACTAAAATTGTCGTTTTTGCTCCTAGCTCTTAACTAATGAATTTAAATAGATATTCTAAACCTTTTACATGTTTAATATACTTAGGTTTATGTTTATAATTATCATTATTACCTAATTTGGTCAAGTTATGCACATTTAAGGGTCGTTTGATTGTTATATGTCATTATTTTGACTAAAATTGTCGTTTTCGTTCTTAACTCTTAACGAATGAATCTAAATAGATATTCTAAACCTTTTACCTAAATAGATATAGATAAATTCCATATACCTCATACATCTCTTGTAACTTATTCACGATGTCCCCATCTTCATATTTACCAAATAGCGAAGATGTCATGCAAACACCTATAGAACCCGTGAGAAAAAAGAGTAAGATGTTACCAACCAAAAGCAAAGTACATTAAAAAAAACAAAAGTGTCAAGTTGGAACTTTTTCAATTTATTGAACATGCATGCTTTGCGCTTTACGAAATATGATAACTGGTTGGAAACATCTACCTTGCATAGAAAGAAAACGAAGTTCTTGATTTGTTGATACAGCAATCTCGACAAGGCGATCATCCACTAGTGGATGATCGCCTTGTCGAGATTGCAGATTGTGTAAGATGGATAACGCTTTCGCACAAAAGAAATATGAACCATGTCAACCAGCTTGTTACCCTAAACAGAAAAATGTCAACCAGCTTGTTACCATAAACAGAAAAATGCAGACAGATTTTAGCATAGCTAAACTAGATAAGATTAATGGCTAATTGAAATATATATATATATATATATATATATATATATATATATATATATCCAATAGCTCATGTAAAATGTGTACGGGTAGGGAGATACTACAACAGCAAGGAAAACATTTAGTATTGTACACATACTTGAGTCGTATCTCCTTCAAAGCCAAAAGATATGTGCAAGCATCTGGAATACCCCGGGTTCGGGTTTGGATTGTTTATTGAATCCTCTGAGACTCCGAAAAGAGATCTGACCTGTTTGTCAAATGGTTCAAAAAGTGAATAATAAAAACTTAATGCATCATGTCACAAAAAGACAACAATATTACCATGAAATCCAGTCATTACAAAAAGACAGAGATTAGGCATCCAACCTCAATAAGTGACAATCAATGCTACGACTTTCGTTCACCATCCCAGAATCAGTTCACAACAAATCTGCGGCATCAGTTCACAGCAGATCAGTTCACAACTGCTGTTTTGATCTGGTGAACTGATCAGTACAGCAGATCAGTACAAGAAATGCTCAGTATGTAATAGTCTATAGTTCAACACAAGAAGCAGTCATTTGTGAGTGTTCTGATCTTCTCGCAACAGAAATGAAGAACAGATCAGAAGCAGCAACAAAGTTTGTGAACTGAAAGATCCGATCCAAAGCAGATCAGTTCACAAGCATGCTTCTGATCTGATGCTTCGGATCTGATCTTTCATTTCACAAACTCAGTTCACTAGATCAGAACAACAATTGTGAACTGAGCTTTTTTGTACTAGCTACCAAACATTGTAGTTACGGGGAAAAAAACTTGAAAAGTTACAAAGCTCCATCCATCTAATAGGATACTCTAAGAAATAAAGACCAACTTTTAAACCAAGAAGCTCAAAGTTTTCCCAGCATGGGTTTTTAAAAGTAAATGTCAACTTATGGAACAATCTTAAACTATAAGAAAGAGAACAAGTGACTGAAATCATGGATAAAAAATGACAAGAAACAAATGCACAAATAACTAACCTCGTGAATCTTCTTAAGCTCCACGTAAAGCAAGCTAATCTTTATGAATGCCAGCGCAATAATCATTTGGACAACAGAGTTTGCAACAATCTGCTTTTGAATCGGCACTGCAGCATATAAGATTGCAAGGATTTTAAAGGGTAGAAACAGAAACCCTAGAAGTAGAACAATAGTAGAAAAGCAGATATGTATAACACAACAGTGCAGATCAGACACAACAGACCAAACAACATATTAGAAAAAGTCAACCAAGGTCAACTCTTACTAAACCTCAACAATCAGCAGCTATGCGTTTGCGACATCTAACTTTAAAGACCCTTTTTCTGGTAGCATTGCAAACTTGCAATTGAGTTTAAGCAACCAGCTATAACCAACACCCAACATCCTTCTACTGCTGACCAGAACAAAGCACAATTCGGCCCTAAACACCCACACCAGCTGCTGCAACCCTGCATGGCTCTGTAGACTACCACGAGACTAAGTACCATGGAACTAGTTGACCTAAAAAGAACTTGCTGATATGAGACGTGCATCATTAAAGAAAGAAGCACCAATATTGGTGACGCATAAAATGATGCACAAGAGCAGCAGCAGCTGTTCAGAATAGATGCAGACAGTATGCAGCAGCAGTAAACAACAACATTAGTAACTAGAGCAGTAAACAATAGCAGCAGTCCAGACATAAACTAGCGTAAAACAGTCAGAAGCGTCCCAAAAATACAATTTGAAGACACATATGGGTTTTGAATTGAAATATTCTTAAGTATCAAATCATGACAACTGAAAAGCATAATATGACACCAGAAAAAATGGACAAGTTCAGCTGGGAAGATGAAATTCCAAACTGATTTTGATTCGTGTCCCTTAACAATCACAATTAACTTGTTGTTCTTAACAAATGAACTTTTGGCTTCCTAAGAATGAACCAATTCAATTAGGGAAGCCTGCTAGGAGTATTACACTGTCAATTAAGTTCAACGAGCATTTTGATTGCTACTCCATAAAGAATAATGCATAATTTAATGTGAAGTCATCAGCTAATTTTCAAGAAAGAAAAGATAATCAAATTGACACTCAACAAAATTCTGCACAAATAATTATAAGAAAGTTAAAAAACAAAAACCCAATTCTTTATATTTGGGACTGAATTAGTTCTTTAGCACAATAGAAATTCGTTTGATAATTTATTGAATAATTAAGCAGAAATTGGTGAATTGATAACTGGGAAATCTATAGATGAATTGGAATTGAATTCTACAGATGAATTGAAACTAAAACGTAGATTAAATCACAAAGAGGGAAAGAGGAATTACATGGGCAACTTGAATTCAGCAGGATAGTTGAACGATTTCTTCAAATTAGGGCAACTCGAAGATTCTGGTTCATTCTTCATCTCTGCCTAGTTGATATTGGATTCAGGACCACCGTTGGCGGCGGCGGTACAGACTGGAGACGAGGGAGAGCGCAGAGACAAGTGAGATGGAGGGTGGAGCTCCTGGAACAATCAACCCTACAACATCCATGAACAACTACGCAGCGACGAAGAGGTTTGGCAGTGAGGAAGCGACGACGACGAGAAAACGAAGGTGAAGAGGGAGAAGAATCAGGGATAGAAAGATGAGGCTTCTTTAATTTTAGAATTGTCTTTTTTTTTGCAATTGTAATTTTAGAAACTTTTGTGCGGCACTTGTGAAATGAGCCCGCACTTGAGTTTCAAAGCCCGCACTTAAACTCAAGTGTTGCCAATTTTCTATAATGACCCGCACTTGTGATAATGTATTTTTTTCTTTTTTTTTAGTGATCTCAAGTGCTGCTAATTTACTAAATAACCCGCACTTGAAGGGAAGCACATGTTGATTTTTCTACTAGTGAGTCCAGGTGCTGCAGTCAGGTCTACAGGGAGTGTGGTGTTCGATTGTTGTTGTGTGCAATCTTGTGTTGCGTACCCTTTTATTGCGTTTGTTGTGTTTGGTTGTTAGGGAGTGGTATGTACTCCTTTAACTTTTTCTGATGTTTCGTTGTTTGGATGCTTTTGTTCATACCTTTTGGTAATAAAATCCTTTAATTTACCAAAAAAAAAAATTGGAATTATAATAGTAGATAAATTTTATGATGTTTTGGGTATTAAATTTGTGTTTTGGAGATAGCTAGCTAATTTAATAGTTTGGACATGTGTAAACTTAATTTGATGATATGATCGATTTGGAGCGAGCTAAGTACGTATTATTACATATATATATATATATATATATATATATATATATATATATATATATATATATATATATATATATATACATATATATATATATATATATATATATATATATATAATCTTGTAATTTATAATTTTAAAGGTGTTCGTGCTATATATATAGTTAATTGCATCTGTTTGGTTTGGTTTTAATTAATTAGTTTCAGGTTGATTTTGCTTTGGGCAAAAATGAACGATTAAAAAAAAATTAATTAAATTATCGACGCTTTATAGTGTCAAAACATGATTCGCGCAAAAAATTGTTGATAAGCCAGTAAAAAATATTACTACGCTGATGACCGTCGAGAAATATTTAGCTACATCAAACACCGTCGAGATTCTCGACGCAGATTGGCGCCAAAAATATTCTGAAGACCACAAAAACCGTCAAGATTATCGACGCTATGGAGTGTCCGACGCTGACTTTGGGCGTCGAGAAAAATATTCTCGACGCTTAATGGCCAAAATAGCGTCGAAAAATGACGGGATTTGTTGTAGTGAGTGCAGTGGACGATATTATTGAAAATAAAGAAAACGCTAATATATAGTGTATGAAATAGCCTTGAAGTGGTATAGATATCTGAACTAAAAAAGATAGCCTATGAGAAAAGTTCAATGGTACCAATTTAATATATATTCAGATATCATCGATGAATAGCATGCAAAATACATATTAACTAATACTTGATGATACCGGTATACGATGGAACCGATATGCATATGCGAAAAATAATGGACTTGAGAATGGGGATCTGAAATATATGTCTTGTTGATGTCGACATAATCATAATGATAAAAATGAGCTCTTGGACCCGAAGTCCAAAAAGTTATGGATTTTATAATCTACATTGTATAGTGTTTTGTATTTTGAGTCTTACATTCATGTACATTTGTAATTAATAGGTAAATGCATCATTAATCATACTTTAAGTTCATTTTACATTTTATCATTGTATGATTTTGATTTATCCAGTTATGAATGTTATATTGTATGCAAAACTTTCTAAACTATTATGATGTCGTATATGAATATGCATCCAAGGTAAGACAAATTTGTAATTTTGGTAGAAATTTATAAGAGGAGATTCTTACTTCGTTGATCTAGTAGTTGCAAAAAAAAACATATTATGTTGATATAATAACATATTATGATTCATGCAAAAAAGAGTTTATGAAGAGCTTATACATGATATTCTTAAACATCTAGCCCTTTTGAGTTTTGCATATAAACATCCCAACATTGCTGAGATATTTTCAAAACTCTAAAAGAGTGTTTTTGAAATGTCGTCTCAACCGGTAGTTTGAGTACTTGAGAGTTTTGAAATATACATATTAATTTATTCATGAAAGAATTATTATACAAATATGAATCATCATAAAATATAAGATTAAGGTATGTAATGTCCTCACAATGGATATTATGTTATGGTCCAGAAGAACCATAAATAACATGATTAGCTATATTATACCTCCAAGTTGGACGATGATATTGTTATTTATCATGTATTGCCTTGAAAGTATGGCCACATAAAGTTTGATCAATATTGATAAAAAACTACCATTTATGACCTCCAGAAGAAAGTATATATGTCCAATATGTATGGATAAGTTTTGTAATATCATGTACAAGAAAATGTATTTATCTCAGGTGAAGCTAAAGCATTATCAAATGAGATAGGGA
Source organism: Spinacia oleracea (assembly GCF_020520425.1). Classification (NCBI taxonomy): domain Eukaryota; kingdom Viridiplantae; phylum Streptophyta; class Magnoliopsida; order Caryophyllales; family Amaranthaceae; genus Spinacia; species Spinacia oleracea. Next base: position 53,995,108 of record NC_079490.1, read on the forward strand.
AAATCAAAAACAAATGTATCAAATGAGATACAGAAAAGCACATGATCTTACCTGTATTATTTTAAAAACATGGGTGATATAAATATTCAGCTCATCTGTTTAAGTGGAGAATTTAAAATTCAAGTTAAACTTTGGAGAATCAATTTTCAAGAAACATCATGTTGCTACATTTGAGAAGCTACTCAATAATATTGGATAGATTACACCAGAAGATCTTAAATGATGTATTCACCAGGGGGAGAAATACGCGTTACACTATTTTTCCCTTAACCTAGGTTTTGTCCCACTGGGTTTTGCTGGTAAGGTTTTTAATGAGACAACATCTCAAGCGTATTATGAAAAATAACTTATTCTTTTTCCTTCACTAGGTTTTTATCCCACAGGGTTTTCCTAGTAAAGTTTTGACGAGGCATAATCTTCAATACTTGACATCCTAGGGGGGAGTGTTATGAAACACTACAAGAAAACGGTGATTTAGCTACTGAATTTTTCGACCGTAACAAAAGTAGTCGGTAAAATTGTATTTTACCGACTAATAAAATGGTAGTTGCTAATATTATTTTTTACCGACTAACATTTAGTGGTCGTAATTTGCAGGTTAACTATGACTACTTAATAGTCGTGATTTAAGTCCACCAAAACTAATGTTCGAAAAAACTTACCGACTACTTTTACCGACTAAATATTTAACCGACTACTTAAATGTAGTCGGAATTTACCGTTTTACCGACTACTTTGAAGTTGGTCGTTAATTTAACTACTACAATAATAGTCGGTAAAATATCCACAAAAAAAAATCCCAAAATTTTCCAAAAATGTACTTTACCGACCAATGATGTAGTCGGTATTTTTTTAAAAATAATAAAAGTGATTACCGACTACTAAATTAGTCGAAAATGTCAAAGAATACCGACTAATTTAGTAGTCGGTGTTTTTTTTAATTAAAAACAATTGGGCTTTGGGCTTTCACGCATAAGACCTAACCCTACTCCTTGTCTCTCTTCAATTCGGCCGTTTTCCCCCTAACCCTATTCCTTCTCTCTCTTCATTTAAACCGTTTTCTCTCCCTCTCCCTCTCCCTTCTCTCTCTTCCTTCTCTCTCCTCCCTGTTCATCTCCTACCTCCTTTCTCCTTTCTCTACTTCATCATCATCCCCGTAGATGATCATCACCATCACCGTAGATAATATACATCGTCACCAATCTCCTTCATTATCAACCTCCTTCATCACCATCAACTCCGACTTCATCATCGATCTCCTTCATCATCGACGAAAATTGGTGAGTTTTTTTTTATTTGGTTTTTTTAATTTGATTTTCGTGATTTTTAATTAGTATCTGATTCGTTTTTTTAATTTTAATTTCTTGATTTTTTTAATTTGATTTCGTTTTAAATTTGATTTTCTTTTTTTTTTTTATTTGATTTTCGTTTTTAAATTTGATTTTCCTTTTTAAAATTGGTTTTGTTTTTCAAATTTAATTTTCGTTTTTTTTGTTTTTTAATTTGATTTGATTTTCCTTTTTTAATTTATTTTCGTTTTCTAATTTTATTTTATTTGATTTGATTTTTCATTTTTTTATTTATTTTCGTTTTCTAATTTAATTTTGATTTTCGTTTTGTAAACTGGTTTGGTTTTTTAAGCTGGTTTTTTTAAACCGGTTTTGTTATTTTCTTTCATTTTTTTATTTTCGTTTTTTAATCTAATTTAATTTTTGTTTTATTTTCGATTTTTAATTTGATATTTCGGAAATTTATTTTTATGTGGTTGTAGGTAATAGAAGATCTTAAGCAAATCTTTGAAGTGAGGAGCTCCAACAAAATATTGTCTTAATTAGTATAATTTTTGTTTTAGATTAGATCAGTATTATAATTTTTTTTGACTCTATTAGATCTAAGTTGTTCGTACAAATATTGTTATTTTTGTAATAACTCTTGATGATATAAGTTTGGGTTTTATTTTCGTGGATTAATAATATGAAAAGTTGTTTTGATTAAAAAATTTACATTTTTGTTCGGTTGGAAATGGAAGATTGTCAAACATGAAACTGGTAACTGGAATGTCGGTTTCATTTTTTTATTTTTAAAAATTGTTTTACCGACTACTATTTTAGCCGGAAAATTGCCGACTAACATAGTAGCCGGTAATTTTTCGACTACTATTTTAGTCGGAAAATAGTCGACTAAAAAAGTGGTTGTAATATGTGGATGCCCATTATATCTTAGTATCATTCCGGAATATTCTAGATCTCAGGGTTTATTATTATTATTTTCCAAGGAAACTCTATTCAATTGTAAATATATGTATCCCATTGTTCATGGAATAATACACTCATTACATTGTTCTCTCCCAATTTCTTCTCCATTCTCTCTTTATTTCACAACAGATATTTTGTTTTTCCATTAAATCTCACGTGCTGTGTGAAGGTTTTTACCTGCTATAGCAGGTCGTTGTTTGTTAAGACCAATTATTATAAAATAGGATAAATAGTTCAGCCCAACCATAGTTAATCGATACTTTTTTTTTTGAATGTAGTTAATCAATACTTTACCGTTTAAAGAACTATGTTGATAATTGGAACTGTTTACGTGAAAATAAAATTTGAAAATTAACTAGTTTGATAAAAAAAATATCCAATAAAACAGGCCTAAAACACGCGATGTTACCAACGGCATAATTGCACTACATTAACCATGCATACTACTTACATTAAAATAGGTTTGTGTACCTCTAATACACTTAAATTCCAAGTATGTAATATGTCTTAATAAGTAATAACCTACATAGGGTATTCTGCCAACACCATGAATGTCATGGCATATGCTGACCACGCAGTAAAGAACCACGACCCGAAGGCAAAAACTACTGTCATCTGGTACTTGAAACAATGAATGACCCCAACCGGGAAACATCGATTGTTATCGAAAGAATAGTGTAGCACAATTGCCATTGATGCCGATGCACCGGCGAGGGATAAAACAGCAAATATCTGGTAACAAAATTGAAGCTTTTAAAATTATGGGTGAAAAAGAAAGGAATAATAAGGTTAATAAAAAAAAATGTAATGCATATCATACCCCGTCAAAAACAGCAAAAGAGGTCACTATCGCAAGGATACGAAGGTTTTTGTTTTTCACTCTAGCCCAGACTTCAACAACAATGACGATCAAACTCCATATCACTTGAACTGCCATAATTAATGATAAAACGCTGAAACAAAACATATTTATTAGATTGTAAATCACGGATGTTGAAGACGGAGCAAAAATCAATTACCCAATATTCCATACAAGCTGGACTTTTCGTTCATAATATATATATATAAAACGATAGGCCATAGGCGGTATTTAACTATTTACATTCGCACAACACACGAGAGAAGTACGTAAAATACAAAAGGTCTTGCGCGCACAAGGTGTACAATAATTTTATTGTACACCAAGATAACTTTTACCCATTTTTTTGTAACTTTAACTTAGTTTTGATTAACTTTTATATTAGTAAAAAAAAGGTTGATAGAAGTGGTTAAATGATTAATCATTATTAGTGGTATTGAAGAAATATGTTTTACTGAAATGAAAAAGTTATCACTAAAAAATAGATAACTTTTACCTATATAAGCGTAACTTTAAAACGTTTTGAGTTAACTTTTACTCTGGTTTACACTATTTATTGTACACCCTTTGTAAATAAGAATTCGTGAATGCTATATTGTTCTTCACTGTCAGAATTTAGTCAGGGGCGGATCTTGAACAGTTTTATGAGGGGGTTGGTAGAATTATTTTTAGCAATATACTATGTAATTATACAATCATATACAAATTTTTAGGGAGTCGTAAATAAAAATACGCTATAAAATTTTCCGGCCAGGGGGGCTAGGCCCACCCCAACACAAGCTAAGATCCACCATTACCTCCGGTTCAAAGTGTTCTTTACATTTTATTTTATTCTATTTTAGACATGAAAATTTAATATCTTACCTTTCTTACCCCCACAATATTTAAAATTTTTCATTCACTTTATCTTACTTTATTCTTTTTCTCTTATAACTACCCACATTTTTATACATTTCTCTTACTTTATTCATATATTCTATTACATTCATCCAACTTTTCTAATTTTGTCTTAATATTTGGGCAAATATTAACGGTAAACATTTTTACATAACGGAGGGAGTAACAATCGATCATCTCCTTTTAAACACGGAAACTCCAAAGTTACCCTACCTTAAGCTGTATCCCCTACTTTAACCATACCATAAGCCAATTTACTCTTAAAATATGAAAATTTACTGAATGCAACTATAGCATCTTTTTTATCTTTTTTTTTTTTTTTGGCGATCTGATTGGATTTTAGATTATAAAAAGTGTTGTTAAAATTTTAATGTATGTTATATATGTACGGTATTAAAAGTAATATTCAATATTTTGTATAAAAAGATGGCTTGAGTTTGAATTTCGAACCTATAATACGAATTTTCCGACACCGCCTCTGCTATAGGCTATAACACTCAGTTGCGTGCGTCAAATTACGAAAACTATCCTAGGCATGGCTAAGAAGAAATACTGATTCAAACTAAAATTAAAGAAAGTTAGAAACCATACTTGAAAGCAGAATTGGGGGAGACGTGCCCATGATTTGCCAAAACCACCAATGTGATTATTGTTGCAACAGAGAACAAACATTGTGCCAACCTTAAACAGAATGCCGTCTTCGTCCCCGGACTTCCTAACACAACCTTCATCTTATCCTAAGGTTGAGGAGGGAGGAGAGTGAGGGGAAGAAGGGAAGGGAAGGGAAGCTCAAATTATGTACAGCTTCGAAAGAGAAATAGTCTGAAGAAAAAGCTAGTAGACTAAACTAAAGAGGTGAGCTGAGCTGAGAAATAAGTGAAGGGAAACACTTTTTATATGCAGCTTCAAAAGGATTTACTTCAAAGTATATTTGAAATAGTCGATAATTCTTTCCGTATAGTTATACATTCTATTTTAGGAAATAAACCCATTACAAAAATCGAAATAGGACGAAAAAGAAAAAGGTGTAGCTCTTATGCACCGTAAGTGGTTACTTATGGAGGGTGCTTACGAGATTGGATAAATCGGGGATTGCGTAATCACAAATTCTTATTTACAACAAGTGTACAATATTTATTAAATGTTAACACAGAAGCTTTAAAATTATCCTCATATATGAAAAAGTTATTTATTTTGTAGTGATAAATTTTTTCATTTTAATTAATTTTTTTTTTCAAATCACAAATAATGTATAAATGATAATTATCTATCAATAAATATAAAAGTTAATCAAATATATTAAAAGTTAAAAAATAATAATTAGGTAGATGTTAGAAAAACTGGGTACAAATTATCTTTATCTATTGTAAATTTATTGTACAACTTGTACGCGCAAAACCATTTATTACATATATGGTAAAAGAATTGTAAGCTAGTTTCTGTTGAGTCAAATATGGAGTTTTACTGTTTCTAAAGTTTTTTTTTTTTTGACAGACACTAAACAATGCTTAGAAGCTTTGCTGGAGACCACTTATCCTAGCTTGGATTGCCAGTTTGTGGGCGTCCAGTGTTGCTTGTCTACTAGTGAAAATAATTCTACAGAAGCTAAACTTACTCCCTAAGTTACGGATATCCTCGATCAGATTTCTCAGGTCTGTTGGCGCTTCTTTGCTTATCTCAATATACCTGATGATCGAGTACCCTGCAGTCCGTGTTGATAATTCCTCTTGCTTCTGCATCTGCTGCCGAGGTGCATCTTATGGGCATGCTCATTGTATGTATTGTGGCATTGGTGATGTTGTTGTATATCCTCCATCCGATGCCCGCAGAATTCTTATCTTTGCGTTTCTTGTCCAGCTTCCATGCACCATCTACATTGGCAGATGTAGTGGTCTCCCCATTCTTGTTGTTGCCAATTGAAACACTCTCTTCCTCTTCATTCCTAGTTGATGTTGTTGTCTTTCCACTGCGATCCACTCTATCGTCGGCTGCCTTTTGTGAGGTGTTAGTCCAATGATGAAGAGTTTCTAATATCGTAATTGGGCCGGGGTCTACACCCCTAAAAATAATCTCGTTCCTGTGCTTCTAAATCGCCCAAAAACTTACAAAGAAAATGCTAGTTGAATCGTAATAGAGAGCATCCTCTCTTGACAGTTGCCTTATCCAGTTTTTAACCCATTCCTGGATTGTTGTTGTGCTGCCAGCTCTAGTCTTAATGCCAAGTGAGCAAGATTTCCACATTCTTGATGACCATTCACAGTCACGAAACACATGAGATGCAGTTTCCTCTCCCTTGTCGCAGAACACACAGACGGGATCAACATTTATCCCTCTTTGATTGATGTTTATTTTTGTTGGTAGAGCGTTATTGCAAACCTTCCACATGAAGACTTTCCATTTGTGTAGTGTGTTGATTACCCAGAATGTCTTCCAAATGTTACTGTCTTCTTGATATTTCCTATGGTCATCACTTTCTTTGACCAGGAAACCATACCCAGTTTTAATCGAATAATGTCCAGACTTAGTGTGTGACCATCTTTGTTCATCCTCTTTACCAGTTTCAGGGATGTACGTATTCAGGATTCTTTGTGCATCCATTCTTGGAAAGTTGTTCCATATTAGATTCTGGTTCCATTCCCTTTTATTCCAATCAATCAGGCTGTCTACCTTAGTTAAGTCTTTCCTTGCTTGATCATTGGTGTTTTCCTTGAAGCAAACCACCTGATTATCAGCCCATTTGTCTCCATCAGTGATGATGTTTCTACCAGTCCCTAGTTTCCATCTCGTTCCTTTATGGAACTACATTGCTACTTTGCACATCCCTTTGAAACCCCATGACTAGTGTGGCTTGGTGACTCCCTTCCCCCCTGCTTGTAGAGGTAAAGTACCATACTTTGCCTTATACATTCTTGACAAAATGCTCTCTTTCTGCGCCTCACACCTCCATGCATATTTGTACAACATGGCCCTATTGAACATGGCTACATTCCTTATTCTTAATCCACCCATCCCCTTTCGGGTTTTCAAGTATCAGTTTATTGCGCCAGTGAATTGCATGCTCCTTCCCTTTTGATCTCCAAAAAACTTTTTGATCATGGAGTCTAGAGTATTTGGGAATTTTTTTTGGCATTTAGAAAATGAAAAGGATATGGTTACAAAGTGATGCCAAGATACCATTGATCAAAATCAGTTTACCTGCTTGGGTAAGAGTGGATGCACTCCCGAAGAGATTCTAGATGTCATTTTGTCGCATAGGAATTGAAAATCTTTAGTTTTTGAAGTGGAGAAGGAGATTGGTGATCCCAAATATGCACCTATATCAGATTTCAGTGAGATTGCCATGATCTCTTTCCTTTCTTTTCTTTCATCATTCCCAATATTTGGGCTAAAAATGATTGAAGACTTTGACAAATTAACCACTTCACCCGAAATATCACAAAACTTCTCCAATGTTCTTTTCAGGTTGGTGCAACCATTCTTGTCAGCTTGAATGAAAAACAACGCATCATCAGCGAAAAATAAGTGAGACACTGTAGGGGCTCTCCTTGCTATTTTAATTCCTTTGATAAGATTGTTCTCCTCTAATTCTCTTATTTTCCATGACAGGACCTCCATACAGATTATGAACAAGTAGGGTGATAGGAGGTCCCCCTGAAGAAGCCCACAACACGAAACAATTGTATTAGACGGCTCTCCATTTATCAGTACTTGGTACCTTACTGTTGTCATGCATTCCATGATCATTTGAATCCAACCCAATGGAAAACCCATTCCCTGTAGGACCTTTTGAAGGAAGTCCATCTGATGCGGTCATAAGCTTTGTTCATGTCGATCTTGATTGTGGCCAGTAGTTGCTTCCCTTTCTTTTTCCGTTTGATGTGAGTGATTAGTTTATGAGCAATGAGTCCTGCATCCCCCATCAATTTCCTTGGACGAATGCACTTTGATAGGGGTCAATCAACTCAGGCAAGATCTGTCGTAGTCTCATTGTAAGACATTTCGAAATTATTTTGTACACCACATTGCAAAGACTTATTGGTCTGAATTCATTGACTAATGTTGGGTTGGCCACCTTTGGGATTAGAGTGATGAACGTGTTATTCCATTCTCTAAGAACTTTTCTGGTTGGCAAAAAAACTGTGTATCCGTGACATTATTATATTAGTTGAAATTGGCTCCCATAATTTGTGAAACACCTCACCTGGCACCCCATCAGGTCCTGGCGATTTATTTCTTGCAATTGAGAAGGCTACCAGTTTGATTTCTTCATTTGAAAAGGGATTGTTCAGCATTTTGAGGTGTACTGGTTTGAGTTTCATTGCATCCCATTTGATCTCAAAATCTTGTATACATTGTCTTAATTCTGGTTCTTGGCTTGAGGATCTAAACAACTTCGAAAAATGGTCAGTGAATTGCTTATGGATTCCCTCTTTATCCGAAATCCATTGATCAGCCTCATCTTTGATCAAAAATATTTCATTATGTTTCGTTCTTTGTTTTGTTGACCTGTAGAAAAGAGTAGAGGATGAATCTCCCCATGCATTCCAGTTGAGCCTCGATCTTTGTTTCCAATATTCTAACTTGGCTTGGATGATTTCCTCCTCTTTTTTCCGAAATTCTATTTCTTGATTGAGTTCGTTGTGGACTGATGCAGCCTTCAATTGTTTGTCCCCCACGTTTTTGGAGACTGTTTCCCAATCCAGGTTATTCTCTTGCTTGTATTTCCTGCACCAACTGAAGGATTTGGACTTTATCTCCCCCAATTTCCTTGAGGTCGAATACATTGGTGATCCTCTAGAACTTTTTGCCCACTCCTTCACGAGCTCACTCCTCATTTCTTCAAAATTTAGACTCCATGTTTCAAATTTATATGGCTGTTTTCTTTGGTCTTGGTCCGGTTTCACTTCCAAAATTATGGGAGAGTGATCGGATATGAGAATCGGCAGGTTTAGAATTGAGGCATCAGGGAAGCTATCTTTCTAATCTTCTGAACATAGCCCTTTATCAATCCTCTCATAAATCGTTTTCTCCCCTTTCCCATTGTTGCAACAAGTAAAATTAACCCCCGAGAACGGAACATCAAGTAGGCCATTTTCAATCTTCCATAGAATGAATTCCGTCCAGCCAGATATTATATCACTTGCCCCAATTTTATCCTCGTATTTGTCCACCTGATTAAAGTCACCTATGATGAGTAATTTGGTGTTGAGTGATCTTCTTTCAGCTGTAAGCTTGTTCCAGACTTCTACCCTATCAGACACGGCCGGACCCCCGTAAAGGCAAATTAAATACCATTCATTTCTCCATACATCAACTACATTACAAGAGATGAAATTGCAGCAAGAAAAACTAAGAGATACATCTACTGTGGAGGAACTAAACATAGTTAATCCTCCACTTAGGCCTATGGAGTCTACACTGAACACTTTATTAAAACCATAACCACGTAGCAGCCAGTTAAGATTTGAGACTGCACACTTTGTTTCCATTAAGAAGAGGATCTGGGGTTTAAACTTGCGGACCAGCCATTAAAGGAAAGGAATTGTAGAGGTGTCCGCACTCTTAAGACCTCTACAATTCCACGATAGAACTCTCATAACTGATTTGGGTGGGCCTTTTTGGCATCCACACCAATTCCACATCAAATTCTTCCTAGGGACAATGATGTATCCACCTCCTCCATCAGTGCTTGGTGATTCTGGTTGAGGTCAGGAGCGTCTTCCCTGTTTTTCTCCATTCTTCTTTTCTTTCCCCCATTAGCAGAGGGGTTGATGATTGATTTGCCATTCCTCTTTTTTGTTTCAGTGCTGATTGGTTTCTTTGATTTGGTTTCAGATGGTTTCCCATTTAGCTTTTCCCAGGCTTGATTGCTCTTGTGTAACATTTGGGCAAGAAGCCCTTTTGAAGTCCACATTTTCCTGCTTTTATGTGGCTTTTCCACCTCCTGATGCTTCTGAATTGGGTTATGATTAGATGGGTTTGGTGATGATGGGTGTTTCATCTTTGGGGATTTGATGGACTGGGTGGATTGAATTGGGAGGCTAGTTATTTCAGTGGCTGAGTCCGATTCGGAGGAATCAATTTCTGACTGATACGGCGTGATGCAGTGGGTGTATGGCTTCCTTTCTTTGTGTTGGAGTGGTGAATTTGAAGAGTTGGCCATGATTGAGAAAGTTTCTGATGCAGAAGATGATTCCGAGTCGGTGCTCGAGTTATCTAATAGGTAAATAGGTGGCTGGGTATTGATGGGTTGCTGGTGGTAGTTGTTGTTGATAGGGTATGGGATTGGGATGAAAGGGTCAAGGAGATACGGGTGTGGTGGGATTAGTCGATCTATTGCTAAAATATTGATGGTATCCGATGTGAGAGGGGGTTAGTCAGATGAACAGATTTCCACAATAGAAGAGATAGATAATTGGAATGTTTGGGGTTCTACTAGTGCCTCAAGATTGACTTTTTTCCACATTGGATCCATTGGGTTTGGTTCAGGGTTGTTTTGGTGGGCCATATTGTTTTGGATTATTTGTGGGTCTGGTCCATGATTTGCAGAAAGGGCTGACATGGTTTGGGTGTTTTGTGGTTTTATTTGAGATGGACTTGAAGGTGGGCCAAAGATATCCCCAAGTGGGCCCATTGCTTCTAGATTGAGATTGGATAATCCAAAGGGGTGGAATGTATGCTCTATATTTGGAGGTGCTAAATCTGGAAAGGTAAATTCCAAATTTGGTTGAGTGACATCATCCCACTTTAATCTGTTGGCAAATATTCCCGACAGGACCCCCATTTCTGGTTGTTCATTTTCTACATATTCATGAGCATTCATTAATACAACATTAAATTTGGACTCACCCTTATCTCTTTGGACTATGAACGATAGTAGATTACCATTGTGCTCCTCATCTATTTTCAGTTCATTGCATGGCACTGTCATTCTAAACGACGTTGCACCACAGGGGTTAGGTGCCCCATTATCACCACCAGATCTTGCATCTGACCGGTTTCCCGGAGTATCTGGGTCGATGGACCCACCTGAAGTGTCGGATGAGTCGGAGGTGTTGTCCATGTCTTCATCATCATTTCCTTCTTCACTACTGATCGATAACCTTGGGCTAGGGGTTCACCTGTAAGATTTGGAATGGTGGTGGTATATTTAGGAATCGGGGCTAGACCTCTGATTTTATTTGTAAGCAGGGGAAGGTCGTTATCATAAAAAATCACATTTTCATTACCCAAATTCATTTTCCTCATCATTTCCATAGTTTCTTCTTCTGCCTTTTGGAGGGATTTCTTACAAGAGGTAGTTTTGTGGCCTATTTCACCACATTTGTTTTACAAAAACAGAACACTTTTTCATATCGAAAGCTTACCCATGCAAAGTGTCCTTCCTCGTACACGAAGTAGCATCCTGGGGCCAAGGGTTGCTCAAGATTGATCCTTATTTTCGCCTTCAAGTGGGGTCTAGCACGGCTTTCCTCGTTTGGCATTTCCACTAGAAGCGTGTGTCCAAGCATGGAAGCCATCCTCATTACTACAGATGGCCTCACATAGAGGAATGGGATACCTTCAAATCGTACCCATAGAGCTGTTTCTGTTGCTTTCATTGCTCCCGGAGTAGCCCCAAAGAACCATGGTTTCAAAACTAGAAGGGCACCTTCGAAGTTTATTTGGTTTAGGTTTAGAAGGTTTAAATAGTCTTCAGCATCCTCACAGAAAAACAGAAAGATTTTCTTTCCCACCTTTTCAACAATAATGTTATCACATTTAATCCATTCATTAACCCATCTTTGGATTTTATTCTCCGAAAATTCCCTGGAGTCTTTAAACCCCCCCCCCCCATAATGACATTTTTGTATCTGTTATCTGCTGGATAGAGGGCATTTGGTGGTGGGGTAATTCTAGGGCCTCTTCTGGTTAATAAGAACTTCCTTTGAGTAGGGTTTGGTGGTGGGGTTGTGTTTGCCATTTTGGTAACGAACAATTGTTTAAGGGTTGGTTATGGTGTTTGTTGTTTTTGGATGAAAGTCATAGTGAGAGTGTGAGTGGATGATTATGCATGATCTAGGCTTCGTTTTATATAAGCTCCAAATTTGGATAAACAGTCGGTTGTAACAGTGTTTAGATAGCCTTTGCATTGAATGGTAATTGTAGGAATTTAATGGAAAGCGATCTTGATTTTCGAATAATGCTTTACACCAGCTTAATTTTAATTATGTAACAAAGAAGGGGTAACCTTTTCACTAAGAATTCCGATTAAGAGGGGTTTGTACCCCAATGTACTCCCTTGGAGGGAGGGAGAGAAATCTCTTAATTTTAGAGAGAGAAAAATTGGATACTGTAGACACCTACTTTTGTCCCCATTCCCGAAAGGGAAGGTTCGATGATGAGAACATAAAATCTCCACTTGGCAACGCATCTCCTATAAAATAATGAATCTCAATCACCCTTTTCATTTCAACCAAAACTGCTATTTATAGAAACCTGCTAAAAATAGTAACTGCCGTAACGGGTAGTTGCTAAAAGTGGCAAGTCATAAAAGATAGAAACCTGTCAGAATTAGGTGTTGCACTCCAACATAAATCCTAAAAGAGATAGAATTTGCAAGAGGAATCCTATTCCTAGTATAATTCGAAAATAAGAGTTACGTATTAATTAAAATCCTAACGAGCCTAGAGTTCGTAACGGGCCCAGATGCATTCCGTCCTAAAGTTAATACGCACTAAAAGACTCGGATAAGTCTCAAAGACTCCGTATTCCACGAGTCCAAATCTGACAAGGAAATACGGCCCAGACCCTATTTTCAACGCCTGGCTCTGGGCGCCGAAATCTTCGGCGCCCAGCCCTGGGCGCTGAAATTACCTGGGTACGTGTTCTCTCCTAATTCTTCTTGGATTAGTACTCTAAAATTCTATCTTTCCACGTACTCTTTTCTATAAATATAGCCCCAAATTCGACGTGAAACCAACACACACAATTCATATTCTGAGTATTGACTCCAACCCCTAAGCCTAAGCCTCACGCTGCGAAATTGATCCCGCGTTCTGTCGCAATCGATCCAAAAATCAAACAGAACGTTTCCTGTCCCTTGTAGCTGAAGAATTAAGCCCGGAAACTTGAGATTCGTTAAATAAAATGAGAAATAGCAAAGCCAAAGTGGTTAGTTTTCTGAGAACCATGACGCACCTCTCAAGGGTGCGTCGTAATGTGTCCCTTCGCGTGATTTAATCGCTTTCCTCGCCCTTTTATAAAACTGTTAAACTATTAAATCTGATTGTTCTATCACGCCTAATAAAGATAATATGTTGGACAATTGAACTATCTTGCTAGGTCCCTTAAATCAATCTAAACAAGATAATCACGATCGATCTAGTATTATGTGTTGCATATTGCTAAAATCAATTCAGATTAGTTTAATAGTTAACGCATGTCCCTTCAATTATTTATGCTGAGCTAGTAAGGATATCCTGCCTCGGGAGTTATCGAAGAGCGAGTACTCCTCTCGGTAGTTACAGTTCCCCGAACCCTCAATCTCTGCCCTGCGGGTGTACGTTGAGCGATCCCCACACCAGGGATCACAAGGGAACCTATGGCCGTCGTGGTCAAACATAATTGCACTCCCTTTATGTCACGATAACCAGGTTTTGTCAGTTTTTCTCATTGTCGTTAAAAACTGAATGGCGACTCCTATATTACTAGTCAATTGGGTGTAAACTCACAGGAAATCCAATTACACTTGATTTGACAAAAAGAAACATCACGCCCACGAGGGACGAGGTCACGCATTAGCCTCGTGCTTTTTCGACCCCCTCATAGTGGCAACTCCACTGGGGATAGTGAAGGAAATACTCGTGCTCGTAGGTAATCAAAATAGCCGAAGGGTGAAACGATCCTACCCCGCGTTTATTTCCCCATCAAGTCGGGACGACCTGAAAATCAGCATATTAATGTGAACGGACAGAACCGCATAACGAATCTTGGCTCCCTTGGATGTTTCATCTCGGGAGTTGGGACTAAGGATACCCATCGCCAACCGGGGGGTGCATACGCTTCGAATGTTGTCCACTCGACACTTTTCGCTAGTAGTACACCCGTCCCAAACCCAATCGCTCGCCCACTAGGTCCCTCTCATTGGTGCATGCCCCCTTGGCTTACATCGTGATTGGCCTCTTGGGCGAAATTCGTCTGTTGAAGGCACTACCTCGACCGGGGCATGTGTTGGATCTGCGATAGAAGCGGTACCAAGCCGGCGCAAATACTACCCATAGAAGCCTATCATAAACTACATGACATATTATTATTTTGCCTCATGATGTAATGTTAGTTATGTGTAGTGAATTATGTGATTGTGTGTGACAAATAATGCTAGAAAACCAACGACCTTAAAAGTTGCCCAAACATTCATAAACCAATTGGCCAAAGAGTTATACCAAAATACGTGTTCCGCAAACCCGAGCGATCGCCACAAAAGTAAGCGACGCTCGGGATGGCCCGTAACGAATCCCACAAACGCTGCACAACGCGTAAAGGACGTTATTAGGCAAGCACGCAAAATCAAAGTCGCATAAACAAAAAGATATACGCAAACAGAAGACGAGGACCAGCCAGGGACGCATTTTCAACGCCCCTGTCTGGGCGCCAATATTTCTCACGCCCACCGCTGGGCGCTGAAGTTGCTGCCTGGCCTTTTGGTCAGGCACAACAGCCTCGGTGCCCGCGCATAAAAAAATACGTAGCAGTAAACGAAAATTCGTGAAAATTGCTGCAAGGGCGTACGAAAAGGCACTCAATTCTAAGAACGACTTATAAAATAAACAACTCTTTGTGTCGTCATTAGGCCTCCTATGACGACAATGTTCGGCACCAAAACCGAGCATGCTAATTAAATGACCTTGAATGTCACATGGGCAAAGTATTCAAAAAATAATGTTCAAATAGAGTCTTCAAGGAAAAATAATGTTCGAATAAAAAATAAATCCGAGTCTAGACTAGGCTATGCCAAAGTACAATCTAAATCCTAAGTCTTAGTTGTCTTATCCATAAAATCGGTCCTAATGCTTGGTGTCGTTCTGCAAGTTAAAAGGTTAAACCATATTGAGTCTCCCTTCCTAACATTTAAATCAATAAGCACCCATATGTAATTGTCATCCCTTGCTAAGAATCTACGGCCTCAATACTCTCTCTCACCAATGAAAAGAATATATTATAGTATTTGCAAAATGGAAACAGTCACATTCTGAAAATCATTCCCCCATAGTCTCACAACCCCCAAAGTGAACCTAAGGTGTCAATACCATTAGCAAAAATTAATGGCCTCAAGGATTATGATCACATTGGGTCACGACTATCATAGTCCTCTCGAGCCACTCGCTAAGTACGGACTAAAAGATTTTCCATGAATGCAACATGACGAACCATGAAAATACCCAAATCGGCATGCCATAAGGCTACCATCGGGGTAAAGCAATACACACTAAGAGGGAAGCCGCACTAATGATTCTAGTGTTGCAAAAATGAAAATTCGATCTCCCCGACTAACTACCTTGCCAACATTAAGCAAAATGGCGCATGACAAATGAACACCCAAGGGTTAAAATCTAAAGTGTCAACCAACGAAAGTTATGGTCCAATTAGCCTAAGTCTGAGAGTTGCTTGGTCAAGTATTATAGGCTTACGCCACGTCATTATTTCGAGTCTAGGCAACCTCCTTGTATTCATACACGGGTTATAATCAGAAAGATTAATGAAAGTTCGAGTCTAAATCACAATTTCCAATTAAATCCCAGAAACTGGAGTCTGAAAAGAAACAAAAAAATTATTTTCGATGTAATTCTTTCGTTAAATGTCAAAAGTAAAAACAACATTTTGAATCTACGCTATTTGCACATTTTAAGAAACGACTAAATACGCTTGCAAAGTAAGACAATTTAAAAGGTCCACCCTAGGCCTACTAAAGCTAAAGGTCCACCCTAGGCCTACTAAAGTTAAAGGTCCACTATAGGCCTACCAAACGAGGCTCACTCAGTCTCGCCTCGTGACTCAAAGACCACAACCATCTACCTTTTAGCCCAAATAATTTTTTTTGAAGGATTTATGTTGGGGAGAAATCCCAAGCAAAAGGAGAAAATAGAAAGAGAAAAGGGAGAGCGAAGAGAGCGAGCCATGAAATACTTAGCCCGTACCTCCCAAAGTGCGAAATTTACCCAAGTAAACGAAGGAAAAGAATTGAGTCAACCAATCCAAATCATGCCACAAAAACTACATAAACTTCTACGATGTCTATGTTAGGTTATGATACATATGACAATTCATAAATCATGCGGAAAAACCATTTAGCCAGGAATACATATTATTTACACATAATCATATAGCATAGTTTAGATGCATACTCTTTGTTGCGTGCCTTCCCTAGCTGCGCCCGAACCGAACAAGAACAAGTCTTTAGGGCGAAAAATCAAAAATTTATTATTCAATTGATTTCCGATTAACATGGATTCAAGTCTAGGTCATAAAAATTTAAAATTTATCATAAATTTACAATTTTTATGGTGGTTTTTAATCATAGGTATCTAATTAAATTATAATTAATTATGAAAATCAAATTAATTCTAAATTATTCTAATTTTCAACAAATTAATCATAATTACAAATTAGATTGCATAATTAACAAGACTAGGCATTCAAACTTGTTAAACATATACAGTAGGTCAATCAAAAATTCAAGATTTATCAACAAGAATCGCAAATATTTAATTTAACATCTTAAATTTACGAAATTTTGCATTCGAAAAACTAAAACCTTCGAAAAGTCATAGTTAGGCTTCGAATTTGAGAATTCTGGGTTCGACCGAAAAATATTAGTTTTGTCAAAATTTTAGAATGCCTTTTACATGCGGAATTGACACAAAAATCACTCGATTTGGATGAGTAACGAAGAAACTGCCGAAAAACTGCGTACGTATAATTAAATAAACGCAATTTGCAATTAATTAACAATTACGAAAATTAATCACCCCTTTTAATTCTTGCAAATTTGTAATATTTAACCATGTTCATGCAATTTAGATTATGAAAATAATAAGAGGCTCGTGATACCACTGTTAGGTTATGATACATATGACAATTTAGCCAGGAATACATATTATTTACACATAATCATATAGCATAGTTTAGATGCATACTCTTTGTTGCGTGCCTTCCCTAGCTGCGCCCGAACCGAACAAGAACAAGTCTTTAGGACTCCAAGTGTCGTCCCTCCGTAGATAGTCCACAGCACGTCCGGATCCGCCTTAAGATTGACCAACTAGAATCGCCCTTAAGGTACTAATAATTTTCGGCACTTTTAGGCAAGATGTGTGACTGAATTTTCTCTCAAAAACTCACTTTGAATACTTGAAAACTCGTTTTAAATTGTGAACCCAGGCCACATATTTATAGGGGTATGGAAAGAGAATTGGAATCCTACTAGGATACGAATTAATTAAATTAGATCCTAGTGGAACTCTTATTTAATTAATTTATCTTTTAGGATTAGGAATTTAATCATTAAACGAATCCTATACGCTTTAGGTTTCGTATGTGAACACAAACACATACGCACGCACAGCAGCCCACGAGGGGCGCCATGCGCGCGCGCGCACAGCCCGAGCAACGCAGCCCCAATTGCCACGAAGCCCACGACTGCCGCAGCCTTGGGCGCGCGCTGGGCCTGCCTTGCGGTGGGCCTGGCGCAGCCTTGGGCTGGCGTGTTATGGCGCGCGTTTCCCTTGCTGGACGTGGGACTGGCTTCGTGCTGGGCCTTCGTCTAGCAAGCTCGTCCGATGCTAATTCGTACGACGCGCTTCCGATTAATTTTCCGATTCCGGAATTCATTTCCGATACGAACAATATTTAACATTTCCGATTCCGGAATTAATTTCCGTTTCGAACAAATATTTAATATTTCCGTTTCCGGAATTATTTTCCGATTCCGATAATATTTCCGATTCAGACAATATTTCCGTTTCCGGCAATATTTCCGATTCCGGAGTATTCATTTGCTTGCCTTTGACGATCTCAGCTCCCACTGGAACCAAGACCCGTCGATTCCGAATATCCATAGATGGAGTGCCATTAAATACTTGATCCGTTTACGTACTATTTGTGTGACCCTACGGGTTCAGTCAAGAGTAAGCTGTGGATTAATATCATTAATTCCACTTGAACTGAAGCGGCCTCTAGCTAGGCATTCAGCTCACTTGATCTCACTGAATTATTAACTTGTTAATTAATACTGAACCGCATTTATTAGACTTAACATTGAATGCATACTTGGACCAAGGGCATTATTTCCTTCAGTCTCCCACTTGTCCTTAGGGACAAGTGTGCATTTCCTAATTCCTTTGTCGCTTGATGCTTGCTCTTGAACATAAGGTAAGAGTTGTCATCCTTATTATGTCCAGAGGTGTTCCTCGGTTTCAGAGTTCAACTGATCAAATAAACAGATAATCATAGCCTATGATTCATCCGAGCACGGCCATGCATTTCACAGTTTCTAGCTCTCCGAGTGGCCTTGTACAACTTTTAAGCATCTCATCCCGATTTATGGGAGGACAATCCCAATCTTGCGATCTTGAGATTAGACTTCGTTTGATAGGTGATTACCTGAGCGTTTCCTTTATAGCCTCCTTTTACGGTGCGACGGTTGGTCAACGTCAAAGTAACCAGTTCTCAAACAAGTAATCTCAAATCACTCAGGTATTGAGGATTTAGTGTCTAATAATTTTAATGAAATTTACTTATGACAGATTTTCATCTCTTACAGTAAAGTTTCATAGGTCTTGTCCGATACTAGTCTTCACAAAGTAAGTATCTATGCAAATGGTTATGACATTGCCATGTCCACATAGTTCAAGAAACAGAACTACCAGTCATCTTGCATTCTAATCGTCTAACGTTTTCTATGCGTCCAATTTTATAGAAAACTCCGACTAGGGACCATTTTCAACTTTTGACATTCAAGTTCACTTGATAGACATTTCTTAGTCACAGGACTGGTCCTGACAGTCTATCTTGAATATATTGTCAAATTGAAGGGACTCATCATTTAATAAACCACAAATTAAATGGAAAAATGAATTCTTTTCATTTATTGTGAATGATTAACCAATAATGTTTTACAAAGATTTAAACTCTAAAACTTTAAAACATTAAACAGAGACATCAAAGCCATTCTCTAATATGTTTGATTCCCATTGCTGCAGTGTGCGAGTTGTGCTTCGCCTGCGGCAGAGGTTTAGTCAATGGATCTGATATGTTGTCATCAGTTCCAATTTTTCTTATCTTGACTTCTTTTCTTTCAACGAACTCTCGTAGAAGGTGAAATCTACGAAGTACATGCTTGACTCTTTGGTGGTGTCTAGGCTCCTTTGCCTGTGCAATAGCTCCGTTATTATCACAATACAGGGATATTGGTCCTTTAATGGAGGGGACTACACCAAGTTCACCTATGAACTTCCTTAGCAATATAGCTTCCTTTGCTGCTTCATGTGCAGCAATGTACTCCGCTTCAGTTGTAGAATCCGCAATGGTGCTTTGCTTAGCACTTTTCCAGCTTACTGCTCCTCCGTTGAGGCAGAAGACAAACCCAGACTGTGATCTGAAATCATCTTTGTCGGTTTGGAAACTTGCGCCGTATAGACTTTAACAATTAATTCATCATCTCCACCATAGACCAGGAAGTCATCTTTGTGCCTTTTCAGGTACTTCAGAATATTCTTGGCAGCAGTCCAATGTGCCTCTCCTGGGTCTGACTGGTATCTGCTCGTAGCACTGAGTGCGTACGCAACATCCGGGCGTGTACATATCATAGCATACATTATTGAACCAATTAATGATGCATATGGAATCCCATTCATTCGTCTACGCTCATCAAGTGTTTTTGGGCACTGATTCTTGCTTAGAGTCATTCCATG
Source organism: Spinacia oleracea (assembly GCF_020520425.1). Classification (NCBI taxonomy): domain Eukaryota; kingdom Viridiplantae; phylum Streptophyta; class Magnoliopsida; order Caryophyllales; family Amaranthaceae; genus Spinacia; species Spinacia oleracea. The sequence goes on from NC_079490.1 coordinate 54,015,066, forward strand.
AGACATGGGTAGGTAGCCTCGCTTGGAGTCCGCCATCTTGAACCTATCAAGCACCTTATTGATATAAGTGCTTTGACTAAGTCCAATCATCCTTTTAGATCTATCTCTGTAAATCTTGATGCCCAATATGTACTGTGCTTCTCCTAGATCTTTCATCGAAAAACATTTCCCAAGCCAAATCTTGACAGAGTTCAACATAGGAATGTCATTTCCGATAAGTAATATGTCGTCGACATATAATACTAGGAAAGAAATTTTGCTCCCACTGACCTTCTTGTATACACAAGATTCGTCTGCGTTCTTGATGAAACCAAAGTCACTGACTGCTTCATCAAAACGTATATTCCAGCCCCTGGATTCCTGCTTCAATCCGTAGATTGACTTCTTTAGCTTGCATACCTTTTTAGCATTCTTTGGATCCTCAAAACCTTCAGGCTGTGTCATAAACACAGTTTATGTTAAAACGCCGTTTAAGAAAGCAGTTTTGACATCCATCTGCCATATTTCGTAATCGTAATATGCAGCGATTGCTAACATTATCCGAATAGACTTTAGCATTGCAACTGGCTAAAAGTTTTCATCGTAATCCACACCGTGGACTTGCCTGTAACCTTTTGCAACCAATCTAGCTTTGAAAACTTCAAGTTTCCCATCCTTGTCCTTTTTCAGTTTGAAAACCCATTTACTTCCAATGGCTTGGTAGCCATCTGGCAAATCGACCAAATCCCATACTTGGTTTTCAGACATGGAGTCTAATTCAGATTGAATGGCTTCTTGCCATTGCTTGGAGCTAGGGCTCGTCATAGCTTGTTTGTAAGTCGCAGGTTCATCACTTTCAAGTAATAGAACGTCATAGCTCTCGTTCGTCAAAATACCTAAGTACCTTTCCGGTTGAGATCTATATCTTTGCGATCTACGCGGGGTAACATTTCTAGATTGACCATGATTCTCACCAGATTCTTCTAAAGATCTCTGAGTTTCATCCTGAATGTCATCTTGAACATTCTCTAGAGTTTGTTGTTTGACTCGAATTTCTTCGAGGTCTATTTTTCTCCCACTTGTCATTTTGGAAATGTGATCTTTCTCCAAAAAGACACCATCTCGAGCAACAAACACCTTGTTCTCAGATGTATTGTAGAAGTAATACCCCTTTGTTTCCTTTGGATAGCCCACAAGGATACATTTGTCAGATTTTGGATGAAGTTTGTCTGAAATTAATCGTTTAACGTATACTCCGCATCCCCAAATCTTAAGAAAAGACACATTATATTTGGAGGCTTTCCAAACCATAATTCGTATGGAGTCTTTTCGACAGCTTTAGACGGAGCTCTATTTATAGTGAGTGCAGCTGTATTTAGTGCATGTCCCCAAAATTCTAATGGAAGTTTGGCCTGACCCATCATTGACCTGACCATGTCTAGCAAGGTTCTGTTCCTCCGTTCCTACACACCGTTCCATTGTGGTGTTCCAGGAGGAGTCAATTCTGATAGAATTCCACATTCTTTCAGATGGTCATCAAATTCATAGCTCAGATATTCACCGCCTCTATCAGACCGCAGTGCCTTAATCTTCTTGCCTAATTGATTCTCTACTTCACTCTGAAATTCTTTGAATTTGTCAAAGGATTCAGACTCATGCTTCATTAGGTAGACATAACCATATCTACTGAAGTCATCAGTGAAAGTGATAAAGTAGCTGAAACCACCTCTAGCATTTGTACTCATTGGTCCACATACATCTGTATGGATTAAACCCAATAGTTCATTTGCTCTTTCTCCAACTTTAGAGAAAGGTTGCTTTGTCATTTTGCCAAGTAAACATGATTCGCATTTACCATAATCCTCTAAGTCAAATGGTTCTAGAATTCCTTCCTTTTGAAGTCTTTCTAAGCGTTTCAAGTTTATATGGCCTAATCGACAATGCCACAGATAGGTGAGATCTGAATCATCCTTTTTGGCCTTTTTGGTATTTATGTTATATACTTGTTTGTCGTGATCTAATAAATAAAGTCCATTGACTAATCTAGCAGATCCATAAAACATCTCTTTAAAATAAAACGAACAACTATTGTCTTTTATTAAAAAGGAAAATCCCTTAGCATCTAAGCAAGAAACTGAAATGATGTTTTTAGTAAGACTTGGAACATGGAAACATTCTTCCAGTTCCAAAACTAGCCCGGAGGGCAACAACAAATAGTAAGTTCCTACAGCTAATGCAGCAATCCGTGCTCCATTTCCCACTCGTAGGTCGACTTCACCCTTGCTTAACTTCCTACTTCTTCTTAGTCCCTGTGGATTGGAACATAAGTGTGAGCCACAACCTGTATCTAATACCCAAGAAGTTGAATTAGCAAGTATACAGTCTATAACGAAAATACCTGAAGATGGAACGACTGTTCCGTTCTTCTGATCTTCCTTTAGCTTCAAGCAATCTCTCTTCCAATGCCCCTTCTTCTTGCAGTAGAAGCATTCGGATTCAGAAGTGGGTTGACTGACCTTCCTCTTTACAGATTTGGCGCTAGTTTGCTTAGTTGGGCTGGCCTTGATGCCACCTTTCTTAGCATTCCTCTTCTTTCCAGATTTCTTGAACTTGCCCCCACGCACCATAAGCACATCCTGCTTATCACTTTTGAGTGTCTTTTCAGCGGTCTTCAGCATACCGTGAAGCTCAGTGAGCGTTTTGTCCAGACTATTCATACTGTAGTTCAGTTTGAACTGATCATACCCGCTATGAAGAGAATGGAGGATGGTGTCTATAGCCATTTCCTGAGAAAATTGCTGATCCAGCCGACTCATATTCTCAATGAGTCCAATCATTTTGAGAACATGTGGACTTACGGGCTCGCCTTTCTTAAGCTTGGTCTCAAGAATTTGCCTATGAGTCTCGAATCTTTCGACTCGAGCCAGATCTTGGAACATGTTCTTCAACTCACTGATGATTGTGAAAGCATCTGAGTTGATGAACGTTTTCTGCAGATCCGCACTCATGGTGGCGAGCATTAGACATTTCACATCCTTGTTGGCATAAATCCAACGATTGAGGGCTGCCTGAGTGACCCCGTCGCCTGCGGCTTCGGGCATCGCCTCTTCTAGGACATACTCCTTTTCTTCCTGCATAAGAACTATTTGCAAGTTCCTTTGCCAGTCAAGGAAGTTTTTCCCGTTCAACTTCTCCTTTTCGAGAATTGATCGACTGTTGAATGAATTGTTGTTTGCCATATTTAAAACTACAATTGAAAAGAATAAACAAATAAATAACCATTCACAGTTTATCTTAATAAACTTAAATTCTAGCATACATGCATAATTCAATGTTTATTAAGCATTTTATTCAAGTTATGTGTTCCGGCAGGTGTGAATAAAATGATTCCAAGATCCTAAAATCATTGAAGAACTAAGCACAGTTTGTCGACTTAATCCTAAAACATCTTAGGTAAGCAAAATCCTTTTGCTAATAGTCTAGAAACTATTCTTGGTTGATAGGTACGTCTAAGAACTTATTAGGTAAACCTATCGATTTTGCCACGACATAAAAGGACTCCTTACTTATATCGTTGAGTTTCACCAAAACTAACATGTACTCACAATTATTTGTGTACCTTGCCCCTTTGGGACCAATAAGTAACACCTCGCTGAGCGAAAACTATTACTAGATTGATGTAAAGGATATCCAAGCAAGTGTATATTTTGGCATGGCACCTTTTAACTCAATTTTTAAGTTTGGAACTTAAGGCTCTTACTATGTTGGTTAGATTTTAAGTGAACTAAAATCCTTAATCATGCAACATAATCAAGCTTTTGATCTCATGCATTTTAAGACATATTTAAAAGCAATAAATAACTTAAAACATGCATAAGATAAATGTGATCCAGTATGGCCCGACTTCATCTTGAAGCTTTAACTTCAAAGTCCGTCTTGAAAATCTCCGTGGGAGGCACCATTTTCTTCAAATAGGATAAGCTATAATTAAAACTAATTACAACTATTTGATGGTACGCAGACCATATTTGAATTGAAAAACAACTTTGGTACTTTAGACCAATTACATTCAAATTAATGGTACGCAGACCATATTTTCTATCCTATTTGGGCCATACTAGTCACTTCATAACCTGCAAAACAGTACATATACAATATATACCATTCACCCATTCATTATCATGAATGGCCCACATAGCTGGTTAGTAAAAAACACATTATGCATTACGTAAACATTTGCAGCAATTAATCAAGGGCACCAATAATCTACCAATTATTCAGTCCTTATTAATTCTAATCAAGTTGTTTTAACCTTAAGGATTTGTAGACCTAATCAAGAGTTTATGACTAAAAGCGCTCCCACTTAAACCATTAAATTCATATGCTTTACTAATTTTAAAAATAAAAATGTATTTCTAGTCTAACCGGAAACATACAAATTTAATTAAAATTTAAAGCTCATATAAATTTATAATTGAATCCAAAAAGTTTAATTTAATTTCAGTCGTATTTAAATTAATTCATGATTTTAATTTTAGTAAAATAATTAGAATAAATAAAATTTATTATAATTACAATATTCAAAATTAAAATCCAAGAAAATAATTTAAATTCTTAATTTTAAAATTAATTAAAATTACGTAAACTGAAAATTTCAAATTAAAATTTCAAAACGTACTAATCGCAACGCAAACATCTCACGCATCGCACGCCCATGGGCCACACGCACACAACCATCGCTGGCCATGTGCGCGCAGCCCATGCGCTGCGTCGCATAGCTGCTGCTGCTATCCTTCGCAAGCCATCGCGCGAGCTGGTGCTCGCTGCGCGCGCGACAGCGCTCGATGCACGCGAGCTAGCGCTCGCTGCGCGCGCTTGCCAGCGCTCGCTGCACGCGCTCGCCAGCGCTCGCTGTGCGCGCTCGCCAGCGCTCGCTTTGTGCGAGCCAGCGCTCGCTGCGCGAGGCATCGACGCTGGGCGCAGAACTCGTGGCACGCGAGCTTGCGCTCGCTGCGCGCGAGGCTGCGCGCGCTTGCGCGAGGCAGTGCGCGTTGTGGCGCAGCTCGCTTGCTGCCCACATGCGACTGCCGTGCCTTGCCTTCGCCCATGCCCATTCGTCCATTGCTCATAGCCCACGACGCAAGGCAGGGCTGCTGCCTTGTGCTCGTGCACCATGGCCTTGCTCATTGCATTCGTGCCGCATGGGCGACGAGCTCCCTTGCTCGTCGTCACATGCCCGCACTATACAACACCCCTTAAGGGTAACACGTAGCGTCCATTGCTTTGTGCGTGCAAGTTATACGAACGAATCGCATAAAATTTAAAATTTATATTTAAAATTAATGACAAATTAATAAATAATATTAATTTCATAATTTTAGGGCGAAAAATCAAAAATTTATTATTCAATTGATTTCCGATTAACATGGATTCAAGTCTAGGTCATAAAAATTTAAAATTTATCATAAATTTACAATTTTTATGGTGGTTTTTAATCATAGGTATCTAATTAAATTATAATTAATTATGAAAATCAAATTAATTCTAAATTATTCTAATTTTCAACAAATTAATCATAATTACAAATTAGATTGCATAATTAACAAGACTAGGCATTCAAACTTGTTAAACATATACAGTAGGTCAATCAAAAATTCAAGATTTATCAACAAGAATCGCAAATATTTAATTTAACATCTTAAATTTACGAAATTTTGCATTCGAAAAACTAAAACCTTCGAAAAGTCATAGTTAGGCTTCGAATTTGAGAATTCTGGGTTCGGCCGAAAAATATTAGTTTTGTCAAAATTTTAGAATGCCTTTTACATGCGGAATTGACACAAAAATCACTCGATTTGGATGAGTAACGAAGAAACTGCCGAAAAACTGCGTACGTATAATTAAATAAACGCAATTTGCAATTAATTAACAATTACGAAAATTAATCACCCCTTTTAATTCTTGCAAATTTGTAATATTTAACCATGTTCATGCAATTTAGATTATGAAAATAATAAGAGGCTCGTGATACCACTGTTAGGTTATGATACATATGACAATTTAGCCAGGAATACATATTATTTACACATAATCATATAGCATAGTTTAGATGCATACTCTTTGTTGCGTGCCTTCCCTAGCTGCGCCCGAACCGAACAAGAACAAGTCTTTAGGACTCCAAGTGTCGTCCCTCCGTAGATAGTCCACAGCACGTCCGGATCCGCCTTAAGATTGACCAACTAGAATCGCCCTTAAGGTACTAATAATTTTCGGCACTTTTAGGCAAGATGTGTGACTGAATTTTCTCTCAAAAACTCACTTTGAATACTTGAAAACTCGTTTTAAATTGTGAACCCAGGCCACATATTTATAGGGGTATGGAAAGAGAATTGGAATCCTACTAGGATACGAATTAATTAAATTAGATCCTAGTGGAACTCTTATTTAATTAATTTATCTTTTAGGATTAGGAATTTAATCATTAAACGAATCCTATACGCTTTAGGTTTCGTATGTGAACACAAACACATACGCACGCACAGCAGCCCACGAGGGGCGCCATGCGCGCGCGCGCACAGCCCGAGCAACGCAGCCCCAATTGCCACGAAGCCCACGACTGCCGCAGCCTTGGGCGCGCGCTGGGCCTGCCTTGCGATGGGCCTGGCGCATCCTTGGGCTGGCGTGTTGTGGCGCGCGTTTCCCTTGCTGGACGTGGGACTGGCTTCGTGCTGGGCCTTCGTCTAGCAAGCTCGTCCGATGCTAATTCGTACGACGCGCTTCCGATTAATTTTCCGATTCCGGAATTCATTTCCGATACGAACAATATTTAACATTTCCGATTCCGGAATTAATTTCCGTTTCGAACAAATATTTAATATTTCCGTTTCCGGAATTATTTTCCGATTCCGATAATATTTCCGATTCAGACAATATTTCCGTTTCCGGCAATATTTCCGATTCCGCAGTATTCATTTGCTTGCCTTTGACGATCTCAGCTCCCACTGGAACCAAGATCCGTCGATTCCGAATATCCATAGATGGAGTATTTAATGCCATTAAATACTTGATCCGTTTACGTACTATTTGTGTGACCCTACGGGTTCAGTCAAGAGTAAGCTGTGGATTAATATCATTAATTCCACTTGAACTGAAGCGGCCTCTAGCTAGGCATTCAGCTCACTTGATCTCACTGAATTATTAACTTGTTAATTAATACTGAACCGCATTTATTAGACTTAACATTGAATGCATACTTGGACCAAGGGCATTATTTTCTTCAGTCTACCCTTTCCAATCCTTATGTTCTTAGACGCCTTCGCTCTGGGGCCCCTGTTCAGCTCATTTAACCCATCCATGTTCTCATTGCCATAACCCAAGAAACCATTACCTCGACTCTTGTTCTTGAACTTGTTATCAACTGCAAACCACGTACGGCCATTGACACGTGCGTCATACCCATTATTTCCAAAGCCCAAACCTGCTCTTACACCACCATTAGCATAATGACCATATAACTTGTTTGGATACATCCTGTTGATATACCCTTGAGCCGTCCCCATGGTACTCATTGGCCTTGGTTGATGTAAACTCATGACACTAGCTTGAGGCTGCAAATTGTGAGTCCTAGCAGATGTAATCCTCATGCCTGACCAATACCTATACGAATTATCCTATCTCATTCAACCCATCTTTCAAGCCGTCTTGATTCACGAATAAAAAAAAAGGACAAATGAAAAGTACATTCTACGCTTAACGTAATAATAAAAAAAACTTTGCAAAGCACCTTTAAATTTCGTCTAAAAAAGAAGCATTTAGCGCACCAAAAAAGATCCGCCCAGAAATCATTTTCAGCGCCCAGGGCTGGGCGCCGAAATCTTTAATGCCCCAGCCTGGGCGCTGAATCTCTCTGCTTCCCAAATTTTGTCCAGAAGTGCTCGTCATTTTATCCGCACATACCCGGAAAAATAACGAACACTTGGAGGGGTACAGCACGTATTCAGATATACGTACCAAAAAATACATCGTATTCAGATATACGTACCAAAAATTACATGTACTCAAAAAATTATGTACTCAAAAAATATATAAAACAAATTTATGGCTTACGGCAAAGCAGCAGATTAAAATAAATTTCACCCTATTTCAAACATTACGATTCCACTTGAACGTACTTGTTTAAAATCGGCATTCTAAGAAACCATTTTCTGGCTAAGAACTACGCAAGACCTGATTCCAAATTAAATCTATTTAAGGCGGATACGTAGGCAATCCATGATTCGGTCCAACCAATTTGCAAAGATGTTAGAGCCTATAGAATAACAAGAATAAGAAATAGAGTCCCTTATTGAAATTTAATTACTTGCAATCCAAGTCGAAAGAAAAATTTAAGTCAAAAAAAGAATCCAAGTCATCAAGAGGCCAAAATGAGCACAAATCGAAAAATAATAAGGGCACGTACCCTTGCCAGAAGGAGCACTCACACTCCTAGGCACTTAGCCAATACTCAAAAGATCGCTTTGCCTCAATTGAATGGGGACTAGCGCGGGCGTCCATGACCTCTAAAGTACTCGACTTGACCCTCCCTAAAGCAAAGTAACTCATTTAAAGACCTTCTTTCACCATTAGACACAGTCATAATCGCCAACAAGTAGTAAAGGCAGTAAGCTTGCAATAAAGAGGATTGTTCTACGGCATCGCCCCATCGTTCCTTCGAACTCAGGGCACCCGTTCATGGTAATTCAAATGCTTGCGAATCTCCTTTGAAAAAAAAAACACATCGAAAAATAATAAGGGCACGTACCCTTGCCAGAAGGAGCACTCACACTCCTAGGCACTTAGCCAATACTCAAAAGATCGCTTTGCCTCAATTGAATGGGGACTAGCGCGGGCGTCCATGACTTCTAAAGTACTCGACTTGACCCTCCCTAAAGCAAAGTAACTCATTTAAAGACCTTCTTTCACCATTAGACACAGTCATAATCGCCAACAAGTAGTAAAGGCAGTAAGCTTGCAATAAAGAGGATTGTTCTACGGCATCGCCCCATCGTTCCTTCGAACTTAGGGCACCCGTTCATGGTAATTCAAATGCTTGCGAATCTCCTTTGAAAAAAAATTAAAAAAATCAGACATTGTCAATAGGACTTGGCACTTAACCAAGGCTCACCCTACTCAGACATATGACACGGGCATCTAAAATCGAAATCAGAAAGCATCATTAATGAGAAGACATAACAGCAACTGGGGGATAAAAATTGAAATGAAAGAGCTAGGGAAAGAACTAAGTATACCTTGACCTTTTGTGCAGACATACACCAAGTAAAATCTAAGTCAATTTGAAAACGGTTTATATTCCCGCAATTCTGGAAAAGATGGCCCTAAAAGCCTAAAACATGTGCCACAAGGGCACAAGTAATACCTTGACGCCTGCACCGTGGCTTCCAGCAAATCCTTAGACAACATTCCAAAAATCGTAACAGTATTTTGATTCACTCATGTAATCCTGTACGAACCCTTCTATAAGTAAACTTACTTAGGACACCTCGGATTGTACACAGTAGGACTCAGACTTCAAATAATTTTCAAAGACTTCTTAAAACGTAATAAAGTGTCGTTGGTTTAAGCTAAGTATGCGTTTATCTCGATGTTGCAAGTGAGTCAAAAGATTTCTAAATATATTATGGGTAAAGAAAGGCACCTAGCTTTTGGTCAAGGCACACTTCAACATGTGACTACCTTGACCATGGCAACGTCGCACAATACGACATTTACAAGAGAAGTAGCAAATCACTACTCGAACGTACCTCGCACTAAACGAGTCTGGTTCAAACTATTCATGATCCATGTCACCATGAATGCATAAAAATGTATGCCAAGCATTATAGCACCAAGCCAATCCCGTAGCTACAATTGGGGGGCTTGAGAAAAACACTCTAAAAATGCTTGAAATGACGATTTTATCGCAAATTCTCGACGATAATGCTTACACACGTCATAGGGGCACAATCCTAAGGTTTGATCGTGTAAAACGAACCTTAGAATAGCTACAACCCCTCCCAAATTCCAAGAGCTACTTAGAATATATAAAGTCACCCCACTAACAAGGGTAACTGAAAATCGCGAGTCACCAAAACTCCGATCAAACTACTGCACATAACGCTCGCCCTACAAGCGCCTGTTACACAGTCTACGTCATTCCAAAGCAAAAGCGAAAGAAAAAATCAAGGATAAAAAAAAATAAAGAAAGAAACATCTATGAATTCTCGCATCGAACGAAGTAATAAGCCGTGCACACCCACGCAAAAGGTGCTACACTTGTTCGAGCACCTGAACGAGGCGTGATGAAGTACTCCAATGCAAAAAATAAATAATGATATCCCAACACCTGGAGGAATGTTCTAAGACACGTTGTTAGGCCACACAAGCCTACGTCGCACCATAAGTTCAAACATCCCACGGTACAAGTCTAAAAAAAAAAAAGAGAGTAAGGCATATTGCACTAATGCAGGCACGACTAAGAACACGTGTAAAAGAGGCAAAGACTACTTATCGCCCAAATTCAAAATGCAAGCCACACGACTTCTACATTAAGGATTAAAGGTAGCAAAACATTACCTACCACGGAAGGGATAGCTCGCACCTACACGAGCGGAACCCCAAGGCATCTTTCTCGAAAGAACCTACGAAATCGTACGCCAAAAGGAAGCATCCCAGTATGCATACTTGGGGGCTCCAAGCTAAGAAACGACCATAGCGAAATAAAAAAAAAGTCTCAAAGCAAATGTTTGAACGATCAAAAGGGCACGATGCTTGAGCCCACTTCATGAATGGGCCTGAACCCTATCAAGCTTCTAAGCAAATTATTCAACATCAGTCATTGCTCAAAAAAAAAAAAATGATTCAAGCGAACTGATTAAAGGACCGCACGTAACGGCCATTCTATGAACGCTCGTTCGCACAAACGTATCATCATCCTAAGTATCGAACATTCACGAACACGTTCGAAAGAAAAAAATATATACAACAAAGAGCGATCAAAGTCTTACGCCTCAAGGTATGTTCCTCGGGCCATATAGACTCGCCCGACTATTGCAATAACTGTACGCCTTAAGAGCAACAGTTCCTTTAAATAATCGCCCCAAAGCGACAAACACCGTAGTCCACCAATCGGCTACGGCTTCTCGAGAAATCATCACGAGAAAGTCCTGCCTGGGACGCACTTTCAACGCCCACGACCAGGCGCCAGATATTCCGACGCCCAGCCCTGGGCGCTGAAAATCAGCTCACTCATTCTGATCTCTAAAATTCTACGTTCCAAAAATAAAGAAAAACAAAAGAGAAGAGAATACGTAGAATTTCCAAGTAAAAAAGAGGTCAACTGACCAGCCCAAAAAACATTTTCAACGCCCAACCTAGGGCGTGAATTATTTCAACGCCCTGGCCTGGGCGCCGAGAATGAACCCAGGCTCAAAAAAGGCCCTAACTTCTATAGGGCCCTGCCGTATCCATTCGACTCTAAAATTGCCGATTTCTTTACTGAAAGTCGCACCTCACGGCTTTGTTAAGAGTAGCACACCACTTCAAAGATCGCTCGCACTTACGAGCACGATCCCAAACATGATTAAAGGGCGTTATAAAATACGTACCTCTCTTGGCAAGAAATGACCATCAAGCACGAGTGCTTGGGGGCTCGAAAGAAGATATAAACTTCAGCGGAGAGTATGCGAAGTTAAAATCATATCCCCGGACTACGCTATACACAGTCCCGTGTTTGGATAATCTCAAAGAAAAAAACGGATTTCGACCTCAGAATAAAGGTCGTCGTTGATACTTGTACATGGTCCTCTGATCAAAGACCAAGTGGTGGCAAAATCGAGCCGTAAAGACTAGCTCAAAACCACAAAAGAAGATGACCACAAGACAAGGGTCCGTCTGAGCCCGTTGTCAACCCACATTCAGGTTGCAACTAAATCCGAGCATCCCTCGAAAGAATTCGCTCCTGCGAGAATGAATAAGAAAAGAAATTCTCAAAAGAAATCACGATGAACAAAAGAAATAGGAACTTGCCCATCTTCAGCGGGCAAGATCGCGTCACGAACCACGCGAGTTCCGATTTGAAAAAAATGAATTCAGGGACGTCCACCCTCAGCGGACAGGGCTCGCCCACCTTCAGCGGGCGGGGTCTGCGTCACTAGCCGCGCAGGTCCTCAATTTTCGAAAAAATCTTCAAAACAAAAAAACAGGCTCGCCATCTTCAGTCGGCGGGGTCTACGTCAAAAACCGCGTAGGTCCTTATTCTCAAAATAACACAAACAAATTTCAAAATAGATTCGTCCACTTCTATCGGACGGGGTGTCCACCCTTAGCGGACAGGCTCGCAATCTTCAGCCGGCGGGGTCTACGTCACAAACCGCGTAGGTCCTTATTTTCAAAAAACCACAAACAAATTTCAAAATAGATTCGTCCACTTCTATCGGACGGGGTTTCCACCCTCAGCGGACAGGCTCGCCATCTTCAGCCGGCGGGGTCTGCGCCACTAACCGCGCAGGTCCTTAGTCGCTGTAGCGATAACTTTCTTTGATTTTCCCTTTTTCCAAAAATCGAAGGACTGGTTTTCCCTTTTTCCAAAGATTAAAGGATTGGTTTTCCGTTTTTCCAAAAAAAGAACGATGTGCTGGATTTTCCTTCGTTTTACGTCCCATAAAAACAAGGGGGTTTTCTCGTTTAGCTAACCCTGAAAATGAGAATCTTTAAAAACATTTTTACCTTGTGATTGGGCTTGGCCAGGCCCAATTACACTTTATAGCTTTGATTTCGAAAACAACTGTAGCTACTTCCAATGACAAAGTGAGGGAGTTTCTACGCATCTTTAGGTACTTCCAATGACAAAGTGAGGGAGTTTCTATACTATCCGTTGACAAATCCCAATGACACGTGAGGGATATGTCGACACTTCAAGTGATGACCTTTAAGTCAAATGTTATCACTCGGGGGCTCGTGAGACCCTCGCAAAACAAGTCACATACACTATGGCTTGTGTGACGCACTCCGTCCAGTACTTTGACCATCGTCTCATCCCGAGACTCAGTCAAAGTGGGGGCAAACTGTAGACACCTACTTTTGTCCCCATTCCCGAAAGGGAAGGTTCGATGATGAGAACATAAAATCTCCACTTGGCAACGCATCTCCTATAAAATAACGAATCTCAATCACCCTTTTCATTTCAACCAAAACTGCTATTTATAGAAACCTGCTAAAAATAGTAACTGCCGTAACGGGTAGTTGCTAAAAGTGGCAAGTCATAAAAGATAGAAACCTGTCAGAATTAGGTGTTGCACTCCAACATAAATCCTAAAAGAGATAGAATTTGCAAGAGGAATCCTTTTCCTAGTATAATTCGAAAATAAGAGTTAGGTATTAATTAAAATCCTAACGAGCCTAGAGTTCGTAACGGGCCCAGACGCATTCCGTCCTAAAGTTAATACGCACTAAAAGACTCGGATAAGTCTCAAAGACTCCGTATTCCACGAGTCCAAATCTGACAAGGAAATACGGCCCAGACCCTATTTTCAACTCCTGGCTCTGGGCGTCGAAATCTTCGGCGCCCAGCCCTGTGCGCTGAAATTACCTGGGTACGTGTTCTCTCCTAATTCTTCTTGGATTAGTACTCTAAAATTCTATCTTTCCGCGAACTCTTTTCTATAAATACAGCCCCAAATTCGACGTGAAACCAACACACACAATTCATATTCTGAGTATTGACTCCAACCCCTAAGCCTAAGCCTCACGCTGCGAAATTGATCCCGCATTCTGTCGCAATCGATCCAAAAATCGAACAGAACGTATCCTGTCCCTTGTAGCTGAAGAATTAAGCCCGGAAACTTGAGATTCGTTAAATAAAAGGAGAAATAGCAAAGCCAAAGTGGTTAGTTTTCTGAGAACCATGACGCACCTCTCAAGGGTGCGTCGTAATGTGTCCCTTCGCATGATTTAATCGCTTTCCTCGCCCTTTTATAAAACTGTGAAACTATTAAATCTGATTGTTCTATCACGTCTAATAAAGATAATATCTTGGACAATTGAACTATCATGCTAGGTCCCTTAAATCAATCTAAACAAGATAATCACGATCGATCTAGTATTATGTGTTGCATATTGCTAAAATCAATTCAGATTAGTTTAATCGTTAACGCATGTCCCTTCAATTATTTATGCTGAGCTAGTAAGGATATCCTGCCTCTGGAGTTATCGAAGAGCGAGTACTCCTCTCGGTAGTTACAGTCCCCCGAACCCTCAATCTCTGCCCTGCGGGTGTACATTGAGCGATCCCCACACCAGGGATCACAAGGGAACCTATAGCCGTCGTGGTCAAACATAATTGCACTCCCTTTATGTCACGATAACCGGGTTTTGTCAGTTTTTCTCATTGTCGTTAAAAACTGAATGGCGACTCCTATATTACTAGTCAATTGGGTGTAAACTTACAGAAAATCCAATTACACTTGATTTGACAAAAAGAAACGTCACGCCAACGAGGGACGAGGTCACGTATTAGCCTCGTGCTTTTTCGACCCCCTCACAGATACTGTTTCTAAAGTTACCCCTCTAGTTAGTTAGTTTTTTGGTTCTCTAAGAAAATTCTCGGGGGTTGTATCAGAACCTAAAAAAGGTTACTCATTTCCTATAAAAGCGTCTTTGGAGAATCGTGAATTTGTGATGTTCGGCTTTGTCATATGCATGTGGATAAGAACTGAGAGGAGTCAAATACAATTGTGAATATAATGATATGGCTTACCTTAATACCGGTATTTGTGACTCATTTATTTAATAATATCGTATAAAGTACTCCGTATAGTAGTGAATGGACTTTAAGATGAGAGAGAAAAAGAAAAAAAAGACTCCTAAGAATTCAAGAGAGAGAGTAAACCTAAAAACTAGCCACTGTCTTGTTAACTTCGCCCCCCTTCGTTTTCCTTGCTCCCTACTATTGCTACCATGCCCTTTAGGCTTTAGATCTACTATTCTAAGAAATTATTACTGTCTATTACCTATGTTAATCATGGATTTATCCACTTTCGATTTCGCCCTTTTTCAAGAACAAGTTTGGGTTTTCGGTTGAGAATCTTTCTCAAACTTCTTCTGGTTCGTTTTATCTTCTCTAAAAGAGCTAAGCCTAATCTCATCGAAATCTACGAAGGTAATTATGACGGAAATCCTACTAATTTGGTTTTATTTAACGGTGAGTATCTTTTCCTCATATAGCTGGCCAATCGAAAAAATAAGAGGGCTTCAGAAATAGGCTCTAACTACTGCTTTTATTGAACTACTACAACCCCTTCGGATTCAAAACCAGGGAAGTGTCTAATCTTCGTTTTTACTGGTAGTCTTATTGTTTTAGTTTATTTAAATTATAATTTCTGGTTGCATGTTTACTTTTGGTTGTGTTGTTGATTGATCTTTCGTGTCGTGAGTTATACGCTCTTTAATTTGCAATTACTTGTTGTGTTCCTGATAATTTTCTTGTACTTGACCCCCAAGTTATTGTCTATCCTCCAAATTTTGCCCCTTATGTTAATGACCATAAATATAGGCCTTACTATTCCGGTTTCGATCACTCCACTTCCCTTTCTTTCCTTTATACAACCCTTCTAGCCTTGCCTAACCATAATTTTCATCACTTCTTGTCTCTTTCTTCATGTCTGATATTTCTCCTAAGAAAAACTATGCCGCAAATCTTAAGTCGAACCCTGCCGCGTTTCCCGCTGGACCTTCATCTCCCAATTAGGATTACCATATTATTAGTAGTATTATCTCAATATATCTAAGAATTGTTAGGTTAAAAATAGTTAGGTATTGTAATATATATATATATATATATATATGTATATTCATTAATTTAATAAGAAGAGGTGTCTCTTTGCGTCATATATATTTGTCATGGTATCAAGAGCAAGGTAAGAATTTTTTTTCCGCAAAATTGAGGAGAGAAACACGGTGAGTTTTGAGATCGTGTAATGGCGAAGGATGATGAGGAAACTCCGCCACCGAAGGATGAACTCGCGAAGGAATACTATCTAGGATAATCTGATGGTCCAGGAAATATAATTACACCAATTAAACTTAGAGGTTCCAAGAACTACGATGAGTGGTCTACATCGGTTCGTAGAGCTTTGATTTCAAAGAGAAAATTTGGCTTCATTGGTGGAGCAATCAAAGAACCAACCAAAAGACCCGGACAGACTTGCAGATTGGATTGTTGTCCAATCTATGTTGGTATCATGGATCACACACACGTTGGAGTAATCGTGGAGATCAATCGTAGGAGATTATGATAATGCATGAACTTTGTGGCTTCACCTGAAGAAGTGCTTCTGCGTGGTCAGCGGCACACGTGCTGCAAATTAAAAATAAGCCTCGGTGAATGCAAGTAGGGAGGTAATGAGACAGTAGCTGAATATTATGGTAAACTGTCAATTATCATGAAGGAACTTGTGAATTATGCAAGGGTACCTAAGTGTGATTGTGGAGGTTGAACGTGTGGTGTTGCAGCGCTGGTAGCAAAGATTAGAGAAAAGGATCATCTACATTATCTTTTGATTGGGCTTGACAAACCTTACGAAGCCATTCGAGCCCAATTACTAGGACAGACGCCTCTACCTTCTATAGATGAAGCATACCAATCAGTGACTAATATTGAGGATTTACGAATAAAGGAAGTGTTAGGTTATGATACATATGACAATTCATAAATCATGCGGAAAAACCATAAAGCCAGGAAAGCATATTATTTACACATAATCATTTAGCATAGTTTAGATGCATACTCTTTGTTGCGTGCCTTCCCTAGCTGCGCCCGAACCGAACAAGAACAAGTCTCTAGGACTCCAAGCGTCGTCCCTCCGTAGATAGTCCACAACACGTCCGGATCCGCCTTAAGCTTGATCAACTAGGATCGCCCTTAAGGTACTTAGAATTTTCGGCACTTTATAGGCAATTGTATGACTGAATTTTTGCTCTCAAAAATCACTTTTTAATACTTGAAATCTCTATACAAAATAATGACCCTAGGCCTTTATTTATAGAGGTATGGAAAGGGAATCGTAATCCTATTAGGATACGAATTAATTAAACTAGAATTCTAATAGAGTTCTTATTTTAATTAATTCATCCTTTTAGTTTAGGAATTTAATCATTAGTTGAAACCTGATAGCTTTAGGATTCGTACAGCACACCAACACACACGCACGCACAGCAGCCCACGAGGGGCGCCATGCGCGCGCGCGCAGCCCGCGAGCTCGCAGCCCATTGCTGCGAGGCCCACACGCTGCCGCAGCCTTGGCGCGCGCTGGGCCTGCCTTGCGGTGGGCCTGGCACAGCCTTGGCTGGTGCGTTGTGGCGCGCTGGCTTGCTGGGCGATGGCCCGGCTTCGTGCTGGGCCTTCGTCTGGCAGGCCTCGTCCGATGCTAATTCGTACGATACGCTTCCGATTAATTTCCCGATTCCGGAATTCATTTCCGATACGAACAATATTTAATATTTCCGATTCCGGAATTAATTTCCGTTTCGAACAAATATTTAATATTTCCGTTTCCGGAATTATTTTCCGATTCCGGCAATATTTCCGATTCTGACAATATTTCCGTTTCCGGCAATATTTCCGATTCCGGCAATATTTCCATTTCCGATAATATTTTCCGATATATACCATGTTTCCGTTTCCGGCAACATCTACGACTTGGATAATATTTATATTTCCGATACGATCCATATTTCCGTTTCCGGCAATATCATCGTTTTCGGAGCATTCATTTCTTGCCTGTGACGATCTCAGCTCCCACTGAAACCAAGATCCGCCGATTTCCGAATATCCATAGATGGAGTATTTAATGCCATTAAATACTTGATCCGTTTACGTACTATTTGTGTGACCCTACGGGTTCAGTCAAGAGTAAGCTGTGGATTAATATCATTAATTCCACTTGAACTGAAGCGGCCTCTAGCTAGACATTCAGCTCACTTGATCTCACTGAATTATTAACTTGTTAATTAATACTGAACCGCACTTATTAGACTTAACATAGAATGCATACATGGACCAAGGGCATTATTTCCTTCAGTCTCCCACTTGTCCTTAGGGACAAGTGTGCATTTCCTAATTCCTTTGTCGCTCGATGCTTGCTCTTGAACATAAGGTAAGAGTTGTCATCCTTATTGTGTCCAGAGGTGTTCCTCGGTTTCAGAGTTCAACTGATCAAATAAACAGATAATCATAGCCTATGATTCATCCGAGCACGGCCATGCATTTCACAGTTTCTAGCTCTCCGAGTGGCCTTGTACAACTTTTAAGCATCTCATCCCGATTTATGGGAGGACAATCCCAATCTTGCGATCTTGAGATTAGACTTCGTTTGATAGGTGATTACCTGAGCGTTGACTTTATAGCCTCCTTTTACGGTGCGACGGTTGGTCAACGTCAAAGCAACCAGTTCTCAAACAAGTAATCTCAAATCACTCAGGTATTGAGGATTTAGTGTCTAATAATTTTAATGAAATTTACTTATGACAGATTTTCATCTCTTACAGTAAAGTTTCATAGGTCTTGTCCGATACTAGTCTTCCCAAAGTAAGTATCTATGCAAATGATTATGACATTGCCATGTCCACATAGTTCAAGAAACAGAACTACTAGTCATCTTGCATTCTAATCGTCTAACGTTTTCTATGCGTCCAATTTTATAGAAAACTCCGACTAGGGACCACTTTCAATCTTTGACATTCAAGTTCACTTGATAGACATTTCTTAGTCACAGGACTGGTCCTGACAGTCTATCTTGAATATTTCGTCAAATTGAAGGGACTCATAATTTAATACTAAACCAAGATTAAATGGAATATGAAAATACATTTCATATATTATAAATGTTCAACCCCAATGTTTTACAACCATGGGCCTCGAACCCATCTTTAAAACAATTAGTGGAATTCAAAGCTATGCTTGATTTCCAGTGCTTCAATGTGAGTGTTGCTTCTCACTTGTTGCATAGGTTTAGTTATCATGCTTTGCCAATCTTAATATCCTTTTCATCGAATGTTCTTCGAAATAGATGATAAGATCTTTTGAGTATGTTTATTTTGTGATCTATTCTTTCTAGCTACAAGAGTGGTTCTACGCATTTTGCAATGAAGAACCATCAAGTCAGCAGACATGTGATCCACCCAGTTCAATGAAGAACTCTTTAACATAAACAACCCTGTTTTATTGCTTCTTAGGCAATAAGTACTTTTACTTCAACTGTATAGGTTGCTAGTGATGCTTTGTTTGGATTTACCTATCCAAGCAGTTCATAGATATGTGGAAGACTTTCGAACTGTATCTTAGAACATAAAAATTAATATTTTAATTTCCCACGCAACAACTCATGGTCTCCAATCCATGTTGCCATTTCAAAACACGATTCTTTATAGCTCGTCCTTTCCAATGGTTGACTTCAAAGGGATCTTTCTTGATCCTTTGCCAGTGTTTATGCGTGTAGCATCAATATTTAGCATATCTTTATTTCCTTGAATCAAGAACTAATTCTATGTACCTTTTTTAAGTACCATAAGTTTTTCTTGATCTCAATCTAGTTGATCTTTACTTAGATCAATAGAGATTGGTATATGTTCGTCATGCCTAAAGTCATACGATACATTTTTGGCGATCCTCATATTATATCATACATGATAAATTCTTTTGCAGAATAATTCTCAATTGAATTGTATTCATGTAACTTTAGCTCATTCAATTTCAGTAGATACTGAATCCAGCTAAATTCTTTGACATATAATATAGGTTAAGAATCTCACTTAGATCCTTTGATGCTTTAACTTAGTAAATGCTTATACATAGTTCAAACATTCTTTTACTTAGATTTATTCACATGGGTCGAATATCTCCAATGGAGTATTTCGTGTTTGATTTAGTAAATGCCATTACTTAATCCAAAACATTAATATAAGATCTTTGTAAATAGATCTTAATACCCAGTATGTTCTAAGTTTCGCCTTGGTCCATCATTGATGAATAATTTCAAACCTAAGTTATTAGCATTTGAATGTTATTTCACAATAGAGAGATATGTGTGTGATACACATAGGACCAATTAAGTTTTATGTACTCCCACTAAACTTCTTATATATCTATAAGAATCATGTACATTTTATGAAACTAAAATGCTTATTAGCTTCACTTAAAATACAGTTCCAATTCCCAATTGCTTGCTTAAATCTGTACTTACATTTTATAAGCTAGCTTTCCTTTTCAAGCATTTTTTTGGATCCACAAATCCTATGACATATCATGTACATAGTTTATTCCAACATTTGATTGAGGAATACGTTTTGTCATCCAATTGCCATATGTACCAATATGCAATCATTGCTTGAATTATAGACTTTAGCATTACGATTATGCATGAGGTTTCAACATAATCCATGCCATGAATTTGCTTGTAACCTTTAGCAACTAATCTAGCTTTGTGTGTGAACACAATTCCATGTTTGATGGTTTTTATCCTTAAAACAAACTTGCAACCAATAGGTGTGAAACTATTCTTGCAAATCAACAAAATTTCAATTTTGTCATCAAAACATTGGTTATGTTTTATGGCCTTTAACCATCTAAAACATTTGAGTCTATATATGGCCTCTAACCATTTTAAGGAATCTGGGTTTCGTCATAGCTTTCTTACAGGTCACAAACTCATTAATCTACATGATAATAGTTTGACTGTAAGTTGTAGGTTTCTTCACTATCTAATAGAAGAATTGCATAGTTTCCGTGACCTGAACTCCATGTTTCTTCACTATCTAATAGAAGAATCTCATAGTTTCAGTGACTTGAACTCTATGCCTACTTTGGTATAGAACATCAAATAATAGAATATCAATAGCCACTTGAAAGTCCTTTGAATATTCTGTTCTCCTTAAAGCACTTGTAAAGTCTTCTAAGAGATGTCTATTCTTTAAAGTCACTTCTAAAGTCTTTAAAGAATAAGTTCGGATTATCTGAAGCACTTCGAAAAGCCTCCGGAATGTCCGTTTATGTTTGTTGTTTGCCTCGAAGACTTTCGAGGTCTATTTTCTCCCACTTGTCATTTTGCAAACGAATCTCCAAAAGTACATCATTTCGAGCAAGCAAACATTATGTTCTCAAAAATTCGTGTTAGAAACAATACCCTTGTGTATCATTTGAATAAATCACAATGAAACATATATCTATATTTGGGCCTTAGTTTGTCGAATGACAAACACTAAGCTCCCACTGAGTTTTGCAACTCTCTAGATATATTTTATGAAAAGATATTCTTAAATTACTTTTCAATAGCTTTGACGAATTTGGTTTAGTTTGGTGGTAGTTGAGCATTTTGTTTTAGAAATTATAGGAAAAGTCTTTATGATCCATCATTGATCGAATCAAGTACTAATTGACTTCGATTATTCCAACTAAGATATGCCATATCTTATGGACCTAGATTGTGAAATTACAACACACAATCATTGATGATCATTCTTGACTTAAGTAATCATCAACATGATCTAACCTAGATCTTTATGATTTCTTGCCAAGTGGGATTTATACTTCTGAATATTTGAACGAGCCAAACAGATTCAAACTTATATCACATTGAGTAAATAAACCTATATTCACTCAAATCTGTGTGAAATAATAAAGTCATAAAATCGTTTTTAGCTTTGAACTCTATTGTCTAGGCGTTCTAACAATAGTTCATATTCTTTGTTACTTTCAACAAGTAAGACTATCTTGTCTTAAATTGATCTAGAAATCAACCAACTTTCAAAAGTCCATTAAAATAGAGCTTTTGAATGTTAACTTGTTGATATGGTCTAAGCAACAATGCCAAAGATTAGTGGAACTCAAATCAAGGGGTTAATTTGAACCTAGTAAAGTTCTTATTGTTTAAAGAGTTGTTTGTTTTAATCAAGCATATTGACTCAACCCGTAAATGACCATTTCATTCAAATAAACAAACAAACATTGTTTTTGTTCTTCTTGAATGTGAGTCTTTCTGTGTTCGAAGCAGAATTTTAGGTATGCTGATTATGGAACAAAATAGCCATTAAGTTCCAGCCTTTGAAAGGACTTAAAATAAACTAGATGACCCTACAACTAATGTAGCATTGCCATGCTTCATTTCCCACTTGTAGGTCATTAGTGTAGCCTAGCTTCCATTGTTTGAGTTATTACCGAAGTAAGAACCTCAAGCGGTATATGATACCAAGGAAGTTTGATTGCTAGGTCACTTCTCTTTAAACATAAACTTATAGGTAGAAACGGAATCGTAAATTCCTTTCATTTGTTCCTCGTTTTCCTATTTCTTGTACCCTTTCTTATAGTCTTAAGAATTGAATTCTTTAGTGTTGACTTTTATACTTTGTTAGACATGTCCAATGTCACTCCAACAAGGTTCTTACCATTTAATTTATGTTGAATATTCTGTTTCAACTAGATGATCTTACCAGAAGCTTCTAAAGTTCTCTAAGCATCGATCTATTCGAATGTCTAGGGACTAGACTCATTCGAGAATTAAATGGACAAAGATATTAGGTTGTTAACCATTGGTAAAGCTGAGTGTTTAATTCTTTATGATCTCAAAACTACCTTGTATTTTGAATTCACAAGCACCAATCGGTTTGCCATTCGATTTTGATACTCGAAAACAACCATAAAAGTCATTAAAAGAAACGTACATTTAAATTGCTCATTTTCTCTCATTTTCGTGAATCGTTCTTGGATTCATTACCAATCGAGGAAATTTACTGTTACCTTTCTAAAAGGATTTATTGCAGTGCAAGATATTTAATTATAAACAATAATTAAAACATTCATTGAAGCATGCAAAGTCTAAACATTTATCATGAATAATAACTTGAAAATTAAAGCAATCATGCAATTTAAACAAGTCATTAGCATTTTATTCGAATTATGTGTTCCGGCAGGTGTGAATAAAATGATTCCAAGACCCTAAAACCATTGAAAAATTAAGCACAGTTTGTCGACTCAATTCTAAAACATTTTAGGTGAGCAAAAGCCTTTTGCTAATAGTCTAGAAACTACTCTTGGTTGATAGGCACGTCTAAGAACTTATTAGGTAAACCTATCGATTTTGCCACGACATAAAAAGACTCCTTACTTATATCGTTGAGTTTCACCAAAACTAACATGTACTCACAATTATTGGTGTACCTTACCCCTTTAGTATCGATAAGTAACACCTCGCTATGGCGGAAAACTATTACTAAGATCGATGAAAAAAGGATATCCAAGTAAGTGTTATTTTGGCATGGCACCTTTTAACTCAATTTTTAAGTTTGGAACTTAAGGCTCTTACTATGTTGGTTAGATTTTAAGTGAACTAAAATCCTTAATCATGCAACATAATCAAGCTTTGATCTCATGCATTTTAAGACATATTTAAAAGCAATAAATAACTTAAAACATGCATAAGATAAATGTGATCTAGTATGGCCCGACTTCATCTTGAAGATTTAACTTCAAAGTCCGTCTTGAAAATCTCCGTGGGAGGCACCATTTTCTTCAAATAGAATAAATTATAATTAAAACTAATTACAACTATTTGATGGTACGCAGACCATATTTGAATTGAAAAACAACTTTGGTACTTTAGACCAATTACATTCAAATTAATGGTACGCAGACCATATTTTCTATCCTATTTGGGCCATACTAGTCACTTCATAACCTGCAAAACAGTACATATACAATATATTGAAGGAAATAATGCCCTTGGTCCAAGTATGCATTCTATGTTAAGTCTAATAAATGCGGTTCAGTATTAATTAACAAGTTAATAATTCAGTGAGATCAAGTGAGCTGAATGCCTAGCTAGAGTCCGTTTCAGTTCAAGTGGAGTTAATGATATTAATCCACAGCTTACTCTTGACTGAACCCGTAGGGTCACACAAATAGTACGTAAACGGATCAAGTATTTAATGGCATTAAATACTCCATCTATGAATATTCGGAATCGACGGATCTTGGTTTCAGTGGGAGCTGAGATCGTCACAGACAAGAAATGAATACTCCGGAAACGATGATATTACCGGAAACGGAAATATGGATCGTATCGGAAATATAAATATTATCCAAGTCGTAGATGTTGCCGGAAACGGAAACATGGTACGTATCGGAAAATATTATCGGAAATGGAAATATTACCAGAATCGGAAATATTGCCGGAAACGGAAATATGGTCAGAATCGGAAATATTATCGGAATCGAAAAATAATTCCGGAAACAGAAATATTAAATATTTGTTCGAAACGGAAATTAATTCCGGAATCGGAAATGTTAAATATTGTTCGTATCGGAAATGAATTCCGGAATCGGAAATTTAATCGGAAGCGTATCGTACGAATAAGCATCGGACGAGGCCTGCCGGACGAAGGCCCAGCACGAAGCCAAGCCATCGCCCAGCAAGCCAAGCGCGCCACACGAACAGCCAAGGCCACGCCAGGCCCAGCGCAAGGCCAGGCCCAGTAGGCCGTGGCAGCGCGCACAGCGCGCGCAGCGTGCGCAGGAGCTACGTGGGCTTGTAGCTCGCGTAGGCCTCGCTGCGTGGGCTGCTCGCACGCACGCGCATGGGCGGCCCATCGTGGCTGCCGTGTGTGTGTGCGTAAGTGTTTGTGTTCATGCACGATTCCTAAAACGTGCAGAGTTCGGTTAATGATTAAATTCCTAATTCTATTTGATAAATTAATTAATTAGAGTTCTTGTAGGATTCTAGGTTTAATTAATTTGTATCTGAATAGGATTCCAATTCCCTTTCCATACCCCTATAAATATGTGGCTTGGGCTCACAATTTATAACGAGTTTCAAAGTATTCAAAGTGAGTTTTTGAGAGAAAAATTCAGTCACACATCTTGCTCAAAAGTGCCGAAAATTCTAGTACCTTAAGGGCGATTCTAGTTGGTCAATCTTAAGGCGGATCCGGACGTGCTGTGGACTATCTACGGAGGGACGACACTTGGAGTCCTAAGGACTTGTTCTTGTTCGGTTCGGGCGCAGCTAGGGAGGGCACGCAACAAAGAGTATGCATCTAAATTATGCTATATGATTATGTGTAAATAATATGCATTCCTGGGTTAATGGTTGTTTCCGCATGATTTATGTAATATCATATGTATCATAACCTAACATATATACCATTCACCCATTCATTATCATGAATGGCCCACATAGCTGGTGAGTAAAACACATTATGCATCACATAAACATTTGCAGCAATTAATCAAGGGCACCAATAATCTACAAATTATTCAGTCCTTATTAATTCTAATCAAGTTGTTTTAACCTTAAGGATTTGTAGACCTAATCAAGAGTTTATGACTAAAAAGGGCTCCCACTCAAACCAATAAATTCATATGCTTTACTAGTTTTAAACATAAAAATGTATTTCTAGTCTAACCGGAAACATACAAATTTAATTAAAATTTAAAGCTCATATAAATTTATAATTGAATCCAAAAAGTTTAATTTAATTTCAGTCGTATTTAAATTAATTCATGATTTTAATTTTAGTAAAATAATTAGAATAAATAAACTTTATTATAATTACAATATTCAAAATTAAAATCCAAGAAAATATTTTATATTATTAATTTTAAAATTAATTAAAATTACGTAAACTGAAAATTTCAAATTAAAATTTCAAAACGATCTAATCGCAACGCAACAATCCCACGCAACGCACGCCCATGGGCCACACGCACACAGCCATCGCTGGCCATGTGCGCGCAGCCCATGCGCTGCGTCGCATCGCTGCTGCTCACCATCGCAAGGCATCACGCGAGCTGGTGCTCGCTGCGCGCGCCAGCGCTAGACGCACGAGCATGCTGCCGCAGCCCATCGCTGGGCGCAGCACTCGTCGCAACAAGCACTCGCACGACATCGCTGGGCGCAGCGCTTGTCGCATGTCGCAACAAGCACTCGCACGCCATCGTTGGGCGCAGCGCTCGTCGTACGCACAACAGCGCTCGCTACGCGCGAGCAATCGATGCTTGGCGCAGCACTCGTGGCACGCGAGCTTGCGCTCGCTGCGCGCGAGACTCCGCACGCTTGCGCGAGGCAGTGCGCCCTGCGGCGCAGCTCGCTTGCTGCCCACACGCGACTGCTCGTGCCTTGCTCTCGCCCTCACCCATTCGCCCATCGCACACAGCCCACGACACAAGGCAGGGCTGCTGCCTTGTGCTCGTGCACCATGGCCTTGCTCATTGCAGTCGTACCGCATGGGCGACGAGCTCCCTTGCTCGTCGTCACATGTCCGCACTATACAACACCCCTTAAGGGTAACACGTAGCGTCCATTGCTTTGTGCGTGCAAGTTATATGAGCGAATCGCATAAAATTTTAAAATTTATATTCAAAATTAATGACAAATTAATAAATAATATTAATTTCATAATTTTAGGGCGAAAAATCAAAAATTTATTATTCAATTGATTTCCGATTAACATGGATTCAAGTCTTGGTCATAAAAATTTAAAATTTAACATAAATTTACAATTTTTATGGTGGTTTTTAATCATAGGTATCTAATTAAATTATTACTAATTATGAAAATCAAATTAATTCTAAATTATTCCAATTTTCAACAAATTAATCATAATTACAAATTAGATTGCATAATTAACAAGGCTAGGCATTCAAACTTGTTAAACATATACAGTAGGTCAATCAAAAATTCAAGATTTATCAACAGCAATCGCAAATATTTAATTTAACATCTTAAATTTACGAAATTTTGCATTCGAAAAACTAAAACCTCCGAAAAGTCATAGTTAGGCTTCGAATTTGAGAATTCTGGGTTCGGCCGAAAAATATTTGTTTTTGTCAAAATTTTAGAATGCCTTTTACATGTGGAATTGACACAAAAATCACTCGATTTGGATGAGTAACGAAAAAACTGCCGAAAAACTGCGTACGTATAATTAAATAAACGCAATTTGCAATTAATTAACAATTACGAAAATTAATCACCCCTTTTAATTCTTTCAAATTTGTAATATTTAACCATGTTCATGCAATTTAGATTATGAAAATAATAAGAGGCTCTGATACCACTGTTAGGTTATGATACATATGACAATTCATAAATCATGCGGAAAAACCATAAAGCCAGGAAAGCATATTATTTACACATAATCATTTAGCATAGTTTAGATGCATACTCTTTGTTGCGTGCCTTCCCTAGCTGCGCCCGAACCGAACAAGAACAAGTCTCTAGGACTCCAAGCGTCGTCCCTCCGTAGATAGTCCACAGCACGTCCGGATCCGCCTTAAGCTTGATCAACTAGGATCGCCCTTAAGGTACTTAGAATTTTCGGCACTTTATAGGCAATTGTATGACTTAATTTTTGCTCTCAAAAATCACTTTTTAATACTTGAAATCTCTATACAAAATAATGACCCTAGGCCTTTATTTATAGAGGTATGGAAAGGGAATCGTAATCCTATTAGGATACGAATTAATTAAACTAGAATTCTAATAGAGTTCTTATTTTAATTAATTCATCCTTTTAGGTTTAGGAATTTAATCATTAGTTGAAACCTGATAGCTTTAGGATTCGTACAGCACACCAACACACACGCACGCACAGCAGCCCACGAGGGGCGCCATGCGCGCGCGCGCAGCCCGCGAGCTCGCAGCCCATTGCTGCGAGGCCCACACGCTGCCGCAGCCTTGGCGCGCGCTGGGCCTGCCTTGCGGTGGGCCTGGCGCAGCCTTGGCTGGTGCGTTGTGGCGCGCTGGCTTGCTGGGCGATGGCCCGGCTTCGTGCTGGGCCTTCGTCTGGCAGGCCTCGTCCGATGCTAATTCGTACGATACGCTTCCGATTAATTTCCCGATTCCGGAATTCATTTCCGATACGAACAATATTTAATATTTCCGATTCCGGAATTAATTTCCGTTTCGAACAAATATTTAATATTTCCGTTTCCGGAATTATTTTCCAATTCCGGCAATATTTCCGATTCTGACAATATTTCCATTTCCGGCAATATTTCCGATTCCGGCAATATTTCCATTTCCGATAATATTTTCCGATACGTACCATGTTTCCGTTTCCGGCAACATCTACGACTTGGATAATATTTATATTTCCGATACGATCCATATTTCCGTTTCCGACAATATCATCGTTTCCGGAGCATTCATTTCTTGCCTGTGACGATCTCAGCTCCCACTGAAACCAAGATCCGTCGATTTCCGAATATCCATAGATGGAGTATTTAATGCCATTAAATACTTGATCCGTTTACGTACTATTTGTGTGACCCTACGGGTTCAGTCAAGAGTAAGCTGTGGATTAATATCAATAATTCCACTTGAACTGAAGCGTCCTCTAGCTAGGCATTCAGCTCACTTGATCTCACTGAATTATTAACTTGTTAATTAATACTGAACCGCACTTATTAGACTTAACATAGAATCACTACTACAAAATAGAGAATAGAAAATGCTGAATAGAGGACGGTTAGGTTTGTTAAGCGTTGTCTAGGAGTATAGAGTACGCATTTCTCTCAAAACAGTTGTGTGAAAAAAGAATAGAGTACAGTTACCTTACCTAACCGTCTTATATTTTTTACCATAATAAAAAAATATATAAAATATAAAAATACTTAATAAAATATAAAATTGTTTTCAAGATAACTGTTTCATATTCTTTTACAAAACTATTTTTACAATAAAAAATAAACCTTAATTAAACCAAGTCAACCATTTATTTTAAAATAAAAAAGAAAATAACAAAGCAATTAAAATTTTAAGCAGTACTCCCAAAAGTTAGGCAGCAGATCGAAAATGAATTCCCAAAAGTTATGAGTTAGGCGCGCGAATTTAGAAAATTAACCCTAACACGTGCTCCAACCTCTACTCGCAAGAAAAACCGAAAACCTCTACACCGCCGCTTCTCACTCTGCCGTCGCTCCTCACTCTGCACCGCCGCTCTCTTGCACCCCTTTCCGGCCGCCTCCCAACCGCTGGTAAAACCCTCAGAAAAACACTCCAACCTATGCTCGGAAGAAAACCCGCAACTCCTCTGCACCGCCCCTCCTCACGCTGCACCGCCTCTCCCTTTCACTGCTTTCCGTCCTCCTCCCAACCTCCGGTAAAACCCGGCTGCCCCACTGCTGCCTTCAATTTCTAGGGTTAGTATGTGCTTAATTATGTTTCTCTTTAATTTTATTTAACCTATAACCTAAGGATTATGAATATTTGTTTGTTTGTAATATATGATTAAAGAATTCAGTTTGATAATTTCCAAAATAAAAAAGAATAAGAAATTGTTTAGTTCAGTTTGATAAGCGTTGAATATGTTTATTGGCCTAATTGGTGTTTTCTTTGACCTGAATTTAATTTGGAACCGTGTCTTGAATTTTACAATTGAATTTTGATGACTAGCTATTTTCTCGTATCAATAGGATGTGTTGGTGTTAATATTAATGCTCTTCTAAGGGATGATCCAGAGAAAGAATTTGTGCCTGAAACTAAGTTTGTACTTTCTACTGAGCAAGTCAATGATCAACCATTTCCCCATGTAACATTATTTTTTCAGTTAAATTGATCTAGTTATCATGTCAGGTTAATCTACAAGCTTTAAAACCAGTTAATCTACAAGTTTGCTGTTGCTCACAACTATCTATACCCGCAAAATAAACAGGTAGAAACTGAAATCCTAAAGAATAAATGAACTCATCAGAACTAACCAGAACTGATGCAAATCAACTAACATATCAAGTTATTAACTGAAATCCTAAAGACATAACTGATATGAACAGAACAGGTCAGAACTGATTGAGAATGAACTGATAAGAACTGATTATCGAGTTTGTATTAAAGAAGATGTCAACTCAAGTGCAGAATTGCCATGTCCCGAGGGGGAAATAAAATTTGTTTGTCAAAGCTCGGGTAGATTTTTAATATGGCCTTCTCATTTGGTTTTTCCGTTAAAGAAGGTACGTTATGTAAATTTTATGCATTACATATGACGATACTTATTTATTTCATTCAGCCTATAGTTTTTACATACTTTTTATTTATCTTCTTTTTCGTGTTAATGTATAACAAGGCTGCTGATAAACAAATAACAAAGGAATTCACCGCGCCATCTCCACGCTCGCCATCATCACAATCATCATGCACTCGAAAGTATACGATCACTCCAACTGATAGGTTAAAGTTGACTTCTAATTTGGTTAAAGTTTTCAAGGATGTAGCTATTGGAATGAAAAACAGCGGAAAAACCAAATCCTTCACGATCCCGGCTAGAGTGTTCCTAAATGATCAATGTGTTAGCCTTGATTATGAAGACATGCTTGATTGGTGCTTTCAAAGAGAGATAAGATCATCTCACATGTTGATTTTAATGATGTAAGTGTGTTGTACCCTTTCTGATTCCAAGTAAATGTATATATTGGTTTCTAAAAAATGATTTAATTGTTTTTTGATGTGCAAGGCATCTGAGTGAGATGGTTCTCAAAGATGGCATCTCTGGGCTATATAGATTTTGTGATTGCACCTATCTATCCCCGCTAAGACGTGTGGAAAAAGAAGACGATCGATGTGACTATTTATATAGGGTATTTGCGTGCAATGATGGCAAAAATAAATATCAACTATTCTTCTTGCCCTATATAGAAGAGTAAGTGAATTTTTCAGCTAATATTTTAATCAGTACTTTGCAACAGAAACAATAGTATCTATAATCACAGTACCTGACCCTACATCCCCGGACAATATGATATTTGTTTTTGTTTTTGTGTGTGTAGTCGGGATTGGATGTTGGTTGTTATTTGTCCATGGATTGCATTGGTTCAGTGGTTAGATCCACTTGGAGCACAAAATGAACCTCCCGAATTTGCTCAAACAATAATCAACAGGTATGTACTAAATTACTTATTTTTTCATATATTTTTCCTATTGTAGTATATTAAAATTACATAACTAAACTATTAACAATTACTTAAGGCAATCATCAAATTTAGCGCGGATTACCGAAAAGATATCCCAAAAACAAAGAAGAACCCTTTCATTAAGTGGCAAAAAATTGAGGTATGTGATATTTATTACAATTTCGTAACAATATTAGTTTGTTAATACGTTGTATTCTTAGGTGCTTAATTATGTTGTAAACTTTCTTGTATAATAGTGCCCTCGCCAACCTCCAGGCTTCAAGGAAAGTGGATATTATGTTGGTCGCTACATGATTGAAACAATAGAGTTGAGACATATGTTCATTCCTGAAAAGGTATTGCTTGCTTCTGATGCATTGCTTATTTTTTATTCTAGAATCTATTGCATCGAAACTCTCTTCCTATTTCTACTACATTTGCTGTATTTGAAGTATTTCTGGGGTCTTTGGATTGTTTGCTGGATTTTGTTTTATTCTGGAATAAAGCACTGTGTATATATTTGTTAGTCTTGAACTTGGGCTACGGGTTACTGTTGTTTGGTTGTGGACAATGTGCTTGGCTTTTAATGTCTGACATCTTTTATAAAATAGAAAATTGATCTTCTGATAATATAGTAGGGGCCATTCTTTTCAGCTCATGTGAAATCAGTTCTAGTAAAATTAGTTGATCATGTGATAAAAGCATTAGTGAATTAGCAATATTAAGGTGGGAATTTTCCGAAATTGAGGAAATGAAGAACTCTAGATGGTACAAATTTTAATTAGTAATTCGGATTTGATAAGTTAATCGTCTGGTGTAGTTGCATTTGTCCACAAGGTAGTTTGGCTACTGTCACTAGTGGTCTTTGCTGCTGGTGGTTCTGTTGGATCATCCTCTGAGTTCCTGTTCCTGGCCCTGGTGTCATATCTTCTCAACACTTTTCATCTCCGACCTGTAGTCTCTCTCAATTTGTTCCAGGATGGTTTTCGCATTGCAATTTTTGTTAATGAAGGTGATATCATTTCTCATACACCATATTGCCCAAAGAGTAGCTGTAAAGTAGGCAGTTTCGTTATCGTCACTCTCTTGTTTTTTCCTGAGCATCCGAAGCCAATTCCATATCCAGTCTGCTATAGGGATGGTGTTTTGGTTCTCAGTAACAATTATCTCGAGAACGAATGGTGTGAGTTTAACCCAAATATGCTAGGGATCTGAGCAAGCTGGGAGATAACATTAATTTTGCATGCACTTATGCTGATTATACTCCTCTAGGGTATGGATCCTCTTGTCATGGATTAGATGCTAATGGGAATATCTCCTATGCCTTTAATGTCTACTATCAGACCCAGTATCAAAAACTTGAGGCCTGCAACTTTAGAGGTTTGGCTAAGCTAACGACTCAGAATATCTCCACAGGAAATTGCAATTTGACCATCCAGATAGCTTCCTCTGGTCTGAGGACTGCTGCACCTGCGGCTTTCCTTTTGAATGTTGTGCTTATATATTTGTTCTTTTAGGTTTCATCTTATAGATATTTTGGATATACTTCTTTACATTATCGTTGTCTCTATATTCAGAGATTTTTTTGCCACAACTCGGCATATTCTTTTTCGATGATTCATGTATAGAATGTTGGCTGCAGAGTTGTTCATCGTTCTAGGGTTATGAAATACAGTAGCTTCCATCTTTACTCGGATCTTAGATACCTTTGTTATGCTAGGCTTACAGTTTGCTACGCAAATCAGAATATCTTGTTACAGCTCAAAGAATACTATTTCTGCTTGCTATCATGTTCTTTCTTACTCTTATATTTTAACTTAGTCTTGTAGTATTTTTCCAAAACTCCCACGTATTCTCAAACTACGATCGACGAGCTAAGGGAGAGGTGGATCTCATATGTTACCGAGTATCCCCAACCAAATAACGATGAAGATGAAGATGATGATGACGATGATCTAGTGTGACTTAAGCTAGCTCATCAAGGAGATGGTTGTTGTTGTTCCTGCTGCAGAAGCTGCTGTTGCTGCAGTATGTTCCTGCTGCAGACGCTGCTGTTGCTGCAGAATTGTTCGTGCTGTTGCGCGCTGTTGAGTTTGTGCTGTTGCTGTTGAGTTCCTGCTGTTGCTGTTGATTTTTTTTTTTTTTTTTACAGTGATATTGGATTTTTTTTACAGTGATTTATTTATTTATTTTATGAATGAATAATAGGATTTTGTTATAGAATGAACAATATTATTTTGTTATTTAATAAAATGATTTTTGGAAAGATCGTGTCGATATCATTTTTATTTTATCGTTTTAGATTTGGTTTACATACTGGAATTGTAATATCCTATTTTTAAATAAAAAATATTAATAAAAAATGCGTAGGCTGTTTTTAAATAATATTAAAAAAAAGGGTAGAATATAAAACGGTTGTGTAAGGAAACAACTTTCTATTTTAATATTAAACATGAAGTATATAGTACGCCTATGTACGGAAGATGTTCTAATCTCAATATTTAATAGGAAGAATAGAGGACGGTTATGTGCGGAAGGCGCGCTTTATTATAGAGTATAGGAGACGGTTATATACGTTAACCGTTCTATATTCCTTCTTTATTTCCTGATTTTAGGAAGGGAATAGAGGACGCTTATCTCTTATCGCTGTACTTTATAACTAGGTATATAAAACGCTTCTTTTACCCGTTTTATAAACTTTATAGCGCGTTGAGTTGGAGAACGCCTCTAAGGCGTCCTATAAAGTATATTTCAACAGTACTCTATCCCCATTTTTGTAGTAGTGAATGCATACTTGGACCAAGGGCATTATTTCCTTCAGGAAGGCCATCAACATGAGGGTAACATTATGACTTTCAAGACTGAGGTACGAGGTAAGTTGGGGTATCGAGATCATGCCACTAGATTTTGTAACCATTGCAACAGGGAAGGCCACGAGGATGAGACGTGTTATCAGCTAGTTGGCTTTCCTGAATGGTGGGATGATAGGAGAAAAGGAGGACGAGGATCTGGCCGTAACAATAGTAGAGGCGGTCATGAGGGCCGAGGTCGTGTAGGAGGCAATGGTGTCGCAGGGCCAAGTAATCAAGGGGCACTAGGTTGTGTGCGAGCTAACAAACTCACAAGTCAGGCACATCAAACTTATTTGGCTGCTTCTGGGATGACTGATGGGCTAGCAAGAGTATCCTCCACTCAAGTCCAGCAGATTATTGACCTGTTGACATCTAAAACCAATGCAAAATTGCAAGATATATGCAATAATAATTTATTATGGATCATTGATACCGGAGCATCAGATCATGTTACAAACGACCTCTCAATATTGATGAATGTGCGGACGATCCAAAATTGCCCTGTAGGCCTCTCAGATGGACAATTCACTAACTCGGATCAAATTGGTTCGGTGGAATTGAATGGAGGATTAATACTTGATAATGTGTGACGTAGTTGAGTGATGAATCAAATTGTGTGATTCAATTTACTAACAAAATATGTGTTATACAGGACCAGTTGACGAGGAAGATGATTGGCCTGGGTGAACGAATAGATGGACTTTATTTTTTTCTGTGGAACTCCATTGGTCAAGGTGTGTGCGGTTGAGACAGAATGTGTTGTCGAACTGTTGCATCAACGAATGGGGCATCCATTAGAAAGAATTGTGAAGCTTCTTCCTCCTGTGAGTAATGATGTTAGGATAAATAATAATGTATGCGATGTTTGTCCTCGTGCTAAGCATACTAGGAGTCCTTTTTACTGTTAGTGAAAATAAAGCTGGTGAAATGTTTGAATTGATACATTTAGATTTTTGGGGGCCCTATAAGACACATTCGTCTTGTGGTGCTCGATATTTTTTAACTATTGTAGATGATTTTTCTAGAGGAGTATGGATTTATTTGCTTCGTAATAAAACTGAGGTTGAAGAAGTGTTTATGAATTTTGTTGCAATGACTAAACGTCAATTTAATCAAGATATTAAGGTTATACGAAATGATAATGGTACTGAATTTAATTGCCTGCAAGGTTATTTTTTGAAAAATGGAATTTGGTTTGAATCATCATGTGTTGGAACTCCCCAACAGAATGGTAGGGTAGAGCGAAAACACCAACATTTATTAAATGTGGCACGGGCGTTACGTTTTCAGGCTAAGTTACCAAAGAAATTTTGGGGGGAATGTATTTTAGCGGCATGTTATTTGATAAATAGAATGCAAACTCCTTTGCTTAATAATAAAACGCCATATGAAATGTTGTTTGGTGAAATTCCGTCGTATGAGTTGATTCGTATTTTTGGATGTCTTTGTTACACACATAATCAACGGAGGTAAAGGGGACAAATTTGATTCTTGGGGTAGAAAATGTATTCTTATTGGATATCCATTTGGCAAGAAAGGGTGGCAATTGTTTGATTTAGAAACACGAGAATTCTTTGTGTCGCGTGATGTTAAGTTTCATGAGAAGGTTTTCCCTTATACCGAGGGTATGGGAGATGATGTTGTCGGAGTAATTTCTAATGAGGAATATGTGGTAGATTATGGGAGTGATGATGAGACAGTAGGAATAAGCAATAATGCATGAAACACAGGGGCATCAAGTGTTCCAGTAGAAGCGAGTGATGTACAAGTGTTGCAGGAGGAGTTAGACGAGGTGTCGCATGAAGCGCACGCTGAAGTGCAGCAAGAGGCGCAGATCACAACGCCTGCTTCGAGCCAGACAACAACTATTGGGCAGATGAGCAGCAATAGTACAGGAAACATTATGTCTGGTAGTACGACGATAGGCTCAGGAAGTGAGGAGGAGTTGGGGTGATGGAAGAGACAAAAATACCCTTCCTTCAAACTTCGAGATTGTGTAATGCATACTATACTGAAAAATAAAGTTCCATCAGAAAGTTCATCCTTGACATCATCCTGCTCAGGTACTCCCTATCCTATAACATATTTTGTTAATTATGAAAGATTTTCTGCGAAACATAGAAATTTTATTGCAGCTATTACAGAGGGAAGAGCCCCAAAATATTTTAAAGAGGCAATGAAATATGAAGCGTGGAGAGAGGCTATGGGTGCAGAAATTGACGCACTTGAAGGGCAAGGAACATGGGTCCTAGAAAAATTGCCTCCAGGAAAGAAAGCACTAGGGAGCAAGTGGGTGTATACGGAGAAAAGAGATGAGGATGGAAATTTAATCCGCAACAAGGCACGATTGGTGTGCTTCGGCAATCATCAGATAGAAGGTACAGATTATAATGAAACTTTTGCTCCAGTTGCTGAAATGTCAACAGTGCAAACTTTCTTGGCTGTTGCAACAGTGAAAAACTTGGAGGTGCATCAAATGGATGTACATAATGCTTTCTTACATGGTGATTTAGAGGAGAAAATCCATATGAAAATTCCACCTGGGTTTCATAAAGATAATACTTACATGGTTTGCAGAATAAAAAATGATTGTATGGATTGAAACAGGCACCCCGGTGTTGGTTTGAAAAGTTATCCATTGCTTTGAAGAAGTATGGGTTTAAACAGTCATATTCTGATTACTCGCTATTCACCCTTTCGAAAGGAGAGTGACAGGTGAGCGTTCTAGTACACGTTGATGACATGATTATTGCCGAAAACAATGTATTTGCATTAAATAGTTTTAAAGCATATTTGAGTCAATTCTTTATAATGAAGGATCTGGGTCATCTCACTAGTGGAAAAACAATCATTTGCATCACCATATTTGCCTCGCACATTTAAACATGTGACGCAATTAACAGTTATTAGCATTAAAATTAGCAATTTGTGTCGCATAATTACTAACCAGCGACGCAAATGACTCTAATATGTTTTCAGAGTCATTTGCGTCGCAGATTAATAGTAATGCGACGCAAAATTTTACCTTAAGTGCGTCGCAGAATTAGTAAATTGCGACGCAAATGACTCTAAGAGTCATTTGCGTCGCAGTTTACTAATTCTGCGACGCACTTGAGGTAAAAAAATTTCGGATTTTTAATTTTGGTTTCCCTCCTCCATCCCGCAATTCTCTACATACTGACCTAAGTCTTCTACAATTCCCTCCTAAACCAAATTAAGCCCAAACACTGAACCTCACTGGCGCTGCACCGCCGTCGGACCTCACTGCCGTCGTTCATTGCTGTCGTCGTTCCATCTCCGGCAGGCCTGCGTCGTTCTCGTCGTTCCATCCCCGTCGTTCACTGCTGAAAAACGCAAGTCTCCCGGGTTTTTTCGTGTTGAAAACGCAGCCCAGCCACCACGGCAGCTGCTGCTTGTATCGCCGCCGACCACCTCAGCCTGTCGTTGTGACGCCGCCGACCACGCCACCGCCCACTCCGCCGGTGCCCCTGCTCAGTTCGTCCCTCCTCTCTTAGGTACGATTTAAATTGTTTTTAAATATTAAAACTTTCAATAATTAGGTTTAAATTGAGTGTTTTGGATTTTATTTAGTTGTTTACATTTAAGATTGAATTTAAATTTTGATATTAAGATTGAAAGTTTGTGGATATTATTTAGTTAAATTTAAAATGAATTTTAAGGGTGCATTTTGATTTGAATTGTGGATATTATGATTGAATTTTAGTTGTACATGCATTTGAATTGAAATTTAAGATTGAATTTTAATTGTGGATATTATTTAGTTGAATTTTAATTGGGTACATTTTAGGATTTAGGTTTTGTTGAATTTTAATTGTAGTTTTTGATGAATTGGAATATGTTATTATAATAGTTGGTTTTGTTGAATTTTAATTGTTTATTACATTTAGGATTTGTTGAATTAAAAGTTATGAAATGAAGTTTTGGGTTTGTGTAGGTTTATGAGATGGTTTGTGTAGGTTATGAAATGAATTTAGGTTATGAAATGAATTTAGGTGATACATGAAATCATGTTTTGGGTTTGCTACAAAATTTTGGGTTTGTGAATTTGTGATGTGAAATGAATTGTACGTTATGGGAACTTGTTATTAGTTATGGTAGGTTTAGTTGGAAGCTATAAAGCCATGGATTTAAAATGATATGAATATCCTAGTTTATATTCTAACCTTCGACAAAATTTGGTCATATTATTTTTTCTTTAGTGGTTGAAAATGGATCGAAGTTGGATGTATGGTAGTAAACGATTTTCTACAAGGTTCTTACAAGGGATTCAAGAGTTCAGTAAGGTTGCCTTGAAACATCAATCAGAACATGAATCAAGTTTAATTCAATGTCCTTGTTGTGATTGCAATAATTCAAGGGGGTATCGGGATATTGATGATATTTTTGATCACATAATTCGTCGCGGTTTTAAGAGTAACTACACGACGTGGACATGGCATGGTGAGAGCATAGATCATGGGGCAAGCTCTAGTATGCCGAGCTCGAGTCAGCATAATCATTGTGATAATGGTGATAATGCATGTCCAAATGATTGTGTGTTGTATCGAAAGCAGTATGCAAATCTGCATGAGTGTCCAAGATGCGGATCGTCCCGTTACAAGATCGTGGATAATAATTCAACATCAACTAAGAAGAAACCTACTCCGGCTAAGGTGCTTTGGTATCTTCCAATTATACCAAGATTTAAGCGCCTTTTCTCAGAAGCGAAAACTGCAAAACTCTTGAGGTGGCATGCCGAAGGGAGGAAGAAAGATGGGTTAATGAGGCATCCTGCTGATTCTCCACAATGGAGGAACATTGATCGAAGGTACAAGGTCTTTAGTGAAGAAGTTCGGAATCTTAGGCTTGGTCTTTGCACGGATGGAATGAACCCATTTGGGACACTTAGTACCCAATATAGCACTTGGCCGGTTCTTCTCACCATATACAATTTGCCGCCTTGGTTATGCATGAAGCGTAGATACATCATGTTGTCTCTCTTGATCTCTGGGCCTAAACAACCCGGAAATGACATAGATGTGTATCTAGAGCCACTCATTGAAGATTTGAAATTGTTGTGGGATGAAGGGGTGTTGATGTTTGATGCATACACCAAAACCAATTTCACTTTACGTGCCATGATTTTTTGTACGATAAATGACTTTCCAGCTTATGGAAATTTGTCAGGGTATTCTGTAAAGGGAAAGAAGGCATGTCCAGTTTGTCATGATGATTTGGTCTCGAGGCGCCTAAAGTTTTGTGGGAAAGATGTATACATGGATTATCGGATGTATCTTCCCGAAGATCACCCCTTTCGAAAAGAGAAGAAAGCTTTTAATGGAGAAGTGGAGAAGAGAGAAGCTCCTACTCCCTTATGTGCGTGTGAGGTTTATGAACGGGTTAAAGACATTGAGACAGAGTTTGGTAAGCCTTATAAAGGTCAGTCAAGTGGTGGTTACAAGAAGAGGTCTACGCTTTGGGATCTCCCATATTGGAGACATTTGGAAGTTAGGCATTGTTTGGATGTAATGCATATTGAGAAGAATGTTTGTGATGCCATTGTTGGGACATTGTTGAATATGCAAGGGAAAACGAAGGATGGGCCTAAAGTTAGAAAAGGTATGGCTGCTATGGGTCGCTCCGAGTTGGCACCTCAAGAGAGGGGAAAACGCTGGTACCTTCCCCCAGCTTGCTTCACCTTGTCTAAAAAGGAGAAAGTTAGCTTTTGTGAGTCTTTGCATGGCTTAAAGGTCCCTGCTGGATACTCTTCAAA
This sequence comes from Spinacia oleracea, assembly GCF_020520425.1. Lineage (NCBI taxonomy): Eukaryota > Viridiplantae > Streptophyta > Magnoliopsida > Caryophyllales > Amaranthaceae > Spinacia > Spinacia oleracea. The sequence continues at coordinate 54,054,637 of NC_079490.1, forward strand.
TTTTCGTAGCCTTGTGTCCATGTCTGACTTGAAATTAGTTGGAATGAAATCTCATGATTGTCACGTGTTGATGCAACAATTGTTGCCGGTTGCAATTCGAGGAATATTGCCGCCACCAGTGAGGTATACCATTACAAGATTGTGTTTCTTTTTTAACACGATTTGTAGCAAGGTGATCAATCCAACAATACTGGATGATTTGCAGGCGGATGTACTTGAGACCATGTGTCGGTTTGAAAAGTATTTTCCGCCATCATTCTTTGACATGATGCCTCATTTGATTATTCATCTTGTTCGTGAAATTAAGCTTTGTGGGCCAGTTTGTATGAGGTACATGTATCCCTTTGAACGAGAGATGGGTACCTTGAAAGATAGAGTGATGAATCCGGCCAAACCTGAAGCTAGTATTGTCAAACGAACCGTTGCTGAGGAAGTTGCCGCATGGGTTGCTCAATATTTGAATAATTTGAAAGAAATTGGAGTACCAAAGTCTCGACATGAAGGGAGACTTGGGGGTCAAGGTACAATCGGCAGGAAAAGGATATCAATCCGTTCAGAAATGATGAGTAAGATTGAGTTGTTTGTGGTGCAAACTGTTAGTGAAGTCCATCCATATGTGGATGAGCACATGGAGTTTCTTAGAGAGCAATATCCTTCAAAAAATGGTCCTCAACTGATAACAGAGCATAATCGTTCGTTCCTCACATGGTTCAAGAGTCGAGTGATGGATCAAATCACCGAAACGCCTGAGGTTGTATCTGACACGTTGAGATGGTTGGCATATGGTCCTAAATGTCAAGTCATCTCTTATGAGGGGTACGACATCAATGGCTATTCTTTTTACACTAAGAGACAAGATGACAAAACGACGATGCAAAATAGTGGTGTTACGGCAATGGGCTTGTCTTCGGAATATGCTAGTGCGAGAGATAGAACACTTGTAGATAAGAAGTATTGTTACTATGGAGTAATTGAAGAAATATTAGAGTTGCAATATAAGGAATTTAAGATACCTCTATTCCGGTGCAAGTGGGTTGATATTAGTCGCGGTGTCAAAAGTGATGAACATGGGTACTTGACACTTGTAAACTTTAGTCGAGTCGGGCATCTTGAAGATCCATTCATATTAGCATCACAGGCAAAACAAGTCTTTTATGTTGTTGACCCTGCCGATCGTAGTTGGTCAGTTGTTCTTGAAGGCAAAAGAAGAATACTTGGGGTCGAGGATGTAGATGATGAAGAAGAATATGATGAACAGTTTAATGAGACTCCACCTTCCTCGTGGCATATTCCTCAAACAATTGATGATGTTAACATGAGTCTTACTCGTCGAGATCACGGTGAAGGATTTTATGTTGCAAAAGAGAAAGAGTGAGAGAGGTAAGCCGATTCCATGAACTTGATTTTGTAATTTTTATCGGTTTTGATTTTTAAAAAAGGGAAATTTTGATGGAGTTCCAAAGATTATGAGATTGTCATGACCTTTAAACGTGCATAAATGGATTTCAATGAGTCTTATAACCTTTTTCTAATCATATTAAACTTATAAGTGGTTTAAAAAGAGTCCTTAGGTTCATTTTAGGAAAACCGGGAGCGAAAATGCCATTTTAAGTCTACATATGACCTATAACGACCCAAACGACCTTTAACCGTGCATAAATGGATTTCAATGAGTCTTATAACCTTTTTCTAATCATATTAAACTTATAAATGGTTTAAAAAGAGTCCTTAGGTTCATTTTAGGAAAACCGGGAGCGAAAATGCCATTTTAAGTCTACATATGACCTATAACGACCCAAACGACCTTTAACCGTGCATAAATGGATTTCAATGAGTCTTATAACCTTTTTTTAATCATATTAAACTTATAAATGGTTTAAAAATAGTCCTTAGGTTCATTTTAGGAAAACCGGGAGCGAAAATGCCATTTTAAGTCTACATATGACCTATAACGACCCAAACGACCTTTAACCGTGCATAAATGGATTTCAATGAGTCTTATAACCTTTTACTAATCATATTAAACATATAAATGGTTTTAAAAGAGTCATTAGGTTCATTTTGGGAAAATCGGGAGCGAAAATGTCATTTTAGGCTTCATTTTCTTTCTTTTTAATTTTATTTTTATGAATTATATTATGAAATAGTTTTGAATTTGCATGAACTCTTGTTTACTTCGTATTGGTTGTTGAATGCAAGTCCCGGATCGATTTTAATGTGCAGATCAGTTCTGGTCTGTGCAGACCAGTTCTGGTCTGTGCAGATCAGTTCTGGTCTGCACAGATCAGAACTGATCTGCACAGACCAGAACTGGTCTGCACAGACCAGAACTGATCTGCACAGACCAGTCCTGGTCTGTGCAGACCAGTCCTGGTCTGTGCAGACCAGTCCTGGTCTGTGCAGACCAGTCCTGGTCTGTGCAGATCAGTTCTGGTCTGCACAGATCAGAACTGATCTGCACAGACCAGAACTGATCTGTACAGACCAGAACTGATCTATGCAGATCAGTCCTGGTCTGTGCAGACCAGTCCTGGTCTGTGCAGACCAGTCCTGGTCTGTGCAGACCAGTCCTGGTCTGTGCAGACCAGTCCTGGTCTGTGCAGACCAGTCCTGGTCTGTGCAGACCAGTCCTGGTCTATGCAGATCAGTTCTGGTCTGCACAGATCAGAACTGATCTGCACAGACCAGAACTGATCTGTACAGACCAGTTACCTGATCTGTGCAGACCAGAACTGATCTGTGCAGACCAGTTCTGGTCTGTGCAGATCAGTTCTGGTCTGTGCAGACCAGTTCTGGTCTGTGCAGATCAGTTCTGATCTGTTCAGTTTTGCATATTTAGGTTATATTGAACTTATAAATGGTTTTGAATGAGTCCTAGCTTAGGTTCAATATTGAACTTATAAATGGTTATAAATGGTTGCGAAAATGAAATTTTTCTAACATGTTGTTTTTTTCAAATAAAGGAACCTACCTCCTGCCGGCTATACTTGTTGATAAACTCAGAGAAAGTCTTTGTTGCCTTTGGTACTATACATCCGGAATTTACTCTTGGTCACCATAACAACCTCGTTGCCGATAACGTGAAGGTGAGCGTTGATGAATTTGAGCCCGCGTATAAAGAAGCTTCAGTCCCCGTGCCTTCTCAATTTATAAAGAAACTTGGACAAGCTCTTGGTACTTTCACTCAGTGGCCAACAAAATTGGTTTCTCTTGTGACGAGTCCTGAGGTAACTTATCATTATGCATCAAATTTGACTCGAAAATATTATATCATACACTTATGTTCACTAATATGTATATGGTTATTTGAAATTCATAACTCAGGTAAATGAGCCTGCAAGAAAAGAGCCTAACGAGAAAAGGGCTACAAGCAAAGAGCCTAAAGGGAAAGAGGTAATGGTTGAAAGTCAACGCGAGACAAAAGGGTCCAACACTAAGGCAAACAAACAAATTCTTCCCAAATTTAGCTCGCAAAAATTGGGAGTTCAGTGCAATTGTATGAAAACTATGGTTTCTAAATTAAAAGAAGGGGAGGATGTTAAGTTGCAAGCTAGTAAAAGGGCATTCAATTTTGACAACGACCGTGAACTTATTATCGCCGTTGAAGACATCAATCAACTTCTCTCGGGAGCATGGCTCAATATATCGATATTGCAAGTTCTTATACTGTGAGTTTCCTAAATTAAATTTTCTCTCCTAATTATTATATTTTCAATTGTCTTAACGTTATTGAGCTATGTAGGGCTTTATATGAGTCGTGGGATGAATTTGATCATTCTACCAATGCTTTGGGATTCATGTGCCCGGAGATGATCTCGGAAACCATGTTGTATAGTGATATAAATCGTGTTCTATTATACATGTCGCAATCCATGGCAACACTCAGTTCTAAGTCATTCATCTTATGTCCATACTTCGAAAAGTAAGAACATTTTAAATTTATTTTTCATATTATATTGTTGATTGTTGTTAATATTTTTTTTCTAACGACATAATTTTATTGTTTGTACGTAGGAGGCATTGGATTCTTTTAGTTATTTGCTTGGCTAAATCTCAGGTCTACATATTTGATTCTATGTAGAAGAAGAGAAATTTGATGATTAAGAACCAATTGAACCTGTAAGTAAAGTATTTTATGAATTCTTTGCATTTACATGATACAAAAATATAATAAAGTATATAGCTATAAGTCCCCTTTTGTCAAACGTGTAGGGCTTTTCGGACTTACAAGGCACAAAATGGAAAATCTAAAGGAACTAAATTGAATTGGATTGCGGCACAGGTATAATTAGTTTAATACTTACCTAAAGATCAAGTTTTTCAAAATTACTACGTATAATTTCATATAAAATTTACTTGTGTTGTTTTTTTTTAATCATGTAGTGTCCTCAACAACCGGGATCACTAGAGTGTGGCTACTACGTCATGCGTTTTATATACGATATATTTACAAAGCATCGTGATAGTCAAGATCTTACTACGGTATGTGATATACTTTAATAAATTGAAGTAGCTCTAGGCATAACTATTGATTGTTGACCTAATTATTTATATACTTGCATGTGTATTTTTAGGATTATTCAAGAACAAAGCCTTTTTCATTCGAGGAGATTAATGAGGTTAAAGAATTTTGGGCTGATTACTTTTTGACCAATTCCGATGTAAATCTAGCTAGCTAGTTTGTTGTAATATTGGTTTGTTAGGTTCGTTATCAACATGTTGGTTGAACGATATGATATGATGGATTGCCTTTTAATGGGGTTGTAAAACTATATTTGACAGGTGCATGTATTATAATTCCCGATTATTGGGAAGTGTTATATTACAAAGGAGATTCTGTCAAAATTTTCAACTATATTCCACTATTTTTTTTATGCATGTATATATAATACTGTGATCCAGATACATGAAATATGAAGTTGTTCAATAAAAAAAATGAAAAAAAAGAAGAAGAAATAAGGTCATTTGCGTCGCAGTTTAGTAAAACTGCGACACAAATGACCTTATTATTTTGAGTCATTTGCGTCGCAGTTTTACAAAACAGCGACACAAATGACTTTTTTTTGACATCCTGGATAGTCATTTGCGTCGCAGTTTAGTAAAACAGCGACACAAATGACTTTTTCTGGATGTAAAAAAAAAAGTCATTTGCGTCGCTGTTTAGTAAAACTGCGACGCAAATGACTCAAATTTGCGTCGCACAAAAGTGCGACGCAAATGACTTTTTCATTTGCGTCGCGGCCAGTTGCGTCGCACCAATATGCGACGCAAATGGGCTTAAATGACCGACGCAAATGACTGTTTTTCCACTAGTGTCTGAAATATTTTCTAGGATTGGAGGTTGCACGTAGCAAGAGTGGCTTTTATGTATGTCAGCGAAAATATGCTTTAGATATTATTTGCGAAACAGGTCTACTAGGTGCAAAACCCTCATATTTTCCAATAGAACAAAATCATAAGCTAGCACTTGCAGAGGGAAAGGAACTGGAAGATGTAGAGAAATATAGACGTCTCGTAGGCCGTCTAATTTACTTGGCCGTGACTAGGCTAGATTTGACATATTCTGTGCACATTTTATACAGACACCAAAGGAAAAACATTAGGAAGCAGCATTAAGAGTAGTGCGATACTTAAAGAAGTGTCCAGGTCAAGGCATTCTTTTACGTTCTGATAGTGCTTTGCGATTAGAGGGATGGTGTGACTAGGATTGGGCTAGTTGTCCTTTGACTCGTCGCTCGTTAACTGGATGGTTTGTATTACTCGGTCTTTCTCCGGTTTCCTCGAAGACTAAAAACATACAGTATCACGCTCATCAATAGAAGCAGAGTATCGTTCGATGTCAGCATTGACATGTGAGTTAAAGTGGTTAAAGCAACTACTTAGAGATTTGGGCGTGGAGCAAAAGCAAGGCATGCGTGTGTTTTGTGATAGTCAGTCAGCACTTCACATTGCACATAATCCAGTTTTTCATGAAAAGACTAAACATATTGAGGCAGATTGTCATTTCATACGAGATGCAATCAAGGAAGGTGTTATTTGTCCTTCGTATGTGTCAACAAAGGTGCAATTAGTAGATATTTTTACAAAGGCGTTAGGAAAAGCGCAGTTTGAATTTTTTCTTGACAAGATGAGCATTAGAGACCTACATGCTCCACCTTGAGGGGAGATGTTAAGCTATATTAGGAATATTAATATTATGTTACTATTAGGATTAACATAATATTTGTATTATCTTAAAATTAGGATTACCATATTATTAGTAGTATTATCTCAATATATCTAAGAATTGTTAGGTTAAAAATAGTTAGATATTGTAATATATATATTTATTAATAATAAGAAGAGGTGTCCCTTTGCGTCACATATATATTTGTCACTTAACTAAATCACCTCTTGACTGAGTATACAAATGTATTCCATCTGTATCACCTTTTGACTGAGGCTCAACAATTATACTTTATTGGTAATTGTGAAGACATATAGTGCCACAAAGTTTATTTTCCTACCTACCCTATAGTTTGAACCTTTGGAACCATTTCAATTTATTGAAATTTGGTACGGAGTATATTGTTTAAACAAGGATGCATGAGTAGGTTTCAACTTGTTATTTTTATTTTGTCCTTGTGGATTGGTACCCTATTTGTCGTCTGATATTCTTTTCCCAATACTCCATATCATTTACACGGGATTTCAGATTGCTGAAGCCGAGACGTAACCTCGTGTTGGAGATGCAATTACCAAATTAAGAACAAGAAGATTTATTTTCATTTCAATAACCACATGCTAAATACGGAGGATTACTCCGTAGTCCGTACCTTTGTATGCTCTGATGAGTCTGATATAGTGATAATCCACTTGCTAATTTAGGATCTGATATAGTGATATGTACCGACTACTGAGTACTCCACTTGCTAGTTTAGGATCTGATATAGTGATATGTACCGACTGCTGAGTACTCCACTTGCTAATTTAGGAAATAAGTCAATTACAAATATAGGATGAAAAAGTAAAAGAAAAGGACAACAAAGGAAAATTTTCTTCTTTTTTATTTCCTTTTTAGTGTGCTTTGGCTGTTTTGTGTGCTGGCATGGTCCCTTTTCCCCTGTACTTGTAATCCACGTTGCAATGTGCAAATATATTTGCTTACCCATGTCGTGAGGTACTCCGTATGACTTATAGAAGTTGAGCATCAATATCATTAATGGCCTAATTTATTTGAACAGCTGTGATTAGTTCATCCATGGTCTGAAACTAGATAGCTTAGCTTGGCCCACACCACATGAGTTGTTGTTGCCTATCATAGTTTCTTTTCTATAGTAAAGATTTTAGACCTTACTTTTAGAAGAATATGATGCTAATTTATTTAAAGCAATGGAAGATAAAAAGTAAAAATTTCCAAAGAACAAATACTCGTTATGAATTACTGATCGTAAATGGTTGGGTTAAACGGATTACGGGTTGTGAACAACTTGTTAGAAGTTATTGTTGGGAAATATAATAGAAAAGAGTGTAAAATAAAAGAGTTTCATATTGAAAGAACTCTTCATATTCTCCATGTTTATTTATTGGGGTGTGGTTGTAACTCTTGTTTGAGAAAGTGTGAGAGTTATACGGTTGGACACATAACACACACACACGCACGCGACGGCCAGGCCTGCCCGGGCACGGGCCTTGGGCCAAGTACTAAGTACAAAAACGGACAGAATCATGAAGGATGTAACGGCAACAATTAATGTTAATCAATCCAACGGTTAGGCAATCAATACAGATTCTCGTAACAAGGACTTAACCAAAACAACCTGGTACCAAAAAGAATAGGTAAGGCCAAAAAAACCCACCCACACGCTCGCGAACCGCATTCCCAAGCGCCTAAACAAACATATTTCCAGAAATTTGAAACACATATTCATTTCTCTCACACAAAATTGCTCTTGATTTTGGGCATATGTTCTGACTCCATCTGGTTTTGTGAGTGCACACAAAGTCGGCGTTGCGCTAATCCTGGAGGGCGACCGCATTCTTTTCTACTGCACCTAGAGGGAGCGCGGAATCTTCTTTTAGGATAGTGGATGTCCACGATTGTTCATCAACCAGATAAGTTTGTTCAAATTTTCGTATTATCACAAAAATCTAAAAGACGAATATGAATTCGAAATTTCTTATTCCTGACATGTCGAAAATATAACCTCTTGATGGCAAGCATTATAAACATAGGGCTGGTAGGATGAGATTTTATATGGAACAAATTTATGTTGCTTATGTGATTGGTGATGTTGTCGAACCTATTGATGAAAATGAATTGCATGATTTTGAGTTGAAATTTCTAAGGATGATAGGACGTGTAAGGGCATGTTGTTGCATCATTTGTCGAATGCATTGCTTGAAATCTATATGGGTTATAATCATGCTAGGAGAATTTGGGATGCATTAGATAAGAAGTATGGGACTAATGATGCTGGTACTAAACGTTATTGTGTTAGTAAATGGTTAGGCTTTCAAGTTGAGGATGATAAACCAATTATAGATCAGATTCATACTAATGAGAATGTGTGCATTCCAATGGCTACTGAAGGGCTTCAAATTTGTGATATTACTCTTGCTATTGCGTTGATTGAGAACCCCCCCCCCCCCATCACAGAAAGATTTTCGTAATCAGTTAATGCATAATAAAAGACCTTACCTTAAAGGAGCTTGTAGGTCACCTGAAAAACGAGGAGGAGTATCGTATTAAGGATAAGGGTAATTCTGTGTTTTCTTTCTGCTAAGGCTAGCCTTGTAGAACCCAAGCCTAATACATATTCTGATAAGTTCAAGGGAAAGGCAGTCCTTTCAAGCCTCAAGGGAAAATTCAGATCGAAGTATAAGTTGAAGGGAAATTGTATTGAATGTGGGAAGGCTGGTCACAAATCCAAGGATTGCATATCCAAGAAGAAGCCTGGTCAGAGTCAAGGCAACCTTGCTGAAGCTAATGAAGTTTCTGATCCTAACAATTTTGTTGCTGTTATTTCAAAAGCTAACTTGACAGGTAATGTTGCTCAATGGATCGTTGTTACTGGAGCAACGAGACACATCTTCACCAACAAAGACATGTTCACTACCTACGAGAAAATTGATGGTGAAAATGTCATCATGGTGTAGGGTTTTTTTTTTATTTTTTTTTATTTATTTATTTATTTTCTCTTGTAGTGGTATTTTTCGTATTTCGTATAGTTTGTACATTGAATTTTGTATGTAAGTTATGAGAGCTTGATCAATCTTGTTTAAGACTCACCAAAGTCCCTAACTTGTTCAATTTGTCAAGTGTGTGATCAACTAGATTTGACTTGATCTTCTCAATCCCACCCCTAAAAGGGGAGCCAAATTCTAGGTTCACACAAGTGATGTAATTGAATTTTGAACATAGAAAATCAAAGATCAAAGTATAGGAAAGTGCGCAAAATACCCCTACGACTTTCGAAATTTTGAACCTTGACGGAGTCGCCACCAAACAATATTAAGGGTCACATTTGGAAGGATCAAAGTTGACTCTTTTGGCCGGATAAGGCATTGAATCTTGAAACCGAACGTGTGAGATTCGGGTACGGGAACGAAGTGCTTATTTTGGTAGGCTTTAGAAACACATTCAAACACAAGACAAGGATCTTTTTGAAAAATCCTAATCATGGCACTAGGTTGGTTGAATCATGCATTTTAGAACGTTGAATTTGCTACTTTATGTGGTCACTTTTCTTTAAAGTTGATTTAAGAAACCTAAGGCCGGGTTGTTAAAAAATTATCCTTGTTGATGTAACCTTTTGTATTTTGTTCTATTTAGCATATTGGGGTATGAAAGCAATAAACACGTAAAGCATCATCACAAATAGAAAAGGAATTATTAAAATGCGTACAACATCGTTTAGGTGTAAAACCACATCACCTTGAAGAAGGAGAGTAAAGGGTGCGATATTGAAAGTGCGATATTGAAATTGTGATATTGAAAGTGCATTATTGAAAGTGCGGTATTGAAAGTGCGATATTGAAATTGCGATATTAAAATTGCGAATATTGAAAGTGCGGTATTGAAATGACGATATTGAAATTGCAGTATTGAAATGACGATATTGAAATTGTATTATTGCATTTGAAATCCGAACGACTTAATAATATGTGGTTTTTAGAGAATTGAATCTGTGTCGGAACTACAAAAGGCCTCAAAAGGAGTAATCTTGGAGGGGATTTCACTAGTAGAAAAATCCTTGAAAGTGGCTTCTTATAGGTGGCCCTTATCACACAAGGGCAACCTTGGAGGAAAATAAATAAAAAAAAAAAGATAAAAAATTTCCCTCCAGTTTCAGACAAGCGCAGCCTAACCTAAACACATACTCTCATTCTTTGCTCCCGTGTTTTCGCTACTCGCAGACTCTCCTCCTCAACACGTACAACTCTCATCTCCTCTGCCCCTTCTCCATCGGCGAGAAAATCACCGGCCGGTTCTCCTCTACAATCAGCCCAAAGCGTATACACAAAGCCAAAGCTCGTCTTATCGTCACTCTCATGGTTCTGTTCTCGTCGTTGGCGCTACCCTTATCAGGTCTTCTTCTTCTTATTCAATTAATTGTAAAATTTCCTTTGTTTATTTAGGGTTGTAATTCTTTGTAAATCATGTTTTATTTCCTGACTTTGGTTGAAGGTATTTCTAATTTTATCCAATTTGTTCCTATTATGAATGAATTTTCAATTTAATGGATTTTGATTAATCTGGGTTTACAGCTTTTTGCCGTAATTTTTATGTGATTAATTCGTTACTTTCTTTGTCATTAAGGGGAAAATGATTTGTGAGTGATAAATGCTGTCAATTTATGTTAAATAAAAAACAAAAAAAACTAATTTTTGTGGGAAATTTGCTGACTTTGTGTACAGGGAAATTAATGAGTTTTATAACTTGAAACAAGTGCAACAAATGCCAATAGAATGTCTATTTCTGCTTGATAAAGCTGTGATTCCTGAATGAATACGTGACATTCCAGGAAATTGAGTGTATGTAAGCTCTTTGGTGTTGAAATATCTTTATAGGGTTCAATCGACTGAATCAATTGAAGTTATAGCTCTCATGAAGATGCCTAATTGTTTTATAACTCCTTAAAAAGAGAAAGAAAAACTGAAAAAAAAAACTCAAACTCAAACTAAAAAGAGAAAGAGAAACCGAAAATTGTGTTTGAAATAACTAAGAATCGAAAATCTGAACTACTAATTCCAATTACTAGCTGCTATATTCTACTCGCTATTGCTGCGAACTCTATTCTATCCCTCACTAATGGTGCTTCCTCATAACGAAAATAAGAAGGACTTATAAGTTTCACATAAGTTTCCCTTGTTGCAAACAAGGGCAACTTATAAGCTTATAAGTTTTCCTTGTTAAGGCAACTTTTGATAATTTTACAAAAGTCACCCAGCCATAGGTGGCACTTATAAAGGGCAACTTATAAGCCTATTTTAAGGGCAACTTATGATGTTTTTTCCTCTAGTGTTTCATACTTGAAATCCCCCTCAAATTATCTTCCAAACGATCTTCAAGGTTATGTGGTTTTACACCTAAACGATGTTGTACGCATTTCAATAATTCCTTTTCTATTTGTGATGATGCTTCTGGCCCGACACAGATTCAATTCTCTAAAAATCTTAACTTTGGATGAGTTGCTCATCTAAAAGCATCATTGATTTTAAATATTGAAATAGAACTTGAACTTGAACTTGAATATTGAAATTAGGAGGCTTGGTTCTTAAAGAATTGACCTTTTCATGTTAAAAAGCTTCACCTTTAATATGCTCCATGATTTGAAATTGATTCTAGTTTAAAGAGAAGTTGATCTCATTTAAACATCATTGAATATGGAAAATAGAACTTGTATATTGAACATAGAAAGTTGGATGTTCATATGTTCTAGTTTGGAAAAGGGTTTGCACTTTTCCAAACATCCTTGAACTTGCACAAAGTTAGATTTTTTTGAAGATTTGTATGATGATTGTTGTAAGGAACACTTTCAAGAATGAAAGTCTCAACTTACTAGTCATGTTTTTTTTGAAAACAAAGCATAAAGATTAAAACTTGAAATTGTAAATGGAGTTTGGAAGATCATTTGAGGGGGATTTCAAGTATGAAATCCCCTCCAAGATTACTCCTTTCGAGGCCTTTCCTAGTTCAAGTGAGTACGGAAATCACAAGAACATCATTGGATTAGTTAACTTGTGTAGTGGAATACAGTTAAAAACATATTAACGCAGCCGAATAATCCCCAAAGCCAGGAACCGTGTATAAAGTACAAATTAAGCAAACTTACATTTATAGCGTGTTTTCCCTTGTTCAACGAATCACGAACACGAACAAGAACTCCAAATGTCGTTCCTCTACTTGGTTCACCGACATCTTCAGATCCTTCTTGAGATTCGTAGCTTAGACGTCACTCAAGATTTTTTAGCTTTTAGGGAAGAACAGTTTAAACGGAGGCTCAAAAGAGATTAGGGTTTCTCTTTTGATTTAGGTTAAAAATAATGTACGTAATTAGTTGGGTGTTTTTGTGGAAAACATAAGGAGAACTGGTGAGGTGTCATAACCCTAATGGTTATAACAAGACCGGCCAAGGCACAAGGCCTCAACCGGCCAGCTCACGCACAAAGCCCACGAAGCAGCATGCACACGGCAACGTAGCCATGGTCCTTGGCCCCCGCTGTTGCTTGTTGCTAGTGCTTTTGTCCACAGGCGCCCAGCCACAGCCCGGCGAGCCTTTCTCGCGCGCTGGCGAGCTGCTGCGCTTTTTGGGCCTTGCGCGCTTGCGCGCTTGGCCCGATGTGCCGGCAGCCTTGCCATGCTCTTATCCGCGTCCAATGCTATAGTACTTGACGAATCACTGTCTAACGATACGATTATTCGTTTCGCCTAGATCACGAATATTCGCGATACTATATACGATTCTGATCCAACGTCTTATCGTATAGTTATGTTTTTCCGCAATATTTCCCGGAAAGCTATTAAATGAATTTCCGATTCATTTAATCTGATGATCTATTACATGCCAATGGTTCAGTCAAGAGTAAGTTGTGAGCCTAATATAGATTAGAACTCACTGATCGGAAGCATTGCTCCAGCTAGCTGTTCCGATTACTTGATCTCACTGAATTCAATGTTCGTAATTAATCTGAACCTTGGTATTAGACTAATGCACCTTGGGTAAAGGACATATTTCCTTCAGTCTCCCACTTGTTATTCAGACAAGTTTGCATTCACATTCCTTTGTCGCTTAGTGTTATTTGCTAAACATAAGGTAAGATCCAAGCCATCCTTATTAGGTCCAGAATTATTTCTCGGATTACTGATTTCAACTATTAAACTTTTACAGAAGGTTAAGCCTTAACCATTCTGAGCACGACCATGCATTTTCACAGTATCTAACTCTCCGAGAGGCCTTGTTACACAACCACACCATATCTTATCAAAGATAGGAGGACAATACCTGCAATCTATGAACACTCACTTTGATTCATTGTACGCCCAATAATTGCTTTTATAGTCTCCTTTTACGGTGCGACGTTTAGCGAGCATTAGAGGGAACTAATATTCAAACGAGCAATCATAATTACTCATGTTTTGAGGAATGGTTCTGATCACCATTAATAAGAACTACTTATGACATGACTTTAATCTCTTAAAGTGTTCTCCTGGTCAATCCGATACAAGTTCCAATAAGTATCCATTCAAAAGATTTTGACATCCAGTCAATCTAGTTAAAGATACCGAACTACAAATCTACTTGCAATCTAATCTTCATTAGTCATTGGTCGTCCACCTTTCAATGACCTGGATTAGGGATCCTTTGTGACATCAATATTCAAGTTCACCTATGGGTGTTTCTTTGTCGAAGAATACATCTTCACATCCCATTTGAATGTTTTGGATCACTTGGACTTTTCACTTAAAACTAAACCAAAATTAAATGAATATGAAAAAAAAGAGTTTCATAAATATTAAATGGTTAAACCAATTGTTTTAAACACAGATCTAACAGATGTTCTAAAACAAAACTTAGAAAATCAAAGCCATTCTCCAACATGCTTGATTCCCATGGTTGCTACATGTGTTTTGTGCTTCACTGGTGGCAACGGTTTAGTCAATGGATCCGCGACGTTGTAGTCAGTTCCAACCTTGAAAATCTCGATTTCTTTCCTTTAAACGATTTCTCGAAGTATGTGAAATCATCGCAATACGTGCTTGGACTTCTCGATCTGCTGGCTCCTAGGATCCTTTGCCTGGGCAATGGCTCCGCTATTGTCGCAATACAAAGCCATTGGTCCTTTAATGGAGGGGACAACCCCAAGTTCTTCGATGCACTTCTGAATCCAAACAGCTTCCTTTGCTGCTTCTGAGGCAGCAATGTACTCGGCTCCAGTTGTAGAATCCGTAATAGTGCTTTGCTTAGCACTTTTCCAGCTTACTGCTCCGCCATTGAGGCAGAACACAAAACCAGACTGTGATCTGAAATCATCTCTGTCGGTTTGAAAGCTTGCTTCCGTATAGGCTCAAACAATCAACTCATCTGTACCACCATAGACAAGAAAATGATCCTTTGTCCTTTTCAGGTACTTTAGGATATTCTTGGCAGCAGTCCAATGCGCCTCACTTGGGTCTGACTGGTACCTGCTCTTTGCACTGAGTGCAAACGAACATCCGACCTTGTACAAATCATAGCATACATGATGGATCCAAAAACCGAAGTGTATGGAATTTTATTCATCCTTCTAGGCTCATCAGATGTCTTGGGACACTGAGTCTTTCTTAGGTATATTCCATGTGACATGGGTAGATGGCCTCTCTTGGCTCCCGTTATATTGAACCTAGCTAGCACTTTGTCAATGTAAGTGCTCTGGCTTAGTCCAATCATCCTCTTAGATCTATCCCTATAGATCTTGATGCCCAATATGTACTGTGCCTCTCCTAAATCTTTCATTGAGAAACACTTTCCAAGCCAAGTCTTTACAGACTCCAGCATAGGAATGTCGTTTCCAATAAGCAATATGTCGTCTACATACAAAACTAGGAATGCAATTTTACTCCCACCGACTTTCTTGTGTACACAAGATTCGTCCTGATTCTTTATGAAGCCAAATTCACTGACTTCTTTATCAAATCGTATATTCCAGCTCCTTGATGCCTGCTTTAACCCATAGATGGATTTCTTATGCTTGCATACATTTCCTTGATTCTTTTGATCAACCAAAGCCTCTGGCTGTGTCATAAACACAGTCACTTCAAGATCACCATTCAAGAAGGAAGTTTTGACATCCGTTTTCCATAATCATTAAACGCGGCAATCGAAAGGATTATCCGAATAGACTTAAGCATAGCAACTGGAGAAAAGGTTTCATCGTAGTCAACGTTGTGAACTTGCCTGTAACCTTTTGCTACCAACCTAGCCTTGTATATGTGTACAATTCCATCCTTGTCTTTCTTCAATTTGAAGACCCATTTGCATCTGATAGGTGTAAACCCATCCGGCAAATCAACCAAATCCTAGACTTAATTTTTAGACATGGAGTCTATTTCAGATTTCATGGCCTCTAACCATTTTAAGGATCTTGGGCTCGTCATAGCTTGCTTGTAGGTCATAGGTTCATTACTATCTAATATGAGAACTTCTAAGTTTTTAGTCAAGAGACGCCTGTCCATCTGTCCGACTGAACCTTAGTTCTATGTGACCTACGAGGGGCAACAACGTCTTGAGGAACTACTCCCACTTGTTCTTCTAAAGGCCTTGGAGGTTCTTCACCTTGAAATGCTTCTAAAGAGTTCTTGGTTCATTTTTCGTCTCGAATCTCTTCGAGGTCTATTATTCTCCCACTTGTCATTATGGAAATATGATTTCTTTCCAAAAAGACACCGTCACGAGCAACGAATACTTTTTTCTCTGACTTGTTGTAGAAGTAATACCCCTTAGTTTCTTTTGGATACCCAACGAAGAAACATTTGTCAGATTTTGGTTCGAGCTTGTCCGAAATTAATCGCTTGACATATGCTTCGCAACCCCAAATCTTCAGAAAAGACAACTTTGGAAGTTTCCCAGTCCATAATTCGTATGGAGTCTTTTCAACAGCTTTTGACGAAGCACGATTCAGTGTGAGTACTGCTGTTTGTAACGCGTGTCCCCAAAATTGTAAAGGAAGTTCGGCTTGACCCATCATTGACCTGACCATATCGAGTAAGGTCCTGTTTCTCTGTTACGACACTCCATTCCATTGAGGTGTCCCCTGAGCAGTCAATTCAGAAAGAATACCGCATTCTTTTAGATGGTCATCAAACTCGTGGCTAAGATATTCACCTCCTCGATCTGAGCTTAGAGCTTTGATTTTCTTACCATGTTGATTCTCTACTTCATTTTGAAATTCTCGAAATTTCTCAAACGATTCAGACTTGTGTTTCATTAAGTAAATATAGCATATCTACTGAAATCGTCCGTAAACATTATGAAATAGCTGAAATCACCTCTAGCTTTCATACTCATAGGCCCATTTACGTCGGTATGTATTAGCCCTAGTAGTTCGCTTGCTCTTTCTCCCACTTTTGAGAAAGGTCGCTTTGTTATTGTGCCAAGTAAACAACACTACTAGAAAAAGGGTTTTTAACGACAAACTTTTTCGTCGTTATAAGTCTCAAAAGTCGTCGTTAAAACCTTTAACGACGAACAAAGTTCGTCGTGATTTTTGTCGTAATAGCTTCCGACGTTATTAGTATTAACGTCAACGTTCGTCATAAATTTTATACGACGAAATTATTGTTCGTCGTTATTTATTAATGACAAAAAGGTTGTTCGTCGTTATTTATTAACTACAAAAAGGTTGTTCGTCGTTATTATGTATTCAATGACGTCAAACAAACAACAAATAGCGACCAACAAAGTTGACGTAAAAAGAGAATCAAATGGACGCAATAATTTTAATTACCGTCCAACAACGACAAAATATTTCGACGTTAATGTGACTAAAATAAATACATAGTTTGTCGTAAATATGAAAAATATATATAACCTGCGATTCATTCAAAACCATAAAAAGTGTATAGAATAATATACTAAATTTATATTAATTAACGTAATCAATCACAAAAGATTTATAATAAACAAATTCAATGTGAGTCAAAACAACAAAACTAATAACATCAAATATCTATAACTTGGTCCATACTAAGAATTAAATCTCAATGATTCCTTGTTCTTTAAAAAAAAGTAAGAAAATTTGCACCAAATATCTAGAACTGATCGATGTATAGCAGCTTCGACCTATGTTTGCATTTCTGATCCAGCTTGTGAAGTTGGAATAGTAACATTAAGTTGCGACACCAATGCATTTTGAAACATTTTCATTCTAGACTCAACCAAGCTAACACGTTCCCTCATTTCATTGTTCTCGGCTTGTACTTCCTCCACGTGATTTGCAAGAAATTCATTCTGTTTGTTGGCAGCATTCAATTTAGTTTGAAGCTCTACTCTACTGGGTTGTGGTCCCCTTACATCTTTAAGCTTTATTCCTCCTCCAAAACCCACAACCCGATCCCGAGATTTTGATTTAAAAACCTATTGTACTACCTAGAAGAACACAAAGAAATTACATTAGTTCACGAAGAATACATTTCCACATGAAGAACTATTATTGGTATACCCTGCCCAGATAAGGTAAGCAAAGATCGGAAATTATACCTGAAATTATTTGAAAAAATAAAGGACACAAACACTTGAAAAAAAATAAATAAGATTACGTACTGAAAGGGAGGAATCGATAAAGAGTGGTCTTGCTGCAAGAATTGGAAGAATCGCTGTTTGCATAAATAAAGAAAAAAGAAGTCGCAGATTAGAATCTCTACCATACATATAACTATACAAGCGGCAATTTATATGCATAAATTTACTTCATATAGCACTGAGATCAATATCTGAATCCCTATTACAACATCATAGGACCCTTTTGTTAGGTTATGATACATATGAATAAACATAAATCATGCAGAAAAACCATAAATCCAGGAAACATATTATTAACACATAATCATTTAGCATAATTCAGATGCATACACTTTGTAGCGTGCCCTCCCTAGCTGCGCCCGAACCGAACAAGAACAAGTCTTTAGGACTCTAAGTGTCGTCCCTCCGTAGATAGTCCACAGCACGTCCGGATCCGCCTTAAGCTTGACCAACTAGAATCGCCCTTAAGGTTCCTTAGATTTTCGGCTATTTGGGTGCAAGTGTTTGGCTGATTTTTGCTTAAAAATCTTACCTTTGAATACTTCAAAATCGTCTATTAAATATGTGACCCTAGGCGTATATTTATAGAGTTTATGGAAAGGAATTATAATCCTACTAGGATATGGATTTATTAATTAGAATCCTATTTGAACTCTAAATAATAAATTTAATCTGTTAGGATTAGGATTTTAATCATTGCACGAATTCCGATAGGATTAGGATTCGTTACGAACACGAGTGTCGCACGACCACGAGGGACGCACGCACCCGCGCAGGCCTTGCGGCCCACACGAGTGGGCGCTGCCTCGCAGCCCACGAGCATACGCTCCAGCGCGCGCGCCTACGACCTTGCTGGGCCTGGCTTCGTGCTGGGCCTTCGTCTGGCAAGCCTCGTCCGATGCTAATTCGTACGATGCGCTTCCGATTAAATTCCCGGTTCCACAATTCATTTCCGATACGACCAATATTTAATATTTCCGATTCCGGAATTAATTTCCGTTTCGAACAAATATTTAATATTTCCGTTTCCGGAATTATTTTCCGATTCCGATAATATTTCCGATCCTGACAATATTTCCGTTTCCGGCAATATTTCCGATTCCGACAATATTTCCATTTCCATTAATATTTTCCGATACGTACCATGTTTCCGTTTCCGGCAACATCTACGACTTGGATAATATTCATATTTCCGATACGATCCATATTTCCGTTTCCGGCAATATCATCGTTTCCGGAGTATTCATTTCTTGCTTATGACGATCTCAGCTCCCACTGAAACCAAGATCCGTCGATTCCGAATATCCATAGATGGAGTATTTAATGCCATTAAATACTTGATCCGTTTACGTACTATTTGTGTGACCCTACGGGTTCAGTCAAGAGTAAGCCGTGGATTAATATCATTAATTCCACTTGAACTGAAGCGGCCTCTAGCTAGGCATTCAGCTCACTTGATCTCACTGAATTATTAACTTGTCAATTAATACTGAATCGCATTTATTAGACTTAATATTAAATGCATACTTGGACCAAGGGCATTATTTTCTTCAGTCTCCCACTTGTCCTTAGGGACAAGTGTGCATTTCCTAATTCCTTTGTCGCTCGATGCTTGCTCTTGAACATAAGGTAAGAGTTGTCATCCTTATTATGTCCAGAGGCGTTTCTCGGTTTCAGAGTTCAACTGATCAAATAAACAGATAATCATAGCCTATGATTCATCCGAGCACGGCCATGCATTTTACAGTTTCTAGCTCTCCGAGTGGCCTTGTACAACTTTTAAGCATCTCATCCCGATTTATGGGAGGACAATCCCAATCTTGCGATCTTGAGATTAGACTTCGTTTGATAGGTGATTACCTGAGCTTTGCCTTTATAGCCTCCTTTTACGGTGCGACGGTTGGTCAACGTCAAAGTAACCAGTTCTCAAACAAGTAATCTCAAATCACTCAGGTATTGAGGATTTAGTGTCTAATAATTTTAATGAAATTTACTTATGACAGATTTTCATCTCTTACAGTAAAGTTTCATAGGTCTGTCTGATACTAGCCTTCCCAAAGTAAGTACCTATGCAAATGATTACGACATTGCCATGTCCACATAGTTCAAGAAACAGAACTACTAGTCATCTTGCATTCTAGTCGTCTAACGTTTTCTATGCGTCCATTTTTATAGAAAACTCCGACCAGGGACCATTTTCAACTTTTGACATTCAAGTTCACTTGATAGACATTTCTTAGTCACAGGACTGGTCCTGACAGTCTATCTTGAATATATCGTCAAATTGAAGGGACTCATCATTTAATACTAAACCAAGATTAAATGGAATATGAAAATATATTTCATATATGATAAATGTTCAACCCCAATGTTTTACAACCATGGGCCTCAAACCCATCTTTAAAACAGTTCATGGAATTTCAAAGCTATGCTTGATTTCCAGTGCTACAATGTGAGTGTTGCTTCTCACTTGTTGCATAGGTTTAGTTATCATGCTTTGCAAATCTTAATATCCCTTTCATCGAATCTTTTTCGAGATAAGATGATAAGATCTTTTGAGTTTGTTTATTATGTGATCTAGTCTTTCTTACTACAATAGTGGTTCTACGCATTTTGCAATGAAGAACCATTAAGTGAACATACATGTGATCTACCCAAGTTCAGTGAAGAGCTTTTTAACATAAACAACCCTGTTTTTATTGCTTCTTAGGCAATAAGTACTTTTACTTCAACTGTATAGGTTGCTAGTGATGCTTTGGTTGGATTTACTTATCCAAGCAGTTCACAGATATGTGGAAGACTTCCCAGCTGCATCTTAGAACTTAGAAATTAATATTTAATTTCCCACGCAACAACTCATGGTCTCCAATCCATGTTGCCATTTCAAAACACGATGCTCTATAGCTCGTCCTTGCCAATGGTTAACTCCAAAAGGTCTTGCTTGATTCTTTGCCAGTATTTATGCGTGTAGCATCAATATTTAGCATATCTTTATTTCCTTGAATCAAGAACTATTTCTATGTACCTTTTCAAGTACCATAAGTATTCTTGATCTCAATCTAGTTGATCTTCACTTAGATCAATAGAGATTGGTATATGTTCGTCATGCCTAAAGTCATACGATACGTTTTTGGCGATCCTCATATTATATGATACATGATAAATTCTTTTGCAGAATAATTCCCTATTGAATTCTATTCATGTAACTTTAGCTCATTCAATTTCAGTAGATACTGAATCCAGCTAAATTCTTTGACATATAATATAGGTTAAGAATCTCACTTAGATCCTTTGATGTTTAACTTAGTAAATGCTTATACATAGTTCAAACATTCATTACTTAGATTTATTCACATGGGTCGAATATCTCCAATGGAGTCTTCCGTGTTTGATTTAGTAAATGCCATTACTTAATCTTAAACAATATTATAAGATCTTAAATAGATCTTAATGCCCAGTATGTACTAAGTTTCGCCATGGTCCATCATTGATGAATAATTTCAAATCTAAGTCATTAGCATTTGAATGTTATTTCACAATAGAGAGATATGTGTGTGATACACATAGGACCAATTAAGTTTTACGTACTCCCACTAAACTTCTTATATATCTATAAGAATTATGTACATTTTATGAAACTAAAATACTTATTAGCTTCACTAAGATACATTTCCAATTCCCAATTGCTTGCTTAAATCTGTACTTAGATTTCATAAGCCAGCTTTCTATTCAAGCATTTATTTGGATCCACAAATCCTATGACATACCATGTACATAGTTTCTTCCAACATTTGATTGAGGAATACGTTTTGTCATCCAATTGTCATATATACCAATATGTAATTATTGCTTGATTTATAGACTTGAGCATTAAGATTATGCATAAGGTTTCAACACAATCCATGCCATGAATTTTCTTGTAACCTTTAGCAACTAATCTAGCTTTGTGTGTGAACACAATTTCATGTTTGATGGTTTTTATCCTTAAAACAAACTTGCAACCAATAGGTGTGAAACTATTCTTGCAAATCAACAAAATTTCAATTTTGTCATCAAAACATTGAGTATTTTTTATGGCCTCTAACCATTTAAAACATTTGAGTCTATATATGCCCTCTAACCATTTTAGGGAATCTGGGTTTCGTCATAGCTTTCTTACAGGTCACAAACTCATTAATCCACATGATAATAGTTTGACTGCAAGTTGTAGGTTTCTTCACTATCTAATAGAAGAATCTCATAGTTTCAGTGACTTGAACTCTATGCCTACTTGGGTATAGAACATCAAACAAATAGAATATTAATAGCCACTTGAAAGTCTTTTGAATATTCTGTTCTCCTTGAAGCACTTGTGAAGTATTCTAAGAGATGTCTATTCTTTAAAGCCACTTCTAAAGTCCTTAAAGAATACGTGTTCGGATTTTCTGAAGAACTTCGAAAAGCCTCCGGAATGTCCGTTTATGTTTGTTGTTCGCCTCGAAGACCTTTCGAGGTCTATTTTCTCCCACTTGTCATTTTGGAAACGAATCTCCAAAAGGACATTATTTCGAGCAAACAAACATTATGTTCTCAAAAATTCGTGGTAGAAACAATACCCTTGTGTCTTATTTGAATAAATCACAATGAAACATATATCTAGACATGGGCCTTAGTTTGTTGAATAACAAACACTAAGCTCCCACTGAGTTTAGCAACTCTTTAGATATATATATTTATGAAAAGATATTCTGAAATTACTTTTCAATAGCTTTGACGAATTTGGTTTAGTTTGGTGGTAGTTGAGCATTTTGTTTTAGAAATTATAGGAAAAGTCTTTATGATTCATCATTGATCGAATCAAGTACTAATTGACTTCGATTATTCCAACGTAGATATGCCATATCTTATGGAGCTAGATCGTGAATTTACAACACATAATCATTGATGATCATTCTTGACTTAAGTAATCATCAACATGATATGACCTAGATCTTTATGATTCCTTGCCAAGTGGATTTTATACTTCTGAATATTTGAACTAGCCAAACAGAATCAAACTTATATCACATTGAGTAAATAAACCTATATTCACTCAAATCTGTGTGAAATAATAAAGTCATAAAAACCTTTCTTTAGCTTTGAACTCTATTGTCTAGGCGTTCTAACAATAGTTCATATCTTTTGTTACTTTCAACAAGTAAGACTAGTTGTCTTAAATTGATCTAGAAATCAATGAACTTTCAAAAGTCCATCAAAATAGAGCTTTTGAATGTTAACTTGTTGATATGGTCTAAGCAATAGTGCCAAAGATTAGTGGAACTCAAATCAAGGGGTTGATTTGAGCCTAGTAAAGTTTTTATTGTTTAAAGAGTTGTTTGTTTTAATCAAGCATATTGACTCAACCCGTAATTGACCATTTCACTCAAATAAACAAACAAACATTGTTTTTTTTTTTCTTGAATGTGAGTCTTTCTGTGTTTGAAAACAGAAATTTAGGTATGCTGATTATGGAACAAAATAGCCATTAAGTTCTGTAGACACCTACTTTTGTCCCCATTCCCGAAAGGGATGGTTCGATGATGAGAACATAAATCTCCACTTGACAACGCATCTCCTATAAAATAACGAATCTCAATTCCCCTTTTCATTTCACCGAAACCTGCTATTTATAGAAACTTGCTATTTATGGAAACCTGCTAAAAATAGTAACTGCCGCAATGGGTAGTTGTTAAAAGTGGCAAGTCATAAAAGATAGAAACCTGTCAGAATTAGGTGTTGCACTCCAACATAAAACCTAAATGAGATAGAAATTACGAGAGAATCCTATTCCTAATACGATTCGAAAATAAGAGTTACGTATTAATTAAAATCCTAACGAGCCTAGAGTTCGTAACGGGCCCAGATGCATTCCATCATAAAATTAATACGCACTAAAAGACTCGATTAAAGTCTCACACACTCCGGATTCTAAGAATCCTAATCTGACAAAGAAACGGCCCAGACCCTATTTTCAACGCCTGGCTCCGGGCGCCGAAGATCGCTGAAAATACCTGGGACGTGTTCTTTCCTAATTCCTCGTGGAATAGAGTTCTACGATTCTATCTTTCCACAAACTCTTTTCTATAAATAGGGCCCTAAGTTCGACGTGAAAATATACAACAACACACAATTATTATTCTGAGTATTGACTCTAAACCCCTAAGCCTAAGCCTCACGCTGCAAAACTGATCACGCGTTCTGTCGCAATCGATCCAAACATCGAACAGAACGTATCCTGTCCTATAATTTGAGATTCGTTAAATAAAAGGAGAAATAGCAAAGTCAAAGTGGTTAGTTTTCTGAGAACCGTGACGCACCTCTCAAGGGTGCGTCGTAATGTGTCCCTTTTCCATGATTTAATTTCTTTCCTCGCCCTTTTATGAACTGTTAAACTAATTAAATCTGATTGTTCTATCACGCCTAATAAAGATAATATGTTGGGAAATTGGATTATCATGCTAGGTCCCTTAATACAATCTAAATCAGATAATCGCGTTCGATCTAGTACTATATGTTGCATATTGTTAAAATCAACTCAGATTAGTTTGATAAATAACGCATGTCCCTTCAATTATTTATGCTGAGCTAGTAAGGATATCCTGCCTCTGGAGTTATCGAAGAGCGAGTACTCCTCTCGGTAGTTACAGTCCCCCGAACCCTCAATCTCTACCTTGCGGGTGTATGTTGAGAGATCCCCATACCAGGGATCACAAGGGAACCTACGGTCGTCGTGGTCAAACATAATTGCACTCCCTTTATGTCACGATAACCGGGTTTTGTCAGTTTTTCTTATTGTCGTTAAAAACTGAATGGCGACTCCTATATTACTAGTCAATTGGGTGTAAACTCACAGGAAATCCAATTACACTTGATTTGATAAATAGAAACGTCACACCCACGAGGGACAAGGTCACGCATTAGCCTCGTGCTTTTTCGACCCCCTCACAAGTTCCAGCCTTTGAAAGGACTTAAAACAAACTAGATGACCCTACAACTAAGTAGCATTGCCATGCTTCATTTCCCACTTGTAGGCCATTAGTGTAGCCTAGCTTCCATTGTTTGAGTTATTACCGAAGTAAGAACCTCAAGCGGTATATGATACCAAGGAAGTTTGATTGCTAGGTCACTTCTCTTTAAACATAAACTTATAGGTAGAACCGGAATCGTAAATTCCTTTCATTTGTT
Source organism: Spinacia oleracea (assembly GCF_020520425.1). Taxonomy (NCBI): domain Eukaryota; kingdom Viridiplantae; phylum Streptophyta; class Magnoliopsida; order Caryophyllales; family Amaranthaceae; genus Spinacia; species Spinacia oleracea. The sequence continues at coordinate 54,079,602 of NC_079490.1, forward strand.
CCTTTGTTTCCTATTTCTTGTACCCTTTCTTATAGTCTTAAGAATTGAATTCTCTAGTGTTGACTTTTATACTTTGTTAGACATGTCCAATGTCATTTTATCAAAGTTCTTACCATTTATGTTGAATATTCTGTTTCAACTAGATGATCTTACCAGAAGCTTCTAAAGTTCTCTAAGCATCGATCTATTCGAATGTCTTGGAACTAGACTCATTCGAGAATTAAATGGAAAAAGGATTTCAGGTTGTTAACCATTGGTAAAGCTGAGCGTTTAAACTCAATGCTTTATGATCTCAAAACTACATTGAATTTTTAATTCACAAGCACCAATCGGTTTGACATTCGACTTTGATACTCGAAAAACACCATAAAAGTCGATATAAGAAATGTACATTTTAAATTGCTCACTTTCTCTCATTTCCGTGAATCGTTCTTGGATTCACTACCAATCGAGGAAATTTACTGTTACCTTTCTAAAAGGATTTATTGCAGTGCAAGATATTTAATTATAAACAATAATTAAAACATACATTGAAGCATGCAAAGTCTAAACATTTATCATGAGTAATAACTTGAAAATTAAAGCAATCATGCAATTTAAACAAGTTATTAGCATTTTATTCGATTTTATTGTTCCGGCAGGTGTGAATAAAATGATTCCAAGACCCTAAAATCCATTGAAGAATTAAGCACATTATGTATTTAGACTCAATTCTAAAATCTTTTAGGTAAGCAAAAGACTTTTGCTAATAGTCTAGAAACTACTCTTGGTTGATAGGTACGTCTAAGAACTTATTAGGTAAACCTATCGATTTTTCCACGACATAAAAGGACTCCTTACTTATATCGTTAAGTTTCACCAAAACTAACATGTACTCACAATTATTGGTGTACCTTACCCCTTTAGTATCGATAAGTAACACCTCGCTATGGCGGAAAACTATTACTAAGATCGATGAAAAAAGGATATCCAAGTAAGTGTTATTTTGGCATGGCACCTTTTAACTCAATTTTTAAGTTTGGAACTTAAGACTCTTACTATGTTGGTTAGATTTTAAGTGAACTAAAATCCTTAATCATGCAACATAATCAAGCCACAATCTCATGCATATTTAAGACATATTTAAAAGCAATAAATAACTTAAAGCATGCATAAGATAAATGTGATCTAGTATGACCCGACTTCATCTTGAAGCTTCAACTTCGAAGTCCGTCTTGAAAATGGATTGGAAACTCCGTCTTGAATTTCACCGTGGGAGGCGCCATTTTCTTCAAATAGGATAAGCTATAATTAAACTAATTACAACTATTTGATGGTATGCAGACCATATTTGAATTCAAAAACAAATTTGGTACTTTAGACCAATTACATTCAAATTAATGGTACGCAGACCATATTTTATATCCTATTTGGGCCATACTAGTCACTTCATAACCTGCAAAACATTACATATACAATATATACCTTTCACCCATTCATTATCATGAATGGCCCACATAGCTGGTTAGTAAAACACGTTATGCATCACATAAATATTTGCAGCAATTAATCAAGGGCACCAATAATCTACCAATTATTCAGTCCTTATTAATTCTAATCAAGTTTTGTAGACCTAATCAAGACTTTATGACTAAAATTTCTCCCACTTAAACCAATAACTTTATATGCTTTACTAATTTTAAACATAAAAATGTATTTCTAGTCTAACCGGAAACATACAAGTTTAATTAAAATTTAAAGCTCATATAAAATTATAATTGAATCCATTAATTTAATTTATTTCAGTTGAATTAAACGAATTTAAATTGATTCAAGGTTTAATTTTAGTAAAATAATTAGTATAAATTAAAATTTATAATAATTATAATATTCAAAATCAAAATCTTGAGAAAAAAATTTAAATTATTAATTTTAAAGTTAATTAAAATTATTTCCGAACTGAAAATTCAAAATTAAAATCAAAATGTACCAATCGTCGCAAGACGAGGAGCTTGGGCTTGCGCTTAAGCCCCATCAAGGCACGAGGCAGCGCGCCCCGCTCGATCGATCGTTGCACAAGGCACACACAGCCACATGCCACATGCAGCCACACACCACACGCACACGTAGCCATTGATGACCACGCTGCGCGCAGCCTTGTGCTGTGTCGCGTCTGCTGCTGCGCAGGCCAGCGCGCCCCGAGCGAGGGATCCCTCCCTGCTTGCACATTCTGCTTGCTTGCTGGGCGATCCAGGCGCGCTGTGGCGCAGCACCATCGCTGCCCACACGCGTCTTGCTCGTCGCTCGTGCCTTGCATCGTCGCCCTCGCCCATCGCATAGCACACACGGCCAACACCTTTGCCTCTCGCGCGCGCCATGCTATGTTGCTCGCTGCATTCGTACCGCACGGGCGACGATCTCCCTTGCTCGTCGTCGCGTGCCTGCACTATACAACACCCCTTAAGGGTAACACGTAGCGTCCATTGCTTTGTGCGTGCAACATTTATGAGCGTTTTTCATAAAAATTTAAAATTTTTTAATTCAAAATTAATGAAAAATTAATAAATCATATTAATTTCATAATTTTAGGGCGAAAAATCGAAAATTTATTCATCAATTAATTTCCGAGTAATATTGATTCAAATCTAGGTCATAAAAATTAAAAATTTAACATAAATTAACAATTTTTATGGTGGATTTTAATCATGGATACCTAATTAAATTATTAATTAATTATGAAAAACAAATCAATTCTAAATTATTCGAATTTCAACAAATTAATCATAATTACAAATTAGGTTGTATAATTAACAAGTCTAGGCATTCATAATTGTTAAACATATACAGTAGGTCAACCAAAAACTCAAGATTTATCAACAAGAATCGCAAATACTTAATTTAACATCTTAAATTTACAAACTTATGCGTTCGAAAAACTAAAACCTCCGAAAAGTCATAGTTAGGCTTCGAATTTGGGAATTCTGGGTTTCGGCGAAAAATACTAGTTTTGTCAAAATTTTAGAATGCCTTTTACATGCGGAATTGACACAAAAATCACTCGATTTGGATGAGTAATGAAGAAACTGCCGAAAACCTACGTACATATAATTAAATAAACGCAATTTGCAATTAATTACGAAAATTAATCACCCCTTTAATTCTTTGCAAATTTGTAAAATTTAACCATGTTCATGCAATTTAGATTATGAAAATAATAAGAGGCTCTGATACCACTGTTAGGTTATGATACATATGAATAAACATAAATCATGCGGAAAAACCATAAAGCCAGGAAACATATTATTAACACATAATCATTTAGCATAATTAAGATGCATACACTTTGTAGCGTGCCCTCCCTAGCTGCGCCCGAACCGAACAAGAACAAGTCTTTAGGACTCCAAGTGTCGTCCCTCCGTAGATAGTCCACAGCACGTCCGGATCCGCCTTAAGCTTGACCAACTAGAATCGCCCTTAAGGTTCCTTAGATTTTCGGCTATTTGGGTGCAAGTGTTTGGCTGATTTTTGCTTAAAAATCTTACCTTTGAATACTTCAAAATCGTCTATTAAATATGTGACCCTAGGCCTATATTTATAGAGTTTATGGAAAGGAATTATAATCCTACTAGGATATGGATTTATTAATTAGAATCCTATTTGAACTCTAAATAATAAATTTAATCTATTAGGATTAGGATTTTAATCATTGCACGAATTCCGATAGGATTAGGATTCGTTACAAACACGAGTGTCGCACGACCACGAGGGACGCACGCACCCGCGCAGGCCTTGCGACCCACACGAGTGGGCGCTGCCTCGCAGCCCACGAGCATACGGCCTTGCTGGGCCTGGCCTTGCGCTGGGCCTGGCGAGGTTGTGGCCTTCGTGTTGGGCGCGGGCCAGGCTTCGTGCTGGGCCTTCGTCCGGCAAGCCTCGTCCGATGCTAATTCGTACGATGCGCTTCCGATTAAATTCCCGGTTCCGGAATTCATTTCCGATACGACCAATATTTAATATTTCCGATTCCGGAATTAATTTCCGTTTCGAACAAATATTTAATATTTCCGTTTCCGGAATTATTATCCGATTCCGATAATATTTTCGATTCTGACAATATTTCCGTTTCCGGCAATATTTCCGATTCCGGCAATATTTCCATTTCCATTAATATTTTCCGATACGTACCATGTTTCCGTTTCCGGCAACATCTACGACTTGGATAATATTCATATTTCTGATACGATCCATATTTCCGTTTCCGGCAATATCATCGTTTCCGGAGTATTCATTTCTTGCTTATGACGATCTCAGCTCCCACTGAAACCAAGATCCGTCGATTCCGAATATCCATAGATGGAGTATTTAATGCCATTAAATACTTGATCCGTTTACGTACTATTTGTGTGACCCTACGGGTTCAGTCAAGAGTAAGCTGTGGATTAATATCATTAATTCCACTTGAACTGAAGCGGCCTCTAGCTAGGCATTCAGCTCACTTGATCTCACTGAATTATTAACTTGTCAATTAATACTGAACCGCATTTATTAGACTTAATATTAAATGCATACTTGGACCAAGGGCATTATTTCCTTTACCTTTCACCAAGGAGCCAGCACACACAAGCCATCAGGGCTTACACTCAACTAGCCATCAAGGCTTACAAACACACTACAAAGTCAAGATTTATGACATCCAACTGCAACCGCCTAACAAGTTATCAGATAATATGACCACTTGCAGTGATTTTTATGTTTTAAGAATCAAAATGCTTTCTAACACATCAAGTCAAAGTTCAAACCGGTGAAGTTAGAAAAACTAATATTTAGAGGTGTAACAGTTAAAGAGATTTAATAGAAATGAACAAGAAAAATAGACTGCATGAGATGCCTGTTATTATGAGTGGGGGAGTGGAGCAGAGATGAGTTGCTAGTTCCAGTTTGCAGTAGCCAACATCATAAGTTATTTAGTGGTATCACTGATTGTTGACCAACAGTAACCACTTAGATGTTAAATAGAAGAGTTGTCAAACCTGGACAAGAACTTTTAGTTTCAGCACAAGTATTTTACCCTATCCCACCCCTACCCCAAAATAATATATGCTCCTCAAACACTATGTATTTGGTACAGTCAGCAACAACAGACCAGAAATTCTGCCTCAGTCAGATGGCACCTCCAGTTTATCAAGTTCAACACAGCAGCCAGGGTTTAAGTGGTGGATTGTAATCGCGTTCTAACAAGTTATCAGATAATACGACCACTATATAAGCCCCCTTGCTGTAGAAGCACACTAGTTATATACTTCGTAGATTAGATGATTTCTAGTATGATGGCAGTGAATTTCTTGTTCCTTAGATATGTCACCAATTAAATTATGATTCAAGAAATTACATGTACTGCTAAGTATTCGGTATTAGGTCCTGGTTTCATTTCTCTCAAAACTACTCAAGACCAAAAGTGCAAATCCTATACAGTGGCAAATAATCATATCACTTGAAGATAACACAAAACGTCCAGTTGCAGAACATATTTTTCATTGTTGGAATGTAACTGTCCAGCTTACTACAGGGACTATACTAACTACTTATCATTTCAGTATTTTTTCCAGGATGATCTTATAAAATTCTCAAACTCAAAACTGAATGGATGAGAAATGAAAGATGAAGAGTATTTACCTCAACTTGAGAAAGTGATGGATCCTTTGCCATTGTTTCCCGAAGTTCTTCCTATAACATAGAAAAAACAAGATTATTAACATTAACAAAAGAAACGGGCCAACAAAAATCAAGCATTCAATGGACATACATATTTTTGCGTTGTCTACGCATTTGGAAGTTGAGTTCCTTTCTTTCGAGTGGAGTAGAACACATCAACCAAATTCGGCTTCTTCCCTTTATTTCCTCCCTTGCATAACAAAGAAAATAATCAGTTGTCATGTGAATTTAATTCCAAACTTCCTGAACCTATGAAATTATGTATTAATAATCATTGTTTCTCACCAAATCATACCAAATGACTTGCCTAAAAGGCTTGCTCCCAGTTCGAGGCATTAACTCTTTAAGATACTGAGCCCGATTATTAGAGTTTATGGCACTTCTTTCCTGAAATTTGAAAAAATTATATTTTCTGACACATTATAAAGGAAAAGGGATTATAGTTAAATGATTTTACCTTAAATTCTCGCTTTGAAAAAACCTCCTTAATAAGCCACTGCCACTCACTCTTATTAAGCGCATCAGGTGGCGGAGCGTTGTATGCAGCTTTTAAAGTGAGTTTCTTATTAATGATTTTATACCTTACCAAGTCTGCCCTCCATTTTCTCCACAACTCCTTCATATGGTCCAAAACATGCTCCTTGTAGGCCTCCATATTTTCATTAGTAAAGGAATCCTAGAATTAAGTAAAAAAAAAAAACAAATCAAAGAGTGAAATGTCAGACTAAAAATGGAAACCCCAATAACATAACCAAATCCATAAAAATCATGTTACCGTGACTGCAACCCACATGTGTTCTTTTTCTTTGTCTCCAATATCTCCCCATTTGTGCACTTTGACAGGACACATATTAGTATTTCGTACTATAATACTAAGATGTCTCGCAAACACACTGTGATTATCCCCTACTGCCCGATTGTTAAAGAATTGAATTTGCAGCTTCTCATTAGGTTTTAGTCTGTTTACACTTGTTTCTTCCCCTCCTTTTATCATTATCAGCTTTCTTCTTTGTAGTAGATTGACCACCACCTTCAACCAAAAAATTTAAAAACATAAAATGATTAACATAAAAAAAAGACTAATTCAAAGGAATAAATTGAATGTTAAATTATTACCATCTGCATCCTCTTGAATAGTGTTGGTCGGAGATATCTCTATTTCATTATCATTTACATTATCATGAATGTTCTTACCAGGATCATCACCATGATCATTATCATTGACATCCTCATGAATTCTCGTATCAAACTCATCACCATGTTCATTATCATTGGCAGCCTCGTTCTCAACCTCGTTCTCATCAAAAGCATATTCTACAAAGTCTCTTTCGAATTGTATATCTTCATCTAAATAATAACTTTCTGCATTAGGACCATAACAACGACGACTGGAAACCATTAATGTATCAACAAAAGACATATCATTTCTGTTTAATATGACAGAATCAGTGCGAGCTTCAGAATGAGCAAGATGGCATTTCATTGACGGTAAAAAATTGTTAGCAGGATGACTAGGGAGGTTACTCTCCTTTCCAATGGAGGCATTGGTTTCAGCATTTGGTTTGGAAGAATACAAATCAGCTAACCTCTTACCACGACCCCTTGCCATCATAAGAGGTGGTACGTACTCGCGTTTAGATCTTACCATAGAAGATTGTTGTGCAGACCCATTGGGAAGAACATTTTCTCCTGCATTGTTCATTGGTCAAAGTCAAGTCATATTATACAACCAAATAACTAAAACCCACAAAATTGAAAATAAAAAACTAACAAAACCATCAAAGTTAACCAAAGTCAACTTTGGTCAAAATCTAATTTGTCCAACCAGAAAAACAACAACAAAGCAAAGCCGACACTAAGCAAAACCAGAATGCCAGATATTAAATGTGCTAGCTGACGACTGAACCTTAACACTTTGCACTCAGCTGGCACAACACAATAGTCATCACAGAATCGGATCATGATTAACCTTCTAATCTTCGATGCATACTGCTGATGTGCAACTTACGAGAAAATGAGGCTTCTAATACTGTTATTACATGGAACAATAAAGCTTTTGATAAGAACAACAATGGAGTTGAACTTGGAACTTTTGGTTCAGCTACCATCACCATATACTCTGATTACTTTTGTGCATCTGAGATTACTTTTGAGGTATCTTCTTCAACTCCCTCTCAAATCAAAGGGCATATTGGTGATTTCCTAGAACTAAGAGGTTACTGTGTCGTGTCTGTGAATTGTGATGGGTGCAGAATACAGTAGTGGCATTTCAAAGGATCAGTTGATTTCATTTTTGGCAATGCAAGATCATTATATCAGGTAATTCTAAATTCTAAATACAAAAAATCCCTTTTGAATTTAGACGAGAAACCCCTCTTTTACATCCTCTACTGAATAGACAGACAAAATGCAACTTTGAATGATACTGAATAGACAGATAAAATGGTTAAGACTATAGCCAGCTTACAGAAACAACTGGATATTCATATATATATATATATATATATATATATATATATATATATATATATATATATATATATATATATATATATATATATATATATATATATATATATATATATATATATATATATATATATGTAGGACTAGTCTTTTTTTTTTTGGTAAAATAGAGATATTTTATTACCAAAAGGGAAGAAAAAAACACCAACACAACAACCAAACAACGCAAAAGAGACGAAAGCTACGGGAGCACAACCCGCAACCCTAGCAGCAAACAACAATAAAGCAACCGCAACATGACACAAAAATTAACCAGAAGCATATCAACACACGCTGAACCAGGAACTAGAGCACTAGCCAGCAGCAAACAAACCACACTCATCAGAAACACTAGCTGATCTAAGCAACCAGGCTGCAGTAGACAACAGCAGCGACCCTGCCAACAACACAACCTGCATTCCAGAACAAGCCAATAGACTGACTGCACCTCAACACCAGATCCAGGGAGAATACCAGGAATAAGACAACACAAACAAAACTGAATGCAGAACAACAGAACAACTAGTTAAAACTCCATGTAAACATGTATAATAATTTATACAAACCCCATACACAAAATTCTTTTAGTTTAACACCAAATTGTTTCAGGCGTATTGTCCTAATTATGATTCATTTTCAAAAGAACAGGATGAAATGGAGAAGCATTGGACAGAAACAGAAGCACTAGAAACACCAAAAACATCAACATTGGACAAAACATGGATGAGGACTAAAATGATGTTTCAGAAGCGGAAATTTGGGTTTATGACAAACATAGCAACGAGACAAAATGCTTTAGTCAGCAGTACTGAATACATTGCTGAAGTATCAAGTTCGTATTTACCCTGACAATAAATTCTAACAAAGAGACAAAATGCTTTAGTTTGTAAAACACAGTAACATAATGAAGTCATAAAAATAGTTTTAAGGTGGGCAGGACTGCAGCAGAGCAAACAGCAGAACGGTTGCACAGAAAATGGCCTACAGATTAACAACGACAGCAAGCTGTAGCACCAGAAGCAGTGCATCAATACACTTGCAGATCAGTAATAAACCCATGTCTATTCTAAATACCAAAACCAATCTATAGTGTGTTTGAGGTGGGCGTTGAGTCTGGTCATAAATGTCATATGGTGGTCAGAATAATCCGAGTACTTGGTCATTTGTATGCAAAAGAAGTTTTTCGCACCGATGACTAGCATGGCTTTTATAGCATCATTTTCATCTGGTCATTCTTACACATAAATGCAGAGGAAAGTAGCACTGCAGCAGAGTACAGCAACACTGCAGCAGATTACAGCAACACTGCAGCAGAGCAAACAGCAGAACTGTTGCACAACAACTGCCCTACACAACAGCATACTGGCCATATTCCGGAAACCAAGACCAAGACTGAATCTAAGGCATATATATCTTTGTACAGAAATAGTGTCAAAGCGTATAAGAGAAATCTATACAAATGCAAATCGCAAGGACGATCTCAGCATTGACTAAAACAGTCCAATAGAATTCAACTCAAAAATAAAATCAATTTCTCACAAATAAATTATCAACACTAGTGGAAAAAACCCCTGTTGTAGCCCCCTTGTTGAGGGGGGCATACATAAGCGCGCCTCAATAGCCACTTAGTTAACGCGGGTCAAATATTTTACTAACAGGTTGGGGCGGGCTTTTGTGGTGTTCTCTTCTACAGAAGCTGTTGAAGGGGGCTTTTATTGCCCGCCTCAATAGGCAGAATCTGTTGAAGGGGGCTTTTAATTGCCCGCCTCAATAGACAATAGCTGTTGAAGGGGGCTTTTAATTGCCCGCCTCAATAGGCACATTAAATTTTAAAACAATTAAAACACCGCCAAAGAAGATAAGATCTCTCTATCCTCACCGACAATCCCTTCACATCGTCTCTGCGAGTCCGCACCTATCCTCACCGCGCGGCTCCACCACCACCATCATCACCACCACCTTCCTCACCGCGCAGCTCCACCACCACCATCTGAAGGCGAGTTGCCCCCGACCGTCGTCTTTCCTACCTCCGCGCGACTCTGTTTCACACAATCGATCTGTCAAGCTAGGTTAGTTTCTATTCGCAATTATTTGGTAATAATCCTCTTTTTTCTTGTGCAGTTTCCACTTCATTTCATTTTTGTTTGATTTCCCTTGTTCATCGACCTGTATTTTTTGTGAAATATTATTTATTGCTAAAATTAGGTCTTTCATTGTAAACTGTAAAAGAGGATTGAATTATTTATCGGGTCATTGTAATCGAGTTTAGTGTTTATTCAGTTTTTTTGTTGATGTTGTATGACAGAAATGGTTGCGACATTTTGAGTCTCACAAAAAAGATTGCCTTTCCATTAAGCAGCATTCTGTGAGGAAGGGTTTCCTGATTCCATTTGCGATCTTCGTCATTCCTACAATATTGCTGTTATTGAGGTAATTTCAATTTCCACCTACCACCATTTTTATCTTAAATCTTGTTAACTTGTATGATTTTGTTCCTTTTGATTTCTTTAATTTGGGGTTATTGTTTTTGTTGCAAAATTGACTGTGAATTATTATTTTCTTCCACTTAGGTTTTGGGTACACTGATTTTACTAGGTATTAAGGTTGACTACTTGATTGGTGATATGGGTTTTGTGACTAAATGATGAAGGCCTCTTTTTTGGTGATGGTTTATGTAAGCTATGTGAGTAGCTCGATCCAAAGTATGCAGATGAAATGAAGTGTTTGAACTTTTAAGTGGAGCGAATCGATATGAATCTGTTGAAAATATGTCTGCATAAAATATACTTTAGTGTTTGAGAATATGTTAAGTTTTGAAATATTTTGCCTTTTCGTTTTTATAGGTTCTGTTAACTTTTGAAATAGTTTGATAGAGAAATTTTGTTGGTGTAGTTAGAACTATATATCTTTTGCTTTGACATTTAAGTTAGATTCAAGGTCTGTTCCAAATGTGTAGAGCATTTAGAGAAGTTTTTTTTTTGTTTTGATGTTAGTAATCAACTAATCACAAAAGCGTGGAGCAAATGACCTTGCTGTGGCGTTGAGTTTACATTTGAATTTGATTTTTTGAACTTTATCCTAATGATAATAGTATGTTTTTTTATAGTTTCTTTTAAGTAATAAAACCCTCCTTGCTACTCTATCTTGTTTTTACCTGCTTGCACTGGTGTATACTTGTAATGTTAATTCTTTCATGTAATTATCTGTTTTGAGTTCAATTTTTTCTTCTACAAGGTTAATCTAGTTCTGAAATTGTTCTCTGTCCTTCACAGTTCTTTTTCCTTTTTTCCTTTCTCTAGCGTAGCATTTAGTCATTTACTGTGCATGTCTTTTTCCTTGTTCATTAATGTCTTTATTGTTTATTTTTCTGTTCATTCTCTGTTGTATGGCATGGTAGGCATCCTTGGTTTCCGTTTCCTAGTTTAATCTTGACTTTTTTAACAGCTGATTAACAAGCATTTTCTGCGATTTTAAGCTTGGAAAATCTCCTATTGAAATTTATTATAATAATTTTTTTGTTATAACCGACTTTTTCACGCCAGTTCAAACGATTAATTTATTGTTGCTGCATTTTATTTGATTTATTTCCGTGTAAAAATTACTTGAGCAGATTGTAATGTTTGGGTTTTTCGTTGTAATGTTAGGGTTTTGTCAGTGGAATAGATGATCATTTTCGATGTATATTTTAATCTGTTTGCCTTTTATTTTTGGTCCTATGCTGTTGAAGTTATTGAGCAGATTTTTTTCGTGGGTATGCTGCCTGTTGGACTATACTCTGGCCGATTTTATTTCTTTCATTACACTAATGTGCAAATGGGTTTATTTACACTGAATGCGGGTTTCGTAACTAATTTAAAATCTAAACATGAGCATCGCTATCTATTGATTGAGTTCTGGAGGATGGTTTTTACAGATATTTTATCTTTGGATAAGATTGCATCATTAGAGAACAAAGATCCTATGCCAAGCTAGTTTATACTTAAATCGATTTTAGTTTATTCCTGTGAAATCCTATGTGAAGCTAATAAATGTTAATGTTGACACATATTCCTGTTTTGTTTGGTTTTAAAATTGAGATGAGGTCTTACCATTTTTCTGATGTATAGTTCTTGTGTCAAAATTAAGAATTTGTCGCTTGATTTATCTAATTATGTGTAAAACCTTGTGTTATTAGAAATGAGTCGTTGTAGACACCTACTTTTGTCCCCATTCCCGAAAGGGAAGGTTCGATGATGAGAACATAAATCTCCACTTGACAACGCATCTCCTATAAAATAACGAATCTCAATTCCCCTTTTCATTTCACCCGAAACCTGCTATTTATAGAAACCTGCTATTTATGGAAACCTGCTAAAAATAGTAACTGCCGTAATGGGTAGTTGTTAAAAATGGCAAGTCATAAAAGATAGAAACCTGTCAGAATTAGGTGTTGCACTCCAACATAAATCCTAAATGAGATAGAGATTATGAGAGAATCCTATTCCTAATATGATTCGAAAATAAGAGTCACGTATTGATTAAAATCCTAACGAGCCTAGAGTTCGTAACGGGCCCACACGCATTCCGTCATAAGGTTAATACGCACTAAAAGACTCGATCAAGTCTCATACACTCTGGATTCTAAGAGTCCGAATCTGACAAAGAAACGGCCCAAACATCAATTTCAACGCCCAAACCTGGGCGCTGAAATTGCCTGGATCCTATTTTCAACGCCCAGAGCTGGGCGCCGAAATCTTCGGCGCCCAGGCCTGGGCGCTGAAATTACCTGGGACGTGTTCTCTCCTAATTCCTCGTGGATTAGAGCTCTATAATTCTATCTTTCCACGAACTCTTTTCTATAAATATAGCCCAAGTTCGACGTGAAAAAAGGACACAACAACACACAATTATTATTCTGAGTATTGACTCTAAACCCCTAAGCCTAAGCCTCACGCTGCAAAACTGATCACGCGTTCTGTCGCAATAGATCCATATATCGAACAGAACATATCCTGTCCCATAACTTGAGATTCGTTAAATAAAAGGAGAAATAGTAAAGTCAAAGTGGTTAGTTTTCTGAGAATCGTGACGCACCTCTCAAGGGTGCATCGTAATGTGTCCCTTTTCCATGATTTAATTGCTTTCCTCGCCCTTTTATGAACTGTTAAACTAATTAAATCTGATTGTTCTATCACGCCTAATAAAGATAATATGTTGGGAAATTGGATTACCACGCTAGGTCCCTTAAAACAATCTAAATCAGATAATCGCGTTCGATCTAGTACTATATGTTGCATATTATTAAAATCGACTCAGATTAGTTTAATAGTTAACGCATGTCCCTTCAATTATTTATGCTGAGCTAGTAAGGATATCCTGCCTCTGGAGTTATCGAAGAGCGAGTACTCCTCTCGGTAGTTACAGTCACCCGAACCCTCAATGAAGGAAATAATGCCCTTGGTCCAAGTATGCATTCAATGTTAAGTCTAATAAATGCGGTTCAGTATTAATTAACAAGTTAATAATTCAGTGAGATCAAGTGAGCTGAATGCCTAGCTAGAGGCCGCTTCAGTTCAAGTGGAATTAATGATATTAATCCACAGCTTACTCTTGACTGAACCCGTAGGGTCACACAAATAGTACGTAAATGGATCAAGTATTTAATGGCATTAAATCTATGGATATTCGGAATCGACGGATCTTGGTTTCAGTGGGAGCTGAGATCGTCACAGGCAAGAAATAGAAATATTGCCGGAATCGGAAATATTGCCGGAAACGGAAATATTGTCAGAATCGGAAATATTATCGGAATCGGAAAATAATTCCGGAAACGGAAATATTAAATATTTGTTCGAAACGGAAATTGATTTCGGAATTGGAAATATTTAATATTGTTCGTATCGGAAATGAATTCCGGAATCGAGAAATTAATCGGAAGCGTATCGTACGAATTAGCATCGGACGAGGCCTGCCAGACGAAGGCCCAGCACGAAGCCGGGCCATCGCCCAGCAAGCCAGCGTGCCACAAACGCATCAGCCAAGGCTGCGCCAGGCCCACCGCAAGGCAGGCCCAGCGCGCGCCAAGGCTACGACAGCGTGTGGGCTTGCGGTAGTGGGCTGCGAGCTCGCGGGCTGCGCGCGCGCGCATGGCGCCCCTCGTGGGCTGCTGTGCGTGCGTGTGTGTTTGTGTGCTACTCGAATCCTAAAGCTACCGGGATTTGTCATATGATTAAATCTAATCCTAAAAGATTTAGTTTATTTAATTAGAGTCCTAGTAGGATTATAATTAAATAAATTAGTATCCTAATAGGATTCCAAATCCTTTTCCATAACTCTATAAATAGGTGCCTAGGGTCACATATTTATATCGAGTATTCAAGTATTCAAAGTGAGTTTTTGAGAGCAAAATTCAGTCATACAATTGCCTATAAAGTGCCGAAAATTCAAAGTACCTTAAGGGCGATTCTAGTTGGTCAATCTTAAGGCGGATCCGGACGTGCTGTGGACTATCTACGGAGGGACGACACTTGGAGTCCTAAAGACTTGTTCTTGTTCGGTTAGGGCGCAGCTAGGGAAGGCACGCAACAAAGAGTATGCATCTAAACTATGCTAAATGATTATGTGTAAATAATATGTTTTCCTGGCTTTATGGTTTTTCCGCATGATTTATGAATTGTCATATGTATCATAACCTAAAACTCAATCTCTACCTTGCGGGTGTATGTTGAGAGATCCCCACACCAGGGATCACAAGGGAACCTACGGCCGTCGTGGTCAAACATAATTGCACTCCCTTTATGTCACGATAACCGGGTTTTGTCAGTTTTTCTCATTGTCGTTAAAACTGAATGACGACTCCTATATTACTAGTCAATTGGGTGTAAACTCACAGGAAATCCAATTACACTTGATTTGACAAAAAGAAACGTCACACCCACGAGGGACAAGGTCACGCATTAGCCTCGTGCTCATTTCGACCCCCTCACAATCGTTGTTGGATGTACGGTGACCATACTACGGTGGAATACTTGAGTGGGGTTGAGGAGTTCCTTAGATGTGCTTTAGCACACCAACGAAGTACGAAAGCCGCAAAGATCTATTGTCCTTGTCGTGATTGTGACAATGTAAGGCGGTTAGCTGATATTGATGAAATTGAGGATAATTTATTTCGTCGTGGGTTTAAGCAAGACTACCATGTCTGGTTTTGGCATGGTGAGAAAATACTTGATCGTCCAAGTTCTAGTGTGAATGAATTTGATGTTCTGGCAGAGAGTGATGAGAGTGATTCTGATATTTCTGAGAATAATGAGATGGATGATGGTGAGTAAGAAGATAATGAAATAAATGAAATGATGGATGCGGTGAAAGATCACTTGAATGAACGACCTCACATACTCGAGCAGGTATTAAAGGCTGCTGAGACGCCTTTGTACCTTGGGTGTACAAAATTCAAATTGTTAGAATGTGTGGCATCACTTTCCAACTTGAAAGCGGAGAGTGGTTGGACCGAAGAAAGTTTCACGAAATTATTGAAACGACTAGGTCTTTGGTTTCCCGATGGCAAAGACATTCCCACCTCTGCCTATTATACCAACAAATTGACGAATCCCTTAGGCTTAGAGGCCGTCAAGATAGATGCTTGCCCACATGATTGTATTCTTTACAGAAAAGAGTATGAAAATTTGGATAAGTGTCCAACGTGTTCTATGTCGCGTTACAAGTGTAAAGGGGCCAATTCAGCTAAAAGGGGACCGCCCGCCAAGGTATTGTGGTATCTTCCGATCATACCAAGGTTTGAGCGCTTGTTCTCCGTAAAGAAGAATGCTAAGTATCTGAGGTGGCATGCGGAAGAGAGGAAGAAAGATGAATTCCTTAGACATCCGGCTGATTCTCCTCAATGGAGAATTATTGATAAGAAGTATCCTGAATTTGGCAAGGAGGATAGAAATCTAAGACTTGCTCTATGTACAGATGGGATGAATCCATACGGCTCTCTGAGTAGTCAGCATAGCACTGTTAGGTTATGATACATATGACAATTCATAAATCATGCGGAAACAACCATTAAGCCAGGAATACATATTATTTACACATAATCATTTAGCATAGTTTAGATGCATACTCTTTGTTGCGTGCCTTCCCTAGCTGCGCCCGAACCGAACAAGAACAAGTCTTTAGGACTCCAAGTGTCGTCCCTCCGTAGATAGTCCACAGCACGTCCGGATCCGCCTTAAGATTGACCAACTAGAATCGCCCTTAAGGTACTATTATTTTCGGCACTTTTAGGCAAATGTGTGACTGAATTTTTCTCTCAAAAAAAAACTCACTTTGAATACTTGAAAACTCGTCGTAAATATGTGACCCTAGGCACCTATTTATAGAGTTATGGAAAAGGATTTGGAATCCTATTAGGATACTAATTTATTTAATTATAACCCTACTAGGTCTCTAATTAAATAATCATTATCTAATAGTTTTAGGATTTAATCATATTTCGAATCCCGATTGCTTTAGGATTCCCGCACAAGCATTGCACGAGCACCGTACACCCGCGCAAGCCTTGCGGCCCACGCTAGGCGCACAGCGCTCGGCCCACTGTTGCTGTGCTCTCGCGCGCGCACCCCAGGCCTTGGCTGGGCCTGGCCTTGCGCTGGGCCTGGTCGAGGCTTGGCACGCGATGGTGCGTGTTGGCTCGCTGGGCGATGGCCTGGCTTCGTGCTGGGCCTTCGTCTAGCGGGCCTCGTCCGATGCTAATTCGTAAGATACGCTTCCGATTAAATTCCCGATTCCGGAATTCATTTCCGATACGAACAAAATTTAATATTTCCGATTCCGGAATCAATTTCCGTTTCGAACAAATATTTTATATTTCCGTTTCCGGAATTATTTTCCGATTCCGATAATATTTCCGATTCTGACAATATTTCCGTTTCCGGCAATATTTCCGATTCCGGCAATATTTCCATTTCCGATAATATTTTCCGATACGTACCATGTTTCCGTTTCCGGCAACATCTACGACTTGGATAATATTTATATTTCCGATACGATCCATATTTCCGTTTTCGGCAATATCATCGTTTCCGGAGTATTTATTTCTTGCCTGTGACGATCTCAGCTCCCACTGAAACCAAGATCCGTCGATTCCGAATATCCATAGATGGAGTATTTAATGCCATTAAATACTTGATCCGTTTACGTACTATTTGTGTGACCCTACGGGTTCAGTCAAGAGTAAGCTGTGGATTAATATCATTAATTCCACTTGAACTGAAGCGGCCTCTAGCTAGGCATTCAGCTCACTTGATCTCACTGAATTATTAACTTGTTAATTAATACTGAACCGCATTTATTAGACTTAACATAGAATGCATACTTGGACCAAGGGCATTATTTCCTTCAGTCTCCCACTTGTCCTTAGGGACAAGTGTGCATTTCCTAATTCCTTTGTCGCTCGATGCTTGCTCTTGAACATAAGGTAAGAGTTGTCATCCTTATTGTGTCCAGAGGTGTTCCTCGGTTTCAGAGTTCAACTGATCAAATAAACAGATAATCATAGCCTAAGATTCATCCGAGCACGGCCATGCATTTCACAGTTTCTAGTTCTCCGAGTGGCCTTGTACAACTTTTAAGCATCTCATCCCGATTTATGGGAGGACAATCCCAATCTTGCGATGTTGAGATTAGACTTCGTTTGATAGGTGATTACCTGAGCGTTGCCTTTATAGCCTCCTTTTACGGTGCGACGGTTGGTCAACGTCAAAGCAACCAGTTCTCAAACAAGCAATCTCAAATCACTCAGGTATTGAGGATTTAGTTTCTAATAATTTTAATGAAATTTACTTATGACAGATTTTCATCTCTTACAGTAAAGTTTCATAGGTCTTGTCCGATACTAGTCTTCCCAAAGTAAGTATCTATGCAAATGATTATGACATTGCCATGTCCACATAGTTCAAGAAACAGAACTACTAGTCATCTTGCATTCTAGTCGTCTAACGTTTTCTATGCGTCCAATTTTATAGAAAACTCCGACCAGGGATCATTCTCAACCTTTGACATTCAAGTTCACCTGATAGACATTTCTTAGTCACAGGACTGGTCCTGACAGTCTATCTTGAATATTTCGTCAAATTGAAGGGACTCATCATTTAATACTAAACCAAGATTAAATGGAATATGAAAATACATTTCATATATGATAAATGTTCAACCGCAATGTTTTACAACCATGGGCCTTAAACCCATCTTCTAAAACAGTTCATGGAATTCAAAGCTATGCTTGATTTCCAGTGCTACAATGTGAGTGTTGCTTCTCACTTGTTGCATAGGTTTAGTTTATCATGCTTTTCCAATCTTAATATCCTTTTCATCGAATGTCTCTTCGAGATAGGATGATAAGAACTTTTGAGTGTGTTTAGTTTGTGATCTATTCTTTCTAGCTACAAGAGTGGTTCTACGCATTTTGCAATGAAGAACCATCAAGTCAGCAGACATGTGATCTACCCAAGTTCAATGAAGAACTCTTTAACATAAACAACCCTGTTTAATTGCTTCTTAGGCAATAAGTACTTTTACTTCAACTGTATAGGTTGCTAGTGATGCTTTGTTTGGATTTACTTATCCAAGCAGTTCACAGATATGTGGAAGACTTTCCAGCTGTATCTTAGAACATAGAAATTAATATTTTAATTTCCCACGCAACAACTCATGGTCTCCAATCCATGTTGCCATTTCAAAACACGATGCTCTATAGCTCGTCCTTGTCAATGGTTAACTCCAAATGAATCTTGCTTGATCCTTTGCTAGTGTTTATGCGTGCAGCATCAATATTTAGCATATCTTTATTTCCTTGAATCAAGAAATATTCCTATGTACCTTTTCAAGTACCATAAGTATTCTTGATCTCAATCTAGTTGATCTTCACTCAAATCAATAGAGACTGGTATATGTTCGTCATGCCTAAAGTCATACGATACGTTTTTGGCGATCCTCATATTATATCATACATGATAAATTCTTTTGCAGAATAATTCCCAATTGAATTCTATTCATGTAAGTTTAGCTCATCTAGTTTCAGTAGATACTAAATCCAGCTAAATTCTTTGACATATAATATAGGTTAAGAATCTTACTTAGATCCTTTGATGTTTAACTTAGTAAATGCTTATACATAGTTAAAACATTCTTTACTTAGATTTATTCACATGGGTCGAATATCTCCAATGGAGTATTTCGTGTTTGATTTAGTAAATGCCATTACTTAATCCAAAACAATATTATAAGATCTTTGTAAATAGATCTTAATACCCAGTATGTACTAAGTTTCGCCATGGTCCATCATTGATGAATAATTTCAAATCTAAGTCATTAGCATTTGAATGTTATTTCACAATAGAGAGATATGTGTGATACACATAGGACCAAATAAGTTTCACGTATATATATCTATAAGAATTATGTACATTTTATGAAACTAAAATACTTATTAGCTTCACTAAAATACACTTCCAATTCCCAATTGCTTGCTTAAATCTGTACTTAGATTCTATAAGCTAGCTTTCTTTTTCGAGCATTTATTTGGATCCACAAATCCTATGACATACCATGTACATAGTTTCTTCCAACATTTGACTGAGGAAGATGTTTTGTCATCCAATTGCCATATGTACCAATATGCAATCATTGCTTGAATTATAGACTTGAGCATTACGATTATGCATGAGGTTTCAACACAATCCACACCGTGAATTTTCTTGTAACCTTTTAGCAACTAATCTAGCTTTGTGTGTGAACACAATTTCATGTTTGATGGTTTTTATCCTTAAAACAAACTTTGCAACCAATAGGTGTGAAACTATTCTTGCAAATCAACAAAATTTCAATTTTGTCATAAAAACATTGAGTATGTTTTATGGCCTCTAACCATTTAAAGCATTTGAGTCTATATATGGCCTCTAACCATTTTAGGGAATCTGGGTTTCGTCATAGCTTTCTTACAGGTCACAAACTCATTAATCTACATGATAATAGTTTGACTGCAAGTTGTAGGTTTCTTCACTATCTAATAGAAGAATCTCATAGTTTCATTGACCAGAACTCTATGTTTCTTTACTATCTAATAGAAGAATCTCATAGTTCCAGTGACTTGAACTCTATGCCTACTTGGGTATAGAACATCAAACAATAGAATATCAACAGGCACTTTGAGAGTCCTTTGAATATTCTATTCTCCTTGAAGCACTTGTAAAGTCTTCTAAGAGATGTCTATTCTTTAAATGCCACTTCTAATGTCCTTAAAGAATAAGTTCGGATTTTCTGAAGCACTTCGAAAAGCCTCCGGAATGTCCGTTTATGTTTGTTGTTCGCCTCGAAGACTTTCGAGGTCTATTTTCTCCCACTTGTCATTTTGGAAACGAATCTCCAAAAGGACATTATTTCGAGCAAACAAACATTATGTTCTCAAAAATTCGTGGTAGAAACAATACCCTTGTGTCTCATTTGAATAAATCACAATGAAACATATATCTAGATTTGGGCCTTAGTTTGTTGAATAACAAACACTAAGCTCCCACTGAGTTTAGGAACTGAAAAGATATTCTGAAATTACTTTTCAATAGCTTTGACGAATTTGGTTTAGTTTGGTTATATTTGAGCATTTTGTTTTAGAAATTATAGGAAAAGTCTTTATGATTCATCATTAATCAAATCAAGTACTAATTGGCTTCGATTATTCCAACTAAGATATGCCATATCTTATGGACCTAGATTGTGAAATTACAACACACAATCATTGATGATTATATTTGGTCTCAAGTAATCATCAACATGATCTAACCTAGATCTTTATGATTTCTTGCCAAGTGGATTTTATACTTCTGAATCTTTGAACTAGCCAAACAGATTCAACTTATATCACATTTGAGTAAATAAACCTATATTCACTCAAATTCATGTGAAATAATAAAGTCATAAAATCTTTCTTTAGCTTTGAACTCTATTGTCTAGGCGTTCTAACAATAGTTCATATCTTTTGTTACTTTGACTAGTTGTCTTAAAATGATCTAGAAATCAATCAACTTTCAAAAGTCCATCAAAATAGAGCTTTTGAATGTTAACTTGTTGATATGGTCTAAGCAACAATGCCAAAGATTAGTGGAACTCAAATCAAGGGGTTGATTTGAACCTAGTAAAGTTTTTATTTTTACAGAGTTGTTTGTTTTAATCAAGCATATTGACTCAACCCGTAATTGACCATGTCATTCAAATAAACAAACAAACTTTTGTTTTTGTTTTTCTTGAATGTGAGTCTTTCTATGTTTGAAAACAGAAACTTAGGTATGCTGATTATGGAACAAAATAGCCATTAAGTTCCAGCCTTTGAAAGGACTTAAAACAAACTAGATGACCCTACAACTAATGTAGCATTGCCATGCTTCATTTCCCACTTGTAGGTCATTAGTGTATCCTAGCTTCCATTGTTTGAGTTATTACCGAAGTAAGAACCTCAAGCGGTATATGATACCAAGGAAGTTTGATTGCTAGGTCACTTCTCTTTAAACATAAACTTATAGGTAGAAACAGAATCGTAAATTCCTTTCATTTGTTCCTCGTTTTCCTATTTCTTGTACCCTTTCTTATAGTCTTAAGAATTGAATTCTCTAGTGTTGACTTTTATACTTTGTTAGACATGTCCAATGTCATTTTATCAAAGTTCTTACCATTTATGTTGAATATTCTGTTTCAACTAGATGATCTTACCAGAAGCTTCTAAAGTTCTCTAAGCATCGATCTATTCGAATGTCTAGGAACTAGACTCATTCGAGAATTAAATGGAAAAAGGATTTTAGGTTGTTAACCATTGGTAAAGTTGAGCGTTTAAACTCAATGCTTTATGATCTCAAAACTACATTGTATTTTGAATTCACAAGCACCAATTGGTTTTCCATTCGATTTTGATACTCGAAAAACAACCATAAAAGTCGCTAAAAGAAACGTACATTTAAATTGCTCATTTTCTCTCATTTCCGTGAATCGTTCTTGGATTCCCTACCAATCGAGGAAATTTACTGTTACCTTTCTAAAAAGATTTATGGCAGTGCAATATATTTAATTATAAACAATAATTAAAACATTCATTGAAGCATTCAAAGTCTAAACATTTATCATGAATAATAACATGAAAATGAAAGCAATCATGCAATTTAAACAAGTCATTAGCATTTTATTCGAATTATGTGTTCCGGCAGGTGTGAATAAAATGATTCCAAGACCCTAAAACCATTGAAGAATTAAGCATAGTTTGTCGACTTAATCCTAAAACATCTTAGGTAAGCAAAAGCCTTTTGCTAATAGTCTAGAAACTACTCTTGGTTGATAGGCACGTCTAAGAACTTATTAGGTAAACCTATCGATTTTGCCACGACATAAAAGGACTCCTTACTTATATCGTTGAGTTTCACCAAAACTAACATGTACTCACAATTATTTGTGTACCTTGCCCCTTTAGGACCAATAAGTAACACCTCGCTGAGCGAAAACTATTACTAGATTGATGTAAAGGATATCCAAGCAAGTGTATATTTTGGCATGGCACCTTTTAACTCAATTTTTAAGTTTGGAACTTAAGGCTCTTACTATGTTGGTTAGATTTTAAGTGAACTAAAATCCTTAATCATGCAACATAATCAAGCTTTGATCTCATGCATTTTAAGACATATTTAAAAGCAATAAATAACTTAAAACATGCATAAGATAAATGTGATCTAGTATGGCCCAACTTCATCTTGAAGCTTTAACTTCAAAGTCCGTCTTGAAAATCTCCGTGGGAGGCACCATTTTCTTCAAATAGGATAAGCTATAACTAATTACAACTATTTGATGGTACGCAGACCATATTTGAATTGAAAAATAACTTTGGTACTATAGACCAATTACATTCAAATTAATGGTACGCAGACCATATTTTCTATCCTATTTGGGCCATACTAGTCACTTCATAACCTGCAAAACAGTACATATACAATATATACCATTCACCCATTCATTATCATGAATGGCCCACATAGCTGGTTAGTAAAACACATTATGCATCACATAAACATTTGCATCAATTAATCAAGGGCACCAATAATCTACCAATTATTCAGTCCTTATTAATTCTAATCAAGTTGTTTTAACCTTAAGGATTTGTAGACCTAATCAAGAGTTTATGACTAAAAGGGCTCCCACTTAAACCAATAAATTCATATGCTTTACTAATTTTAAACATAAAAATGTATTTCTAGTCTAACCGGAAACATACAAATTTAATTAAAATTTAAAGCTCATATAAATTTATAATTGAATCCAAAAGTTTAATTTAATTTCAGTCGTATTTAAATTAATTCATGATTTTAATTTTAGTAAAATAATTAGAATAAAAAAAATTTATTATAATTACAATATTCAAAATTAAAATCCAAGAAAATAATTTAAATTATTAATTTTAAAATTAACTAAAATTACGTAAACTGAAAATTTCAAATTAAAATTTCAAAACGATCTAATCGCAACGCAACAACCCTACGCGACGTACGCCCATGGGCCACACGCACACAGCCATCGCTGGCCATGTGCGCGCAGCCCATGCGCTGTGTCGCATCGCTGCTGCTGCTTTCCTTCGCAAAGCATCATGCGAGATTGTGCTCGCTGCGCGCACGCCAGCGCTCGATGCACGCGAGCCATCGCTCGCTGCGCTCGCTCGCCAGCGCTCGCTGTGCGCGCTCGCCAGCGCTCGCTGCATGCGAGCCAGCGCTCGCTGTGCGCGCTCGTCAGCGCTCGCTGCGCGCGCTTGCCAGCGCTCGATGCTGCGAGCCATCGCTCGCTATGCGAGGCATCGACGCTGGGCGGAGCACTCGTGGCACGCGAGCTTGCGCTCGCTGCGCGCGAGGCTCCGCACGCTTTGCGCGAGGCAGTGCGCGCTGTGGCGCAGCTGGCTTGCTGCCCACACGCGACTGCCGTGCCTTGCCTTCGCCCATGCCCATTCGTCCATTGCTCATAGCCCACGACACAAGGCAGGGTTGCTGCCTTGTGCTCGTGCACTATGGCCTTGCTCATTGCATTCGTGCCGCATGTGCGACGAGCTCCCTTGCTCGTCGTCACATGCCCGCACTATACAACACCCCTTAAGGGTAACACGTAGCGTCCATTGCTTTGTGCGTGCAAGTTATATGAACGAATCGCATAAAATTTAAAAAATTTATATTTAAAATTAATGACAAATTAATAAATAATATTAATTTCATAATTTTAGGGCGAAAAAATCGAAAATTTATTATTCAATTGATTTCCGATTATCATGGATTCAAGCCTAGGTCATAAAAATTTAAAATTTATCATAAATTTACAATTTTTATGGTGGTTTTTAATCATAGGTATCTAATTATATTATAATTAATTATGAAAATCAAATTAATTCTAAATTATTCTAATTTTCAACAAATTAATCATAATTACAAATTAGATTGCATAATTAACAAGGCTAGGCATTCAAACTTGTTAAACATATACAGTAGGTCAATCAAAAATTCAAGATTTATCAACAAGAATCGCAAATATTTAATTTAACATCTTAAATTTACGAAATTTTGCATTCGAAAAACTAAAACCTCAGAAAAGTCATAGTTAGGCTTCGAATTTGAGAATTATGGGTTCGGCAGAAAAATATTACTTTTGTCAAAGTTTTAGAATGCCTTTTACATGCGGAATTGACACAAAAATCACTCGATTTGGATGAGTAACGAAGAAACTGCCGAAAAACTGCGTACGTATAATTAAATAAACGCAATTTGCAATTAATTAACAATTACGAAAATTAATCACCCCTTTTAATTCTTGCAAATTTGTAATATTTAACCATGTTCATGCAATTTAGATTATGAAAATAATAAGAGGCTCGTGATACCACTGTGAGGTTATGATACATATGACAATTCATAAATCATGCGGAAACAACCATTAAGCCAGGAATACATATTATTTACACATAATCATTTAGCATAGTTTAGATGCATACTCTTTGTTGCGTGCCTTCCCTAGCTGCGCCCGAACCGAACAAGAACAAGTCTTTAGGACTCCAAGTGTCGTCCCTCCGTAGATAGTCCACAGCACGTCCGGATCCGCCTTAAGATTGACCAACTAGAATCGCCCTTAAGGTACTATTATTTTCGGCACTTTTAGGCAAATGTGTGACTGAATTTTTCTCTCAAAAAAAAAACTCACTTTGAATACCTGAAATCTCGTCGTAAATATGTGACCCTAGGCACCTATTTATAGAGTTATGGAAAAGGATTTGGAATCCTATTAGGATACTAATTTATTTAATTATTACCCTACTAGGTCTCTAATTAAATAATCATTATCTAATAGTTTTAGGATTTAATCATATTTCGAATCCCGATTGCTTTAGGATTCGCACAAGCATTGCACGAGCACCGTACACCCGCGCAAGCCTTGCGGCCCACGCTAGGCGCACAGCGCTCGGCCAACTGTTGCTGTGCTCTCGCGCGCGCGCCCCAGGCCTTGGCTGGGCCTGGCCTTGCGCTGGGCCTGGTCGAGGCTTGGCACGCGATGGTGCGTGTTGGCTCGCTGGGCGATGGCCTGGCTTCGTGCTGGGCCTTCGTCTAGCGGGCCTCGTCCGATGCTAATTCGTAAGATACGCTTCCGATTAAATTCCCGATTCCGGAATTCATTTCTGATACGAACAATATTTAATATTTCCGATACCGGAATCAATTTCCGTTTCGAACAAATATTTAATATTTCCGTTTCCGGAATTATTTTCCGATTCCCATAATATTTCCGATTCTGACAATATTTCCGTTTCCGGCAATATTTCCGATTCCGGCAATATTTCCATTTCCGATAATATTTTCCGATACGTACCATGTTTCCGTTTCCGGCAACATCTACGACTTGGATAATGTTTATATTTCCGATACGATCCATATTTCCGTTTCCGGCAATATCATCGTTTCCGGAGTATTCATTTCTTGCCTGTGACGATCTCAGCTCCCACTGAAACCAAGATCCGTCGATTCCGAATATCCATAGATGGAGTATTTAATGCCATTAAATACTTGATCCGTTTACGTACTATTTGTGTGACCCTACGGGTTCAGTCAAGAGTAAGCTGTGGATTAATATCATTAATTCCACTTGAACTGAAGCGGCCTCTAGCTAGGCATTCAGCTCACTTGATCTCACTGAATTATTAACTTGTTAATTAATACTGAACCGCATTTATTAGACTTAACATAGAATGCATACTTGGACCAAGGGCATTATTTCCTTCAAGAACTGGCCGGTTCTTCTTGCAATTTACAATCTTCCTCCATGGTTTTGTATGAAACGCAAGTATATCATGTTGTCACTCCTCATCTCAGGGCCTAAGCAGCCAGGACATGACATAGATGTGTATCTCGCTCCACTCATAGATGATTTGAAATTTTTGTGGAATGAAGGTGTTCCAATGTTCGATGCTCACACCAACTCAAACTTTACATTGCGGGCAATGGTTTTCTGTAACATAAATGATTTTCCGGCCTATGGAAACTTGTCTGGGTACAAACCAAAGGACAACAAGCATGCCCTATTTGTGAAGAGGACATGAAGCCCACACGGTTGGATCATTTCAAGAAAAATATCTACCCAGATTTCAGGAAGCACCTTAGTCGATATCATCCTTATCGTAAGAAGAAGAAGGAATTCAATGGGTTCACCGAGGAAGGAGTAGCTCGTACACCTTTGACAGGATCACAAGTTTATGAACGTATCAAAAATGTTGAAACCAAATACGGTAAGTGCTTCAAGTCCAAGTCTAAAAAGGGTGTTTCATGGAAGAAAGTGTCTCCATTATGGGATCTTCTCTACTGGAAAGATTTGTCGGTTAGGCATTTTCTCGATGTAATGCACATTGAGAAAAATGTGTGCGATGCTATCATCGGGACTTTGCTAAACATACCAGGAAAGACCAAGGACAACGAGAATGTGCGGAAAGATATGAAAAAGAAGAATATTCGACCAGATTTGTGGCCTGTTCAAAAAAAGGATGGTACAAAGACCTTTCTGCCTCCAGCGTGTTACACAATGTCGAGAAAGGAGAAGAAGAAGTTTTGTGAGTGCTTACATGGCATTAAGGTTCCCTCGGGATATTCGTCGAATGTTAAGCGCCTAGTGTCTCTCTCGGACCTTAGGTTGATTGGTATGAAGTCTCATGATTCTCATGCACTGATTAATGTATTTTTGCCAATTGCACTTCGTGGGATATTGCCGAAACACATGAGACATGTTATAACAAAACTTTGTTTGTTTTTCAATTCCATATGTGCTAAGGTGATTGATCCGGAGACTTTGGATGCTTTGCACAATGATGTTGTTGAAACTCTATGTCGATTTGAAATGTATTTTCCGCCTTCTTTCTTTGATATAATGGTGCATTTGATTGTCCATTTAGTTCGCGAAATCAAGTTATGTGGTCCGGTGTTCTTAAGATGGATGTATCCTTTTGAGAGATTTTTTAAGACTTTAAAGGACAAAGCAAGGAATCCGGCTAATCCAGAGGGTAGTATAATTCGGGGAGTCCTTAAAGAAGAGATTTCTGGATATCTAGCTGAGTTTTTGTCAAGCCTTGAACCAATAGGACTTCCAAAATCTCGACATGTTGGTAGGCTCGCAGGGGAGGGAGTAATTGGTAAAAATGTGATATCTCCTCCATCAGAGAGGAAGAAGAAGGCACATCTTTGTGTGTTGCAGCATCTTACAGAGGTTCATCCTTATTTAGAAAAGCATCTGCTTGAATTGCAACATTGTAATCCTAAGTTGAAGGAAAGAGCGTTGATGCGGGAACATAATCGCACATTTGTTGAATGGTTTAAGAAGGAAGTTGGCAAGAAACAAGACCATGATGTTTTTGATACGATCAAGTGGCTATCTCGAGGTCCTCGACTATGTGTTCGATCTTTTGAAGGATATGATATCAATGGGTTCACATTCTACACTAGAAGGCAAGATGAAAAGAGTATAGTGCAAAATAGTGGAGTAAAGGTTGTTGCATCATCTAGGGTCTATGCAAGCTCTAAGGATAAAAGGCCGGTTGATTCAACACAATCATATTATGGTGTTATCGAAGAAATATAGGAGCTTGATTATACCTACTTTGTGATCCCTGTTTTTCGGTGTCAGTGGGCTAACAACCACAATGGTGTGAAGCAAGATGAAATTTTCCCGGGTTTAACCTTGGTGAACTTTGATCGACTAAGTGACAGTGACGAGCCATTCATTCTAGCATCACTAGCTAAGCAAGTTTTTTATGTGGTTGACAATATTGATCCTAGATGGCGTGTTGTTGCCCAAGAAAAAGACATATTTTGGGTATTGATGATGTTGTAGATGAAGATGCGTATGATGAGTATGATGACACACCCCCGTTACCAATGGTTGTTCAACCATTGCCAGAAGAGGAGGATGCAAATAATACTAATCATATGCGTACAGATCATACGGAAGGAACATGAGTTACAAATCGTAATTGAAACATACATATGTAAGTCCGGGCTTCACTTCTGATGCATTGTTGAAGTTTGAATACAATTCAATTTAGTTTGAATACAATCTTTCTAGTTTGAATTTAATATATGTCATGTGTCTTATGCAGTGATGCTTTATTAGATTTGAGATTCTCATGTGTTTATGCAATATAGTGTTGTCTTATTTCATTGAGTTACACTTGTTTTATTTAATTAGAATTAAGCATTCAAAATACTTGTTTTGAGTGACTTTGGTGCATAGTTTGAATTAAATTTCCATTTGAATAAGTTGTAGACTAATTGATCAATTTCCAGACTTTTCCATGTCACCCAAGTGTATTGTTGCATATCTCATATTCATTGAGATTGGATCCTCCGCCTCCATAGCAGCATTTAAGTAAGCTAATTTTGTTTGATTGCATAGACTTGCTTTAATAATTGGCATTGTGTCATTCTCCATAAATATCCATCTCTGATTCTTTTATCATGTCGGAGAATATATCTTAAATCTTACACTAGTACGTTGTAATTTTATAACTTTTCTATTATTATTACTCTGGTACAATGAACTTAAAGAATGACACTTTTAATAATGCAAGAATACTTGGGTATTTAAAGCTTGTGAAAAGTGAGTACTCTAATTATTGTTTTAATCTTGAATCTGGAGTTAAATTTCTGCAATCATATCTCCTAATATGATGGGATAGATTATGCTAATTCTGGTTGGTTGGCTGGCCACTGTACATGCTTCCATTATGTCTGAAAAAGTTTCTGGTGCACGGGCAAGAGATCTATGTTGCTCAGTTTAGGCAACATCATTTGAAAAAAAAAATCTGATGTCCTGCTGTATTGCTTATGTATTGCTTCTCACCCTACTTTTTGAAATCGCATGTCTAAATAGTACTCTTTATATGACCTTCAGGATCAGAGTTGCTGCTATATTGTGTTACTCACTGATAATGTGATGTCTCACTTCTTCGCTGTTGCTATCTCGCTGCTACACTGCTGCTGTCTCGCTGCTACACTGTTGTTGTCTCGCTGCTACGCTGATGTCCTGTCCTATTGTCCTCCTGTTGTCTTTTTGTTGTCATACTATTGTTCTACTTGTGAAAATTTTGTTTCTGCACCAATCTAATGAAATTTAACCATGCACGAAAGCTATCAACAGTTATAGAAATATCCGAATATACCAATCAGGCATCTTCCAAGACATGTTATTTTTGCGTTTTTTGTTATTTTTGGTGCAAGCCCTAAAGTGTTTTTTTGGTTAAGATTGAACAACAATTATTTCTCATTTGGTTAACAATATTACTTGTAGTTGATAAATTTTCGATTCCTATGAAATTTGGTGTTTTACTTTTGTAATCTTTATCATGGTTATTTCTTATAGGTGGTCGACGTTGCAAATGTAAAACCCTAGCAATTTTTGGGGCCTTTAAACATTTTTAATGATGATATGTGCAGATCATACATGACTGATATGAGTACACTATATGCACAGAACTGATCTGAGCTGTGCAGATCAATGCACAGAACTGATCAGAATTGACCAGTTCTGCGCACTGATCTGCACTGCTCAGATCAGAACTGTGCAGATCAGTGGACAGAACTGATCAGAACTGTGCAGTTCTGTGCACTGATATGCACAGCTCAGATCAGAACTGTGCAGATCGATGCACAGAACTGATCAAAACTGACCAGTTCTGTGCACTGATCTGCACAGTTCTGATCTGAGCTGTGCAGATCAGTGCGCAGAACTGATCAAAACTGACCAGTTCTGTGCACTGATCTGCACAGTTCTG
Source organism: Spinacia oleracea (assembly GCF_020520425.1). NCBI lineage: Eukaryota > Viridiplantae > Streptophyta > Magnoliopsida > Caryophyllales > Amaranthaceae > Spinacia > Spinacia oleracea. The sequence goes on from NC_079490.1 coordinate 54,110,146, forward strand.
ATCTGAGCTGTGCAGATCAGTGCGCAGAACTGGTCAGTTCTGATCAGTTCTGTGCACTGATCTGCACAACTCAGATTAGTTCAGTGCATATAGTCTTAAGCTCTATAAGTTGTAATCATGCATTAAATTTCTACTAAGTATTGTTCCCTTTACTAAGTATTGCTCTCTTTTCTTTGTTGCAGGACCGTAGCTAGCATGGATGATCATCGTGATAATGAAATACAGGGAATTGATGTAGCTAGTCATCCTACGGGGGAATCACAAGGTACCAACACTAGTAAAAAGACCAAATTCCGTGGTCCGTCAAAAGGAGTTCAAGCCAAAAAGCCCATGTATCTTCAGTATAATCAATATGGAATCCCCGATGGAGAATGGTCAAGAGAATACGGGAAGCAAGTTGGGTCTTGTGCTGCTAGAATGAACATTAATGTGAAAGAATATTCAACGTTAGATGAACACACAAAGAAGGGGTTTTGGGAGGAGACCAAGGTAAACATTGAATAAAAACTTGATTTGTATTCTCCTAGATTATCTAATTTGTGTAGCATACGGTTCTAACAATCTCTTATCCATAAAATTAACAGCTTATGTTCCACATTATTGATGATCCGGCTAAAAGGAGAGAAAAATATTTTCATATGTGTGTGGCGAAACGCTTTGGAGCTTTCAAGTCCAGGTTAACGCGGTGTTGGATAACTAAGTAAGAAAAAATGCCGAAACATCAGACAGACGACATGCCTTGGGACATCTACAATCAAATCACAGAGGATGATTGGAAAACATTTGTGATGGAACGAAACAAGCCGGAGATGTTGGTAATAATGAATTTACTTTGCTAGATATTTTTTTATATAAATATATGATTAGTTTGTTGTTGCCATCTTTAATTGTTCGACATGTTCTTTATGTGTTTTTTGACAGGTTCGTAGAGAAAAAGCAAGTAAAAGTGCATTACAAAACAAGCACCCACATCGCACAGGCCAAAAGGGTTATGTTAGAAAGAGACCAAAGTGGATAAATGATGGGCGACTACCGCCAAAGGCAGCTTTAACCCTCTCAAGTGGCTCCTCCTCAGTGACCTCATCACTCACCACAGCGCCAGATAGATTTAAGAAGTTTAGATCAGTAGAGTGGATCTTGGCTCATCAAGTTAAAAACAAAGAGGGAAAGTGGGAAGTTGACCCGAATGATAAGGAAGCCGTAAATATTGCTAAGATGGTTGTAAGTGCATATGAAATTTTACGTTCTATATCCTTTTCTTTGCTTCTCCATTTCATCATGTATACCATCTAATTTTTACTTTCCTAATTCTTATAGTTGGAGTACATAGAAGAAGAGGGAAAAGGAAATATTTCTTTCACCCAGGGAGAAGATGTCCTCACCAAGGCTATGGGAAAAAAGGATCACCGTGGGCGTGTCAAGGCAACAGGTGGAGTCAATGTCGGTTACAAAGTTGCTTTCGGTCCAATAGACCGAAGTAGTAGATGTGGCCATAGTGAACCATCACCGGAGGCAGTCGAATCAATCAGAGCTTCAGTAAGAAGGGAGTTTGAAGATCAATTAGAGAGAAAGGTGGCGGAGGCCCTCCAAAAGCAACTAGCCACATTGAAAGCAACCGGTCAACTAAACACCCTCTCTACCCCCGCACTTGATTCTGCTCTTGTAAGTGATGAGTTTGATGTTAACCGTGCACTCGAAACCGCTCGTCCGAATTCATTGCAGCAACCACGCGAGCTGAAGGTATATATTCTCTATAGTGCATACACTCAAAACACCACTAGCTAGGTTTTTTTATTGTAATTTGTAGTGATTTCTGAAATTTTGTAAATTTATTTGTGAAGGCCATAACTCCATGTCGTCTTGCCCTTGAGAATAAAGTTTTGGGTAACACAGTGACAGTGGCAGATGGTATGGCGTACGCATTGCATGGTTCGTTGCACCAACACTTTAGATCGATGAAGCCTAGTCATTATAAGGTCCAAGTTGATTGTATTTACGACGGACATGATGATGACACTCTTTCGGTACCTACTGGAGATGGATTCAATAACTTAGGCAGGGCTCTTGCTAGTTTTGTGCAAAGGCCAATTCACTTGGTGATTTTCGAAGAAGACGAGGTATAATTTTTTAATTATTAATTGTCATTCACTGCGTTATGCATCTTTTTATTTATTATTGCTATTTGCCTACCTCTGTTTAGAATTAGCCTTGAACTCCTTTGGTTTCTACCTCTGTTTAGGAGTACTCTACTCCACGCCCAACAAAGAAGTCCAGGAGTCTGATTTTTGAATAGGTGGTTGGTAGCTCCAAAGAGAAGAAAAACGAATTAATTGTCAAAGAGAAGACAACAGAATTAGTTGTCAAAGATAAGACAACAGAATTAATTGCCAAAGAGAAGGCAACACTTGATTTAGGGTCCAAAGAGAATACAACACTGAAGTTAACGGCCAAGGTAAACCATATGCTTCCCGCTCCCCTGTGCTTCAACACTGAAATCAAAACTGAAATTTTCATGCTAGCTTAACATTATTGTTACAGGAAAATTCATGCTCAAATAAGTTGGAGTCGAAATCGAAGTCTAAGAACTCTAAGAAATCCAAAGAGATGGTAGGTAGTTGTGATCGTAAAACTGAAGAATCGGCGGCCAAAAGTAAGAAGCAAAATTTGGCAGACGACACAATTCAAGGTCTTGGCCCATCATGCAATTATTTGAAGTTTATCATCAATACGGCGCCCGGTGATGTATATAAAAATACTTCAATCCCATTGCCCGCTTCGGTTTGGCATTATGATGAAGATCGACAAACTTATGTACATGAGGTTGACGTTGAAGAGTTCCTTAGAGGGGCGTGCCTCAACATTTCAGTGATCCAAGTCTATACGATGTAAACTTTTCCATCGATATTTTTGTTTTTGGTTTTGTCAACTATAATAGTTTTTGAAATTTTTGCATTATACATTTACTTTGTAGGTTTTATTCCACGAGCACACCTTTGCATTTGAAAACTCTCAGATTGGGTTTGTTTGTCCCGAGGCAATGTCAAGCTCTAGAATCAAGGCCAACCCTCAGGCTGCATCAATGTATTTGAAAGTAGCTTTCAATGCTGAAATTGAAAAGGAGAAGAAGGGTGATCCTAACATTACCAAGTGGTTTTTGATCCCATACCATCAAGAGTAAGTGTTAGAGATTGATCGATATTTGGTAAATAGCTATGTTATTGTTATTTTCATGCGTAAGGTTGCAATAACATTTATATATAATGCAGAAATCATTGGATTTTGTACGTGTTAGATCTACGTAGAGGTTGTGCGTATATTATCGACTCTGCGATAGGTTCTAACCGAGAAAATAGTGCATGGGGAATCTTGTGTTTGTAAGTTACTTTCATTTCTTTTTAAGTTATTTCTTTTCGTGCCGAATCAGATTCATGAAGTTTTACTCAACTTCCAGGGCATACCAAGTGTACAAGTTTAATGATGGGATTTGTCCGAATAGAGCGACTACGCAGGGGTTGAAAGGCTTCCATGTAAAGCTATATCATGCTTACTAATTAGCTTTACTTTTTTTTTTGGGTAACTACTTGAATATATAATTTATGATTTGTCTCCATATCAGTGTGCTCAACAAGTCGGCGCCTGGGAGTGTGGCTATTACGTTATGAAGTTCATGCATGAAATAGTCACGTTACACCATAACTCTGATGAGCGGTTAAATAATGTTCGTTCTTTTACCATATGTTAGTTGAACTAGTAATACTAGTACTTTTACGTAGCAGAATTCTTAATTTACAAGTTGCATTACTTATCATGTTACTTATTTCAGGCTTACACTCTAAGAAATGCGCCTTATACCGATGAGGAAATATATTTGACACTGCAGGATATTTACTCGTATGTGATTTGGTTCGATTCCAGAATAGTGTTTGCCATAACTGTTTGATCTCCTTCCTGCCTAGGCTCAAATATGAGTTTTGCTGAGGTCTCGTGATTGCTCTGAGTTTTATTGAACAAGCTTCAAGATGGCATCTTTCTTTATTATAATGTCAGAATTCTCCCTCTAGGGTGAATTCAGTTGAGAGAAAAACTGAGAGAATTTGAAGAAAATGATCTTTGTATTATTGAATGTTAATCTGAATTACAGTGTTTAGTGTATTTATACAAGCTAGAGTGATGTATTGAAACCAATGGTATTGTTTGTACACCTCTACTAATACAGCTAAGATATTACAACAATCATAAATAATGACATTCTAACAACTTCTAACAACCTCCTGATTTCAAGGGAAATCAGTTGAGCTTGGTTCTAGAAACTGAGCTGGAACTGAGCAAGGGTTCAGTGAAGCTGCTGCTGTGATCTTGCTTGGCTGCATTGCTGGTGCTGATAGCTTGATCAGCACTGCAGTGGTGTAAACCAACACACACACACACACACACACACTAAAACTAGAGGTTGATGTCTGTTGTTTTCTGATTTCTGACAACTAAAACTAGAGGTTGATGTCTGATGTTTTCTGATTTAAGACAACTAGAGGTAGTATGCTGCAACATTGATGTCTGATGTTTCCCAAATCCCAACTGATTCATGATAAATAATTAAATTGTTTTCAGGTTTATAATGTTGCGCGGTTCATCTGGTTTCTACACCTATGCAATCTGTGAGCACTTGAATGATTGGCTTGGATTCAGCATGGGTGAAACTAGGATCACATTTAATCTCAACAAACAATGGTATGATGATTCAGGAAACTGTTGTTTGATTATTAGCTTATAAGAAGAACCTAAGGACTCATTTGATTCTTATTACATGATTAATATGCATAGTTTTAACTTTCTAAAACTCATTCCAATCTACGTATGCACATTTAAGGCTCATTAGGTCGTTATAGGTCATGTTTAGAGCTAAAATGAAATTTCTGCTCCCAACTTTGAACTAAAGAACCTAAGGACTCATTTGATTCTTATTACATGATTAATATGCATAGTTTTAACTTTCTAAAACTCATTTCAATCTACGTATGCACATTTAAGGCTCATTGGGTCGTTATAGGTCATGTTTAGAGCTAAAATGATATTTTCGCTCCCAACTTTGAACTAAAGAACCTAAGGACTCATTTGAATCTTATTACATGACTAATATGCATAGTTTTAACTTTCTAAAACTCATTCGAATCTATTTATGCACATTTAAGGCTCATTAGGTCGTTATAGGTCATGTTTAGAGCTAAAATGAAATTTCCGCTCCCAACTTTGAACTAAAGAACCTAAGGACTCATTTGAATCTTATTACATGACTAATATACATAGTTTTAACTTTCTAAAACTCATTCCAATCTACGTATGCACATGTAAGGCTCATTGGGTCGTTATAGGTCATGTTTAGAGCTAAAATGACATTTCCGCTCCCAACTTTGAACTATAGAACCTAAGGACTCATTTGATTCTTATTATATGATTAATATGCATAGTTTTAATTTTCTAAAGCTCATTCCAATCTACGTATGCACATTTAAGGCTCATAGGGTCGTTATAGGACATGTTTAGAGCTAAAATGACATTTCCGCTCCCAACTTTGAACTAAAGAACCTAAGGACTCATTTGATTCTTATTACATGATTAATATGCATAGTTTTAACTTTCTAAAACTCATTCCAATCTACGTATGCACATTTAAGGCTCATTAGGTCGTTATAGGTCATGTTTAGAGCTAAAATGAAATTTCTGCTCCCAACTTTGAACTAAAGAACCTAAGGACTCATTTGATTCTTATTACATGATTAATATGCATAGTTTTAACTTTCTAAAACTCATTCCAATATATTTATGCACATTTAAGGCTCATTGGGTCGTTATAGGTCATGTTTAGAGCTAAAATGACATTTCCCCTCCCAACTTTGAACTAAAGAACCTAAGGACTCATTTGAATCTTATTACATGACTAATATATATAGTTTTAACTTTCTAAAACTCATTCGAATCTATTTATGCACATTTAAGGCTCATTAGGTCGTTATAGGTCATATTTAGAGCTAAAATAACATTTTCACTGCCAACTTTGAACTAAAGAACCTAAGGACTCATTCCATTCTTATTACATGACTAATATACTTAGTTTTAACTTTCTAAAACTCATTCGAATCTATTTATGCACATTTATGGCTCATTAGGTCGTTATAGGTCATGTTTAGAGCTAAAATGACATTTCCGCTCCCAACTTTGAACTAAAGAACCTAAGGACTCATTTGATTCTTATTACATGATTAATATGCATAGTTTTAACTTTCTAAAACTCATTCCAATCTACGTATGCACATTTAAGGCTCATTGGGTCGTTATAGGTCATATTTAGAGCTAAAATGACATTTCCGCTCCCAACTTTGAACTAAAGAACCTAAAGACTCATTTGATTCTTATTACATGACTAATATACATAGTTTTAACTTTCTAAAACTCATTCGAATCTATATATGCACATTTAAGGTTTATTGAGTCGTTATAGGTCATATTTTTAACAACTTAATTATCTCTATAGTCTGCAACTATATCTTTTTATGCTTCAATGAAATACAGGGAATTGATGTAGCTAGTCATCCTACGGGGGAATCACAAGGTACCAACACTAGTAAAAAGACCAAATTCCGTGGTCCGTCAAAAGGAGTTCAAGCCAAAAAGCCCATGTATCTTCAGTATAATCAATATGGAATCCCCGATGGAGAATGGTCAAGAGAATACGGGAAGCAAGTTGGGTTTTGTGCTGCTAGAATGAACATTAATGTGAAAGAATATTCAACGTTAGATGAACACACAAAGAAGGGGTTTTGGGAGGAGACCAAGGTAAACATTGAATAAAAACTTGATTTGTATTCTCCTAGATTATCTAATTTGTGTAGCATACGGTTCTAACAATCTCTTATCCATAAAATTAACAGCTTATGTTCCACATTATTGATGATCCGGCTAAAAGGAGAGAAAAATATTTTCATATGTGTGTGGCGAAACGCTTTGGAGCTTTCAAGTCCAGGTTAACGCGGTGTTGGATAACTAAGTAAGAAAAAATGCCGAAACATCAGACAGACGACATGCCTTGGGACATCTACAATCAAATCACAGAGGATGATTGGAAAACATTTGTGATGGAACGAAACAAGCCGGAGATGTTGGTAATAATGAATTTACTTTGCTAGATATTTTTTTATATAAATATATGATTAGTTTGTTGTTGCCATCTTTAATTGTTCGACATGTTCTTTATGTGTTTTTTGACAGGTTCGTAGAGAAAAAGCAAGTAAAAGTGCATTACAAAACAAGCACCCACATCGCACAGGCCAAAAGGGTTATGTTAGAAAGAGACCAAAGTGGATAAATGATGGGCGACTACCGCCAGAGGCAGCTTTAACCCTCTCAAGTGGCTCCTCCTCAGTGACCTCATCACTCACCACAGCGCCAGATAGATTTAAGAAGTTTAGATCAGTAGAGTGGATCTTGGCTCATCAAGTTAAAAACAAAGAGGGAAAGTGGGAAGTTGACCCGAATGATAAGGAAGCCGTAAATATTGCTAAGATGGTTGTAAGTGCATATGAAATTTTACGTTCTATATCCTTTTCTTTGCTTCTCCATTTCATCATGTATACCATCTAATTTTTACTTTCCTAATTCTTATAGTTGGAGTACATAGAAGAAGAGGGAAAAGGAAATATTTCTTTCACCCAGGGAGAAGATGTCCTCACCAAGGCTATGGGAAAAAAGGATCACCGTGGGCGTGTCAAGGCAACAGGTGGAGTCAATGTCGGTTACAAAGTTGCTTTCGGTCCAATAGACCGAAGTAGTAGATGTGGCCATAGTGAACCATCACCGGAGGCAGTCGAATCAATCAGAGCTTCAGTAAGAAGGGAGTTTGAAGATCAATTAGAGAGAAAGGTGGCGGAGGCCCTCCAAAAGCAACTAGCCACATTGAAAGCAACCGGTCAACTAAACACCCTCTCTACCCCCGCACTTGATTCTGCTCTTGTAAGTGATGAGTTTGATGTTAACCGTGCACTCGAAACCGCTCGTCCGAATTCATTGCAGCAACCACGCGAGCTGAAGGTATATATTCTCTATAGTGCATACACTCAAAACACCACTAGCTAGGTTTTTTTATTGTAATTTGTAGTGATTTCTGAAATTTTGTAAATTTATTTGTGAAGGCCATAACTCCATGTCGTCTTGCCCTTGAGAATAAAGTTTTGGGTAACACAGTGACAGTGGCAGATGGTATGGCGTACGCATTGCATGGTTCGTTGCACCAACACTTTAGATCGATGAAGCCTAGTCATTATAAGGTCCAAGTTGATTGTATTTACGACGGACATGATGATGACACTCTTTCGGTACCTACTGGAGATGGATTCAATAACTTAGGCAGGGCTCTTGCTAGTTTTGTGCAAAGGCCAATTCACTTGGTGATTTTCGAAGAAGACGAGGTATAATTTTTTAATTATTAATTGTCATTCACTGCGTTATGCATCTTTTTATTTATTATTGCTATTTGCCTACCTCTGTTTAGAATTAGCCTTGAACTCCTTTGGTTTCTACCTCTGTTTAGGAGTACTCTACTCCACGCCCAACAAAGAAGTCCAGGAGTCTGATTTTTGAATAGGTGGTTGGTAGCTCCAAAGAGAAGAAAAACGAATTAATTGTCAAAGAGAAGACAACAGAATTAGTTGTCAAAGATAAGACAACAGAATTAATTGCCAAAGAGAAGGCAACACTTGATTTAGGGTCCAAAGAGAATACAACACTGAAGTTAACGGCCAAGGTAAACCATATGCTTCCCGCTCCCCTGTGCTTCAACACTGAAATCAAAACTGAAATTTTCATGCTAGCTTAACATTATTGTTACAGGAAAATTCATGCTCAAATAAGTTGGAGTCGAAATCGAAGTCTAAGAACTCTAAGAAATCCAAAGAGATGGTAGGTAGTTGTGATCGTAAAACTGAAGAATCGGCGGCCAAAAGTAAGAAGCAAAATTTGGCAGACGACACAATTCAAGGTCTTGGCCCATCATGCAATTATTTGAAGTTTATCATCAATACGGCGCCCGGTGATGTATATAAAAATACTTCAATCCCATTGCCCGCTTCGGTTTGGCATTATGATGAAGATCGACAAACTTATGTACATGAGGTTGACGTTGAAGAGTTCCTTAGAGGGGCGTGCCTCAACATTTCAGTGATCCAAGTCTATACGATGTAAACTTTTCCATCGATATTTTTGTTTTTGGTTTTGTCAACTATAATAGTTTTTGAAATTTTTGCATTATACATTTACTTTGTAGGTTTTATTCCACGAGCACACCTTTGCATTTGAAAACTCTCAGATTGGGTTTGTTTGTCCCGAGGCAATGTCAAGCTCTAGAATCAAGGCCAACCCTCAGGCTGCATCAATGTATTTGAAAGTAGCTTTCAATGCTGAAATTGAAAAGGAGAAGAAGGGTGATCCTAACATTACCAAGTGGTTTTTGATCCCATACCATCAAGAGTAAGTGTTAGAGATTGATCGATATTTGGTAAATAGCTATGTTATTGTTATTTTCATGCGTAAGGTTGCAATAACATTTATATATAATGCAGAAATCATTGGATTTTGTACGTGTTAGATCTACGTAGAGGTTGTGCGTATATTATCGACTCTGCGATAGGTTCTAACCGAGAAAATAGTGCATGGGGAATCTTGTGTTTGTAAGTTACTTTCATTTCTTTTTAAGTTATTTCTTTTCGTGCCGAATCAGATTCATGAAGTTTTACTCAACTTCCAGGGCATACCAAGTGTACAAGTTTAATGATGGGATTTGTCCGAATAGAGCGACTACGCAGGGGTTGAAAGGCTTCCATGTAAAGCTATATCATGCTTACTAATTAGCTTTACTTTTTTTTTTGGGTAACTACTTGAATATATAATTTATGATTTGTCTCCATATCAGTGTGCTCAACAAGTCGGCGCCTGGGAGTGTGGCTATTACGTTATGAAGTTCATGCATGAAATAGTCACGTTACACCATAACTCTGATGAGCGGTTAAATAATGTTCGTTCTTTTACCATATGTTAGTTGAACTAGTAATACTAGTACTTTTACGTAGCAGAATTCTTAATTTACAAGTTGCATTACTTATCATGTTACTTATTTCAGGCTTACACTCTAAGAAATGCGCCTTATACCGATGAGGAAATATATTTGACACTGCAGGATATTTACTCGTATGTGATTTGGTTCGATTCCAGAATAGTGTTTGCCATAACTGTTTGATCTCCTTCCTGCCTAGGCTCAAATATGAGTTTTGCTGAGGTCTCGTGATTGCTCTGAGTTTTATTGAACAAGCTTCAAGATGGCATCTTTCTTTATTATAATGTCAGAATTCTCCCTCTAGGGTGAATTCAGTTGAGAGAAAAACTGAGAGAATTTGAAGAAAATGATCTTTGTATTATTGAATGTTAATCTGAATTACAGTGTTTAGTGTATTTATACAAGCTAGAGTGATGTATTGAAACCAATGGTATTGTTTGTACACCTCTACTAATACAGCTAAGATATTACAACAATCATAAATAATGACATTCTAACAACTTCTAACAACCTCCTGATTTCAAGGGAAATCAGTTGAGCTTGGTTCTAGAAACTGAGCTGGAACTGAGCAAGGGTTCAGTGAAGCTGCTGCTGTGATCTTGCTTGGCTGCATTGCTGGTGCTGATAGCTTGATCAGCACTGCAGTGGTGTAAACCAACACACACACACACACACACACACTAAAACTAGAGGTTGATGTCTGTTGTTTTCTGATTTCTGACAACTAAAACTAGAGGTTGATGTCTGATGTTTTCTGATTTAAGACAACTAGAGGTAGTATGCTGCAACATTGATGTCTGATGTTTCCCAAATCCCAACTGATTCATGATAAATAATTAAATTGTTTTCAGGTTTATAATGTTGCGCGGTTCATCTGGTTTCTACACCTATGCAATCTGTGAGCACTTGAATGATTGGCTTGGATTCAGCATGGGTGAAACTAGGATCACATTTAATCTCAACAAACAATGGTATGATGATTCAGGAAACTGTTGTTTGATTATTAGCTTATAAGAAGAACCTAAGGACTCATTTGATTCTTATTACATGACTAATATACATAGTTTTCACTTTCTAAAACTCATTCGAATATATTTATGCACATTTAAGGCTCATTAGGTCGTTATAGGTCATGTTTAGAGTTAAAATGACATTTCCGCTCCCAACTTTGAACTAAAAAACCTAAGGACTCATTTGATTCTTATTACATGATTAATATGCATAGTTTTAACTTTCTAAAACTCATTTCAATCTACGTATGCACATTTAAGGCTCATTGGGTCGTTATAGGTCATGTTTAGAGCTAAAATGATATTTTCGCTCCCAACTTTGAACTAAAGAACCTAAGGACTCATTTGAATCTTATTACATGACTAATATGCATAGTTTTAACTTTCTAAAACTCATTCGAATCTATTTATGCACATTTAAGGCTCATTAGGTCGTTATAGGTCATGTTTAGAGCTAAAATGAAATTTCCGCTCCCAACTTTGAACTAAAGAACCTAAGGACTCATTTGAATCTTATTACATGACTAATATACATAGTTTTAACTTTCTAAAACTCATTCCAATCTACGTATGCACATGTAAGGCTCATTGGGTCGTTATAGGTCATGTTTAGAGCTAAAATGACATTTCCGCTCCCAACTTTGAACTATAGAACCTAAGGACTCATTTGATTCTTATTATATGATTAATATGCATAGTTTTAACTTTCTAAAGCTCATTCCAATCTACGTATGCACATTTAAGGCTCATAGGGTCGTTATAGGACATGTTTAGAGCTAAAATGACATTTCCGCTCCCAACTTTGAACTAAAGAACCTAAGGACTCATTTGATTCTTATTACATGATTAATATGCATACTTTTAACTTTCTAAAACTCATTCCAATCTACGTATGCACATTTAAGGCTCATTAGGTCGTTATAGGTCATGTTTAGAGCTAAAATGAAATTTCTGCTCCCAACTTTGAACTAAAGAACCTAAGGACTCATTTGATTCTTATTACATGATTAATATGCATAGTTTTAACTTTCTAAAACTCATTTCAATCTACGTATGCACATTTAAGGCTCATTGGGTCGTTATAGGTCATGTTTAGAGCTAAAATGATATTTTCGCTCCCAACTTTGAACTAAAGAACCTAAGGACTCATTTGAATCTTATTACATGACTAATATGCATAGTTTTAACTTTCTAAAACTCATTCGAATCTATTTATGCACATTTAAGGCTCATTAGGTCGTTATAGGTCATGTTTAGAGCTAAAATGAAATTTCCGCTCCCAACTTTGAACTAAAGAACCTAAGGACTCATTTGAATCTTATTACATGACTAATATACATAGTTTTAACTTTCTAAAACTCATTCCAATCTACGTATGCACATGTAAGGCTCATTGGGTCGTTATAGGTCATGTTTAGAGCTAAAATGACATTTCCGCTCCCAACTTTGAACTATAGAACCTAAGGACTCATTTGATTCTTATTATATGATTAATATGCATAGTTTTAACTTTCTAAAGCTCATTCCAATCTACGTATGCACATTTAAGGCTCATAGGGTCGTTATAGGACATGTTTAGAGCTAAAATGACATTTCCGCTCCCAACTTTGAACTAAAGAACCTAAGGACTCATTTGATTCTTATTACATGATTAATATGCATAGTTTTAACTTTCTAAAACTCATTCCAATCTACGTATGCACATTTAAGGCTCATTAGGTCGTTATAGGTCATGTTTAGAGCTAAAATGAAATTTCTGCTCCCAACTTTGAACTAAAGAACCTAAGGACTCATTTGATTCTTATTACATGATTAATATGCATAGTTTTAACTTTCTAAAACTCATTCCAATATATTTATGCACATTTAAGGCTCATTGGGTCGTTATAGGTCATGTTTAGAGCTAAAATGACATTTCCCCTCCCAACTTTGAACTAAAGAACCTAAGGACTCATTTGAATCTTATTACATGACTAATATATATAGTTTTAACTTTCTAAAACTCATTCGAATCTATTTATGCACATTTAAGGCTCATTAGGTCGTTATAGGTCATATTTAGAGCTAAAATAACATTTTCACTGCCAACTTTGAACTAAAGAACCTAAGGACTCATTCCATTCTTATTACATGACTAATATACTTAGTTTTAACTTTCTAAAACTCATTCGAATCTATTTATGCACATTTATGGCTCATTAGGTCGTTATAGGTCATGTTTAGAGCTAAAATGACATTTCCGCTCCCAACTTTGAACTAAAGAACCTAAGGACTCATTTGATTCTTATTACATGATTAATATGCATAGTTTTAACTTTCTAAAACTCATTCCAATCTACGTATGCACATTTAAGGCTCATTGGGTCGTTATAGGTCATATTTAGAGCTAAAATGACATTTCCGCTCCCAACTTTGAACTAAAGAACCTAAAGACTCATTTGATTCTTATTACATGACTAATATACATAGTTTTAACTTTCTAAAACTCATTCGAATCTATATATGCACATTTAAGGTTTATTGAGTCGTTATAGGTCATATTTTTAACAACTTAATTATCTCTATAGTCTGCAACTATATCTTTTTATGCTTCAATGAAATACAGGGAATTGATGTAGCTAGTCATCCTACGGGGGAATCACAAGGTACCAACACTAGTAAAAAGACCAAATTCCGTGGTCCGTCAAAAGGAGTTCAAGCCAAAAAGCCCATGTATCTTCAGTATAATCAATATGGAATCCCCGATGGAGAATGGTCAAGAGAATACGGGAAGCAAGTTGGGTTTTGTGCTGCTAGAATGAACATTAATGTGAAAGAATATTCAACGTTAGATGAACACACAAAGAAGGGGTTTTGGGAGGAGACCAAGGTAAACATTGAATAAAAACTTGATTTGTATTCTCCTAGATTATCTAATTTGTGTAGCATACGGTTCTAACAATCTCTTATCCATAAAATTAACAGCTTATGTTCCACATTATTGATGATCCGGCTAAAAGGAGAGAAAAATATTTTCATATGTGTGTGGCGAAACGCTTTGGAGCTTTCAAGTCCAGGTTAACGCGGTGTTGGATAACTAAGTAAGAAAAAATGCCGAAACATCAGACAGACGACATGCCTTGGGACATCTACAATCAAATCACAGAGGATGATTGGAAAACATTTGTGATGGAACGAAACAAGCCGGAGATGTTGGTAATAATGAATTTACTTTGCTAGATATTTTTTTATATAAATATATGATTAGTTTGTTGTTGCCATCTTTAATTGTTCGACATGTTCTTTATGTGTTTTTTGACAGGTTCGTAGAGAAAAAGCAAGTAAAAGTGCATTACAAAACAAGCACCCACATCGCACAGGCCAAAAGGGTTATGTTAGAAAGAGACCAAAGTGGATAAATGATGGGCGACTACCGCCAGAGGCAGCTTTAACCCTCTCAAGTGGCTCCTCCTCAGTGACCTCATCACTCACCACAGCGCCAGATAGATTTAAGAAGTTTAGATCAGTAGAGTGGATCTTGGCTCATCAAGTTAAAAACAAAGAGGGAAAGTGGGAAGTTGACCCGAATGATAAGGAAGCCGTAAATATTGCTAAGATGGTTGTAAGTGCATATGAAATTTTACGTTCTATATCCTTTTCTTTGCTTCTCCATTTCATCATGTATACCATCTAATTTTTACTTTCCTAATTCTTATAGTTGGAGTACATAGAAGAAGAGGGAAAAGGAAATATTTCTTTCACCCAGGGAGAAGATGTCCTCACCAAGGCTATGGGAAAAAAGGATCACCGTGGGCGTGTCAAGGCAACAGGTGGAGTCAATGTCGGTTACAAAGTTGCTTTCGGTCCAATAGACCGAAGTAGTAGATGTGGCCATAGTGAACCATCACCGGAGGCAGTCGAATCAATCAGAGCTTCAGTAAGAAGGGAGTTTGAAGATCAATTAGAGAGAAAGGTGGCGGAGGCCCTCCAAAAGCAACTAGCCACATTGAAAGCAACCGGTCAACTAAACACCCTCTCTACCCCCGCACTTGATTCTGCTCTTGTAAGTGATGAGTTTGATGTTAACCGTGCACTCGAAACCGCTCGTCCGAATTCATTGCAGCAACCACGCGAGCTGAAGGTATATATTCTCTATAGTGCATACACTCAAAACACCACTAGCTAGGTTTTTTTATTGTAATTTGTAGTGATTTCTGAAATTTTGTAAATTTATTTGTGAAGGCCATAACTCCATGTCGTCTTGCCCTTGAGAATAAAGTTTTGGGTAACACAGTGATAGTGGCAGATGGTATGGCGTACGCATTGCATGGTTCGTTGCACCAACACTTTAGATCGATGAAGCCTAGTCATTATAAGGTCCAAGTTGATTGTATTTACGACGGACATGATGATGACACTCTTCCGGTACCTACTGGAGATGGATTCAATAACTTAGGTAGGGCTCTTGCTAGTTTTGTGCAATGGCCAATTCACTTGGTGATTTTCGAAGAAGACGAGGTATAATTTTTTTTATTATTAATTGTCATTCACTGCGTTATGCATCTTTTTATTTATTATTGCTATTTGCCTACCTCTGTTTAGAATTAGCCTTGAACTCCTTTGGTTTCTACCTCTGTTTAGGAGTACTCTACTCCACGCCCAACAAAGAAGTCCAGGAGTCTGATTTTTGAATAGGTGGTTGGTAGCTCCAAAGAGAAGAAAAACGAATTAATTGTCAAAGAGAAGACAACAGAATTAGTTGTCAAAGATAAGACAACAGAATTAATTGCCAAAGAGAAGGCAACACTTGATTTAGGGTCCAAAGAGAATACAACACTGAAGTTAACGGCCAAGGTAAACCATATGCTTCCCGCTCCCCTGTGCTTCAACACTGAAATCAAAACTGAAATTTTCATGCTAGCTTAACATTATTGTTACAGGAAAATTCATGCTCAAATAAGTTGGAGTCGAAATCGAAGTCTAAGAACTCTAAGAAATCCAAAGAGATGGTAGGTAGTTGTGATCGTAAAACTGAAGAATCGGCGGCCAAAAGTAAGAAGCAAAATTTGGCAGACGACACAATTCAAGGTCTTGGCCCATCATGCAATTATTTGAAGTTTATCATCAATACGGCGCCCGGTGATGTATATAAAAATACTTCAATCCCATTGCCCGCTTCGGTTTGGCATTATGATGAAGATCGACAAACTTATGTACATGAGGTTGACGTTGAAGAGTTCCTTAGAGGGGCGTGCCTCAACATTTCAGTGATCCAAGTCTATACGATGTAAACTTTTCCATCGATATTTTTGTTTTTGGTTTTGTCAACTATAATAGTTTTTGAAATTTTTGCATTATACATTTACTTTGTAGGTTTTATTCCACGAGCACACCTTTGCATTTGAAAACTCTCAGATTGGGTTTGTTTGTCCCGAGGCAATGTCAAGCTCTAGAATCAAGGCCAACCCTCAGGCTGCATCAATGTATTTGAAAGTAGCTTTCAATGCTGAAATTGAAAAGGAGAAGAAGGGTGATCCTAACATTACCAAGTGGTTTTTGATCCCATACCATCAAGAGTAAGTGTTAGAGATTGATCGATATTTGGTAAATAGCTATGTTATTGTTATTTTCATGCGTAAGGTTGCAATAACATTTATATATAATGCAGAAATCATTGGATTTTGTACGTGTTAGATCTACGTAGAGGTTGTGCGTATATTATCGACTCTGCGATAGGTTCTAACCGAGAAAATAGTGCATGGGGAATCTTGTGTTTGTAAGTTACTTTCATTTCTTTTTAAGTTATTTCTTTTCGTGCCGAATCAGATTCATGAAGTTTTACTCAACTTCCAGGGCATACCAAGTGTACAAGTTTAATGATGGGATTTGTCCGAATAGAGCGACTACGCAGGGGTTGAAAGGCTTCCATGTAAAGCTATATCATGCTTACTAATTAGCTTTACTTTTTTTTTTGGGTAACTACTTGAATATATAATTTATGATTTGTCTCCATATCAGTGTGCTCAACAAGTCGGCGCCTGCGAGTGTGGCTATTACGTTATGAAGTTCATGCATGAAATAGTCACGTTACACCATAACTCTGATGAGCGGTTAAATAATGTTCGTTCTTTTACCATATGTTAGTTGAACTAGTAATACTAGTACTTTTACGTAGCAGAATTCTTAATTTACAAGTTGCATTACTTATCATGTTACTTATTTCAGGCTTACACTCTAAGAAATGCGCCTTATACCGATGAGGAAATATATTTGACACTGCAGGATATTTACTCGTATGTGATTTGGTTCGATTCCAGAATAGTGTTTGCCATAACTGTGTGATCTCCTTCCTGCCTAGGCTCAAATATGAGTTTTGCTGAGGTCTCGTGATTGCTCTTAGTTTTATTGAACAAGCTTCAAGATGGCATCTTTCTTTATTATAATGTCAGAATTCTCCCTCTAGGGTGAATTCAGTTGAGAGAAAAACTGAGAGAATTTGAAGAAAATGATCTTTGTATTATTGAATGTTAATCTGAATTACAGTGTTTAGTGTATTTATACAAGCTAGAGTGATGTATTGAAACCAATGGTATTGTTTGTACACCTCTACTAATACAGCTAAGATATTACAACAATCATAAATAATGACATTCTAACAACTTCTAACAACCTCCTGATTTCAAGGGAAATCAGTTGAGCTTGGTTCTAGAAACTGAGCTGGAACTGAGCAAGGGTTCAGTGAAGCTGCTGCTGTGATCTTGCTTGGCTGCATTGCTGGTGCTGATAGCTTGATCAGCACTGCAGTGGTGTAAACCAACACACACACACACACACACACACTAAAACTAGAGGTTGATGTCTGTTGTTTTCTGATTTCTGACAACTAAAACTAGAGGTTGATGTCTGATGTTTTCTGATTTAAGACAACTAGAGGTAGTATGCTGCAACATTGATGTCTGATGTTTCCCAAATCCCAACTGATTCATGATAAATAATTAAATTGTTTTCAAGTTTATAATGTTGCGCGGTTCATCTGGTTTCTACACCTATGCAATCTGTGAGCACTTGAATGATTGGCTTGGATTCAGCATGGGTGAAACTAGGATCACATTTAATCTCAACAAACAATGGTATGATGATTCAGGAAACTGTTGTTTGATTATTAGCTTATAAGAAGAACCTAAGGACTCATTTGATTCTTATTACATGACTAATATACATAGTTTTCACTTTCTAAAACTCATTCGAATATATTTATGCACATTTAAGGCTCATTAGGTCGTTATAGGTCATGTTTAGAGTTAAAATGACATTTCCGCTCCCAACTTTGAACTAAAAAACCTAAGGACTCATTTGATTCTTATTACATGATTAATATGCATAGTTTTAACTTTCTAAAACTCATTTCAATCTACGTATGCACATTTAAGGCTCATTGGGTCGATATAGGTCATGTTTAGAGCTAAAATGATATTTTCGCTCCCAACTTTGAACTAAAGAACCTAAGGACTCATTTGAATCTTATTACATGACTAATATGCATAGTTTTAACTTTCTAAAACTCATTCGAATCTATTTATGCACATTTAAGGCTCATTAGGTCGTTATAGGTCATGTTTAGAGCTAAAATGAAATTTCCGCTCCCAACTTTGAACTAAAGAACCTAAGGACTCATTTGAATCTTATTACATGACTAATATACATAGTTTTAACTTTCTAAAACTCATTCCAATCTACGTATGCACATGTAAGGCTCATTGGGTCGTTATAGGTCATGTTTAGAGCTAAAATGACATTTCCGCTCCCAACTTTGAACTATAGAACCTAAGGACTCATTTGATTCTTATTATATGATTAATATGCATAGTTTTAACTTTCTAAAGCTCATTCCAATCTACGTATGCACATTTAAGGCTCATAGGGTCGTTATAGGACATGTTTAGAGCTAAAATGACATTTCCGCTCCCAACTTTGAACTAAAGAACCTAAGGACTCATTTGATTCTTATTACATGATTAATATGCATAGTTTTAACTGTCTAAAACTCATTCCAATCTACGTATGCACATTTAAGGCTCATTAGGTCGTTATAGGTCATGTTTAGAGCTAAAATGAAATTTCTGCTCCCAACTTTGAACTAAAGAACCTAAGGACTCATTTGATTCTTATTACATGATTAATATGCATAGTTTTAACTTTCTAAAACTCATTTCAATCTAAGTATGCACATTTAAGGCTCATTGGGTCATTATAGGTCATGTTTAGAGCTAAAATGATATTTTCGCTCCCAACTTTGAACTAAAGAACCTAAGGACTCATTTGAATCTTATTACATGACTAATATGCATAGTTTTAACTTTCTAAAACTCATTCGAATCTATTTATGCACATTTAAGGCTCATTAGGTCGTTATAGGTCATGTTTAGAGCTAAAATGAAATTTCCGCTCCAAACTTTGAACTAAAGAACCTAAGGACTCATTTGAATCTTATTACATGACTAATATACATAGTTTTAACTTTCTAAAACTCATTCCAATCTACGTATGCACATGTAAGGCTCATTGGGTCGTTATAGGTCATGTTTAGAGCTAAAATGACATTTCCGCTCCCAACTTTGAACTATAGAACCTAAGGACTCATTTGATTCTTATTATATGATTAATATGCATAGTTTTAACTTTCTAAAGCTCATTCCAATCTACGTATGCACATTTAAGGCTCATAGGGTCGTTATAGGACATGTTTAGAGCTAAAATGACATTTCCGCTCCCAACTTTGAACTAAAGAACCTAAGGACTCATTTGATTCTTATTACATGATTAATATGCATAGTTTTAACTTTCTAAAACTCATTCCAATCTACGTATGCACATTTAAGGCTCATTAGGTCGTTATAGGTCATGTTTAGAGCTAAAATGAAATTTCTGCTCCCAACTTTGAACTAAAGAACCTAAGGACTCATTTGATTCTTATTACATGATTAATATGCATAGTTTTAACTTTCTAAAACTCATTCCAATATATTTATGCACATTTAAGGCTCATTGGGTCGTTATAGGTCATGTTTAGAGCTAAAATGACATTTCCCCTCCCAACTTTGAACTAAAGAACCTAAGGACTCATTTGAATCTTATTACATGACTAATATATATAGTTTTAACTTTCTAAAACTCATTCGAATCTATTTATGCACATTTAAGGCTCATTAGGTCGTTATAGGTCATATTTAGAGCTAAAATAACATTTTCACTGCCAACTTTGAACTAAAGAACCTAAGGACTCATTCCATTCTTATTACATGACTAATATACTTAGTTTTAACTTTCTAAAACTCATTCGAATCTATTTATGCACATTTATGGCTCATTAGGTCGTTATAGGTCATGTTTAGAGCTAAAATGACATTTCCGCTCCCAACTTTGAACTAAAGAACCTAAGGACTCATTTGATTCTTATTACATGATTAATATGCATAGTTTTAACTTTCTAAAACTCATTCCAATCTACGTATGCACATTTAAGGCTCATTGGGTCGTTATAGGTCATATTTAGAGCTAAAATGACATTTCCGCTCCCAACTTTGAACTAAAGAACCTAAAGACTCATTTGATTCTTATTACATGACTAATATACATAGTTTTAACTTTCTAAAACTCATTCGAATCTATATATGCACATTTAAGGTTTATTGAGTCGTTATAGGTCATATTTTTAACAACTTAATTATCTCTATAGTCTGCAACTATATCTTTTTATGCTTCAATGGAATGTAAAGATAATATCGTGAGTGTGAACTTTGGTACTCTATAGCTCATATATTTTCCTTCCATCTTGCAGGGATCGAGTCGATTGGAATTAGAAAGTATGTCAACACGGCCTTAATTAATTAAGGTTTGTAATGCATGATCTAAAGGGAGCTAAGTGGCCGGATTAGAGAAATTTGTTAGACTAGCTCTCTAGCCTTTTGTCTTTATTTGTTAATATTAGTTTTAACTTGTTAGACTAGCTAGCTAGGTGTTTTAAAATTGTAAACGTTATGGACGTACTATACGCTTTTCTCTATTGGGTTAATATAAATGAAGTTAATTTAATGATTTATTAATAAAAAATAAGCAGATTCATACCTTTTCTATTCTGGTGTTGATTGGTGCGTGTACAGGTTTCAATGCTCAATGGTGTATATATATAGATTTGGTTATTGCCACCTATTTTATATTTTAAAAGAATTTGGAAAAAAAAAATAATGTTGTTGAAGGGGGCATTTAATGTACGCCTCGACAACATATGAATTTATGGCGCCAATGTACAGGTATTGGCGCAAAAATACAGGTCTGTTGAGGGGGGCATTTAAGAAGTGAGCCTCAACAGAGGTGTCTGTTGAGGCGGGCTTTTGTAAAGCCCCCCACAACAGGTCCTTATTTTTCGCTTTGGTTTTGGCCTGTTGAGGCGGGCTTTTGAAAGCCCCCCACAACAGACTACCTGTTGAGGCGAACAAAGCCCGCCTCAACAGCTATGTGAGCTGTTGAAGCCACGTCTGTCGAAGCGGGCCTTGTTCGCCTCACTAAGCCCAAAATGCCCCCCTCAACAGGTATTTTTTCCACTAGTGCAATCAAACTCATAAAAACCCAATTCCAGCAAGTCGCAACTACAGTGAGCATTCTTATTCAACTAAACCACTTTTTAGTTGGAAAAATAGCTCGTAAAACCAAAACGTCAAACAAAAAATCCAATAAAACCACAACAAATACAATTACGGAACAAATAGTCAGGTGATCAAGCTTTTCGAAAGGAAAAGCAAACAGAAAATTGACCAAGAAATCTAAATTATAAACCTAAACTCCCCCCACAAAAAACAAAAATTGACACATAACTAAACCACCACAATAATACCAACTGCAACAGGTAATGAATCATTCCTCTCTTTTCCTCTTCACAGGAGCTTGTTGTTCTCCACTTTTGATTGAAATATCTTCCACGATAATGGGATCTATGCCAGCCCGACTTCTACAGAATTCACTGCTTTCACTTGTAGAGGAGGATGCAACATATATTGTTCTACCAAATTCACTCTGTTGGTATGCTTCACTTTGCTCATCAACATCACTGTCATCATCTAACAAGTTGCGCGGTTGAGTCTTTGATGCAATAACGCAACCTTTGTTAATGTTGTCGGTGGCATAAAAGCTTGTCTTGCTTGACTAGCTAAGATAAATGGTTCATCAGTTTTTAATTGCCTATTGCAATTAATACTAATGGTTCCATATTCATCTTCTTTGATTCCTCTTACCTTATCAAATACATCCCACCAGTTACACCGAAATAGCACAATCCTCTTTCCTCTGAGATATTGTATCTCTACAATTTCTGTTATATACAACTCCATAATAATCCATGTTCTTATCTCCATCACCCGTATTTCCTAACACAACCACACCACTATTTTGTGTTCTCAAATTCTTATCACGGTTTTGTGTACAAAATCTGTATCCATTTACAACATAACCACTAAAAGATGTTACATATTCAGTTGGTCCACGTGAAAGTGATAGGAGATTTTCGCTTTCCTTGCTCTTATTTTCTCATATAAGAGCGCAACCTACCAAAATTAAATAATGAAAAAAAGTAATTAATAAAAAAATTCACTTGTTTGGAAATCAAATACGAAGTATTAAAATATATTCCTTACTTCATCCTTAAACCATTTTCTAAAATTCTCGCTCCATTCCTCTTCGGTGATCCCAGAATCATCTATTGGATGAGTTTCAGAATACTCTCTGTAAGCAAAAAAGTATATAAATATACAAAGAAATTTTTTGTGAATATGAAGAAAAGATATTTACTCTTAGACTCTTACTGTAGGAAAGGTTGAACCTCGTCGCAGTTCTTCAAAATGTAATCGTGAGCTTGATCCATTTCACACCTGGGAACACTTATAACAGTTGGAGCTCCTAAACCTCTACCAGAATGGCTGAAAATATCCAAGGCTTCATCACTGCCGTTTGCATTTTCATAATTTCGTTCCTGGCTATTAAATCTTGTTTCTATATTATGCATATACCTTGAGCAAAGGGTCATACACTCATCTGCTAAATAGCCCTCCGCAATTGAAGCTTCTGGATGAGCCCTATTTCGTACATAAGATTTAAGCTTATACATATATTGTTCAATAGGATACATCCATCTGAACTGAACAGGACCTCCGATCATAGTTTCATTGGCTAAATGAATTGGCAAATGCATCATCACATCAAAGAACGAGGGAGGAAAAACCTTCTCTAATTTGCAGAGAGTGATAGGAATTTGGGTCTCTAGTTGCTTCAATTCACTCACTTTAAGTACTTTAGCACATAATAAGGTAAAGTACCTTGATAGCTCAATCAGTACTTCGCGTACAAGTGGAGTGAGTATACCACGTATTGCCAAAGGAAGAAGATGTTCGAGTATTACATGGCAATCATGGCTCTTTAAACCTGAAATTTTTCCTTCCTTAGTGTTGACACAGTAAGATATATTCGATGAAAAACCGTCAGGTACTTTTAACTCTTTCAAAAATTTACAAAATCTTTGCTTCTCGGCAGGAGGCATCTTATATTTGTCCCCTTCTTTGACTGGGTGCAATGTGGGCCTTATCCCCATAGCTTCCAAGTCATGAAGTGATTTTATAGTGTCTTTAGTCTTCCCTTTGATGTTCATAATTGTCCCAAGAACATTATCACATATATTTTTCTCAAATGCATCACGTCTAAGTTGTGCCGTAACAAATGTTTCCTCCAGTATAAAAGCTCAAAGAAAATACTTTTCTTATTCCAATTATCACCCCTAAGCTCATGATTTATTTTTGTCTTCACATGTGGATCCTTGGACAAAACAATGTTCTCGAGATCCTCGAGTTGAAGAAGAATTTCATCAATTGAACAAGGTTCAGGAGGTAGACCATGCTCAACTTTTCCGTCAAATGAATCCTTATCCTTCCGCCATCTATGGTTCTTTGGCAAATAACATCTATGATCCATGTAGCATTCTTTGCCCCCATGAGATAGTCCCATTGATCGTTTATCCTTAAGGCAACGAGGGCATGCCAAATACCCCTTAGTACTCCATCCTGACAACATGGCATATGCTGGAAAATCATTAATGGTCCACATCAGTGGTGCACGTAAATTAAAATGATGTTGAGTTGCTGCATCGAAGGTCTCGACACCAGTGTCCCATAGATCTTTTAATTCCTCGATCAATGGTTGCAAATATATGTCAATTGCATCGCCGGGTCCTTTAGGACTAGGAATAAGCATCGAAAGAAGTATATTAGACTGCTTCATACAAAGATCTGGAGGTAAGTTATATGGCATAAGTACTACACGCCAAATACTATAAGGTGTTTTCGAGTTTGCAAAGGGTTGAAAACCATGACTGGCAAGCCCCAACCTAACATTTCTAGGATCTGATGCAAACTCGGGAAACTCCTTGTCAAATGACTCCCACGCAGCTCCATCAACAGGATGTCGCATCGTACCATCTTTCTTCTTTTTACCATCATGCCACCTCATCAAAGAAGCAGTCTTTGAACACATGAATAATCTTTGAAGCCTCGGTTTTAGTGGGAAGTAGCGTAATATCTTGTGAGGTATTTTTTTACCATTTGACTTACACTTGTCTTCCCCACTGTGTTTGTTAGTTTTCCATCTTGATGCACCGCAAATATTGCATGCATCTAGCTTCTCATTCTCCTTCCAATATAACATGCAATCATTAACACATGCATCGATCTTTTCATAGGAAATTCCGAGGTTTCTCATGATCTTTTTTGACTCTTTGTAAGAATCTGGTAAAGTTGACCCTGTAGGTAAAAGCCGATTCTTCAAAAATTTGAGAAGCATGCTAAAAGACTCATTGGTCCAACGACCTAGAGTCTTAATATGAAGAAGCTCCAAGATTGCAAACATTGTAGAACTCTTAGCACCTTCATAGACCGGATCTTGTGAATCCTTCAATAGGTTATAAAAACTTTTACCGTCGGCATTTGGCTTCTCGACATCATTAACATCATAAGAGGGACTAACATCATTGAACGCAGGATATAAATCCCTTAGAATATCAAAAATTTCATCATGGCCTTCTCCCTCATCATGATCCTCGTCGTACACGATTTTTGACTCATCCAACCCTTCCCATGATGATACCAGAAGGTGTATCTTTTGATTATTCCAAAAACAAGTAGATGTTCCCTTACTTTCTCACGATCACCGGATTCTCCATTCATACATTTGGTACAAGGACAACGAATTGTCTCAGTTTTCAACTTTTGAAAAGCATAGTCTAAAAAATTATTAACTACCTCGGCATATGTTGGATCACCAATGTAATCTTTAATGGAAATCCAATCCTTACAGAGAGTCATTTTCACCAAGTATAATAATAAAATGGCAGCAAAAAATTACCTAGAGAATCAACAAAGACAAGAATATGTTATTTTAAAAAAACCGGTCCACGATCATGATAAATGTAAGAGGTACAATAATCCAACACCTAATAGACAATTTTCAGCAAATGCAGGCTAGCATAAAATTTCGCACACATAGTATATTGAGTCAATGAATGATGACTCGACTAGATTTCTTGGTCATATAAGTCAACCAAGGCAGGCCTAATACACTTAAAAGTATATAAAACTTTATGAAAAATATTATACGCATACAAGCCTAATTCTTAGGATGGGAATACGACAATACTATATTTATTCAAACTTTGGATGGGAATCAAACCCAACTGAAGGGTGTATTAGATTTTTAGATGTATCGGGTTGTTGCAGAGGTTTCTTATCACTATGGCTAGCTTCATATCAGGTTTTAGACATTAAGATCAGAAATGTTGTATACTACCACTCCTAAAGCATTAGGGCCCAAAATGTGGGATTTCCGCTTTTCTATATCAACTAACTTTTTTCTGTCAGCCTGTGTCCTACTTTAGGTGTAAGTGATCCTGGAATATAGGCAGAACTTGTTAATTCAGTCAAGGATCAGTTTAATCCGGGAATTTATTTATTATTCATTTTAATATTTTTGTTCTGTTTTCTTGCAATTTTAAATATAGGATCACAGAGGGCAGAAGGTTAAACAGGATTATGAGTCAGGTTAAACTCAATTTTAAGCTTATACATAGATTATATCTAGGATGTTTATTCTACAGTATCGGGTCTAGTCATACTTGTCAGACATCAGCAAATATTTAACAATCAAAACTAACCACAAGTCAAGAATTGAAATATAAAAAATTAAAAAACAAATTACCAACCACTCTGAATCTTAACAAATTGCCCAAAAACAGAAAAGAGTACGCATACCAGGAAGCTTAACCTAGAAATAGACTCAAAAAAGAATAACAACAAATAAAAATTTCCTAACATAACACAAGCCTTGGGAGAAAGAAACCAATGCCACACATGACTCAGAGAGTAACCATTCTGTCAAGAAGCAGGTTTTGACTCGTATATGAAAGTCCATAGATGATGGAGTTTCCAGGACATTGTATATATTGAAACCTTTGGAAAATTTTCTATTAATTTTGTTATATACAGATTACAGAGCATACCGCAAATTGACCTTGCTAGGATTGAACTTCTTGTAAAATTTGTCTGAATGTATTATCAATTACTATAATCTCCAACAAGCAAGATAGCAATATTTACAATATAACATATCAAGAATATATACCCATATGCTCTTGAAGGCAAACCAGAAGTCATAATACAGTTTACCAAAGCAGGGGAGAATCGAGGGGAACATCCATTGCCAACTGAATACTGCAGATATTACTATGAAATTCAAAGCATGAGGTCTGAAATTAATAACACATAGGCCTCCTATTTGGTAACAAAATCTAAATCAAGTAGATATTTGAACATATGAACATCAACAAACCATAAAAAAGCAATCAACATATGAACATCAACAAACCATAAAAAACGCCCAAAACTAATTTCAAAACATACCGATTCGGATGATTAAACCTTCAATTTCGTAGATTTTGTAGCAAACTCCAACTATAGCAGTTTCAATCCTTTGATATCGTTCCTCCTCTATCTCACCTTTTGTTCTTCAAATTAATTTTGTTTTCCAATTGAATATGAATCGTGAGTTTTGTGATTAGGGTTTAGGAAGGAGATGATTGAAGAAAATTGAGGAAAGAATGTAGGGGTTCAAAGATTTTCAGAAAATTGCGCGTTATTGATTCTGAGAATTAAGTTGTGAAAATTTAATTTGCCGCTTCACCAAAATAAATCGCGCTGTGCTGGAGTATTAACGACGACTTGTTTTTTTCCTTTTTTTATTTTTTTATTATTTACTTGTTCATATTAACGACAGACTCATTAAATTTGGTATTCCTAGTTTTAACCAATTACTTCCAACAATTGGGCTTGTCGTAGTAACATAGTGCAAATAGATTATTAATGACAAAGAATTCATTTCGTCGTTAACAGGTTGTCGTTAAAACTGCGAATTCTAGTAGCGCAAGATTCGCATTTATCAATCTTCTCTAAGTCGAATGATTCTAGAATGCCCTTCCTTTGAAGTCTTTCCATGCGTTTTGTGTTTATATGGCCTAATCGACAGTGCCACAGATATGTGAGATCGGAATCTCCAGTTTTAGCCTTTTTGGTATTATGTTAAAAATTTGTTTGCTTGTATCTAGCACATATAATCCATTTTCTTGGTGTATTGATCCATAAAACATTCCATTCAAAGAAAAAGAACAACTATTGTCTTTAAATTGAAAACTAAAACCTTTAGAATCCAAACTTGAAACGGAAATAATGTTTCTGGTGATACTAGGAACATAGTAACAGTTTTCTAGTTCCAACACAAAACCACTAGGCAAAGATATAAAATAAGATCCTACGACTAATGCAGCAATCCGTGCTCCATTTCCCACGCGTAGATCCATCTCGCCTTTATCAAGCTTTCTACTTCTCCTTAGTCCATGCGAATTGGAACATAAGTGTGAGCCACAACCAGTATCTAATACCCAAGAAGTACAATTTGCAAGATTACAAATGTATAACATACATACCTGAAGGAGAAGCAACGTTTCCGTCCTTCTTTCCTTCCTTTAATTTAGGGAAATCTATTTTGTAATGACCAATTTCATTACAATTGAAGCATTGCGATGTAGAAAGAGAAGTGTTCTTCCTCATCTTGCTCTTGGAAGGCATCAGTTGCCCTCTGGGAATGGATGAAGATGCAACTTTGCTTTTCATCCCCTTGCACACTTTCTTGAATTTGTGCACTTCACATTCAAAGGGTCTTGTTTGAACTTTAGGATTCTTTCGAATTTGTCGAGCAATTTCACAAGTTCACTTAATGTGTTCTCTTTCTAATTAAAGAGATAGTGCATCTTAATCCCTCATAATCCCTATGAAGAGAGTTTATCACAAGTGCTATAGCTATTTGCTCTTTGATGGAACCACCAAGTCTCTCAATTGTGAAGAATAATACAATCATCATATTCACATGAGACAAAATTGGTGTGTTTCTGTCTATCTTAGTGATGAGCAACATTTATGTCGCTCTTATCTTAGGATTTTAGTTCATTTTATTAACATTTTATAACTAGTTTAGTTTAGTTTTGTTGTTGAATAAGCTTGGGGGTGTCCCAAATAAGTGGTGTTAGTTTGTTTTGGTTCTATTTGCTTGAGTAAAGTTCATTTTTGTGCTTCACTTTAGGATTGAGTACCAATTTCTAAATTTATTCCACACCCTACCCCTAGCCTACGCATTACACCATAAAAGCCCTCTTGACCCTTTTGAGTTGAGTCATTGTCGGTGGAGGGAGGATTTAGTCAAATTTTTGGAACGGGATTGTCGTGCTAAGATGTCGAGTAACCTTCTCTTCTCTCTTGCAATTCTTGTCTTTTCCGGCGCCTTCGCGGCATCACGAGAAGCTATCTTTGAGGGTGAATAGGATCTAGAGAGTTGACGCGGTAAGATCGGTTGAAGGGGGATAGATTAGTGCGAATCCTTAGTTCTCTATGCTTCACACTTGAATCTTTCACTCGACTTAGGACATTGATCAACGTGCATTCTTTTATCGAATTAGTAATAGTTACATTCTTTTGTGCACGTTCCATAATAAAAGCCCGGTTCTTGAATCTTTTTGTAGTTTTACTTTTCTTTTCTTTTCTTTCCTTTTCTTCTCTTTTCTTTGTTTGTTTTTAGTTTATTTTCCTTTTTAGGGCTTGCCTTGGTTCAATTTTTGGAAGAGTTATGGGTTGAACTCTTTGGAAACCCTTGCGAGATCCCACTGGCCGTCATGAGCGATTGTGGGGTTTAAAGAGCTTTTTGTATGTGCTTAAATGCAACCGTGATTCCTACTAAAGTGAGTTTGTGTGCATTCTTGTAGTTCTTATTTTCGTAATTTTGATTTTTAATAAATAAGCTCTTTCTCCTTCCCGTTTCTCATTTGTAGCTTTGCTTTAGCTTGGGGGAGTTTGATAAGCGACATTTATGTCGCTCTTATCTTAGGATTTTAATTCATTTTATTAGCATTTTATTACTATTTTTGTTTAGTTTGATTGTTTTTAGTTCGTTTATCGCATTTTTGCATTAATCGTAATATTTTCTCGTCTTGCGTATATTTTAGTCGTTTTTGCTCTAAACGTGCCTTTTGTGCGCATTCTCATTGCGTAAGGGTCGTTTTGAGTATTAACGTGTTAATGATGTATCATTATGCTTGTCGACGAGTTATATGCTTTGCGATTTGTAAAAATGTAAAACGAATTAATATTTTGATTTTCGATTTTTAATAATATGCTCTACGGTTTTATTGAATGTGCTAGGCGAAGGAAATAACATGCATACAATTCCCACAACACTTCAGCAAGACGAGCAACACTACATCAGCACTCGAGCAGCACGGGAACGCAAACAGCCACAACTAAGCAGCGAACAAAACATCCACAATAGAAGTGATGTGCGGTCGCACAGGCTTGATGTGCGACCGTTTAGCATAGCACGGGCGCACACAATTGCTGAATGTTTACAGTAGCTTCTGATTTTTGTCGTGCGAGCGCACGAAATCTTTTTCGACCACACAGAACCTTGTGCGACCACACAGACCCTTTTTTTGGTCGTACGGCGTCGCGGAACTGCTAATATAAAAGGGCTAATTCGCAGCATTGTTTAGATACGTAGAAAGTTATTTATCATTTTTATAATTTCATAATTAGAATTAACTTATATTTTAGAGAGAGAATAAGATTAGAGCTTAGATTAGAGGTTAGAACTAAGATTCTTAGCTTCAAATTCTTCAATTCTTAGTTGATTCAAACACTAAATTTCAGATTTCTCTTCTCTTTAATTTGAGTTTTGTTCTTCAATTTTGGTGCATCTTCAATGATTCAAGGTATAATTCTTAATCTTCTCTTTAATTTGTTCTTTCATTCTTTTATGGCTTCATTAATTTCGTTTAAGCTTTGATTTCATTGTTGAATTCTAGAATTAGTTTCATATTTTGAATGTTGATGATTTTCCCCATAATTTTGATATTTGAATTTTCTAAAATTTGTTGATTCAATTAGTTTCATTGTTGCAATTAGTTTCATGATTAGGATTAGTTTTAGTTTAATCTTAGTAATAATCATGCCTATTGAATAGTTCATAGTCTAGAGATTTGGGTTGAATCCTTGGATTAGAATTAGGGATTTTGGAGATAATTTTGTGATTGGTTTTGTGATTAAATGGATTAATTGATGTTTGATTCCATGTCTAGTTAGTTTAGCATTAGCTAACCTAAATTTCTAGAATATTGGAGTGTTAGGCTTCAAATCGGGGCGAGAGCGTGATTAGGTGCTTGCATTACTTTGACTTGATTTTTCATGCATAATTTCCTCCTCGAGTCTTGATTGTAGCGAGAGCTAGATTAGGATTGGTTGAGCATGGTTCATTGAAGCCACAAATGGTCATTGCACTCATTAATTAGTCATTGCATATCATGAGCATTTTCTATCTTCGGAACTCCAAATTCAACTTCCATTGCCAATTCCTGAAATCTCTAGAATTTCTTTACTTGTTCATATTTCATACTTTTGTTTGATTTCAATAGATTAATACATACATAAATTCATTTTCCATTCGAATTAGCTTTTGAACGCGTTAGATTGAATAGTCAAACATAACCATTCTCTTGGGACGATCCCTATTCTTGCAACTATAGTCAATATAGCCGGTTAGTTAGGAGTTTATAAATTTTGTTTGATCGAGCGGTATCCGTCAACGACCGGGAATCGGCTTATCACTTAGCCTTGTAAATGTGCTTTTGTTCCTCTAGAAGCTTAACCTCCAGACACGATCTATGTGGGGTAATGAGTTTGAGATCGCTCATTGAATTAGCCAATTCATCAACCCCGTTGCCAACAGTTTGGCCTTTGGGTTGATACCTCACACGACATCTATCCCTTAGATGACTTAGAAGTGCATGAGGCTCATAGGTAATGAACCTCCCTCTCCAAATTTCAGGGATAGACTTTAGGATAAGTTATGAGACAAGGTACTTGTGAAGTGCCCAATTTCTGTACCTTTTTGGAGTCATACCCCGCACATAATATCTAGGAAAAGGTTGCTTGACGACATAGCTCATGTCGTTAACATTTAAAACTTAGAGAAGTTTCCTTTCCCATTCAAGAAAGTTAGTCAAGTTTAACTCGACATCTAGTATTTATGATGCTTTGATTGTTGTCTTAGACATTCTACATTTGAAAAGAATTCGCAATAAATAACCATTCATAATATTTAATAACTTAGAAATAAATGCGATCATGAAATTATTAAAGCTATTAAACATTTAATTCATGCAAAAATAAAACATGGTCCAAAATGAATGAAACGATTCCAAGACCCTAAAAGTCCTAAATTCTTAAGCAGCTTTGGCATGTCTTAAGTCTTTTAAGATTTTAGGTAAGCAAAACCTATTGCTACTAATCTCCAAATTACTCTTGGTTAATAAATTAATTCCATAATTTATTCGTTTGCCACAACATATGCCATTGTCGTTTGAGTTAATACCACAATCAACGTGTTCCTTTGGGATACCTTACTATCCAAGTCAACTAAAATAACACCTTGCTTTGGCAGAAACCTACTACCTTAGATCCTTAGATTTTTGTAAGTGCTTGTGATGAGCGACATTTATGTCGCTCTTGGCTTAGGATTTTACGTTAGTTTTTATACTTTTTTATAGGTTTTAATATCTTTTTGTGTGAATTTTATAAGTTTCGTTCCATCTTGTGCTTTATAGGTGATTATGATGAAAAGTGATGGAAAACAAGTAGAATCAAGCCAAAACAGGGCTTGTGCGATCGAGTGGTGTTTTGTGCGCCCGAACAGAGGAGTGCAAATGAGTACAAGGAATATCCAGTTCTGTGCGATCGAACTTGCTCTGTTGTTCGATCGCACAGGATTGATTTTTGGAGTCAGAAGGTCTCTAATTTGGGATGCGATCGCAGAGCCCACAATTCGACAGCACAGGTTTTGTGCGACCGAACGTGCTCTGTTGTTGGTCGCACAGGTTTGGTTTTTGGAGGCAGAATGTCCCTAATTTGGAATGCGACCGCATAAGGTCATCAACTCGACCGCACAAGAGTTGTGCGCCCACACAAGGCATTTCGTTCGAGCGAATCGTGCTGCAGAGGAATTATGAGCCAAAGAAACTCCATTCGACCGAACATGGTTCTTTGTTCGGTCGCACATGACGAAGGAAATGTTCTTCGCTGCCTTCGCTCGCACAGGACCCAGTATGCGCTCGAATGACTCATTTACGTTCGGTCGCACAAAAGGTCCGTGCGACCGAATGGTTGCGCGGGCTGCTCTTATTCGAATTTTGGCTTCTATTTGGCGAAACTTATAAATAGATTTTTCGATTATTTTGTTAAGAGTAGAATTTTAGTCGATAATTTTAGATTCTCAAAGTTAGTTTTCAGCATTTCTAGAGAGAGAAATTCTCCTCCATTGAAGCATCAATTTGTAATTTTCTAAACTCTTCTTCTAATTTTGTGCAATTCAATTCAATTTCTTAATTCTTGCTTTTGTTTTGATTGTTGATTGTTCTATAATTCCTACAATTCTTGAATTCTTCTTGATTTTACTTAGTAACTTTGATTCTTAATTCTCTTGTTGATTGTTCAATTGATTGTTCTAGTCTTTGATTCTCTCTTCTTAATCCTTCAATTTCATGCTTGCTAGTGTAGAATTAATGGATTTCTTGATTCCTAGAATGGCTAGTGAGTAGATTTAGGTTAGGGAAAGGGGAGAATCTAGGGGCCTAACTAGGGGAATTTGATGATTTAATTGATTAATGATTGATGTGATTAAATTGATTTAGTGCTAGGATTTTCCATGATCGATTGCTTAGTAGTTGCAAATGCTAGTTGATTGAGTTAGATTGGAATGTATGATTTAGGTTTGGCAAGACATTGTGAGCCTAGTTCATGCAAGTGAATGATAGCATCTATTATATGCTTGCTAATCTAGCTTAGGACTATGCGAAAGCTTTCCATAGGCTAGGTTGCTTCGCGTGCTCTATCCGAGAGGTGGCGAGTACGTCATTATTTTTCATTCCCCTAAGTGTTATTTCATTGCATCATTCATGATTACTATATGGTAGTTCATTTCCCCCATTTCCCTAAACTATCCCCAACTCCCTAACGTTTAGCTTCCTTGATTCAATCTAGTTTAATTGTTAGTTTAGAATCTTAGTGATAATTCAAATCAAACCTCTTGTTCGAATTAGCTTGACATTTAAACTCAAGAACCATCTTTTCTTTGGGACGATCCCTATACTTGCCGCTATAGTCCATATAGCCGGTTAGTTAGGTGTTTTATAAATTTTGTTTGATTGAGGCGTTGATCTTTCAACGACGGAAAAACACCCTATCAACTTGATTTGGAAGGCAATTATAAACTCAATATTACTTTGGACCTAGTTGTTTCTATGTTGCTTTGATTATTTAGTGACCTAAATCTAATCGAGCATACAAACAACATTCATGCGTAATATACATTCATTCACAATATATAAAGTGCATGAATTTAATTTTGGTGAACTAGTATGGCCCAAAACTTTGTCTTGAAGCATCCAATCTTCCTTCACCTTGTTAGATTGGCATCGTCTTGAACTTCATTCAAAAGCTAAATTAAAATTCTAAACTTCCTAGAAATACTTGAAATAATTAAATAATTACATCAAAATTTCAATGGTACGCATACCAAATTTAAAACTTTACATTCAAGGAT